>NC_044307.1:106493907-107105693 GCF_007474595.2 Lynx canadensis
CACCCGGTTGTTTGTTTCAGCATTTCCAAAGTGTCCCTAGGACAGCGGGTTTCCCCGCAGGGTGAGCCTGGATATCCCTTAGCTGCTCCTGGCATGGATGACCCTTTATTTCCAGTTGAAGACTCCTCCCCTATAAAAATCTCATGGACTAACCGGGAAATTCTTGACCTCCAATGTTCACGGCACTTCAGCAAAACCTCCTCACTTTCGAGAGGTCAGTATCGGGCTTCGTTCTACCTGTAATTTCAAACCCTTCAGTCCTCCACAACAAGTAAAGCTGGATTTAAATCGAAGCTCAACAAAAAAGTCATAAAAAGTCAAACTCTTCCATAAAGGGTGAAATATAGAGGTCAGCTGAGGTTGCTGTGCTGAGGGTTCATTCATTTACTCATTCAGTCAACAAGTGTTTTGTGCCCTGTTCTGTGTTAGCCACTAGGAATACAGTGGTAAATAGACAAATACAATCCCTGCCCTTATAGAATACACAGGATAGCAGAAAAGGCAGTCTGGAAGAAGATGAGCAAACAACCACACCACTGAATGGCACCGTAAAAGGAAAAGTAGAGTGGATTCCTTAACAAGGAGACCTACTGGGATCTGGTCAGAAAAAGTCTGGTCACGTTAGAGAACATGCTTAAACTGAGCCATACAGACCGGATACCAATTAACCAAGGGAACTGAGTCTGGGAACATTGCAGGCAGAGGGAACAGCAAGGGCATAGGGTCCCTTGGAGCATGTAATCAGTTCTGACATAACCAAATACATCTGAATTGTTGACGGGTGCACCCTCTTCAACTTCCAGGTCAGATATGTTGTTATACTTGTACCTGATTAATTCTTTTATAAACTAAAGGAAATTGATGGATTTAGGAGTAGGAAGAGCAATTTCAAAAGTAGATCCATCACGGGCACCTGGGTGGCGCATTCAGTTGAGCATCTGACTTCAGGACTGGGCTCAGAGGTCATGATCTCTCTAGTTTGAGCCCTGCATCAGGCTCTGCGCTGACAGCGTGGAGCCTGCTTGGGATTCTCTGTCTCCCTCTCTCTCTGACCCTCCCCCACTCACTCTCTATCTCTAATTAATTAATTAATTGATTGATTAAAGCTGCTGTGGCTATACTACTATCAGACAAAGTGGTCTCTAAGCAATGAGCATTACCATAGACTGATGAGGGCATTTTATAGTGACAAAAAGCAATATAATCAAGTATATAGATAATAATATAAATACAAAGCACCCAGATGAAGATGAAGAGAATCACCATAGACTAATGAGGGCATTTTATGTGATAAAAAGGCAATACACTCAAGTACACAGATAATAATATAAATACAAAGGACCCAGGTATATCAACTGTAGAGAACCATAGGCAAATCTACAATCATAGTTGAAGACTATGGCACCTCTTTCTCAGTGACAGATAGTACAAGTAGACACAAATATTTAAACTACACTATCAACTAATTTATGTACTTGACAGTTATAGACTACTATACCAGCTATTAATCTAATGATAATTAATCTAATAATCCAACAGATTATTAGCTGAATAAATATTCTTCTAGTGCACATGGAACATTCATCTTGATATACCCAATGGTGGGCCATAAAATAAGCCTAAATAAATGTCAAAAGATTGAAATTATATGGTGTATGTTTTTCAGCCACAATGATATTAAATTAGAAATTGATAGAAATAATACCCAAACAATCCCAAAATACTTCACAATTAAGCAACGTACATTTTAAAAACACATGGATCAAAGAAAACTAATGAGAGAAATTAGAAAATATTTAGAAATTAGAAATTAGGAAAGATAATAAAACACAACATACTAAATTTTGTGGAATACCAACTAACACAGTCTTTAAAAAAAATATACAGCTTTAAATGTCAATATTATAAATATATTAACAGAATGATGTGAACACAATTTCTTCTTTCATCTTAAAAAGCTAGAAATAGGGGCGCCTGGGTGGCTCAGTCGGTTGAGCGTCCAACTTCAGCTCAGGTCACGATCTCACGGTTCGTGAGTTCGAGCCCCGCGTCAGGCTCTGGGCTGATGGCTCAGAGCCTGGAGCCTGCTTCTGATTCTGTGTCTCCCTCTCTCTCTGCCCCTCCCCCATTCATGCTCTGTCTCTCTCTGTCTCAAAAATGAATAAACATTAAAAAAAAAATTTTTTTTAAAAAGCTAGAAATAGAAGAGGCTATTATAAAAGAAGAAGAAATAATAAAAATAATACTGGAAAAGAGTAAAATTGAAAATGGAAAATCAACAAAACTAAAAGCTAGTTCTTTAAAAACATTAATAAATTTGATAAACCCTTAACAGGAGTGATCAAAAAAAAAAATGTATCGGGGCACCTGGGTGGCGCAGTCGGTTAAGCGTCCGACTTCAGCCAGGTCACGATCTCGCGGTCCGTGAGTTCGAGCCCCGCGTCGGGCTCTGGGCTGATGGCTCAGAGCCTGGAGCCTGTTTCCGATTCTGTGTCTCCTTCTCTCTCTGCCCCTCCCCCGTTCATGCTCTGTCTCTCTCTGTCCCAAAAATAAATAAACGTTGAAAAAAAAAAATTAAAAAAAAAATGTATCAATATCAGAGATATGAGGACACCACTAACGACCTTATAGACATTAAAGTGATAACACGGGACTATTATTAAATTTAATCTGACAACTCATTCAAACTGGATAAATCCCTTAAAAGACATGAATTACCAAAATTGATTCAAGAAGAAATAAAAATTTAAATAACCTTATACCCCTAAAATACATTAAATTTAAAGTCAAACAATTTTCCACAAAGAAAATTCCAGGCCCAGATGGATTCACTGGTGGATACTATCAAAATTTAAGGAGGAATTAATATCAAAAACTCAGAAAATTGAGGAGGAGAGAATGTTTCCTAATTCATTGTAAAAGACCTTTATAACCCCCTAAAGCATTTCTGCATGAAACCAGAACAGTGAATTTAGCAATGAATCAAGATACCAAGTCAATATACAAAAATCAATTGAATTTCTCCATACTAGTAATAAGAATTTAGAAAATGAAATTTTTGAAAACACCACTTATAAAGCATCAAAAAAAAAAAAAAATCAGAGGGGAGCCTGGGTGGCTCAGTCAGATGGGTGTCCATCTTCAGCTCAGGTCATGGTCTCATGGTTCATGAGTTCAGGCCCCGCATTGGGCTTTCTGCTGTCAGCACAAAGCCCACTTTGAGTCCTCTGATAAACCTCTCTCTCTGCCCCTCCCCTGCTCACACAACTCTCTCTGAAAAATAAATAAACATTTTTTTTATTTTAAAAAGCAGACACTTCAGGATTAATTAATGAAAGAAGTGCAAAATTTCTAAATTTCTTGGAATGCCTGCCTGTCTCAGTTGTTGGAGCCACACGGCTTGTAATCTTGGAGTTGTGAATTCAAGTCCCAGGTTGGGCATGGAGCCTACTCTAAACAAAACAACAAAACAAAACAAAACAAAACTTCTACACTGAAAATACAAAACACTGCTGAATAAAATTAAAGAAAACCAAAACAAATGAAGAGAGATACCATTTTTATTGATTGAAAGACTCAATATTTTATGATATCCGTTCTCCCTAAATTGATAAGAGATTTAAAATTCCAACAGGCTTTATTCTAGGAATTAGTGAGATGATTTTTAAATTTATTTGGAAAAGCAAAAGATCAAGAATAGCCAGAATTAAAATATTGAAAAAGAAAAACAAACTGAGGACTGAATATTAGCTATCTTTAAGTCTTTTTCTAAATTTATAGTAATCAAGAAAATGTAGTATTGGCACGAGATTAGACAAATATAATAAAGGAACAGAATAGAGAATCCAGAAATAGACCAAAATATATTCGGTCAAATAATTTTGAACAAGGGCACAAAGCAATTAAATAACAAAAGGCAAATATTTTTAACAAATGGTACTGGAACAATTGGATATTCATATGAAAAGGAAAGAAACATCTAAAAACCTATTTTAAGTGGATCACATATTTAAATATGGAAGCTAAAACAATAAAAAGCACATCATAGGGGCACCTGGGTGGCTCAGTCGGTTGAGTGTCTGACTTCAGCTCAGGTCGTGATCTCACGGTTTGTGAGTTCGAGCCCTGCATCGGGCTCTGTGCTGACAGCTCAGAGCCTGGAGCTTGCTTCAGATTCTATGTCTCCCTCTCTCTGCCCCTCCCCCACTCACACTCTGTCTCTCTCTCCTTCAAAAATAAATAAACATTAAAAAAGTTTAAAAAAAAGTACTTCATATAAAATTCTCACAACCTTGGGATAGGCAAAGATACCTTATAGAAGGCACAGAAAACACAAACCATAAAGACAATAATTGATAAATTGGGTAAGTCAAAATTAAAAACTTCTGCTCACCAAAATATACCACCAACAAATATATAGGTAAGCCAAACACTGAGAGAAAAATTTCACAACACATATATTTTACAAAGGACTTATATACAGAATACATAAAGATCTCCTGCATCTCAATATGGAAAAGATATTCAGCCAATTAAATAGTGAGAAAAATACTTGAAGAGTCACTTCACAACAGACAATATATAAATAGTCAATAACAAATTAAAAAGTGGTGAAAATTATTAGTTATTGGTGAAGTGTAAATTAAAAGCACAATGATATATTGCTACATACACCAATGAATGGTGAAAATTTGAAAGATTGCCAAAGCCAACTGTTGGGAGGATGTGGATGAACCAGAACTCTCATATATCTCTGGAGGAAATGTAAAATGGTATAAACCCTCTGAAAACCAGGAAATTATTTAAGAATTAAGCATATATCTTCCATATCACCCAGCAATTCTACTCATAGGTATTTATCCAACAATACATCCAAAGCCTTGGGTATAAATATTTATACAATTTTATCCATAATAACCAAAATCGGGAAGCAATCCAAATGTCCATAAAGAGAAGAATGGATATGCCAACTATGGTATGTTCATGCAATGGAATACTACTCAGCAATAAAAAGGAAAGACTAATACTCTTAACAACATGGATGAATCATAAAGATATTATGCTAAGTAAAAGAAGCCAGACACAAAAGGTACATATTTCAGGGGTAGGGGGGATTGATTGGGTAGGGGCACAGGAAAATTTCTGTGATGATGGACATATATATGTCTGTTTTAAAAATTTTCTTTATTGTGCTTATTTATTTATTTTTGAGAGAGAGAGAGCTTGAGCAGGGGAGGGGCAGAGAGAGAGGGAGAGAGAGAATCCCAAGCAGGCTCCACACTGTCAAAACAGAGCCCTATGTGAGGCTCAAACTCATGAACCATAAGATCATGACCTTATTCAAAACAAAGAGTCAAACACATAACCAGCTGAGCTACCCAGGCGCCCCTCAACATATCTGTGTACTTGTCAAAACTGATATCATGGAATACTGTACTTAAATGTACTTGTCAAAATGTACTTAAAATGTACTTGTCAAAACTGAGATCATGGAATACTGAAGATCTGAACATTTCATATTATGTACATTACACCTAATTTTAATAAGCAAAAATGTTAAAAAAAAAAAAGAAAAGAAAGTGTAGGAAAAATACTAGAAAAAAAATACCTTACAGTATTATTATGGAAGATGTGGAAATGCCAACAAGAGAACCAGGGGCTTAGTTTGAGGACACAGATTGAGAGAATAATTCATGTGCTTCTTTCGACTCCAGTCTTCATGTGTGCCGTGCAGGATGATTCCTGCCTAACTCCATCATGTTAAGAAGAAGAAAAACACATCTATCCATTTCTTGGGCTCTTGAGAAGCATTCTTCTCAGTGTCTCCACTGTATTCTCTTTCTACCCCATCACAGTATTCACCATATTCTACTGTCATTAGTTGTTTACAAACCTATCTTTCCCCACAAGCACAATGCCTGCAAAAACAGTGGACAACTAGTAAGTGCTTATTGGAAGAATAATGAATGCTCATGCACTGTCACATGACTGAGGGGTAAGTCATTCTCATCCTCAACAGATTGTTTTCAAGAGATATTACTTACCTCCGCCCTCGAAGAACAGCTGTGTACAGGTGAATGCATTGACTGTCTTGAACCAACCAATACAGGAGTCCATCACTAAGGTCTAAAGTTAGAGCAACTACCTAAATAGAAAATAAGAAAATGAATCAAATACATGTTTGGAGGAGACTTTTGTGAATAAGTCACACTTAAACTATAGATTTCTCTTTAATGTCCTCTTTGGAATAATAAACTCGATAATTGTTACCTTTCGCTGAATAAAAAAATTATGTGAGGGGCGCCTGGGTGGCTCAGTCGGTTAAGCGGCCGACTTCGGCTCAGGTCATGATCTCGCGGTCCGTGAGTTCGAGCCCTGCGTCGGGCTCTGTGCTGACAGCTCAGAGCCCGGAGCCTGTTTCGGATTCTGTGTCTCCCTCTCTCTGACCCTCCCCCGTTCATGCTCTGTCTCTGTCTCAAAAATAAATAAACATTAAAAAAAATTTAAAAAAAATTATGTGAGATGCCTATTCCTATGTAACTTGGATATAAACACAAGTTTCCTAAAAATCCTCAGAAGGCAGGGACTTCCACAGACTTAGCTTTGGTGGTTCTCAAAGTATGATTTTTGGACCAGCAGCATCAGCAGCACCTGCAAAGTTATTACAAATTTTCAACCACACTCCAGGTCCTACAGATGTCCAGATGACATCTGAAAACCACTCCTTACTAATCTTTCTTTGTCTTTTTGTTACAGTCCGTGCCTTAATTTTATGTCCCGTCATCCAGGAAAGGCCTGAGGAAAGACTGCTTCTCCTGTGAAATAGATTGCATGAGACAGAAGTTACAATTCAAGGGAACACTTTTGCTTTCTTTGGCTTTGTAGGAATTTTTCAAATAAGCTGAGATGGCCAGGTATATGACCTCAGAGTGGTGAAGTCTTTCTATAGCAGACCTAGAGGCTAAGAGAGATCAAGGATTAAAGTTGATGGCTACATCTCTAACAAAATTGCAAAACCTCCAGCTGTCATATAAATCACAGCCTCTGTCTTCAAGGAAACTCAGTCTACTCCTTACCCACAAAATAAAAAACAAAAAACAAACAAAAAACTCTCTAGCAATCCCCAGCCTTTTGGGAGTTGAATCATGTCCTTGCCTCAGGCTAAAAGAAATTTATTGATTATTGTGTCAGTTAAAGTGAAATCAGGTTAATCTTGTTTCATTATTCATAATGAGATGCACTCAAGTTTTCTAAATCAAAAAGTCTGTTTTATCTCTTAAAAAAAGAATATTCTACAACTCCCTGTTCTAGAATACAGCAAACTATTCGAGTCATAGATAACATTCAGGTGTTGGGTCATTACCAATTCCTTTGCATCAGTCATTTGAGCCCATATTTAAACAGAGCCAGAGGACATTCCATAAATCTTTGGTAACCACTGTTGTCTAATAACAGCCATGCCTTGGAAATGCCAACAAGGCATAACTATAAACTTGAGGTTTAATCCTGTGGTAACGTGCACTACATATATATATGAGCCCGCCCGATCCATCAGATGTGGCAGCGGCTATCTTTTCACTTTAGATGAGTGTCTCACTGCATTCTCCCTTTTAATCACACAAATACCAAGCCTTTCTATAAATAATTGGCTGTTTATTTTATTACACCTACTGACTGCACAGTATCTCATGGCTCCATGATAAATTTATGCATAACATATGAAGGGATGAATGACAGTGAAATGAAGAGTTTTGCTCAGTGCAAAATATGTTACCTTCAAAACACCCACTAGCATTAATGGAGGCAGATGGGTAAGACATCAAACCATGGGACCAAACTATAGATTTGTACAAGCAGCACTCCCCAGCCTGTGAAGGATTTGGAGTGGGAATTTAAAGAAGGATGTGTTTCCCCAAACATGCTGAGAAATCTAGTTTTCCACTCATTTACAAAAAAGTCCCTATGGCCACTGTAGAACTTTCCAGAGTGAACATTACTCAAACAACAAGATCAGAGCACTGGGGGACATTACTGACAAAGTCCCAGGAACAGACAGAAAGTTACTCTTGAGATAGTATTTTTTTTTATCTTTAATATGCTTTTACAAAAATAAAAGTGCTTTCCCCCAGCACTTATAGAGACATAAAAAGATATACTTTTCCTATATTCAGACTCAAAGTTTCCAAAATAAAATTAAGGGATGTTTTCATTATTTGACAGAAATGATTAATCTCTGCGTAAATTTGTATTTCTTTTAGGGGAGTGTGGGTGGCTCAGTTGGTTAAGTGTCTGACTCTTGATTTCAGCTCAGGTCATGATCTCATGGTTTGTGAGTTCAAGCCCCATACAGGGCTTTATGCTAACAGTGCAGATCCTGCTTGAGATTCTCTCCCTCTCTCTCTCTCTCTCTTTCTTGCTGCCCCTTCTCTGCTCACTCTCTTTTTTTTTTTCTTTCAAAGTAAATAAGTAAAACTTAAAACAAAATGCCTGTGGAAAAAAATTGCATTTCTTTTAAATATCTGTGCTATAATCTGTATATACAACTGAAACTAATGTAATGTTCTATGTCAATTATATCTCAATTAAAAAAATAAATAAATAAATAAATAAATAAATAAATAATTTTTAAATATCCTAGAATTGGGGATCATGTGACTCAATAATTTGTTTATAAATGATCTGGCTTATTTATATTATGGGTGATTTATCTCTACTGGCAGAAAAAAAATGATTAAAGCAATAAGAAAAAAATTAAGGAATATCCTAGGTAGAAATAGTATGAGTGCTTTCTTTCTTTTTCATGCTTTTCTGTGATTTCTAAATTTCCTACAGGAAACACAAAATTCAGAAATTTCAGATGATAGCTATAGGGTATCAAGAAGATAGGTATTGCTTGTAGAAGTTGAAGATCAAGAAAAATAAGTTTTGCTTCTAGAAGCTGAGGAAGTAACATCTGTTTTAGAAATGTTCCTATATCAGGTGTGCTTTTCAGATTTAGTTGCAATAATAAGAGCTTAACCACTGAGTAGTTACCATGTGCCTCGCGCTGTTCTCAGCATCTCACATTAATTATCTCATTTAATCTTTGCAACAACCCTAAGAGGTAGGACAATTGCTAACATTCCCATTTTTCAGACAAGGAAGCAAAGAGAAGTGAAATAATTTGCTAGGAGTCACAGTTTTTAGAGCAGTCAGTACCCAAAATTGATCAAAGATAATAAAACATCTACTCATTACTCAATAAGAAGCTCTAAAATAGCCAATACAATTCCTGAAGATTATAAAAACAGTCAGAAATTAAAGTGCTTTTAAGTGCGGGTCCTTTCAAGATACAGCAAAGTGTAAACATCTCCATATTGTATCTTAATGTGTTTAATTATTATGACAATCAAATAAGACTTAGAAAAAATTTGGTTACACCAAGATCTTACTGTAACAGTATTTCCTTTCAGATTCTACCTTAACTATTCCCAACAAGCAGAAACAGTATTATCGTAACTATTCGATAGCACTATTTAGTATGACTAAATGATCAGGTCTTATTTTTAAGTTGTCACCTTTTTCCCAGAAAACCAAGGCTGTGCCTGTATTACAAGGGAACTTTCTCCGTTTAGCCTGGTGCTTTCAACTGAGTGTAGTGTGGTCCAATAGAGATATCCTCCGACCGAATCCACCGCCATGTCGTTCACCAGCAACTTCACATGGGTCACAATGTCCGTGTGCCCTGTCAACAGAGACTGCCTTTGTATCTATAAAACATAATAGTAGGGTTGATTAATAACTTTCAAATGACACTGTCATTTCTTAATAGTGTGTTGCAGAGGTGCCTGGGTGGCTCAGTCGGTTAAGCGACCGACTTCGGCTCAGGTCATGATCTCACGGTCCGTGAGTTCGAGCCCCGTGTCGGGCTCTGTGCCGACAGCTCAGAGCCTGGAGCCTGTTTCAGATTCTGTGTCTCCCTCTTTCTCTGACCCTCCCCTGTTCATGCTCTCTCTGTGTCTCAAACATAAATAAATGCTAAAAAAAAAAAATTTAATAGTGTGTTGCAATCGTTAGTAAATTGTTACATTCTTCCCACTGCGAATGTTTATTAGCACTGTGTACTGGGTAGTGTGCAAAGCCTTGGGAGCAAAACAGTCATGGAAGCTGCCCTCGTTGAGCTTCTCTCTTTTCAGGACTCTAGGGAAAAAAAGGAGGCAAATTTACTTTGAATTAAAATACTTATTTTTCCTAATCATACAACCCCACAATTCAAACACTGCTAGATAAGAATGTATTGGATAGCAATTGCATTACTAGGTATTTATACAAAGGATACAAAGATGTCAATTTGAAGGGGCACATGCACCCCAATATTTATAGTAGTGCTATCAACAATAGCCAAATTATATGGAAAGAGCCTAAAAGTCCATCGACTGATGAATGGATAAAGAAGATGTGGTATATACATACAATGGATTGTTACTCAGCAATCAAAAAGAATAAAATCTTGCCATTTGCAACAACGTGGATGGAACTAGAGTGTATTATGCTAAGCGAAATAAGTCAGAGAGAGACAAATGTCACATGATTTCATTCATATGTGGAATTTAAGAAACAAAACAGATGAACATAAAGGAAAGGAAAGAAAAAAAATAAGATCAAAGCAGAGAAGGAGGCAGCCCACATGACACTTTTAAAGACAGAGAACAAACTAAGGGTTGCTGGAGGGGAGGTCGGTGGGGAGGATAAGCTAAATGGACGATAGGCACTAAGGAGGGCACTTGTTGGGATGAGCACTGAGTGTTGTATGTAAGTGATGAATCACTAAATTCTACTCCTGAAACCATTATTACACTATATGTTAGCCAACTTGGATTAAAATGTTTAAAAAGAGAGAGATATTTTAAAAAGAGTGTATTTGATTAGACTCCTGGAGAAGATGTATACATCCTGATAAATGATGACATCTCTCCTTGCTGCTTGCTTTCAGTATATTTCCCTGATATTAATTACTGCCATTACTGAGTACTTATTGGGTGTCAGGCACAGAACATTTTTATCTTGAAATATTAGCTTTTGTAACCCTAACATTATGCCTCTAAAGGATTTCTGTCACAAGTTAACTAGGTTCAAGGAATTTAAGTAATTTTTCCTAGAGTTAAACAGTTTTATAAGAGACAGAGAAAATACTTGAAAGCAGTTTTTATATTCACTCTTACACTTCCTCCTTCAAAACTTTTTTTTTAACTATTTTTAAACTAATCAATTTTAGGGTGTATTCTCGGATTTACCCCACTCAACTCCATTCCACCTGCATATCACTGGCACTTATGAATTCAGACTACACCACATTGCTGCCTCTAAATACATTGCTTTGTATGCTTCTTCTATTATTTTTTTGAGGGGAGGGTGTAGAAAGAGGGAGAGAGAGAATCCTAAGCAGGCTCCATGCTGTCAGTGCAGAGCCCAAAGCAGGGTTCAAATCCATGAACCATGAGATCAGACCTAGCCAAAATCAAGAGTCAGCTGCTTAACTGACTGAGCCACCCCTCCTTCTATTATTTATATATGTATTTTATCTCATCAAAAGAGCAAGGACAACAAGGGTTGGTTGCACAACACTGGACATACTAAAACCCAGCACATTTTATACAATAAATTAATTTTATTGTATGTGAGTTATGCCTCCTAAAGCTGATTTTTTAAAACAGATACATATCTACTATTAACTTTATATTCCCTACTATGCCTATCTTCATGGCTCCCAACACATTGGTAACAGATAAATGATTGTTGAATGAATAAATAAGTGGACAACAAGCACCCTCCTGATTAGAAAATGATTCCAGGACTGTATTCCTTGATCTTTCAGACCAGTATGCTCATCGCTAACCATCCCTCTCTTCAAAATGTACCACACCTCAGTCGGTTGAGCATCCAACTTCAGCTCAGGTCACGATCTCGCGGTCCGTGAGTTCGAGCCCCGCGTTGGGCTCTGGGCTGATGGCTCAGAGCCTGGAGCCTGCTTTCGATTCTGTGTCTCCCCCTCTCTCTGACCCTCCCCCGTTCATGCTCTGTCTCTCTCTGTCTCAAAAATAAATAAAATGTTAAAAAAAAATTAAAAAAAAAAATGTACCACAACACAGACGTACACGACGTCTTCAGGTTGCATCCAGCTACACTCTCCGTCCTCCCCACCCCACTCTATAACTGCAGAGGCTGGTGTCCATAGACTACACCAACTGGACTCTCACTCTCTGGCTTCCAGTGGCATGCAGCCAATGGAAGTAAGGGCAGATCAGAGGGAAGAAAGAAAGAGGGTTCAGGTGCTTACTCCCCCAGGCCACTCCTTTCCAGAACATACCTTTTGACAGTGGCTGGGTTTCACGTCAACAACTCCCATAGCTACAGCCCTTACCATGTTCTTCCCCCTTCGTCCCCGTGCCCCCATGTGCCTAAAGGTGGTTCTAACTTCCCACACTTACTAGCCCAGGGCATGTTTCACCATCCTTTGCTCATTTTCCTTAGCCCTCTCCACACCTTTGAAAATAGTCCCTCCATTGGGTTTCCTTCACTGGGTCTTTGGAGTATGCCATCTTCCTCCAGGGCACTGACCCACATGTGAACATTTTAATATATTTAAGATATTATGGAGCACCTGGGTGGCTCAGTCGGGTAAGCACCCCACTTTGGCTCAGGTCATGATCTCACGGTCCGTGGGCTCAAGCCCCGCATCGGGCTCGGTGCTGACAGCTCAGAGTCTGGAGCCCGCTTTGAATTCTGTGTCTCCCTCTCTCTCTTCATCTCCCCCACTCACACTCTGCCTCTCTCTCTCTCAAAAATAAATAAACATTAAAAAGTTTTTTAAAAAAGCTATTATTGAAAATATATAACTAGTACAACAAAGAGCGATATAAAGTTTTCTTTACCCATAAATCCCTTTTAGCTAAAAAGTGAGTATGTTTAGAGACAAATATTAAATAAATAATAGCATAGGTGGCACACAAGTATGAAAAACGACATGAAAACTCCCAGCCACTGAAGTGGTTGGGTATTGTTCTAGAGCATCCAGAATGCTGAGCTTTAACTTACCACATACGTCCTTCCAGCCCAGTAGAGAAATTGACCCAGCCAATCAAAAGCTAAAGCCCCTGCTCCTGCAATGTTGGGTATGCGATAATTCTCTGAGATATCCGTCCCATTCAGCAGCCACACATGAACATCACCTTTCGTGTCGCTGTAGTAGAGGCTGTTGTTATACCAGTCCATGTCTCAAAACAAAATGAATTAGTAGCAGTTATTTTTCATGTATGCCAGCATAAACATGGTGAGTCAGCAAATCACTCCTGCACCTCCACATAATTTGAAAGCACATACTAACATGATATCCATTAGAACTTCAGGGATCTATCAAGAATACTTCTATAATGTTATCTCAAAAGCTCAACCCCAGGGGACTAGGAAGAGGAATTGATATTCACCAAGCACCTCTCTTTGCCAAACATTGTCCCAGGCACTTTACGTATCTCACTTAAATCTGAAAACAAAGGTATGAAGTAGGAATTATCCCCATTTTTGACACGGGGAACCCAAGACTCAGTGAGATTATCTATTCTTCCCAAGGCCTCACAGATAAAAATGGGGAGCCCAGAGTGAAGACAACTCCAAAGCATCATTCTTCGTACCATTACCATGCTACCTCCTAAGTCCAACTCCTACGTTGGTCAGAAATGCTGCTGTACTTTTAGTGGCCCAGCAAATAGATCAAATAAGTAATATGGTTATAGAAGGTGCCATCTGCAGGCAAGTTCACTGTTGCATCATCCTACAACGAAGACTTTTCCTTCATTCTAATGTGTTCTAGGCAAAATGACCCACTTCTTACTTAATATTCCTCTGTGTCAAGAAATTGTTTCTTACATTGTATTTAGAACTTCATGCGACCATTCCGCGCTTCAGTCTTACAGCAAACATAACAAATTACTTAAGTATAGCTGTTTTTAAGTGGAACCAGATAGGCTGTTACCATGAGACAACATTGACAGATTCAAATACATTCAAATACATCAATAAAAAGCCTCACCTTTTGTGAAATAATAAATAGCACCTATACCTGAGAACTGATATTTCTACACTGGCAGTGTAGTTCACTGAATGCTTTTTCCTTTCATCATTGTCCTACTACCCAAACACTCAATTCTTTCAATGTATTGAAGAGCGCAGGAAGCCTTATAAGTAGAATCCTGACGTCCAAGTGAACAAGGGATTTGGTGTTT
Source organism: Lynx canadensis (assembly GCF_007474595.2). Classification (NCBI taxonomy): domain Eukaryota; kingdom Metazoa; phylum Chordata; class Mammalia; order Carnivora; family Felidae; genus Lynx; species Lynx canadensis. The sequence continues at coordinate 106,508,166 of NC_044307.1, forward strand.
ACCTGACACATTTCCTATATCAGAGGACAGGAACTCTCCTGGGCCAAAGCTATTTAATGGCTTACTCCAAAGCCCATCTTCTTTCACGGCCATGATAAACGGTGGTTCTGAAGCTGTTTGGGAAAAAAAAAAAAGAAATACTGCAGAAGGCACACGTTTTAAGGGACACATCTTATACCCCAAGATTTCCTTTATAAAGTAGAAGAATATCAACGTTTGAAAAACACTGTGGAAGGACATGGATGGCTACATGTGCCTAATAGAATTACCTATCATATTAAACACGTTTTGTGATTTTTGGATAAATAATTGAAGTTGAATGTGAAGAGAAGTGTGTGGTGACATTGCCTCTAATGCAATGTCATCGTCGTGGCACAATCCTCCTGCCCCGTTGGATACTGGTTGCCGTGATCCCATGCAGAGCACCCAAGAGCCACCGTGGTAACAATAACAATACAAACGTAATAGTTATCTTTCCGTTTCCTTTTCAGCCAAGAGGATGGAATTCAGCATAATTCAGAGCCCCTCAACTTCTCTCACTATGACCTTCTGAGTTCCAGGGGTATTATCACTTAACAAACCACGAGAAAGAAGAGAGCCATAAAGAAGAAGAAACGATATTGTTTCCTCAAAAATATCTTGAAAAGTTTAAAATAACAATTTAGAAACGTAAATTCAATATCACACAATGCCTTATTTGCTTTCCTAATCCAGATAATGAACACATACTCAAGTGACAAATGCACCCTCATTCTAATTTCTTTACCACCCTGGAGGAGAGGAACTCTTAAGGACACAGAGAATAAGCCTATTTTGTCAGAATTACTCCCTAAATCAAGGACATTTTCAGTGTACCTGGGTGGCTCAGTCAGTTCAGCATCTGACTCTTGATCTCGGCTCAGGTCATGATCTCACAGTTCATGAGATCAAGCCCCACGTCAGGCTTTGTGCTGACAGCATGAAGCCTGCTTGGAGGGCTCTCTCTCCTTCTCTCTCTGCCTCTCTCCCACTTGTTTTCTCCCTCTCTCTCTCTCTCTCTCAAAATAAATAAACTTTAAAAAATAAAAAGACCGTTTCCTCACCTGGCACCAGAGTGGTGCCCACTAAGGGCTCTGACCAAGGGCCTGGCCCCTTGGGAGAACCGGCTCTCACAGAAACCTTGTATCTTGCAGCACTCTGCAGCTCAGGCACGTTAAGCACGGTCCCACTTATGTTAGAGAAAATCCGAGTGATTTCAGGAAAGTCCTCGGTTGATACTTTCACCTCATAATTCCAGTTCTGCCAGGCGGAGGGGCCTAATGAGAAGAGTTAAACAACATTACTGACCAGGATGACATAGACAAGGGCAAACAAAAAATTGACAGTAAATTCATCTACACCTTCATCTTGAGTGGAAGGGTAATTGGCAGTAAAACCTGTTACCCCGCCAGTCATCAGGGTTAGCCTCATGATATGACTAGGACACTGTCCATTCCAGCCACACCATAGCTTTTGCTCTGTCAAAGGAGACATCATTTCTAACCAATCAGAGTCAAGCTCAGTCGAAGCTAGATGTGTGGCTACGTAAAATTGTCAGGAGGGTGTTCTACAATACCGCTAAGTGTAACCAGGCTCCTAAAGAAAAAATGTTCAATGATGAATCTCTACTACAACTCTCAGTGTTTGCATAGCACCTTCCTCTAGAAATCCAAACTATACAAGAACAAACAAACAAACAACAACAACAACAAAAACTTCCTATACGGCAGTTGAAATATACAGCAAACAGGCGTAGTTAGCTTTGTCGTAAGGTAAAAAATATTCCATGTTTGCTAAATAGTCTAGAATCAGGAGTTGGCAAACTACAGCCCACAGGCCAGATCTGGCCCTCTGCCTGTTTTTGTAAATAAAGTTGTACTGGAACACAGCCACAGTTCCTCATTTACATATCATCTATGGCTGTTTACACACTGTAACGGCAGACTTGAGTAGCTATGACAGAGACCATATGGCCCACAGAGCTGAACATATGTACTATCTAGTCCTTCCTTTACAGAAGAAGTTTGCCCACCTCTGTGCTAGATACTAAGTGTTCTACATAAGCACCTTAATTCTTTTTTTCAATATATGAAGTTCATTGTCAAATTGGTTTCCATACAACACCCAGTGCTCATCCCAAAAGGTGCCCTCCTTAAGCACCTTAATTTAATCTGCATGACAATCCCACAGAAATATGTAACATTCTGGTTTTCCAGCAGTGGAAAACAACGCATGGGCTGGTTAAGTAGCACGCCCAGGATCATTCTACTAATAAATGACAAGGTCTGCCTTTGAAACCATGTAGGCTGGCCCCAGAGCCCACCTGCTGACCCTCCATACACACCGCCTCTCCAGAGATGAAAGTTCAAGTTCAAAGAGCTTTAAGAAATTGCTCCAATTCATGTCAGGCCTACATGGGTCCAAATCTCAACCCACCTTCTCTATCCCTCTGGCTAATACATTCACTCAGACCACAATGTCAGTGCCTGGCCCCTGGGTGACATTCAATGAATGTGCAAACTATTCTGTTGGGATATACATGGTGAATACAGAGATCCTAATAATAAATGCAGAACAAATGTATAAGCACTTTTTCTGAAGTTAAAAAGCATTTCTGGTTGATGACTGAATAATCACCTACGGGTTCTCAAAATTGAGTCGCATGTCAAGCAGTTCAAACTCTCCTTCCATCAAGGCCAGAAACCACACTGGGGAGGGGGCACTCACTGGCTCCTATGGCGAGGGCAGGGGGTTTCCACTGAACCAGGGCCTGGTGGGAGCCAAAGAGCACGGAGAGCCGCTGGGGGCGGCCCGGCATGGGGTGCGGCTGGGCGTAGGAGCCAAAGATGACCAAGTTCCCAAATCCAAACTCTTCTATGTGACTCAGGTCGCATCCCACGATGAACTCATTGAAAGACAAAGAGTCTTGTTGGAAAACAGCCTTGCCGTCTGTGACAAGGAAGTCATTGTTTTCACAAGCAAAGCTCTTCACATCGGCAAAGGAGACATGAGCTAGGACAGGATGGGAAGCAGAGCCGTCCAGAAACGTTGACATGAAGACACGAGCGGTGTCATTGAAATAAATGATTCGTTTGGACTGTGGCTTCACTGCAAAGTCCTTTAACGTGCAACTCTCCACAATACGCAGGGCTTCTGAGTCCCGACCAGATGGCACAGGGAGATCTACTCTATAAATGCCGTCTTTCAGGAGATAAAACGCGTACCTGACATAGGAGCAAAATAAGCCGGGTGTGATCCAATGCAAGGGTGAGGGTAACACTTTGTCCTGTTGTGCAGTCAGAACCTCTGATCTTACCAGTCACTGAATCCAGGGTGTCACAAGGTGCAAAAGAGTAAAGGTATTTACTAAACATACGCACTATTCATTTAAGTTAGAGGCTGAAACATTGCAAAATTTCAGTCTCACTTAACAATGCTTTGTCTCTAACCATATATGTGACTTTCTAAGGAATCAGAAAATTTAAGACCAGAAAGGGTCTTTAAGATTTTCTAATGAAGCCTACTTTTTTTTTATGTTTAATTATATTTTGAGAGAGTGCAAGCAGGGGAGGGGCAGACAGAGGGGGACAGAGGAAGCAGGCTTTGCACTAACAGCAGCAACCCCCATGTGGGGCTCGAACTTGCGAACCACGAGATCACAACCTGAACCCAAGTCAGACGCTCACCTGATTGAGCCACCCAGACGCCCCCTAATGAAGCTTACTTTTAAAGGAAAGCATATTATATAAAAATTACATGCCTACATGTGTTATTTATTGTAAAACACTTTTCTCCATAATGCACATATTCTTAAATCTAATTCTTTCAATAAATTTTCCCATGCATTGTGAATGATAAAATAAAGCAAAAATCCTATTTTAAAGCCACAGTTATTATTTTGCTATAAATATCTTATAGTATATAAATATAATAGTAAAACTACTTTGCATTTTGGAGTAGACTAAGTTTTTTTTTTTAATATTTACAGTTGAGTGGGGCAATAGAGCTACCATTTTACAAATCATAAAGATTAAAACCCCACAAGACAGCAAAACAGCTGGGATGGACCACCCAGCAGTTAGGAGAAGCCAATGGAAATCTCATGGCAACAGTGAAGGTAAGTTTTTAATAATAAAAACACCACCAAAATATTTCACTGATAAACCAAATCTGTAAATAGAATTTGAACTAAAACATAAAACTATTAATTTGGATGAAGCTAATTTTGAATGGGTGATCATGGAGACAGATGCTAACAAAAGTATACTTCTGCTGAGTAAATCTTTCTTATCACAACCCTGCGGATTGACAGGATTCCAACATTTCATCACAACTGTCCAATCATTTTCTTTGTCCTATTCAGTCCCGTTCTTGTTCTCCTTGATGGCTGTCCCAAATCTTTATCAATATGCTCCACTCCTGTGCTAGAATAATATCTGTGATATAAACTCAACGCTGAGATGTTAACCTATGTTTCTTGTCTTAAGAAAGGGTTGTAGCGGGGCGCCTGGGTGGCTCAGTCAGTTAAGTGGCCGACTTCGGCCCAGGTCATGATCTCGCGGTCCGTGAGTTCGAGCCCCGCGTCGGGCTCTGTGCTGACAGCTCAGAGCCTGGAGCCTGTTTCAGATTCTGTGTCTCCCTCTCTCTGACCCTCCCCTGTTCATGCTTTGTCTCTCTCTGTCTCAAAAATAAATAAACGCTAAAAAAAAAAAAAAAAAATTTTTTTTAAAAAGAAAGGGTTGTAGCAGGCAAAAAGCAGAAACCACTTGGCTCTTAACTGCCTGCTTTTGTTTACCAAATTCAAAGCTATTAAGGGAATATAAAGGGATTTCAGGGTAGATAAGAGGAAGATTTGGCATGAAGATTACAATCCTTGTACTGAAGTAAAGAGGAGTGTGGGTCTTTAATACTCTTTGCCACTTTGGAGGGGAAAGAAAAGAGAGTGAAAGTTAATAGAGCTGGGGTGTGTAGGGGGGAGGGGGGAAGAAGGCAGAGGGGAAAGAAAAGAGAGTGAAAGTTAACAGAGCTGGGGTGTGGGGGGGGAGGGGAAAAGAAGGCAGAGAGAGGAAAGGGGAGGGGGGAAGAAGGCAGAGGGAAGAAGGGAAGAAGTTTAGAAGCCTCAATGAGTGAATAATTCACTGGTGCAAAATAACAACATAAACCATTCTTTAATGCTTTTTTTTAATGTTTATTTTTGAGAGGGAGAGTGGGGGAGGGGAGAGGGGGACCGAGGATATGAAGCGGGCTCTGCGCGCTGACAGCAGAGAGCCCGATCCAGGGCTTGAACTACTGAACTGTGAGATCATGACCTGTGCCAAAGTCGGACACTTAACAGACTGAGCCACCCAGGAGTCCAAAGGAAACCATTTTTAATGCCAGGAGAATAAATGATTTCACACATTTGGAGTTCCTTAGGATCACTACAAGCAAAGTGTTGCTGAAAGTTATATGCTGATTTTTACAGAAACCCTATTATTGTATAGGGAGATGATTAGAAGACAGACATTGGGAGCCAAGTACTGGTCCCATTGCAAAAGAGCCGTGCGATCTTGGGTCATTACTAACCTGTGCCTTACTTTCCTATCTGTAAACTGACATAGCAAAAGTACCTACTTCATAGGGATGAACAAGAACTAAATGAATTTTTGGAAGTAATACACTTAGAAGCACATACTAAGTGCCCAATTAATATCAATTATCGTTAATATTTCTAGTCACATTTCAAAATCTAAGCACAAAACAGTTTTATCCTAATGGGAAAAAAAGAGCCACCAAAAACCTCACTAAGATGAATTTTGAGTGATTGATGTAATGGGTGAATTTTATTATCCTTATTACATTTATTATACGTAATATTATAAATATAATAATATAATATTATTACACATAATAGTATAAATATATTTATTATTATTTTAGTAGGTGAAGTTTATTTATAAAATGAGGCTTTCTGTGTAATGGCCAGCAACAAAGTTCCATTTCATAGGATCTTAGACTTTTACAAATGAGAAAAATAATATTCAGGGAATCCAAAAGACTTATCCTACATCACAGTGTTTTTCAAACACATTCTTGAATTCAGTGATTCATTCAATCCTAAGATAAAATAAGTAACTAGTAAAATACGAACAAATATGAATAGAAAACTTGATTTCAGATCAACAATGAGCAACCTTTGTTTTTAATGTCAATTCATGAAAAATAAAAAGCGCCTTGGGCTATATACTTTGTTTTCATTCAAAACGAAAACAATTTTACTCCTACAGGAAAGAAAAAAAAAGTAATCTTACAAACATTGGCCTTGCTTATTGTTATTAACCTGTTATTATCCGGTCACATTTAAGAAATAACATTCACAAAATAATTTTCTGTGTTTGCATCCTTCACATTTATGTGCATTTGGAGATCACAACATATATTCACAGGGAATACCTCATGTCATACTCAAAATAACCCAACCGGGCCAGCATTGTTATCTTCCACATATGAATAGATAAACGAAAAGTTACTTGCTACAAGTCGTACTGCAATTTAAGGAGGACAGCTGAGCTAAAATGTGTCTATTTCATTTGTGGAGGGGAAAAATAGATATTTATAGCGGGAAATTTTTCCTTGTTATTAACCATCAATACCTGTGTCCAAAGGTGGGTGATAGCAGCTATCTTGCAAAGCCAGCTTCTGATAGGTGTGAGAACCAGACCAGAGAAATGAATTGGTGTTGAATTGCTCAGTAAAAGAAACAGTACGATGAAAGGAAGCAGTCAGAAAGGACTTCCCGCGGGGAATGTTGAGGGGGCAAAGGGACCCGGAGTCATGCCATAAAATGACAAATCCAGGACTGGAACCTATCCCTGAGTCCCCCACAAGAGGTCTTTCCCATATACCCATATTTTACCGTGAAGGAGAGGAAAATCTACTCAACTTGAGAAGTTGTAGTTCAAGTTTGCAAGAAATTTCCTCGTGGCTCTATAAAAGGAAAACTTTGCCTAAAATTATATTTTATTTTATTTGAAATAAGATCTGTAGATTGGTTCCTCTAATTCTATGATGTTTCATTGTCAAGCAAGTTTCCCAAAGATTCTTGCCAAGGAAGAGAATCCATCATCATAAGGTTAACACTTACCCATTGTACGAATCAGCCACAATTTTTTGAGGTGTGGTAATTGATGGAGGAGTAATTTCCTCAGTGTTTGAGCAGTTCTCTAAATCACAGGTGTATACCTAGAGAATCAAGCATGAATCAGTATAGATCAGTGTCTGTCTATGTTCAGTTTGGCAACAAGTATTTCTTTTTTAATTTTTTCACTGTGTCCCCTACCCTCACACCCTCTCTAACAATAAGTATTCCTGAGCATCTGTTCTGTGCTTAGAATTTGCTAGTCACTGATCACTTTTCAAAGTATAAGAAAGAAAAAAAACCTTAAAAGTCAGTTTTATATCCTATATCCTAATGAGTGTGTATCTTGTTTACATCAATAAAATACAAAAACCTATTTTTCTGGCTTGTGGAAGCACTCAACTACTTTTTTTAAGATTTTTTTTTTATTTGAAAGAGAAAGAGAACACAAGCAGGGGAGACAGGCAGGGGGAGGGGGGAGAGAGAGAGAGAGAGAGAGAGAGAATCCTAAGCAGGCTCTACACTTAGCTCAGAGTCCAACACAGGGCTCAATCCCATGACCCTGGGACCATGACCTGAGCTGAAATCAAGAGTTGGACACTCAACCAACTGAGCCACCCAGGCACCCCAGAGATTTTTAAGTAATCTGTACAGCCAAGGTGGAGCTTGAACTTACAACCCCGAGATCAAGAGTCACATGCTCGACTGACTGAACCAGTCAGGCACTCCTCAACTATTTTTTAATATTTAAGCTATATCCAAGTTTATGGGCTTCCAGCAATGGTGATTGTAATAAGCTTGTCCCTTTGAAATAAGGAAACTTGAAACACATCAAGTGTGTCTCCTTAAAGATGTCAGTTATACTGTATTTTCAGAAACCTACTAAAGTTATCCCTGGCTATTGTCTAATTTAAACTGCCTGCAGTTGATTTTAATCATGATCGGTAGTCTCACCTAGTGATAGCACAGAGACCACCACTCTCTTATGGAAAGTGAGTTATCACAAATGTAATAAACCCGTGGCTCTAAAAAATCACAAATAAAGATGACTTAAAGGTAGGTCAGGATTAGTCCTAGGTAAATTCTAGACCCGCCCATAGACCAGATCTGTGATTCATTGCTAACCCAGCGTCTAGAACGTAGCAAATATTCAGTGAGTATTTATTGAATGAATTATGTTTACTTGTAAATATACCGAGAAATGCATGTGTCAATATCTAGCTGTTCACTTTATTTTTTTTTTAATTTTTTTTTCAACGTTTATTTATTTTTGGGACAGAGAGAGACAGAGCATGAACAGGGGAGGGGCAGAGAGAGAGGGAGACACAGAATGGGAAACAGGCTCCAGGCTCTGAGCCATCAGCCCAGAGCCCGACACGGGGCTCGAACCCACGGACCGCGAGATCGTGACCTGGCTGAAGTCGGACGCTCAACCGACTGCGCCACCCAGGCGCCCCTATCTAGCTGTTCACTTTAAATTCTCCGACTAACCCGTTCATCCATGATGAAATACATCCTCTGATAAAGCCAGTCTACGGAGATGGAAGAAATTAATCCTGAGCCTCTGTAAAAAATTCTCAGGTCAGACACATCAGACATGTTGGCAACCTCTTTCACCCATATGAGAGTTCCTTCAGAGAAATACACAACTTGCTGGTGGACATTAATCGTTATTCCTAGAAGAGCCATGCAAATACATGTCTGTTACTATACAACAACCAGGAAAAAAAAAGTACGTGACAGAAAATGTATTTCTTTTCATTTTTAATAAGGAGATCATAACAGAAGTCAGTCTGGATCTTTTTTTTGTTTTTCACACTAAGGGAACATTTCTTTCATTATACTGACCTGTAATATTACTGTATATAGCATCTGAATGAAGGCAATGTGCTTCATCTACCAGATGTTTTAAAGATCTCTTTCTTAGAGAAGATTTTCTGGATAAAAAGAGCCACTGTTCCTCTTCTTGAACTAAAACAATAACACGATTTACAGACAGACCAACCATATACACATTGACACACACGCAAAAGAACCCATTACCATCCTTCAAAGCAAGATAACTAATGCTTGAAAGAGGCTGGTCAGATTTTTGTCTGAAGACACTGGGACATTTCAACTGCAGTACAAATCACATTTAGTCCATGATGAGGGGAGCGAAGTACAGTGTCAATCAAGTAGGATTTATATATATGTGCCCCAGAGGGCCCCCAGAATAAGATCACATAAGGGATCACCGTTTTCAACAGCCTTGCCCCAAGTGGGAGCTCAGCTCGTTACCCCCAGCCATGAGAATGTGACTGCTTGGTGGAGGTGGGCCAGCCCAGGCCAGACTGGCTTGTTGCATAACACCAGACAGACATTGCTTGTCTCTTTTTTCTTCAATGATCTCTCCCTTTGAGGCCAGAGAGAAGTCCTTAGAGCAATGAAATCTGAGGACTGCAGAGCTCTGCTTGACGTCCCACTCAACTGGAGACTGATGCCGTGTGCGTCGACGAACACTTTTAGGGCAATTAATAAAAGTTATGCAATAATTGCAGTAACAACAACCTCAAGCCTGTTCTATATTTAACTCGCCCTTCGGATGCTTCTTGCATAACAGAAATGTCTCTCCTTTCCTAGAGTCTGGTAACAGCCAAAAAACCAAAGGCCGGCGATAGATGACATTGAATACACACTGGCATAGATGCGTGCAGATAATTCATTATTGTTTTTCCCACACGGGCCTCATACAGGAAGTACTCAATCTCTCAAGGCAGTTGTTGAAATGCCAAAATGAAAACAAAAATGACACTGGCAAAAAAATAACAAAAGCTAATTTGGTAGATTGAATATTAAAAATGGTAAAATGTCAATTATTAAATCCAGATATATTTTAAAACCTTAAGGAGAATGGAAGAAACAAATATCTGATATGTATTAATTGATGATACATAATATGAAACGGGGTTGAGGGCAAAAAGATTATATGTGTCCCTAAGTATCTAAATATGAGTCACAATCACTAGTGATTTCATCTGAAACTAAGGATTTGCTTGAGGCCATTTTTTAATCCCTAAATTTTTCATTCTAAGTTTTAAATTTCTAAATTCTGACTTAAGAACATGGGTCTCATAACTTCCTTCTGTTTGCCAAATAAGGGGATTCATTTAAAACCGAAAGCTTACCAAGTTGCAAAAGACAGTGTTTATCTGGGCAGAAGAGGTGGGGTTCTTGGGCTCCACCAGATGACCCCGGACTCTGAGCGCTGAACCCACCCTTGCCACCCCTCAGTTCCAAGTAACAAAGGAGCATTCCCAGGCTGTACCTGCTGAGGATGGAGTGGTAATACTAGATTCTGCTTCTGGCCCCTCACCAACTTCATTTACTGCTGCAATGGAAAACCTATTCCAAAAACAATTTGGAGAGATGTGTTTCACATGGCATGGTGTGAACATGAGATAAAAAGAGAAGGAGCAATATTTCTATTTAAAGAACAATGTGGCAATGCATGTATCTAGTTTCTCGGTACGACTGCTCAGCCCTGAAAAGACCATCAATCACATCCTTATTTGCATTCCCCGTAGACCAGGTCAGGGTCACAGGGGTCAAAAGCTGAACTCTGCTATCTACATGACCCCCATTCCTACCCTAATTTAAAGAGGTGTTAGTAAATGCTAGAAAAGCTAACAGTAATAAAATAATCTCCCTAACGATTAATTAAAAAAATAAATAAATAAAGCACCACTAACAGAATTTCACCTCCCTACTTTTTTCATGTTGGATTAAATAAAGAAATGGTATCATGGTGTATATGGTGTCTTTATTAGTGCCTCTTTATAAGGATCTTCTGAATATAATAGAAATACTTCAGAATGTTTTTGCTTAGGGCACTGTAATCTAACACACAAACTTGAGGAAAGCTACAAGAACTTCAACCCAACAGCACAAAGTCAAGGGGAGTTCTCCAAATACATTTAAACAACTTTGGGGCCATAGTTCTTCAATAATTACTATGCCTGCAGCCATGCTGGCTACAATTACCTTGCACCACTTAATTCTTACCTGTAGGTGGTGTTTGGTAGAGTGGAGTAAAACTGGAAACTGGTTCTCTGTGTCCCTGAATCTAATTGTTGATTTTTGCTGATCAGCCTTAAGTTGTAACCCAAAATAGGTCCTCCTGGGAATTGTGGTGGAGCCCAACTGACTTCCACGGTGTCAGGACTTGAGCTCTCGATATTTCTGATGGAAGGAGCAGTTTCCGGAACTAGAAGAAGTAATGGTGACATGGTGAGCAGGAAAATTACAGGCACAAATTTAAATAGGATAGGAAAAAAGTTTTGTGTTTTGAAGTGTAAATTAAATATTTGTATTAATATTCAAAGTAAGTGATAGGACGTGGTAAGATATCTATGAGGTGCAACTCTTGATCCCTGACTGAGACCAGTTAGCTACTTTCCTGAGGGACTCTTTCAAGTATTATTTTCCTTGCATCTCCTTTATGAAATAAAATTAAATGTGGAGGTACGTAAATAGGAGAAATGTTCTGGAAAAGAATTATCAAAAATCTCCGGAGAGCTGAATGAATTGAAACTGTAGGGTGGTGCCCGGTGCGGAAGGAGAGGAGAAGCTATAATAAAACAGGAGTCAATGATTAACGCGAGTTGGAAGAAGTGAATCCTGGGCCTTCTCACTCAGGAGGGTGCTATAGCCTTACTAGTTCCAGCTGAAGATACAGGTTCAGATAAGCAAGATTTAGAACAGTGTGCTTCCCTCTTGCTGGCCTCAGCTGTGCTGGCCCAGACTGTGTGTTCCTTACCCCAGCTCCCAGGGTCCCTTGGAATCCAAGTTGACTGTGTTTAAGGCAGGACCCTCTCCCTTATGAAGGATTCAAGGAACATGCGTGAATTAATTAAGCATTCACTCACAGACTTTAGAAGCTATCTAAGTAGCAAAGAGCAGACAGAAAAACAAATGATCTAACAGCCTATCTGCCTTCATGCCTCCACCTACTTCTCATAACTCCCACCCCTGAAACCACACTCTTTTATTTCCTCTTCCCAGAGAAAGACATACTCTGATGTCACTTTGTTCTTGTGTAGACTTCGCTCCCTCTGAACACGTTTGGCAAATGCTCTGCATCACTCCTGACTAATGAGAGTTGGTAGAAATAAGACAGTTCAACTTTCACAGTGGATGAGTTTTTAAAGGGCCTGTTAATTGATCTCTTGGCCTTTCTCTGATACAATTCCTCCTCAACTCTCAGACTAATCTTTGAAAAACACAAACCTCATTGTGTCCACTCCTCTGCTCCACGCATTCAGTCACCTTGGTGAGCAGAGGGGTACAAATCATCTTCCACTAATCAGAATCAGGATGTCAAAAAACCTAATTCTTTAGGGCCAATGTTCAGACATGATCTGCTTCACTTTGAGCAAGTTAGATGCCACCTACATGGTGAGCTGTGATTCTTGTCCAAATCTCTCCCACAAAAATCCTCCCCAAAAGGCTGGTCAGGTTGGGCAAGATAATCCCTGACTAATAACAATTCCACTTGGTTAAGAAATTATCTTCGTCAGGGTACCATCTAGAATCATACATTTCCCATCAAGAAAAGAAGAGGGCCATGAAGCATGAAACACAAAACAGAGACCTATAAGTTTTAATGTGGCTAGAAAAGTGAGAAAGAATTGAAGAATAAGGTGCTATTCACGAAAAGGATACCCAGTGTAGGTCCAGAATACCTGGAGGGCCTGAGAGCTTACAAATCCAGAAGAAAGGCCCAGAAATGGAAAGCAAAATTTGCCTTCTTCATTATTTTGATTTGACTAGCCATGCACCCTGGATCATGTTATGTCTCCAGCATCAGAAAATGCTCCAGCGCTGTTAGGATGCATGAGACACTAGTTTGAACAAAGAAGGATCCATGTATTCTACTCTGCCTGGGAACATTACAAATACTGTCCTAGGCCAGTGTCTGACCTGAGGTTCTGAGGATGGTCAGGGAATAATCAGCAGAGGTGGCCACACACAGCCTAAAATCTGATCAACAATAAGAGGTCACTAGTCAGGAAGGGGAAAAATTCCTCAACCAGCTTCATCAGCTGTCCAGCTATGCTTCCGGGCATGGCCTAGTTCAGTGTGAGGCTCTTTGCACACTGCCAAATCTCCAGAACTAAGGCGTAGGGACATCTAACATCTGCCTGGAGTAAGCCCCCCAGGTCCATTCAGCTAACCCTGCAGGTAAAGGCACCAGACAACTCTCCTTCATTGTCCGTCCCAGGCATTTATCCCCCTGAAATGCTCTAAGCTTGAATCCTTTTCCTGGTGTGGAAGTCACATCTTCAAAAGAAGAAATCAGAAACCGCTCCAAAAAATGTGCTATTTTTTTTAAAAATCATGTCTGTTAAAATATTAAAGTATTATCATAACCTCCATGCTGGTCACACTACGTCTGTGCTTTCAAATCTCTCTCATTCCCTCAATTCATTCTATGTGTAGTTGACAAAATTACCTCTTTAAGAAGCATGTGAAGCAATTACTTCTCTGCTTTAAAACCATCCTTAACTCTTAGTGGCTTATTGAGGTTTATACTGACTACCTTATTTAATACCTGATGTCCTTCACCCCATGTCCCATTTCCAAATCCCTGACAGACGCTGTTCAAAATGTTCCTCTTACCCAGGTGCCTGGGTGGCTCAGACAGTTAAGTGTCTGACTCCTGATTTTGACTCAGGTCATGATCTCATGGTTTGTGAGTGTGATCCCTGCATCGAGCCCAGCGTGCAGCCCCTCTAGGAGACCCGCATGGAGCCCTGCATGGGGCTCCAGGCTGAGAGCATGGAGCCTGCTTGAGATTCTCTCTCTCCCTGTCTCTCTGACCCTCCCCCAGTCTCTTTCAAAAATAAATAAATAAATTTTTTTTAAAAATGTTCCTCTTACCATAGTACACAGCACCTTCCCAATTACAATCTACTTTCCTTATTTATTATGTTTACTCCTTAGAGTTATGTCTCCTCCTCCAAAAAGTGAACAGCACAAGAACAGGGAGTTCTGTATTGACCACAGAGGTACAGGGAGCACCTAGAATGCCAGTTGATCCCAGAGGTATAGCGACTTGACATATAGTGAGGTACTCAGTTACTGAACGGATCGATTGATGAAGGAATCATTTATTTCGTTATTTAAAATAAACACAAACCGGGGCGCCTGGGTGGCGCAGTCGGTTAAGCGTCCGACTTCAGCCAGGTCACGATCTCGCGGCCCGTGAGTTCGAGCCCCGCGTCGGGCTCTGGGCTGATGGCTCAGAGCCTGGAGCCTGTTTCCGATTCTGTGTCTCCCTCTCTCTCTGCCCCTCCCCCGTTCATGCTCTGTCTCTCTCTGTCCCAAAAATAAATAAATAAACGTTGAAAAAAAAATAAATAAAATAAATAAATAAAATAAACACAAACCAAACTAAAACTTTGGAATAATCTCCTCATTTCATAAGCAACCATACCTCCATAAGGATGAGTCCTGTAACTGGGACTTGGCAGAGAAGACAGCTGTAGCTGGGCTGTGAGGATCCAGACCACTCGGAAAATATACTCAGTGAAGGGATGCAGGGATTCTACCGTGTATGAGAGCTTGGACACAGCCTACATCAATGAGAGATTAATAGTCAGCATTTACAGAATCACCACTGCACGGTGCGACTCAAGAACACAGATTAGTTTGTAAAAGATGCATGACTTTTTTGGCTATGGGGTGACCCAGGGCCCGTCAGACCAGGAAAAAACAGAGGCCTGGAGCTTAGAGCTGAGCCATCCAGATGTCAGTCAACATAATTCACACCAAAAGTCCCTCCTTCTTCAAAATTACAAAAGTATGGATTCAGCCCTCTGCCATGTACCTCAAGGTTTTACTTTAACTTTTCTATGTTAATATACTTAGTGTCTTGGGATTATTCTCTGAACTTGCTTATGCTTGCTTTCCTAAAAGGGACAGTTCTAAGTGACCTTCTTGCCCTCCCTCCTAGTTGGAATCACTGTGGGTGGGATGGGCAGATAAGGATCAATGTTTATGAGTATTGAGTATGTGATGTTGTGCTGAAGGAACAAAATATGTGTCTAATAATATGTTTTCTTCTATAATAAAGGATTTAGCATCAACGTGTGGGAGTACTAGAGATTAAAATACATCTAATCCAACCACTCACATTATACTTGAATCTTCTCCAAAATGTTTTTATGCCTATAATATATGCAGTAATTTGGCACTGCTAATAATTTGGAAAAAAAATCTGTGTGTATGTACATAGGCAGCTTTTCACACCTCAGTATAAGTCCAGCTTCCAGGAAGTTGTGCATATTTCCACTGAATGATGTATTTGACTCCAGAGATGTTGGCAGATTTCCATCGTAACGTCACACTATGGCTTCCGATGGAAGAAGCAAAGGGTGCTGTGGGGAGGTCTGCATTTTCTGGGGAGAAAGGAAGGTTTCATTCGCCATGCACCTCTGTCTGTCATATCAGAAGAAAGGGTGTCCGTTTCATCTAGTGCTCTCAGGACTCTCTTGTTACAACTACATCTTGCCACAAAAACCCACCTGAATAATAAAAGATGCATATAGTCAACTGGTTAATATTCTGAAAATCAGCGAATCAGTCTGGCTTCTTGTTTTCCCCATAGTATTCATTAATATGTTTTTTGGTTTTTTTACAGGCAAGGACCATGGAGCGTTCTGAGAATGTCCAGTTTTCTCTTACTAAACCACTTCCTTCTAGGTGAGGGGGCTGGGTGCCAGGAATATGGTACATAACAGAACCATCCATTGTCCCAGAACGTGTATCCCAATTCACACTACAATTCTTGTTATTGCTCATCTTGTCAATAAATCATTTTTATTGTTTTTAATTTATTTATTTTTGAAAGAGAGGGAGACAGAGACAGAGCATAAGTGTGGGAGGCGCAGAGAGAGAAAGGGAGACACAGAATCTGAAGCAGGCTCCATGCTCCAAGCTGTCAGCACAGAGCCCAACGTGGGGATCAAACTCACAAA
Source organism: Lynx canadensis (assembly GCF_007474595.2). Lineage (NCBI taxonomy): Eukaryota > Metazoa > Chordata > Mammalia > Carnivora > Felidae > Lynx > Lynx canadensis. The sequence continues at coordinate 106,524,321 of NC_044307.1, forward strand.
CCGTGAGATCATGACCTGAACCGAAGTCAGACGCTTAACAGGCTGATCCTCCCAGGTGTCCCAGTAAGTTATTTTTATATGTACAAGTAGTTGTACTCCAAAGGATTCTATATTCAGTTGTTCTATAATGTAAAATATCTTGTGTCTTCTAAACATCAGTAACATCACAACTGGCAACACACATTTATTGGTGCTAATTTCAGGCACTGTACAAGGGGCTAGAATTTGGAATGGTATGTTCCCCGGGGATGAAGTTATTTCACTTTACTTTTTCTATTTTCCAAAACTGTGACTGATTTACTACTTGAGCTTGCTTCCCCCACCCCAATTATTTATTGTGTAAGATACACATGACAAAAATTTACTGTCTTAACATTTTTAAGTGTGTTCAGTGGTATTAAGTACATTTATATTGTTGTGCAACCATAACCGCCATCCATCTCCAGAACTCTTTTCCTCTTGCAAAACTGAAACTTGCCCATTAAACACGAACTTCCCATTCTTTACCCCCACCCGCACCCCCGCCTCTGGCAGACACCATTCTACTTTCTGTCTCTGTGATTTTGAATACTCTGATCCCTCACATAAGTGTCATCAAACACTATTTGCCTTTTTGTGACAGGGCTGATCTCACTTAACATAATGTCCTTAAGATTCATCCATGTTGAACATGGCATCCTTGCCTTGTTCCTGACCTTAGAGGATACAATTTCTTTTATAAAAAAATAAATAATCACTACTCTGGTTGAGAAAACATAATAGTCAATTTCCTTCATTTTTAAGGGTGAATAACGTTCCATTGTATGTATGTATCAAAGTTTGCTTATCCATTCCTCCATCAATGGACACTTGGATTGCTTTCATGTTTTAGCTATTGTGAATTCAATAAGAAGTGGGTAGATAGCATCAGTGTATAAATATCACTTCATGACCCCGCTTTATTTTGAGTATATACCCACAAGGGGAATTGCTGGATTATATGGTAAATCTATTTTTAATTTTTTAAGGAACCACCATGCTGTTTAGCACAGAGGTTATGCCATTTTACATTGCCACCAACAATGCACAAGTGTTCCAACTGCTTCACATCCTCATTAACACTTTTAGTTTTCTGGATTTTTTTTTTTTTTTGAGAGTAACCATTCTAGTTTTAATTTGCATTTCCCCAATTGTTTAGTGATGTTGAGTATCATTTCCTGTGCTTATCGATCATTTGTATATCTTCTTTGGAGAAATATCCATTCAAATCCTCCACCTATTTTTGAATTGGATTGTTTGGTTTGTTTTGGTTGTTAAATTTTAAGAGTCTTAATATATTCTGGATATGAATCCCTTATCAGATATATGATTTACAAGTATTTTCTTCCATTATGTTGTTGCCTTTTTGCTCTATTGACAGTGTCTATTGATGCATATTTTTTTAATTTTACTGAAGTCCAATTTGTCTATTTTTTTCTCTTGTTGCTTTTGTTTTGTGCCATATCCAATAAGTCATTGCCAAATCCAATGTTGTAAAGCTTTTGCTCTATTTTTAATTCTAAGAGTGGTATAGTTTTAGGTCTTACATTTAGGTCATGAATCCATTTTGAGTTAATTTTTTCATATGATATTATGTAAGGGTCCAACTTCATTCTTTTGTATGTGGATATCCAGTTTCCCAACACCATTTCTTGAAAAGACTGTCTTTTTCCCTTTGAATAGTCTAGGCACACTTGTCAAAAATCATTTGACTATCCAAATAGGATTTATTTCTGGACTCTAGTCTAATCCATTGATCTATATGTCTGTCTTTTTGCCAATGTCGCACTATTTTGATGACTGTAACTTATCACTCTAAGTTTGAAATCAGGAAGTATGGGTCATCCAGCTTTGTTCTTCTGTTTAGGGTTTGGGGTCCCTTTAGATTCCATATGAATTTTAGAACATGTCTTTCTATTTCTACAAAAGATACTGGGATTTTAATAGGGATTACATTAGATCTGTAGGTTGCTATGTGTTAGCACTGACATCTTAACTATATTGTCTTTCTATCCAAGAATATGGGATGTCTATTTATGTCTTCTTTGTTTCAGAAATGCCTTATAGTTTTATTTTGCAAGACTTTGACCTCCTTGGTTAAGTTAGTTCCTAAGTATTGTGTGCTTATTGATGCTATTATAAATGGAATTGCTTCTTTAAATTCCTTTTCAGATTGTTCATTATTAGAGGATAGAAATGCAACTGATTTTCATGTGTTGACTTTGTACAAATTTATTAGTTCTAACAGTTTTTTGTGCTATCTTTAGCACTGTCTACATATAACATCATATTATCTGCAAACAGGGATAATCTTCCTTCCCCATTTCAAATTTGGATGGTTTATTTCTTTTTCCTGCCTCATTGCTCTGGTTAGAATTTCCTGTACAATGTTGAATAGAAGTGTCAAAAGCAGGCATCCTTGCCTTGTTCCTGACCTTAGGGGATACAATTTCTTTAAAAAAAAAAAAATAATCACTACTCTGGTTGAGAAAACATAATAAGTTTTTGTAAGAAACTTAAAATGGGTAAATACAAACTTCCACGACCTCACTCTTTCTGATTAAAAGTTGACACCATTCTGATCATTATAGATACTGAATCTGGACTAATTAAAGTCCATAGTACCAGAATATCCCGTGATCCAGAAAAAAGATAGCCACCATCATCTGAGGTTCTGGCCCACAGAGAGGCTTAGCACAACCCTTCTCTGCTGATTCTTTTATTTATAGTTCATTTTTAGCTTTTATAACTACACAAACAAAGCACAGCTCCATTTCCCCCCCTGTTTTATGGTGTGAGACACTTAATCGTGGGGACTGGAATATGCAGTGGAAAACCTTTTTCAAAAAATAAAGGAAACCTCATTTAAAGTGGAATCAAGAGGGGCGCCTGGGTGGCTCAGTCGGTTAAGCGTCTGACTTCGGCTCAGGTCATGATCTCACGGCTCGTGAGTTCGAGCCCCGCGTCGGGCTCTGTGCTGACAGCTCAGAGCCTGGAGCCTGTTTCAGATTCTGTGTCTCCCTCTCTCTCTCTCTGACCCTCCCCCGTTCATGCTCTGTCTCTCTCTGTCTCAAAAGTAAATAAACGTTAAAAAAAATTTAAAAAAATAATAAATAAAGTGGAATCAAGAAGCCCTGATGGGGGGAGCTCTCACACACGTACCATTCATTGCACCCTGTATAACCAGCAGCAAGAAGGAGGATAAGAATTATCTTGACAAGGAGGACATTTTTTACACGGGATTTTTTTTTAAAGAAAAAGAAGGAAGATCCCTCCACACTCCAGCAACAATGCACTAACACAATCTCGAACTCCTGTTCTTCTCCAGTGAACTTTTGTTCAAAACAACCCTCCCCAGTTTCCCTCTTTCCTCTATAAAAACCTACATTCCCTCTGTTCTCTGGGCTTACCTACAGTTTGCCATAGTTTGTTCACCCCAAATTGCAATTCCTTTGCTAATTCCTGAATAAACCCATATTGCTAGTGAAATAACTGGCTACTTTATTTTTAAGGTTGACATGCTAAAGAAGAGTCCAGTGTGGAGTTGTCAGCAAAGAGGAAGATCCGAAAGAATCAGAAAGAAGGTAAGTTGAGACCTGGGCAGAAGGGACCAGAGTTATATCAGTAAATGCAAGTAAAGGTAAACTTCATAACTAGATGTAGAGATGTTTCCAAGCCATGGCAATGCGCGTGGACAATCAGAGGTCAAGTAGGTTTGTTCTAAAATATCAGGACAAGAGTCAACTAAATGAGAAAAAGAAGCTGAGGGGCGCCTGGGTGGCTCAGTCGGTTAAGCGCCCGACTTCGGCTCAGGTCACGATCTCACTGTCCGTGAGTTCGAGCCCTGCGTCGGCCTCTGTGCTGATGGCTCAGAGCCTGGAGCCTGTTTCGGATTCTGTATCTCCCTCTCTCTCTGACCCTCCCCCGTTCATGCTCTGTCTCTCCCTGTCTCAAAAATAAATAAAAATAAATAAAACGTTAAAATTAAAAAAAAAAAAAAGAAAAAGAAAAAGAAGCTGAACTGAGCTGTATAACGACTTTCAATACACAGCTGAGTGGGTAAGAAAAGCCCCTGAAATCAGACAGTTGGGTTAAAATCAAGTTACTCCCTCTCTAGTTCATTCAATACCATCCCTTTCTATGCAGCCCTAAGCAAATATATATACTTTTGTGCCTCATTTTTCTCATCTGTAAAATGGGGATTAAAAATAGTATTTATACCTCTGAGCGCAAAAAGAGCTAATATCTATAAATTACTTTTAGCAGTGCCTGACTCATAAATACCTAACAAATATTAGTTCTTTTTATTTCACCATTGCTATTTCCACCACGTGGAAGAGAGACACGGACGGTATCTAAAACAGAATAATACAGCAGACTCAGAGATAGGCGAACTGGGTACTGGGTGTGTTAGAGACTAAAAAGGATCTTAGGTGTTTGGGCAAAAAGATTCATTATAACAAACTGAAGATATGGCCTGTAAGCACAATTGTTTTTATGTAGACTTGATACATATCATTTGTTAATGGTACATAGACATTGATCCATAACCAGTGTGAAATATTAAATAAAGCACCAATTACACTTGTATTATAAAAATATATAATTAAGTTGTTAGTATAATTCTGGAATATAAGAAAGGAACGCAACTCAAAGCTTTCCGCACTTTCTCAGTTCCGGCATCTTTAGTTTCTCAGTAATTTTTGCATAACTCCCTGGACCAAAAGAATTAGCAAACAGCTGCATGTATTAAGTATAACTTAAGTTATGCGTGTCCTTTCACCTTAGCAGATATTTGAAAAAAAATAGTAACACACATAAATAGAAAGACAATATATGTATTTAATCCTTCAATAAAGAGAATTGCACACTGGTGTGCCTGGATGGCTCAAGCGGTTCAGCGTCCAACTCTTGAGTTCCACTCAGGTCATGATCTCACAGTTCAGGGGTTCAAGCCCCACATCGGGCTCCGTGCTGACACTGTGGAGCCTGCTTGGGATTCTCTTTCTCTCTGCCTCTCTCTCTGCCCTTCCCCTGCTGGTGCTCTCTCTCTCAAAATGAAGAAATAAACTTAAAAAACAATGAATTGCACACTAATGGGATCTGTGTGCCTATTGGGCAACCTGTTCCAAGTTGAGTTCCTTATGGTACTTGCTTTTATCCCAGTAATCACCAAAAAAACTCATCGTTGCAAAGATACGATATAGAAAGGAATGTAGCTCATTTCATTGTTTATACCATGAACTACCTACAACTAGTAGTTCCAATAATGTCCAGAAGATCAACTACCCCTATGTTTCCCTTAAATGTTTAAAATGACCCCATGCGTTCCTATGAGGTATGTGTGATGCACTGGGAGGGGGGAGGGGGAGGGGGAAGAGGGAGGGGGAGGGGGGAGGGAGGTTCTTTGGAGCACAGTTTGGAAACCATAGAATATAAATGTTATCCATAGCTAATTCCCACTACACAGAAGGAAAAGAATGTACTATCACTTATCTCTCCACAGAAATGTCAAGGGGGTTCTTTTGTGGGATACCAAAGGGCAGAAGCAAATCAGGACAGCCAGGCAAGATCCTCCTTCCAGTTTCCATCAGTCACTGAGAGCAAGGAGCAAGCCATTGAAGCAAAGAGCACAACTTACAGGAGAATCAATCATTCCCCCGTCTGGAGGGAACAGTCTACCTCTTCGTGGGAGGAAGACCCTGGAAATTCTGGAAAAGAAAGCTACTAACATCCAGGCTGTGACTTACCAAAGAGTTGGTTCTTCAGAAACCACTAGAGAATTAACACACTAGGGCAAATTCACTAAGACACACCCAACCTGCTCTGAAATCAAAGGGGACTGGAGACGTATAGCCAAGTACCCTACTTAATCAGAATCTAAAAGCAAGAAGCATAGTTTCTAGACATTCAGCAAACTTCCCAGGGCCTTGAAGGGAGCCAGGCAGATAGTAGATACTCTGCTGACTAGCTGTTAGCTGAATAATTAACTGCATATTAAATAAAATATTCTTATGCTTTTGGTTCATTAAAACAGTGGCATTTCCTGACCTCAAATCTAGTTAGGATTCATAGTTGTCTCTTTCATTAAGATGGAAGTGATCTCACCTACTGAAGTGAGCGCAAAACCTCCGGATTTTAAACCTCGGTCATGTGCTCTGCACCCTATTTTGCTCTAAAAGAAGAGTTTTGCGGGGCGTCTGGGTGGCTCAGTCGGTTAAGCGGCCGACTTCACCTCAGGTCATGATCTCACGGTCTGTGAGTTCGAGCCCCGCGTCGGCTCTGTGCTGACAGCTCAGAGCCTGGAGCCTGTTTCAGATTCTGTGTCTCCCTCTCTCTGACCCTCCCCCGTTCATGCTCTGTCTCTCTCTGTCCCAAAAATAAATACATTTTAAAAAAAAATTTTTTTTAATAAAAGAAGAGTTTTGCTGAGTTTCTATCACAACGGCTTCCACATTTGAAAATATTGAATTTTTTTCTATATATGTATATATTTTTTATTACACTGAGATAGAGAAGTCTAAATATTTTTTAAAAATTTTTAACGTTTATTTATTTTTGAGACAAAGTGCGAGTCAGGGAGGGGCAGAAAGAGGGAGACAGAGGATCCGAAGCAGGCTCCATGCTGGGAGCGCAGAGCCCCATGTGATGTGGGCTTGAACCCACAACCTGAGCCGAAATCAGGAGTTGGCCGCTTAACCGACTGAGCCATCCAGGCGCCCCAGAAGTCTAGATAGTTTAAAAGGTGGCTCATTCTTACATACGCACAGTCCCTCGAGTGGTGTTATTTTCAATAATAGTGGCGCGCATCTGCTTACCCAGCACTTCCTCTTCGTATGCACCTTCAGCACCGCTGCAGCCAACCTCACATGATTCTCGCTAAGGAAGACAGGGACCATACCAGTCAGTGCAGCCCAGGAACTGCTTTCGCTGATACATGTCAACTAAATTGTGAAATGCGAATGCCTGCTATATAAGTATACCGGTGTATCAATTATTTCCACCACAGTACTTAAAATTTCCATTTGCTAGTGGAATTAGAACATCACCTTTCAAACTTTTTTGATCATGTCCCAGATTCCAAAACACATTTTCACAAAACAACTTGGCACACACATACAGGTTGGGGGGTGGGGAGGGGGGGAATCTTGAAACAGCACTTACTTTTTTTCTTTTTTTTTTTTAACAGTTTTACTGAGATCTATTTCATATGCCATAAAATTCAGCCATTTAAAGCACACAGTTCAGTGGTTTTTCACTATACTCATAAAATTGGGCAACCATCACCACAATCTAATTTTAGAACAACTTTATCCCATTAAGAAACCCCATACCTGTGATGCACTCATATATGTTCTGTTCTATTCTATTCATTTAATTTGTTGTGACTCTTTATTCACCAAATTGATTTCATGACCCTATAATATGTGACACCCCACAGTGGGGGAAAAAAACGCTGACCTCAACCATGCAATTATATGTTTGCCACCTTGGTCAAAGGTCAGTGAGTTAATCACTTTAAACTTTAGCTTAAAATGATGACTATTTATTTTATATACCCATGCTTTCCTTGAGAAATTAAAAACTGACTACATTTCTTAATAACTTGAACATTTTAATAAATATCTTAATACCAATGTTAAAGACACTTTTCCAGAGAAGACATTCAGATGGCTAACAGACACATGAGAAGATGCTCAACATCACTGCTCATCAGAGAACTACAAATCAAAACCACCTGACAGAATGGCTAAAATTAACAACCCAGGAAACAATAGATGTTGGCAAGGATGTGGAAAAAGGGGAACCCTTTTGCTGAGTCGGTGGGAATGCAGACTGTATGGAGAACAGTATGGAGGTTCTTCAAAAAACTAAAAATAGAACTACCTTATGACCCAGCAATTGCACTACTAGGTATTTATCCAAAGGATACAGGAGAGCTGATTCGGAGGGGCACATGCACCCCAATGTTTACGGCAACACTATCAACAATAGCCAAATTATGGAAAGAGCTCAAATGTCCATCAACTGATGAATAGATAAAGAAGATATGGTTTATATATACAATGGAATGTTACTAGTGATCAAAAAGAATGAAATCTTGACATTTGCAACAACATGGATAGAATTAGAATGTATAATGCTAAGCAAAAATAGTCAGAGAATGGCAAATATCATATTTCACTCATATGTGGAATTTAAGAAACAAAACAGATGAACATAGGGGAAGGGAAGGAAAAATAGAATAAAAATAGAGGGAGCAAACCATAAGAGACTCTTAATATACAGAGAAAAAACTGAGGGTTGCTGGAAAGGTGTTGAGTGGGAGAATGGGCTAGACGGGTGATAGGTGTTAAGGAGGGCACTTGTTATGATGAGCACTGGGTGTTATATGTAAGTGATGAATCACTAAATTCTACTTTTGAAACCATTATTACACCATATGTTAACTAACTTGGATTTAAGTTAAATAAATAAATATTAAAAATAATAAAAATCTATTCACCAATTCCATTAACAAGTATTTTTAGCCACATGACACACAGTCACTGAATGATGTGTATCACTTTCCATATCATAGAAGGTATACACCATATACTCATATGTTATAATTATGTATTTCCTAATAATAGATGGATGAGCACTGGGTGTTATATGTAAGTGATGAATCACTGAATTCTACTCCTGAAAAAGTTATCACACTATATGTTAACTAACTTGAATTTAAATTTAAAAACTTTAAAAATTTTAAAAAATAGTAATGTTAAATTTTAAGGTCTACAAAAACCTAACAATGATTAACATTTTGTTTCATTAACTGAAAAGAGTAAACATTTTCATAACTAAGACACAAATTTCCTGCAACTCTTAATAGATACATTAGCATTCAAGATGAAAGAAAGAAAGAAAGAAAGAAAGAAAGAAAGAAAGAAAGAAAGAAAGAGGGGAGGGAGGGGGAGGGAGGAAAGAAGGAAGAAAGAAAGAAAACAAAACAAGAAAGAGAAAAGAAAGGAAGGGGAAAAAACTCTTGGAGAAAAGGCACAAATTGTGACTGTAGCACAATCATGATCCATATTCCTGCTCTCAATTTGCAATTATAATACCTAAGACAACATGCTATTGTTTCTCATGATGATGGTGGAAACGATGACACAACACATTTGCCCTAAACATCCCAGGTAATTTACAAATACTAGCTGCACAATGTTTGACCTGGGCACTCAAAGGAAGTACAGGCTGATAAGCTCGGGTTTGCTTAGTTAAGGATTAATTTAAATACTTCAGTCTGGGCTCAGGATTATTTAACTTAAGGGTTTAGTATACTTTTCACATCCTTATTGCAGGTTTCAATAAAATGCATTCAACGTGTTCATTACCTGAGGAGAGAATAAATATACCAAGTGGCAACAAAATTATCATGTAACATGGAAATTTTTTTCCAAGTCACCAAGGAAGAAGAAAGGAGATGGAATAGTGTTTATTTGGAAATACAGCTAGTACTGACTGCCCAGGAAATTGTGGGCTTATTTTTCCTGCATTTTTTTTTTCAGGGGAAAATACATAAGTAAAATTCTGATCTATCTAGGAGTTTAAATGTTTCGTTACTTTGTGAACCTTGTATTTTTTTTCAGCCTTATTGAGATGTAATTGACATATAAATTGTGTAAATTTAAGGTCTACAACATGTTAATCTGATATATTTATATGTTGCAAAATGATTAACACAATGGCATTTGCTAACATCTCCATCCCATCACACAATGACCATTTCTTTTCTGGGGTGAGAACATTTAAGATCTACTTTCTTGGCAACATTCAGGTATATAATGCAGTATTATTAGCTATAATCACCATGCTGTACATAGCTCTCCGGAACTTGTAGTCATAAAACTGGAAGTTTCTGCTCTAAGGAGTTTAAATATTATATCAAGTGGACACAACACTGTATATTAGACTTCCTCTCTCTATCTAACGTTGGACTTCGCATGACATTACCCAGTGCTCAAATTGCCTAGAGAGCATCTAAAGGTTTTGGATTTAAGGAATCCAGAGAATCTGAGCCCAGAGCCCGTGGATGGGGCAATTATACAGTGTATTTATTCCGGGCTACTGAGCTACCATTCCCACTGCAGAAGCCAAGTGCATGCTTCCCAGGGGCTACATCGACCTGCTGTCTCTGTTTTAGTCCCTACTGCCATTTCTCCCATTGTAGTAAAACCACTTGTCTCATTGTCCTCTGGCTCCACTCCTGTGTTTATCAGACTGGCTCACTTGCTGCAAAATGCCTTTTCTTACTCCTGTAGCACAAGGAGGACACACCTACCACCCTCCTGGGATGCCCCTAGTTACAGACTCTCCATATGAATTGTGGCTTCTTTCCCTAAAACACTGTTCGTTCATTCATTCAAAACGTGTTTGCTGAGTACATTTTTTGTGTGTGCCAAGCACGGGTTTAGGCTTGAAGGAGCAAGACCAGTAAGTTCCCTACCTTCATGGAATGTACGTTCTCTTAGAAGAGGACCGACAACAACAGAGTAAAAATTCTTTTAAACAAAATACATTCAGGGGTGATTGATTGGGTGGCTCAGTTGCTTAAGCAACTGACTTGGGCTCAGGTCATGAACTCCCAGTTCCTGAGTTCAAGCCCCGAATCGGGCTATTTGCTCTCACCACAGAGCCCACTTTGGATCCTCTGTCTCCGTCTCTCTCTGCCCCTCCCCAGCTTGTTCTCTCTCTCTCTGTCTCTGTCTCTCTCTCTCTCAATAAATAAATAAATAAATAAACAAACAAACTTACAAAAGAAAAAAAGCCATAAAAAAATAAAATAAAATAAAATAAAATTCAGATAATGAAAAGTACTATGAAGAAAATAAGACAAGTTGAAGGCATAAGTCCTGACTGGGCAGGAAGGCTGTCTCATCAGGGCTCTCAGAAAGAACCATGCAAAGATGACCCTAGAGCAAGGCCTAAGTGATTTCAAGGAGCTGGGCTCCTATGGGTCTTAAGGGTAAAAGCTGGGAGGCAGGAATGTGCCTCCTGTGCTCAGAAGAGGGAAAGGCCAGTGTGGCCGGCACAGAGAACAGGGAGAGGGGTGCAAGAAGAGGCCGGGGAGGCAGCAAACGGTAGTTCGTAATTTTTCTGAAACAGCAATGCGAAGCCATAAAAAGATTTTTAGGAACAATATGATCTAATTTGTGTTTTTAATTACCAGGGATAAGCCCTCTCATGGGCTAACATCATTTTCCAACTTATACTTTGTTAAGCTAACATTTTCAAGACTATTTCCTCCAAGGACCATGTGCAGAAATGCCCAGCTTCCTGGGTTGACGCATTAATGGTTGAAGAGTTTGATTTCCTGCAGGTGTGGGTAGCTGAGTTTAAGTCTCCATCCACATACCTATCTCGATCTCCATAGCTATAAAGCATGTATTGCTATTCAGTTCTACTTTATTTAAAGTGTAAAATAGCAAAGTATCTGGGCAACTGGGTGGCTCAGTCGGTTAAGCAGCTGACTTAGGCTCAGGTCATCATCTCATGATTGGTGGGTTTGAGCCCCACATGGGGCTCTGCGCTGACAGCTCGGAGCCTGGAGTCTGCTTCGAATTCTGCGTCTCCTTCTCTCCCTGCCCCTCCCCCACTTGTGCTCTGCTCTCTCTCTCTCTCTCTCTCTCTCTCTCTCTCTCTCTTTTTCTCTCTCAACAATAAACATTCAAAAAAATTGTAAGCGTAAAATAGCCAAGTATTAATAGAAAAGAACAGAATAATTATGGAAGTTATAACACTGCGAGAAAAGATATACATTATATAAATACAGGCAACTGGGCAGCACAATGATTGCCTGGGAGCTACAGCATTAGAAATCCAATCCTGGGCTGCTTCAGCACTTGAGAGCCTTGAACTCTCTCTGCCTTTCTTGACACAGTCTCCCCAGGGATGGTTTGGGGAGAGGGGGAGGTAATTTTACTTTAATCATATAAAAAGATTCTCAGGCAGTTTTTTTTTATCTCAATCAAGAAAGACCTATAATTGTTTTGTTTACATATGGAGTGAATTTTCCCCTCTGTTTTATCACTTCTTAGCCAACCCTGACCCTTCCATCTATCCCCAAGGAAAAAAATCACTTGAGGTGAAAAGTAAGCACAGACTATTGAGAATATGTTCCAGTGTAATGTTTTTTGTTTTTTATTTTTATTCTCTAGTAAAAAGACATTGTCCTATTTTACTAATTGATGATAATTTATACTCCTTTCCCAGGCAGAAGAAAATAGTTCCGCTCCCCGGTTTCAAGGACATTTGCATAGAATACAACATAAACTTTAAGCTGAGAAATAATGCAGTTTCTTCATAAACATCTGTTGTCAACCTAAAACTAATTCTGAGGGCCATAGAATCCAAAACAGTTGAGGAAGATCAAATAAGAAATGATCAAAATCTCTACAGTCTTTCTGAAAAAGAAGAGAAAATCCAATGCAGGGGAGGGACCAGCATGGGCAGGGGGAACAGGCAGTGTGCTGAGAAGAGATCTGAACAGCCAGAGTCAGCATCAAGTGTCATATTATCACAGCAGGGGAAACAAATAAAAAATAAAATATTTTAAAAGCTGTGCTTTAAAATGTTGTCAAAGGAGTTTGTTGAATAAGGAAGAAAATTGCAACTACAGTGTTCTTTTTTTAATGTTCTGTATTTAATGACAGACCACTGTGATTTGTGGGGAAGAAAATGAGATCAGCAGAGGTAAGGGTATCCCTAGATGTGCACTTTCCCCCTTCCCCAACCACCCTTTCCCCCACCAGACACTCAGAATAGAAACTGTCCAATCAAATTAGAGTAATATATATGTATATATGTGAAGGTGTGTATACATATACACACATATATATATGCACATGGGTATATAAAACAGCAAATATTTGTGTCAAAAATGGAATCTCACAGTCATTTTTATACCCACATTTATAGCACTCCAGGTGAGCATTTCTGTGCTCTGAGAATTACTAAGTCTTCTTCATTCTTTTTTTTGTTTTAATGTTTTTTTTTTATTTTTGAGAGAGAGACAGAAAGAGAGAGCAAGCAGGGAAAGGGGAGAGAGATAGGAGGACAGAAGATCCCAAGCAGGCTCTGTGCTGACAGCAAAGAGCCCAATGCAGGGCTCAAACTAACAAACCAAGGGATCATGACCTGAGCCAAAGTCGGATGGACACTTAACTGACTGAGCCACCCAAGTGCCTCTCTCTCTCTCTCTCTCTCTCTTTTTAATTAATTTATTTTGAAAGAGACACAGTGCAAGCAGGGGAGAGTCAGAGAGAAGGAGAGAGGGAGAATCCCAAGTTGACTCTACTCAATTGGTATGCAGAGTCCAACACAGGGCTCAAACTCAGGAAACCGTGAGATCATGACCTGAGCCGAAATCAAGTGTCCCATACTTAAGCACTTAACTGAGGCACCCAGATGCCCTGGCTTCTTCATTCTTATTTCAATAGCTTTTTAAATATAATAGATGAAAACATGGAGTTTGATGACATCTCTGTGATTGCCAACTCACCTCACAAACAGTGGTATATGTGTCGTTCTGCATGGAAGAAAAGAAAAAGAAAACCACTTAAAATCCTTAAAGTTGTAAATAACTTTAATGACACTTTGGTATATTTTTCTTTCAAATTAATTTCTTGCCTCACCATTGACAAATAACCAATAAAAACAATCAAGACCAAGAAGCCCAGAGTTGGGCCTTCTCTCCAGGCAGGCCACACTGTATGAACAGCTATAAAAATCATGTTTGCATCACTGGAAAAATGGAGGAGCCTGATGTCTACTAGAAAATCCCAGGCAACTAAGAGGTAATCTGTGATGGACCAGGTTAGCGAATGAAGAGGTGTTGGCAGATGCCCAGTGGAGACAGAAGCTGAAATGGAAACCACCCACCACTCTGGCTAGCAAAGGCCAGTAGGTTCCCCTGCCCAGACTGGCTGCTCCGGTGCCCACTCTATTGCCTGGACTGTTGCCAGCAACAAATGGTACTTCCCATTCATTCACCCAGCAAGTGCTCTCTGAGCACCTGCTATGTGCCCCTCACTGTGTTCTGTGCGGTAGACACAGTGTGAACCAGAAGGAGAGAGACCCACTCTGATGTGTTTACGTGTCAGAGCAAAAGATAGCAAACACAAACTAAACAAGTAACGATCTTAGCTGAAATTTGTATAAAGTGGTACCAAAAGAAAGGTAAGAGTGCTTTTAGAATGTGTAATAGCTCCAAAATCCAGATAGCACCTGTTCCACGTTTTGGTAACTTCCATTCTATGGGGCACATAGTCACAAATGTGAGAGTCGGCCTAAGCAACTCCCATAATAGTGACTTCTGCGGACATATCATACAGGAAGAGCTATGAGCACCATTTGTAAGGAAAAGTTAATGTCCTTATTTAAATTTCAACGATATAGTTTCACTTATTAATAGAAAACAATATTAAAATTACCCCCAAATTATCATGATTTAACCTCCAACCTGAACAATCTGAAAAAAGGAGCCAACTCACTTTTAAATAACAAAATTCTTATTCATTAGATCTGAGTAATTACAGTGTATCGGGCCTTGTCTTTAGGGAGGAGATTCTATTATTATCCTAATTTATTGATAAGGAAAGAAAGTACCCAGAGGTTAAGTACCTTACCTAGTTACACACTAAATGGCAAAGCTGGGATAAATTAAAAATCAACTATTTGGGGATGTATTTTCTACATAGAGTGGAGTGAATGTAGGGGCTATGATTCCTGGATTAGGTTGCTGCCGTGTTCCCTGCAGAGAAACTTTCAACATGATCTAGGGCCTTGCTATCCAAGTGTAATCCAAGGGCTACGAGCATCACATCACCTGGGAGCATGTTACAAGTACAGAATCTCATGTCCCACCCAAGATCTACAGAATCAGAATCTGCATTTTAACCAGATCCTCAGATCCTTAGATTATTGTGCTTTAAATTTTGAGAAGCGTAAGACTAGGAAATTTAACACAGGCCTGACATTCTACTAAAAGGCCTTTATGGTTTGGAGCAATTGAACATTCCTGGGTTCCATGGTTTTCATTAAACTCCCTTGGTCTCCAGTTGCATTAGTAATGTTTATCTCAAATTATGTATCATTCAGGCTATCATACTTTTCCTTTAGAGTCAAGCAAACTAATTGAAAGCCAGTGGGAATTCAAATGGGAATCCTCCTAGATGACTTTTCTCTTGAAGGCATTATTAGTATCAAAACAGAAACATAATTAATACTTACACACTTTAAAGGACAGTTTTCCTGATCTACAGAGTTCCAAAAATGACATCCTTGGATGCACTGCAAAAGATAATAAAGAGACAATGGTGACTAAAGAATGGTGACTTTTTCTTGTTACCTGGTAATACAACTTAGTAACAAAAAGTATTTTAGAAATAGATATCTACCCAGGAATCCGTGGCCTCAGAAGGATCAAGACTTTTGGAATTCTAAGCAGAGCCCTCATATCTACAGGCAGAGCAGGGCTTGGTGTGATTCACTACAGGGCTGCGGGATTGTTGAGTACAGGTGGGGTGGGGGGGCAGGCCTAGAAGCCAGAGAGCCTTCAGGGAACACACTGTCCACCGGGTGGCTGGCAGCAGGTAAAGTCCTGGACAACATGGCATCGAGCATACTGTGCGTCCTTGCCATGTCTTCACGCACAAGTCAAGCCCAAGGGTGCCTGGGTGGCTCAATTGGTTAAGCATCTGGCTCTTGGTTTTGGCTCAGGTCATGATCTTAAAGTTCATGAGTTTGAGCTCCACATCGGGGCTGTCAGTGCAGAGTCTGCTTAGAATTCTCTGTCCTCCTCTCTCTGCCCCCACCCCACTTGTGTGCTCGCTCTCTCTCTCTCTCTCCCTCTCTCTCTCTCTCAAAAGAAAGAAATAAACTTAAATAGTTAAAAAAAAAAAAAAAAAAAAACAAGCAAAACTCAAAACTGGGAACTCAACCAGAAGGCAGCATATCAAAACCTAAATAGATCAACAGCTTGGGAAGTCTGTTCATGTTTATATTTTGAGTCACTAAACACTTGTTGAATAAATGGATACAGGTGCAGGAAAGTAATAAAACCATAAGTGTAATTGTTAGAGGAAACACTGGAGACCATCTAATCCAACCCTCTCAGACAGCATATAATAAAACTAAGTCTCAGACATATTAAGTATTTATCCAAAGCCACACAGTAATGTAGAACCAAAATCACAGAGTTGGATTTGTCCTGTGTTCTTTCCTCTTCAAGACACTGTGCCTGAGTTCATTTTTGAATATTCTATAATTCTGACGTCTCACTATTTTCAGTTGAGTTTCCTCCATCAAGGACCAATAAATGAGACTTTACTTAGGGAACATTTTCATTGTAATAAAACCTGACCATTGCCCCATTTTTATCAATACAAACACTATGAACTTCCAGACAATGGAAGCGATTACTCACCGGTTCACTCAGGTTATATGGCATGCCAATGTCAAGCTGCCTGCCCTGAAGTGAAGAAGGAGATAATAAATACCAGCTATCAATATTGTGTTCAGTACAACTACCACACCTTTTTGTAAAAAGCTTCCTGGAATAGCGTTGCCTCCTCCATGCTTTCTGACTAGAAAGTACAATGTTTTAAAGTCATTAAATCAGTCCCGAAATCAGGTAAAATGCCAGTGCAAATTGTAAGATGGAATGTCTAAGAACTCTGCAGAAATGATAAAGGTGGGAGTGGGGATATGACTGTAAGGAGTGGTTGAGGACATTGGATAGATTCTCACATGGTATTAAATAAACCTGCGACTTTAGTCAATTCATCCATTTAAAGGACTCATAGGTTAAAGATGAATTATGTTCAGATTTTTTAAAAGTCACCTTACTAAGAAGAGAGAAGAAATACAAATTCAGAATTTTACATATAGGAAAACATCAGATTACTCTTTTTTTCTCATATTTTCACAAATTTTAAGATCTTTTTGTGCTGGGGTAAAATAAAAGAAATAGGAACTAAGAGGGAAAAATCCATAAATTGTTCATCCTTTCCCTGATCATCATGTGAGTGGAGCCCTTGGCAAATAGAAAAGGCTTACAAAAGATGGCAATATTAGGCCTATGATAATCATACATGTGCCCGAACAGTGTTCTATGGATATGATCTAATTTAGATCACTGCCTCACTGACTGATTTAGAATTAGGAGCAGAGGATAACTAAGTGAATACTCCTAGTACCTCTATATTGCTCAGAACCTCCCCTGAAAAGTTGCTGAATTTGAACCATTGAATTGGAAAAGACAATTAATCCAGCAAAGAGCATGCCATCTATCCTAGCTGTCCCAGCACTGCAAGCAAGATATGTTCCAGGAGATGGTAGAAAATCCCAAGGGGCCCTGTATGTGGTTTAAGCATCTCTTGTGGCTTTCTGAATAGCCCACTATTTTCAGAGGAAAGAGAAGATCTGTTTATCACTATGTTCACTGAGCACTCTCTCCCCTTCTATGTAAGCACCATTCATTTTGTGCTTCACTCTGTCCTTAGTACCTATAACAGTCCAGAATGATAAGAGGTGTTCAATAAATACATATGGAAGGAATAAACACATAAATTCAAGATGGTCTATTCCACAGGAATGCTCCAGAAGTCCTATCTCTTGGAAGTCTTATACAGTGGCCTACCACTGTGGGGATTTACTTGAGAAGTAATCAGACACAGGAGCCAAAGAACCAATGTTGCCTTTTCCACTCTCATTTGATGTGTCAGTGAAGATTCCTCTAACCTCCATTCCTTAACCACTTATGCTTAACATGTTTTGTTTTTACATAATAAGTACTTAGAGAGTAAGAACTGTATCTTTTAGATTAATTTTACAACCAGGTGCACAATAGTACTTTGTTTCCACAATTTTGTTCAAAATGAAGCTTTTGATTCTCCTTTACATGATTGAACCACAATCATATAAAATCAAATGTAAGAGTCATTTTGCAATCGAATTTTCATATCCCTTCAAAAATCTGTTAGCTCATAAAAACAACAGGGTGGATGCTGGGTAGATTCTCCATTCCATTTTATTTTATCTTTTTTTCATTTGTAAAGGTTTTATTTTTAAGCAATCTCTACACCCAACATGGGGCTTGAATTCACACTCCCAAGATCAAGAGTCCCACGCTCCACTGACTGAGCCAGCCAGGCACCCCTCTCCGTTCCATTTTAAACAGTAAGTTAACAGATGTTTCTTGGTGACCATAAAGCCATATTGTAACAGTACTGAGTCAAGACTAAATTTAACAGGCTGAATGGAAAGCCCATCAAGTGGTCTTGGGCAAGGTAGCCTCATGAGTCAGGTCTATAGGGTTCTGATGAAACAGAGTTTGTCAACACACTTCTCTAATCTCATGGTATTCTCCACCCCACTCTTCATCATCATTATAGCCACCATGCAGTGAGTGGCTCCTATGTTCCAGGCACTCTACAAGGTGTTTTACACTAAATCTCATTCAACATCTCAACAGCCCTACTAAGTAGGCATTATTTTTAACTCCATTGTACAACTGAGACACAGGGAGGTTTAGCAAATTGCCCAAGAGTTAAAATTTAGAGATCTGAAAGTTGTCTCCAGAGCCTGTGCTCTTAACCAAAGCACAACACCTTCTATAATCTTCACCAAATTCATGTTCCTTACTTTACAGTTAGGATCCTTACCAGTTTACCTTAGCTCCATCTATTCCAGTGATCTGCTTAAAACACGCAATCCCAGTCCTGGATCTCAAATCTTCTTAACCCATACCTACTTCTGGGCACAACCTTGTCTACTCTGCCCACCTCAGCCAGAACTAATATCATTTCCATACTTTCAACCCTGGTAAATGCAGAATAGTCTGCCTTTTAGTCCCATATGCGACACTTGCTCGTGATGTGATATTTTCAAAGTCACCTGTGCTGTCTAAACTTAGTACTCTCATCAGAGACATAAATGAGATAATATTTAGTTCACAAAACTCTGCAAGGACTCAAATAATAATGTATTAGTTATCATAGTACAGTACCAGGAACTTGGAAATCTAGTGGTAATGTTATGTGCAAACATGCTGTAAACAGCTTTTTGCAGATGTATCTTTGGTTAGTTAAGTAATAATCTCAGATACATTTCTTGATGTGCAATTGTACATGAGAGTGCTGGTTTATCCCAACTTTGCCAACTATAAATGTTTTTCATCTTTGCCAACATAATGCATATTTTTGAATCAGGCTTCCTAAGGCATTCCCACTTCAAGATTGTAGAAATATTCTTCCATAATTTATGCTAAAATTTCTATGGGGTAAAGTTTTGTTTTCTTTTTGTTATTTGTGTATATTTTTTTTAATTTTTTTTCAACATTTTTTATTTATTTTTGGGACAGAGAGAGACAGAGCATGAACGGGGGAGGGGCAGAGAGAGAGGGAGACACAGAATCGGAAACAGGCTCCAGGCTCCAAGCCATCAGCCCAGAGCCTGATGCGGGGCTCGAACTCATGGACCGCGAGATCGTGACCTGGCTGAAGTCGGACGCTTAACCGACTGCGCCACCCAGGCGCCCCTATTTGTGTATATTTAAATCACACTACTTTTTTAAAGCACACTATTTTTTAATACCTCCTGGAATCTATTTTGAATCTGCCAGTATTGTAGTTAGGTTTTTAAAATTTTGTTTAAACTTTTTTTAAAGGCTTTATCTTAGAGCAGCTTTAGACTTAGAGCATAATTGAGATTAAGGTATGGAGATTTCCCAAATACCTTCTGCTCCCACACATGCATAGTCTCCCCCTGTTATCAATATCACTCATCAGAAGAGTACAATTTTTACTAAGGATAAATCTACATGGACACAATATAATCACTCCAAGTCCGTAGCGTGCCTTAGAGCTCACTCATGGAGTCATATATTCTGTGGGTTCGGACAAATACATAGTGACGTATATCTATTGCTGTATCACACAGAGTATTTTCACTATTCTAACAATCCTCAGTGCTCTATTCATCACCCCACCACCACCACCACCACATACAAACCCATTCCTCACAACCACAGGTCTTTTTGTTGCTTCCATAGTTATGCCTTTTCTAAAATGTCATGTAGTTGGAATCATACGGTATGTAGTCTTTACAGATTGGCCTTCTTTCACTTAGTATATACCTTGAAGTTTCCTCCATGTCTTTTCATGGCTTGAGAGCTCATTTCTTTTTAGCTCTGAATAATATTTCCTTGTCTGGATGTGCCACAATTTACTTATCCATTCACCTACTGAAGGAAGGTATTTTTTGTTCTAAATAAATAGCTCTACTTTGGTCTGAATTGCCATCTTTATCATATTCCCCACACCCTTAAGTGCCTGGTTTAATTTCTAGACTGTCTTCTGTTTTACTGGTCTGCCCATTTGCACACCAATACAAATGGGGCTAATTTCTGGATATTTTATGGAATGTTTGGATTGTTCTATTATCTTGTTATAAAGTTATATATCAATATACGAGAAAGGTACTGATGTTTGTGCTTTTTTAAACAGGATAACCTTCTGAACTCTATTGTTTCTAACAGTCTTTTATTGAGTTGAATTGATGCTTCTAACAGCATTTCTCAACAGCAGTTCCTCAGTTGTTGGGACTTGTTACTCAAAAAAAAAAAAAAAAAAACGTTTTGTTGCCAAAGAAGATCAGAAAACTATGATTAAACAAATCCATTAATATATTGTTGTGGCCTGTGAATCTACAAAAAGCTGGCAAAAAGCATTTCCATAAGTTATTTGACCATAAGTCCCTTTTGTCTCTCTTTCATAAAGGATCCCACAATACTAGGGTTCTGAAGACCACTAATTATTTTTTGTTCTCTGCAGCACAGGCACATATAACTCAAAAATGTCAAGTCAGTTAACACACTCAACTAACATACAGATCCCCAACTGATGTAAAATACTCCTGTTCATGCGTAGAACTATGATTTGTGCATTAATGGACAGCAATTCTAACATTCCTTTGGACCAGACTTCGTGTTTCTTTTTAAAAGGCAAAGATGCCTCACTATCAAGAACTACCCGGTGACATCAAAGATTTTACCTTCACAGCCAATGTCCAGGCTAAAAGAATGGAGCACAAAAAAATTCACACAGTATAATAAACTCCAGCACTTTCCATATCCTTTCCCCTGATCCATGGCTATGCTCACTGTTTATTCACCTAGCTTTTGTCACTCCAGGTCCTGTGTGGGAGGCCCAGATGGAGAACATTTATTACAGTCACCAGTGAAATTGGCAGACCGTGTCTCTTGCAGCCGCCACCACATCAGCTGTGCCTTTGTCTGTAGGTGGTAAATGGAAGGCAGTGCAACAGGGAACAAACTGTCCACTCCTACTGCCTGAGACCAAAGGAGCCCACACAAAGGCAAGAGAAAACTAAACCTAACTGAAAAATAAAAGAAAAAAAAATAAAACAAATAAACGGGAGACTACAATCATGGAAGCAACCAACATCAGTTTTGATAGTGTGGGGAAATTAACAAATTATGGTGGTACATTTATTGGATGGAAATATTCTAAATATATTCAAGATCTTGTTTCCATAAAAACTTCAGGATATAGGAAAAACTTACAATGTAATGTTAAATGGAAAAGGTGAGGGCCCAACTGTATGTAAAATTACATACATGTTAGAAGAAAGAATACTCTTTTCTTTATTCTCTATTTCTTCTCTATCTTATAAATATTTTACAATGAGTATATGTTCTTATTATGATCAGAGAAAATGTTTAATTTTTTTAGTAAAGAAAACATTTAATAGTCTTATTCTTCCATTTTTAAGTTTGGATGACAACTGTGAAAACCTAAAGCATACAATTCACATTAATGGCAATAAAGTCTTCAACAATGAATTGTATAAAATACCAAACTTCTTTAAAAAGTGCTACTATCCATAGCAAGCTTAGGTAGTGTTTTAAACTATATTTTAAATGAAGCCAGAAGAGTGTGACATGAATAAGTCTGTTTTTTATCTGCCACGGATTTCTACCTCCAATACTTTAACATGACAATGAGTACTGTATTTGGTACTTTTATTATTCTAAAAAGTAGGACTATAAGCAGTATAACCTTTTAAGCTATCTTGCTATTTCCTTTGTCTTTACATAAGAAGGGTGCATCTTTCCATGGCTACAATGTATTTAGTTTTTACGGTTGATTCAGTGGCTGTTTTAAGGACAACTGAGTCACAATAACTGAAAGATATGAAACAATGTATACAGGAAGGGCGACACCCAGAAATGAGAAGGAAAACATAAATTTTCTAACCAAAACACTCATAACTGAAAAAAATTACAAATGCACAGACAGAAGTAAAGCAATTTAAAAACGATTCTTGCTTTTCAAATAAAATGTTGTTCTATATGGCATCTGTATCTGCTTCCTTGGGCATCCACCTGCCGATACCTCCATCCATCCACAATATAAACAGTACTGCCTGCCATCTGCAGCTAGTAGGCATTGCCCTGTGGCCAAACCTATTTCTGACTTCAAGACAAACAAACGGTTTTGTAATAAATGAGTTTAAATGGATACTTTTAAAGCATGCAAAATTTATTGCATTGAAGCCTCTGTAACCCAAGTCCCATGCCTCCTCACACACACACAAATCTATGAACAGATAACTTAAAGAACTAAAAGAGCTCCCCTACCTTCTGTAATTAAAAACATCCCTAATTTATTTTGGAAAAAGAATCTTTCTGGCCTCGCTACCACTTCTTAGGAGAATATCTCATAAAGAAAAAATAACTCACTCATTTGCACCAAGCTGAATTTTCCATGTTCCAGTTCCTGCAAAGACAAATATTAGACCAGCAAAACTTACCAGGTTAGTCACACATGACTTTAGGCAGCTGTTTAAAACTGTACACTGTACCACAGAAATCCATATGCAGCCAAGACTCACAAAACTGACAAGTTTCGCACCAAGCCAGGAAATGTTCTTCATCACTTCACCAATGGCGACTTTCAGGCGACTGTTCTCATTTTCTCCATTTCACTACATCAGTTCTTTAAGTTTCAGTTGAAAGGGTGGCTGGTGGAGTTTGGGGTTTGTTTTTTTTTTTTTTGACATGTTAGAATATCTTTGCCTTATAAAATAATATTTACGTCTTTTGCTTTAGACCTTTGAATCGTAGACAGCTTGTAACATTCACAGAGCAGCTATTTCATAATTTCGTTTCCTTTTACTCTCATAAAGATCACCTGCTGTCTAAAGGTTAGAGCTTAGAAGTGCGCTTCGCAGGGGGAAGGAAACCACGTAGAAAACGCAAACTGCATTTCAGCAAGCGTGTGACACGTGCGCAGTCTGAAACCGGAACACTCGAGATCATCCACCCCTTCACTTCTCTGAGGTTGGTTCAGCTACGCAGGAAACTGGGTTTGGACCGTCTACGCTTTAGCAAACGGTGACACTATTATAATGAAGAATTATCAGAAAAATGGAATCAAACGATGCTACGGGGGGGGGGAACAGAACGCTTTGAAATACATATTTTGAAAATAAAAAGGAAATAAAGCTGAAATTAATAGACAAATACTCAGAGGGTGAGTAAAGACAAGGAAGTTTGTTAGCGCACTTTGAGAACTTCACTACATATTAACTAAAATACTGCCTTATCAAGGCTATTGAGACAGAGAGCTAAAACTAGCCACTCTCTAAGATACGTACAAGTGTAGCTCTCTTGAAAAGGAAATACTGTACAATTTCAATGAGTCGGACATCAAGATAAAGTTAAGAATTTCAAATCCACAAGGTACAGAAGTGAGTCATTCTGGAGAGCTACTTTTTAGATTGCTGGGGGTTAACTCGTTAAGGCCAGATAGTTTTGTGTTTGCTGTTTTTTCTTATGACTTAAGTATCCATGTCTTTTTTCCTAAATTTGTTTTATGTTTTATTTTATATTTGAGACAGAGAGAAAGACAGAGCGCTAGCAGGGGAAGGTCAGAGAGACGGAGACAGAATCTGAAGCAGACTCTAGGCTGTGAGCTTTCAGCACAGAGCCTGACATGGGGCTTTAACTCTTGAGCAGTGAGGTCATGACCTGAGCCGAAGACAGACGCTCAACCTACTGAGCCACCCAGGTACCCCAAACTTCCATGTCTTCTTCTTCCTCTTCTTCTCCTTCTTCTTCTTCTTCCTCTCCTTCTTCCTCTTCTTCTTCTTCTTTGCCTTTGTCTTCATCTTCATCTTCTTCTTTTTCTTTTTAATTAAAAAAACAAAACTTTGAAAAAAACTTTGAAAAAAGCTTTAATAATAAAAAAAAATGAGGTAATTGCTTTGGGCCCTAATCCAATATGATGGGTGTCTTTTTTTTTTTTTAATTTACATCCAAGTTAGTTGACATATAGCTCTATACCATGTCTTCTTAAATAAATTATACTAACATAACAAGCTTTTCTTATTGGCCCCAGGTTCTCATTGTGAGCAATACATGCCTGGGTTTTTATTTTTTTATTTTTTTTTTTTAAAGTTTATTTATTTTTGAGACAGAGAGAGACAGAGCATGAACGAGGGAGGGTCAGAGAGAGAGGAAGACACAGAATCCGAAGCTGGCTCCAGGGTCTGAGCTGTCAGCACAGAGCCCGACGCGGGGCTCGAACTCACAGACCGCGAGATCATGACCTGAGCCGAAGTCGGAGGCCCAACCAACTGAGCCACCCAGGCGCCCTGGGTATTTCTTTTTAAAGCTAAACATCTTTGAGCAAATGTTGACGAAACTGCTCTATAACATAAAGACAAACGGTACTGACTCCAGAATTGACCCCTAAAGCTTGTTGTCTTGAAAAAACTTCTACCTGATCTTTGCCACCTGGTCTTTGTTCATTCTCTCCATTTTATTTTTATTTTTTTTAACATTTATTTATTTTTGAGACAGAGAGAGAGCATGAACAGGGGAGGGTCAGAGAAAGAGGGAGACACAGAATCTGAAACAGGCTCCAGGCTCTGAGCAGTCAGCACAGAGCCCGATGCGGGGCTCGAACCCACGGACCGCGCGTGACATCATGACCTGAGCCGAAGTCGGATGCTTAACCGACTGAGCCACCCAGGGGCCCCCATTCTCTCCATTTTAAAGAATGCAGATTAAAGAATATACAACCCTCTGATTTCTTGGTCAGAGGAAAATGGCCATCTTTCCACAAAATACACATTTAGGTCAGAGAATAAACTTCCTTGTCTAAGGGATTTCCTCATTCTAACGAAAGTCATCTTCTTCACTGTGCTACCTATGTCTTGTGCCACATTAGCACAAATAATATTTATAACATTTACTTCCTTAACAGAATGGACCGCTAGGTACTTCCTTGATGTAGCTTTATTGGGGGGAAGGTGAAAAAGAAATAACCTTCAATTCTTTTTTTTTTTTTTTTTTGGATACTAACTAGGTATGTATGTATTATGAAATATAAAAATTCTGATTTTGCTACCTCTAGGTACACTGTACATATATAAGATCAATACAATACAATACAAATGACACAGTCCCTGAGGACACTTTTCACTTATTATTTGCATTTTAACACTAAATTTAATCTCAAAATTTTATAGATATAACTTATACCCTTTTTGTTGGTTTCACTCAAACTTAAAAAGTATGATTTGTTAAAAAAGACTGCAAACAAATAAAAAATGTGGAACGTTTCATGAATTTGTGTGTCATCCTTATGCAGGGGCCGTGCTAATCTTCTCCGTATCGTTCCAGTTTTAGTATATGTGCTGCCCAAGCGAGCACAAAATAGCCTTCAATTTCAAGTTCTTGTGCTTATTCTGTTTTTTGGAATTTAACTGGCATTTAGTTACACTCATGAAAAATGGACTGTGTTCAAAGATATTTGTTATGGAATTACTTACATCAAGAGATTGGAAACAATCTAACAGTCCAATAATATAATACTGGATCTCAATCAATTCCTATATCTTCTCCAGGTGATTTCTCTGCATGGGCTTGTTTGGACTTCTTCCCAGCATGATGGTCTCCAAGCAATTGGAGAGCTTACACGGTGACTCAGAGATTTTGTGCAAGTGCTCCAGTGCTAAGCTGCGTTGTCTTTTATGATTCAGCTTTAGAAATCATAGTTACCTTTGCTGCATTTTATTGGTTGCCAGAGAGTCATAAAACTGCCCAGAATCGAGGAGAAGGAAATAGGTCCCACCTCTTGATGTGAAAATAGTGAGATTTGAGAAGAACATGTAGAATGGAAGAGATTGTTGCACTACCTTTGGAAAATACAATCGGCCACCAAATGGGCAGTCATCACTTGCATCGTTCTAAAAGGCAGACATTTTATTATTTTTTTAAAGTAATCTCTACTCCCAACATGGGTTCAAACTCATGACCCCGAGATCAAGAGTCACATACTCTATCCACTAAGCCAGCAAGATACCCCTGAAAGGCAGAAATTTTAGTTACCACAGTTTAGTTAAATAATACCAGTCCTCACACAATACAATCCAAACTTTAGTTAGGATAATATATTAACTGTGAGGAGTTTCATTAAGTACAAACTTCTCTGCTATTTCTTTATTAGAATGAGTTTTACAATTCATTAGCAACAGCATTGATTTGATATGATCAAATATACCTGAGTTCTAAAATTATATTCATTGAAAATATAGAGTGTACATTCTGAAACTCAATTGTACTCCATCAGTATCATATAACGCCAGAGAAATGAAATTTTACAGTCATCAAAAGGAGTTCCAAACAATGACCTGTTAGACTACCAGACTGAAGAGGGGCCACACCAATATTCAAGGTCTTAAGAATTTGCCCTTGAATTCTTATTCATGACCTACCTCTGCCATCATCCCTTACTCCTTATCAGGCCCGCTAGAACCTGGTCATTGTCTACCATGGCACATAAGCTGAAACATGAAAATGGCCCAAAGATATATACTGGTTATCACCAGGGCAATAACTGTTTCTCTGGGGGGATATTTGGTGGCATGGTGGGGGGTGTGGGGTGGGGAGAAGGACGTCAGGGTCTGTCTTGTAAGTTCCTTGCACCCAGTGCATCTCATCTTTATGCCTCAGGGAAGGGATGATGCTACAGAATGAAAGAAGGAAAATATTAAACAATTAGCTTTTGAGTTTCAAGAACCAAGGTCCCAGCCTAGAGGAATGGAAACTTTTTAAAAAAGACACAGTTCAGTTTCTAGTCTGCAATTTCATTTTACTACATTATTATGAAATTAAAATTTCATTTTAGCCTGGGACCTCAGTGGTTGAAATGCAAAAGTGAGCTATTTGACATTCTTGTTCTCTGCATTCCTCCCCTGAGGCTTGAAAATGGAAATGGGATCAATCAGTGCCTGCCTTTTGCTTCCTATAATGAAAGATAAAATCACAATGCAAAGGCTTAATTTGGGGTCTGGGTTGTTTTTGTTGTTTGGGGGGGGGGGTTGTTTGTTTTGTTTTGTTTTTTGTCTCTTTTCAAACTTTTATTCACCTCTAGGTGCTCAGGGGATTTCATTACCATTGCTGTTATTGCTACTATTGTGGTTCAGAGCCTATACCCTGCTGCTGCCATTCTGGAGCTTTTTCAGAAGCCATAAATTCAAAAAGGCTGTTTTTTTAAGTGGTCACTCCTTCTTTGTATGAGTTATTGAACAGTCATTAAAAACCAGCCCAGAATTCTGCAGGTACAGTTAACCCCAGGACAGCATGAGAGTTAGGGGCACCGGGAGCCCTCCACAGTCAAAAAATCTGCACGTAACTTTTACCTCCCCCAAAACGTAGTTCCTAATAGCCTACTGCTGACCAGAAACCTCACTGAGAACATAAATAGTTGATTAGCATGTATTTTGTATGTTATAGCTATCATACACTGTATTTTTACTACAAATTAAGAAAAGAAACTAGAGAAAAGAAAATCTGAAAAATCAGCGTAATAAAGAGTTTTTAATGGTTGAAGGAAACCCGTGCCATAATGTTAGGTAGAAAGAAGTACATAAATCTCTATTATGTATTCTAAGACTGTCTCAATTATGAAAAACAAAAAGAAAAAAATGGGTAGAGATATACCAAAACATGTTTCTCTAGGTGGTGGTGGTGGTGGGTGGGTGGGTGTGTGTGTGTGTGTTTTAAGAAAACCTTCTGTTTCTTGATATTTTCTGCATTTCCCGTATTGTCTATGAGCCACACACTACAATAAGCGTGTCATACATCCATTGCAGTCTTCAAACACATTTCACAGCACCCTCCCTCATCTGCTCCCCTGACTCCCTGTGTCCATGGCCCCCACCCCCTCTCAGGTGAACTTCCAAACAGCTGACTCACTTGTGTCGCCAGGTTGGGCTCTCAATCCTATCATCGGCTAGAATTTAAGGCACCCTCCTCATTCCATAGATGAGGGCTGCACAGAATCAATTTTGGCTGGATTTCTCCCTTTAAGCTTGTGATTCACTTGCCATTTATTGAGCTTCTGCTCAGAGTCGGGGGTTCCATAAACTTCGGATAGACATCTGCAGGTTAGTATCTTCACAAATAATGTGCTCCTTGACCCCTGGTTCCTGCCACGCACTAGCTGCTGGCTGGACATCCTCCATCACCTCCACTAACCTCCACGGCTCACTTTTGTGTTCAGAGTGCTGACACCCCTAAGGTTTGTCCTGACCCTGCTGTCTATAGACGAAGGACATCCCCCCACCACTCCTTCCAGGCACCCAGTGCCTTCTTAACCCTTGTTCGCAAGAAAAGTATTGCTTTTTATTTAATTCCCTCAAATACTTGCATTTTTGAGCCTTTTAATCTGATCATAGGCTAAAAGACATTAGGTCTTCATGGAAGATATTTTCAGTGGTTCAGACCAGATATTGGATGACAGTTTAAACATTTTACCCAAATCCAACCCTGGAGTGAAATGCTTTGGTAATAAAGAGGTTTTCAAATGCAAAGTCAGGCTCCTAAAATTTTCCTCTGCTCCCAGCCTCCAGAGGTAGAGAAGCCAGAGTCTATGGAGGGTTTTCACAGTTCCCCACCCTCAAGAGTGCTGCAACCTTTGTTCTCAATGAAGTTTCTCCATCCCCTGAGGTGCTGAGGCCCAGGGATCCCTTATCACACAGCATCACCAATGACCCTGCACATGGTCCCCCACACCCCGCACTGCCACCATCTTCTTGGGCTAGAATTGCTGCCGTTTCAAACCCTTACCCCAGGCAGGAAATACAGGACTGAGAAAAGAAAACAACTGCCCAAGGACAGATGGTGGGCGGAGGTCAGGAAAGCACCCACGCAGATCAGATCGCAGATCGCAGATCTCCAAGGCAGGGAACTGACAGGAGATGGAGGTAAGGGAGGGAGGCGGAGACTTTGACCCATGAGAGCCAAGCCCCAGGACTTGCTTCTTCTAATGCAGTCACACATTTTAAGAAACGTCTGATCATAGTTGTAATTATTAAGTGACATGAGAAAAACTCCAACAGTGGCCTTATTCCAGATACTGAGAAAATAATAAAGGGGGAGGAAAAAAAGAAACCCTACTACTAATTAAATCACTTATATTACTGACCATTTATGACTAAGTAGTCAGAGCACAAAACCAAATAGTTTTGAATACCAACTTCAGACTTAAAAATGTCCTCCTTGGGGGCGCCTGGGTGGCTCAGTCGTTTAAGCGTCCAACTTTGGCTCCAGTCATGATCTCGCAGTTTGTGGGTTCGAGCCCCATGTCAGGCTCTGTGCTGACAGCTCAGAGCCTGGAGCCTGCTTCAGGATTCTGTCTCTCTCTCTCTCTCTCTCTCTGAAAAATAAAATAAAACATTAAAAAAATTGTTTTTAAATGTCCTCCCAAGAGTACATCAAAGTTCACCTAGGAAAGAGAAGAATGGGAATCTTTAAGATTTCCTTGCTTCAAAAATTATTGCAGTGGTAAAGAGAGGCTCTTGGTACAGCAGGAAATGGAGAGTTTATGAGGTGGTAGACACGGTATTAGGTTCCAGTGCACTTTATTTCTCTTTCCCCACCACAGGTCTCTAGAGCCAAAGCCCACACCTTTTCTATCTTCTGGAACTAGTACAGTAGTTAGAACATGGACTCCCATGTATGCCTACATCCAAACCTGGCTCCACCTGTGAGCTCAGTGACCTTGGCAGTTACTTCACTTCTGTCCTCATCTGGAAAGGCAGACAACAGATTCAATCTCAAAGTTTTAGTACCTGCCACGTGGTAAGTTCTTAATAAATTTCTTCCTGTTTAAGAATTTTGTCACCTGAGATACTCTGGTTGGTCCAGTTGAAATGGTCATAATGATTTGTTAAATGAATACTCGACAGTTATTGAGTACTTACTATTTGCCAAAGAATCTGCAAGGCACTATGAAGACAACAGTAAACCAAACAGATCAAAATCCTTGCCCTTATTTGGATAGGGGCCAGAGAAGGACAAAACAGATGTACACAGGTAAAACGTGTGCACAGTTGTTATATGGTAATAAATTCTAAAGAGAAAAAGGACAGGTTTGCAGGAACAGAGGGCTAAGTTTGCAGGTTGCTAGTTTAGATATTATAGCATTATGTAAACTCTCCATAAGTTTGTTTATTATGAAGTGAGATATAAATTTGTTATTTTAATTGGAATGGTGAACTAGCCTTTGCTAATATAAAATGGGTTACCTGCTCACAAATTATGAACGTTTGCACATTGTTTTCGTTAGCTATTTATATAACTCAAAAGGTTTCTCAATCTCCTCAACTACTTTCAAAGAGAGTACTTTGACCACTTACAAGTAAAGATTACAGCTGAGAGCCAAGTGCTTTCTTTCAGAAGCTCTCACGGCTACTAAAATGATATAGGCAGTTTAAACTCAGGGAGGATGAAGAAACAGGAAACCATGACTTCAGATTTAGTTCTTCATTAAATCACCTGATCTGCATTTGCAAATATTGCACAAGTCTGTCAGACAAAGTTTCCAATTGTATCCTTTGCTACAAAGAAAGAAGTTTTACAATGCAAAATGATTGCAAACCCCTTCTAAAAGGGGGGTTTATAATAACACAACTTACATTTAAAATAATTAATATTTATTGGGGCGCCTGGGTGGCTCAGTCGGTTAAGCATCTGACTTCAGCTCAGGTCACGATCTCACAGTTTGGGAGTTTGAACCCTGCATCGTGCTCTGCACTCAGTGTGGAGCCTGCTTGGGATTCTCTCTCTCTCTCCCTGGCTCTCTGCTCCTTCCCCCACCTGCACTCTTTTTCTCTCTCTCTCAAAATAAATAAATAGACTTTAAAAAAATAAATAAACAAAATAATTCATATTTATATAAATTGCTGTTATCTGTAAATCATTATGTTTATATTCTTAATTCTTATATTTAAATTGTTGAATTTTGAGTTGAATTGTTGAATTGTTTAATTATTACTAAAATATAATTTATGATATATTATTTTTAATTCAATAATATAATATAATATACTCAAATATTATTAAATATATTAAATAGTACAATTTAGTATTACTAAAAATATATTTCACAACATAATTTAGACCACCACGTTCCCAAGATCTCCATGCCCTATGTTTTTTAATCTTCTCCCTGGGAGAACCCTGATAGCAAAGCAGAATTAATGAGTTAAGTGGGGGATAATGGCCATCACTGGACTTAAGCTTTGAGTTTTGAGCTTCTTATGAGCTCAAATTTT
Source organism: Lynx canadensis (assembly GCF_007474595.2). Taxonomy (NCBI): domain Eukaryota; kingdom Metazoa; phylum Chordata; class Mammalia; order Carnivora; family Felidae; genus Lynx; species Lynx canadensis. Next base: position 106,556,034 of record NC_044307.1, read on the forward strand.
CTTTGTATCTCCAATTTTGGTTTTAAAATTCATGTCAAATTAGCATTTTATTCCATAACATGTTTTAATATAAATAGCAGTGAAAAATTGAGGGAACACTGGACCTACCTAGTTGCAGATTTCTTCAAGCGAGATCATATTTGTGTTAAGACATTTTCAGTTTTCAGTTTCTTATTCTGATTCTTAGCCAAGAGCTTCTAAATTGATACAGTGTAATAAAAGTCAGAATGTAAACTGATAACAGATAATATGAAACCCTCACTCCACTCACATCTTGCAGGTGATACAGAAATGTTTGTGGGTGATGACTATGGGTATCAAACGGGAAAAGTTTTGATGTCAAAAATTCACAGTAAGAACTCAATATTTTCCCTGGTAGTTTGTTCTACCCACATGGGAGGGATGGGTCCTAATTAAGCCTCAGGAGCACAGGGCTGTTATTTACTAGTAAGATTTGTCCCAGATATTAAACATTCTTATCCAACCACAGTGCACCATATTCAGCCAAGATGGCTGTGTGTTCTAATATTACAGGTAGTGTGATTGCACAAAGCAGAAGAGCTCCTGTAGTCATTATTGTGCTTTTCCAGTTGCTTTTATATCTGCCTTGAATTCTCACTGAAATAGTCACTCCAAAACCCTGGCCCAGATGTTTTCAGGGTTCTGCTCAAGAGCCCAGCAATCCACTCCAAGCGATTTATTTCAAGCGTGTCACAAAAGAACTGTGATGTCTTCCTTATGCAACCTCCATTCCGAATCTCTACTTCCATCTGTTCCTCTGGAAACTGAATAGTCAGAGTTGCTCAGAGGAACCAGAAAGCCAGTAAATGAATCTCAAGTGACCCAGCTGGGAGGGCTGTGGTAAGAAAGCTGCCTCCCCGTTCACCAGGACAAGCGCTGCCCTGGTCAGGAGCGGACAGTCTGCCTGAAGGAACAGGTGCACAGCTTCTCTACTCCCGACATGTGGGTCGCCAGATGCCAGTTCAGACTTCAGACACTTCAGTCTGTTCAGATCTTATTGCAGCACTTGGAAATGTGGACAAGACAGTCTGCTGAAAACTAATTCTATACCAATACGCGGTGTAAAACTCTGTTGCTCCCCTGCTTACGCCACTTTGGTGCCTTCCCATTTCCCTTAGGATTGTTAAATTAATTGAATAAGAAAGCCATTAGACTGAAGTGGCTCTAAGGCTTTAGTTGCTTAAATAAGCAAACCAAAACCAAAGCCTGGAAATGCCTCAAGTTTAAGAAACTGAAACCTAGGAGCAACCAGTCACGAACGAATGACCGGCTAGTCTTTTCCCAAATAAGGCAACTGTTTAATCAGATAATTTCCTTGCTTTGCTCCTACACCTTCTCTACATAAGGACTTTCCCTAACTCCTGTTGGCAGAGTGCTCCTACCCGCTTCCAGCTCAGCACGGCCTGATTAGAATCTATATTTACTCCAATAAACTCTTAAAATTGTTGATATGCCTCAGTTTACCTTTTGAGAGTTCCAGGTTTAAAGTCCCTAAAATGTACGTGTTAGCAAAGATCTCCTCAGTCTACCTGCTCAGCTTTTCTCCCTCTGCTTTCCTTCTCCTACCTCACCCTCCAAGTAGCCAGAACTCCTTCTGGTTTCTTCTCGTTCCCTTGGGCCTTCCCTCATCAGTCTTCACTGCCCAGGAGACCCATACCTGTCTCCATCGGACTTATTCTACCCATCCTTCCATATCACTTTCCCAGGGGCACCTTCACTGACCCCTGAGACTAGGTTTGATTTCTTCATTGAACAGGACTGTGGCTCCTTGTATGTTTTTGGTTTATTTTTGGTTTGGTTTTGTTTTTGTGGGGTTTTCTTCTTCTTCTTCTTCTTCTTCTTCTTCTTCTTCTTCTTCTTCTTTTTTTTTTTTTTTGCTTAGAGTCGACACACATGTAGTTATTTGTTGACTGATTACTCTTTATTTGTATAAAGGTTGTATTCCATAGTATATTATAAATCCCTTGAGGGTAGGAGAGTTTTGTTTTGTTTTGCTTTGTTTTGTTTTGTTTTTTCACTGCTGATTCCTTGAACAATTTTAACCATAGGTTCAACCATGTGGAATGGCTGATATTTGAATATTTTGACCTTAAAAAAATACCAGTTTCAGATGCTTCAATCTAGTACCTGTTCAATAAATATTTATTTAAAACTGTGTCAAAAAGGCATCCATGTGAGGGGCACCTGGATGACTCAGTCGATTAAGCATCCCACTCTTAATTTTGGCTCAGGTGATGATCTCACAGTTTGTGGGACTGAGCTCCGCATCGGGCTCTGTGCTGACAGTGAGAAGCCTGCTTGGGATTCTCTCTCTCCCTCTCTCTCTGCCCCTTCCCCTTCAAAAGTAAATAAATAAACTTAAAAAGACTTTTTAAAGTCATTCATGTGGTTTTTAGGCTGTGTGTGTGTGTGTGTGTGTGTGTGTGTGTGTGTGACAGAGACAGAGATGAGAGAGAGAGAGATCAGCTATTAGTATAACTGTTACTAGAAGAATCTTTTAAGTACCACTATTTTTTAAAAATTTCATTGGGTTTTACAGAGATTTTTCAAAGATAAATATAATAACAAATTCCAAAAATGGGTCCCATTTGAAATACAATTTCAGCAGTTTCCCTCTGCCGCTTTGATCTTAGGTCAATTTTCTATTTACCTAAATTTTCCCCTTCCATGAGATCGAACTCCCAACAGTCATCACTTGAGCTCCCTGGAGCCTCGTAGGTGAGTTCTGTGTGATTTCCTCCTGACCTGTGGAAGACGACCCAGGACCAGATGGAGATTTTTCACTGCCCTCCCCAACTCCCATGCTGAGCCTCAGGACAGATGGTAGGGCCAGAAGCCCTACTTCATTGTCCCCTCCTGAAATTGAACTGTTTAAATCCGTGACTGGTTCTCCCACACGGGAGCTCCCCTCCAGAAACGCCTTATAAATCCCCGTAACATTTATAACTCTCCAGAATGCCTCTGGTTCAAGCACAACAACAAAAAATTAGTGGCACAGTAACACCAAGTCTAAGGCATCTGAGTTAAAGTCACTCTAAGGCATTTTTTAAAATATTCAGTTTTATTCCCCTCATAAATTCACCACCTCAGAGACTCTGGTGGATAAGGGGAATTTTGAGGGAAGAAATCATTGAGGAGAATGAAAAAAGGCAGTAACAGGGGACATGACAAATACTGCATAGAAGCCTGTCCCCCAGCCCAAAGGCCCATCGTTGTAAATTAAACAGTTTGTTCATCTCAAGTAAGCATTCAAGAGCTTACTCTTGCCAGCTCTGTGATAGTCGGTGCTTTAGAGGCACTGGCTCCCTGCCTTATGAATAAATCTTCCTGAAGGAGCTGCTTCCTTCTGCTTACAATAATTTGTTCTTCCTTCATCTTTGTTTTCTTGTAAACAGCCACTAGTGTTATTTTATGATTCATACCACTATCTTTTGCCTTATATTTAAAATGAGATTGTTTCTCTCAGGAGCTACTCCTCCAGGAGCTCTTTCTCACAGAAAGTTTGGGATGAACAGCTGTCTTCAGTGACAATCTACTGATTTGAACTTTTTATTTTTATTTTTTTTATTTTAAGAGACAGCACAAGCAGGGAAGGGGCAGAGAGGAAGAGAGAGAATCCCAAGCAGGCTCCGCACTGTTAGCGCAAAGCCCGATGTGGGGCTTGAACTCACGAACTGCAAGATCATGACCTGAGCTGAAATCAAGAGTTGGGCCCTTAAATGGGGCGCCTGGGTGGCTCAGTCCGTTAAGCGTCTGACTTCAGCTCAGCTCACGGTTCGTGAGTTCTAGCCCCACATCGGGCTCTGTGCTGACAGCTCGGAGCCTGGAGCCTGCTTCAGATTCTGTCTCCCTCTCTCTCTGCCCCTCCCCTGCTTATGTTCTCTCTGTCTCTCACAGATACATAAACATTAAAAAAAATTTTTTTTAAGAGTTGGGCACTTAACTGACTGAGCCACCCAGGCGCCCCATTGATTTGAATTTCTGATGAATGGCAACTCTGAGGAGCTTATCAACATACTCAGACCACAGCCATCCACCCCCTTAAAGGACAAAAGCCCTGTGTGGCCTGAAAGGGGAGGCTTTCCTGCTTTCCCCAAGACTCAGCACTTGGTTGCACCTGGGGTGACAACAACAGTAGGAAAGGTAGGATGCTTGCAAAAAACAGCCGTGAGAATCCCGCCTCAGGAGGCCAACCACCTCACCCAACACCCACACTTCTTTACTCCTCACAGCTCAACTTGGTGAACATGTTGTATCTGATGCTAAATCTCCAAATTTCCACACAGGTAAAGGTTGCATCTGAAATTGATGGCTTCTTTACTCTCTTAAACCATTTAAAAGTTAATCGATTCCATAGTTTATAGACCTGAAAGGAGTTAATCATGGAAACTTACATATAAATTGGGTTTTCGTGTTTCCAAACCACTCATCATACTTTTTGCCAACAGTCTACTGCAGTAGAGCCCTGACACCAAGGATCTATTTACTTTTTTCAAAAAACAGCTTTACTGAAATATGATTCACCTACCATGCAACTCGCCCATTTAAAGTGTGCTATTGAATGGCTTTTAGTATATTTACAGAACTGTGCTATCATTACCACTATCTAATCTGAGAACATTTTCTTATCCAAAAAAGAAACTCCTATCTTTTTTCCCTTCATTCTCCCTGCCTCCAGCCCCCAGCAACCACTGATCTACCTTCTATTTCTATGGATTTGCCTAGTCTGAATATTTCATATAAATGGAAATAATACATGTGGCTTTTTGTGACCGTTTTTATTGACTTAGAATCCTGTCTTCAAGGTTTATCCATTTTGTAGCATGTATCGGTAGTTCATTACTTTTATTGCTGAGTAATATTCCATTGTATGAATATAACACATTCATTTATCCACTCGGCAGTTGACAGACTTTTGGATTGCTTCCACTTTGGGGCAATTGTGAATAATGCTTCTCAAGACATTGGCCCTATTTACTTTTAATTCATCAGACTCTCCTTTTACCCTAAAGAGGGCACTGTGAACTCCCATAATTCTGTGACAAATTGCTAGAAACAAAGAAGACTGCAATCCTTAGGCAAGACAGCAATCTGTGTGTCATACTTAGTGTGATCCATTCTTCCTGGTTTCTCTAGAACTTTCCCAGTTTTAGTGCTGAATGTACTGTGACCTGGGAAAACTTTTAGTCACAAGCAAACCAGGACAGTTGGTCTTCCTAGACTGGAACTTAGTCAGAAGGCAATTCTAGAAAAGCCCATCTTTGAGTTTTATGGTTTCTGGTGAAGGTATAGTTATATTTTTAAAAACTGGCTCATGCAGTATCTATCTCTTTACAGAGTTTCATTTTAGTGAGAAACAATTATTGTTTTATTGCCTACATAATAAACAATGTCTGAAATTTCACATATATTAATTTTAAGCTTAAAGCATACATATATTATGTATTAAGTTTAAAGCATATATGAAGCACATTTATATACATTATATATAATGCAGGATGTGTGTGTGTGTGTGTGTGTGTGTGTGTGTGTGTAGGCATATGATATTTTTAAGACTTTGTGTTTTGGAGCCATTTTAGGTTCACAGCAAAATTAAGAGGAAGGTACAGAGATTTCTCATATACCGTCTGCCCGCACACATGTATTGCCTCCCACATTATCAAAATCCCCCACCAGAGCGGTACATTTGTTACAATGCTTAAGCCCTGCCTATGTTTTAGATGGAGTACTAATTATGAAGACCTCCCTAAAAGCTGAAAAGTCTCATGTCCACAAGGTGGCAGTGTGACACCCATAAACCCAAATAGAATTGGAGTAAAAGCTGTGTTCATAAAACCTAATCTTTGGTTGGAACTATGTAGTTTGATAGGAAAATGAGTAAGTCCAACCAACTACTTGTGAGATCTATGGCTTTAGTTTATACTGGTAAACAGCCTCACATGGTTTAACCATCGATGTCTCCAAACCATAAGTTTAAGATAAAAAAATGCAAATTCAATCAAATAGTTCAAAGGCTATTGATTCCAGCATTCTTTAAAGTTTTTTAATTGCAGCTGAAAGAATTATAGAATATGAGCCTTAGAAATCACAAGATTCAATGTTTTATGCATTTTTCCACTGAAAAATTGAACAGTCACATTTTCAGATACTATGCCTATGGTATTTTTCATGGAATGTAACTTTACCCCTTTTCCTCCTCTTCAGCAAGGTATTTAAAATTCAGGTGAGTGATAGGAATGTAATAAGGATAATATCAAATCTCCTTTTTAAGTCAGTCATTCACTAGCTTCAATACTTGATTTTTAGAAATAAATTACTTTAACATGCTCTACACCCAATCTGGACACATGAGTGTCTTAAAATTCTTAAACTGAGAAAGTGTGATTCTAGTACAACCTTTCACTGAATGCTGAACTTGTCTTCTAGAATGTTCTTAACGGTTACCTATCTGGGAAATAGCCAACTTGCATTGGCTTCATTAGCAAAATCCCACTGTTTACAGGCCTGATATTCATAAATTATATGTGTTTCTGCATTCACATTAAAAAAGGAAAATGAAGAAAAGGTATAATTTTTCCTACACAAAACAACAGACTTGGAATTTGGAAACTGTCTTATTTATTCACATCAGTAAAGGTAAGGGTACAGGGAAGTGTGGGCTAGTTTCTTTTACATGAAAATAAAGGACACTTTCTTCTTCATGAAAATATTGAAATTGCTGAGAAAAACAGCTTTCCTGTTACAGGTTCTAACTGGCACATTAGGCCAGTGTTCACCTTCTTCTGTTAATAAGGAGGCACTATAGACTCAACAGCTGAGTAAAGATAAATTAGCAAAGGAGGAAAAAAGAAAATGCAGTCTCCATATGAATCTAGTGACATGTATACATAGTTTCTTCTTTTTTGATGTCAGGTCACAATATCTATGGAACAAAAAACAGTCTGATCTCCAAGTGCCATTCATGCTGGAATCTGTCTTTTTCTAGGAGTCTTTGGTCCTAATCTTAGTTGTTTGTCTTCTGTCTGTCCATGTTGACTCAGCCATTTATCATGGTATTGCTGAAGTTCAAATATGTAGACAGTAAGACTCTAATCTAAGAGAGAATAAGATAGCATATGTTTAAATTCTTATCCTGTTCTATGAACTTTTGTTTTGAGATTCTAAATGCCCACTTCTACGACTTATCTAAACACAACCACTGAATAATTGTAATTAGATTGAACAGTCATTTTTGTTTGTTTGTAATATTATTTTTAGTATTAACAAGTGCCCTCCAGGACTGCAATCCACTTGTTGCAGAGGATCTTTGAGACATAAAATGTATACCTCGGATGTGAAAAGTGCTTTCCTGAAAAAATAAATGTATTGTCTGCACTAAATGATATATTCTCTACATCGTATTGCCTGATGCATGCGAAGTGATGGATTGCTATTTAGTTGGCCCAATTACTCTCTCTTCTACAAGAGGCCAGGAACTTCCTTCTTACAGAGTTCGTTTCCCAACAGATCCTGAAGTTTATATAGTAACTTCCTGTTTGATAGACTAGGAGGTACAAGCACTCTTCTGATATGAATGATGCTTTGGAGAGCTATGTCTTTGAAGTTTCTTACAGGGATGGTTGCCCACCTTTCAAAGGCCCATTAAGACACTTTGCCTGCTAAGATAATTTGGTTGCTCTGAAATGCAAAGCCAGCCTTCTGAGCTCATGTGGGTTTGTCCCCAGGAACCCTCCCTAGCATTGCCTGTTCCCACCACTAAGAATCTGTGTTGCATTTAGAGAGACCCTGGATGTCAAACTAGAATTGCCTGAAGGTGTCGGTCATAATAGCTACCACTTATTGAATTCTTTATTAACAAGGCTAGCCTTCTAATCCTCCAAGCACTGAAAAGCAGATATTACCCACAGGTGCAGATGAAGAAATTGAGACTTGGATACTCAGTAACCTACCCAGTGCAGAATGTGGATTGATCCAATCCTAATTCTCCTGTAGCACATGGCTGTCCTGGGACTCCTCACACCAGGGATGATGGCCACTTATATCTCTACCCCAAGAGGCAGCATGCTAGAGTGACATAGGTCCTACCTCCCAAGGTGGAGTAGCCTCAGCCCTGAAATACTAAGACAGAACGCTCGCCCTCCATTAAAATAAAATCATTGGGGATTTTTTGTTGTTGTTTTAAGGTATCTGGGTTTCACTTATTTACCTTTTTATGGTGGTAACATAAAATTTACCATCTTAACTGCTTGTAAATGAACAGTGCAGTAGTGTTATCTGTTGTGCAACAGACCTCTAGCATTTTTTCATCTTGCGGAACTGAAACTCTGTACCCATTAAACAACAACTTCCCTTTCCTTTTCTGCCCCAACCCCTGGCAGCCACCATTCCACTTTCTGTTTCTAAGAATTTGACTACTTTAGATACCCCATATAATAGAATCATACAGTATTTGTCTTTTTGTAGCTGGCTTATTTCACTTAGCATAATGTCCTCAAGGTCCATCTATGTTGTGATATATGATAGGATTTTCTTCTTTTTAAAGGCTGAATAATAATCCATTGTATGATTATCCCACATTTTCTTTTTTTTTAATTGAGATATAATTGACATATAACATGGTATTTAATTGACATCACAAGGTGTACACATGTTGATTTGATACATTTATACACTGCAGTATGATTTCCATCATAGTGTTAGCTAACATCTCTATCATGTCACATTTTCTTTATCTAGTCATCTGTCGATGGACATTTAGGTTGCTTCCACCTCTTGGCTGTTGGGAATAATGCTGCCACGAACACGGGTGTGCAACTATCTCTTCAAGATCCTGTTTTCAATTCTTTTGGATACGTACTCAGAAGTGGGATTGCTGGATCACACGGTAATTCTGTTTTTTTATTTTCTGAAGAAACTCCATACTGCTTATGGAGCAGTGGCTCCACCATTTTTGCATTTCTATCAACAGGGCACAAGGATTCCAATTTCTCCACATCCTCACCCAAACTTGTTATTCTCTGTTGTTGTTGTTCTTTTTTTTTTTAATTTTTTTTAACGTTTATTTATTTTTGAGACAGAGAGAGACAGAGCATGAACGGGGGAGGGGCAGAGAGAGAGGGAGGCACAGAATCGGAAGCAGGCTCCAGGCTCTGAGCCATCAGCCCAGAGCCCGACGCGGGGCTCGAACCCATGGACCGTGAGACCATGACCTGAACCGAAGTCGGACGCTTAACCGACTGAGCCACCCAGGCGCCCCTGTTGTTGTTCTTTATAGTAGCCACATTATTTTTTCTTATGGATATGCATGACTCATCCTTTTCTAACTCTGCCCTATTTCAAGGCTCTTTCTACTTTATTCATTTCTATGTTGTTGTTCGAATTTTTATAAATCTATTGCTTTTATATTTTTAAGGCAGCAAAGATACTTTTTTAAAAAAACGTGTTGCAAGAAGTTTGGCCAAAACCAACTTAAAGTGGTGTTTGTTAGTTTTGAGTATAATATATGTCACCAAATACTGAGAGAAGTGATGGCGTTGAATTGTGGGTTTTCTGAACAGTCTGGACCTAAGGGATCAGAGTGTGGTCCAGATATCCCTCCCACCATCATCCATCTTCTCTATATCCAATCAAGTAAGGTAACCATTGTTAGTAAGGCAGGCATTGGAATGCCAAATGAAAATTAGAGTGGCTTCCTTTGTGAAGCAGACAAATACATTCATTAATTGAAGGTAAATAAAAATATTGTGACGTAAAAAATGAAATAGTGGAATGTGAGAGAGAGTTCCCACAGAATGAGGGCCATTCTTGGAGAAGCAAGTGTGGTCAACATACTAGTGCTGGTCATGTGTTCTAGCAGTAAGTGCCTAAGCCCTACCCACACCAGCTCCTCACTGATCCTGACACCAGGGTGATTCAGGCATAGGATGAGCCCCAAGCCTGTTGTACAAATTATTTAAAAATAAGAACAGATGGGGCGCCTGGGTGGCTCAGTCGGTTGAGCGGCTGACTTCGGCTCAGGTCATGATCTTGCGGTCCGTGAGTTCGAGCCCCGCGTCGGGGTCTGTGCTGACAGCTCAGAGCCTGGAGCCTGTTTCAGATTCTGTGTCTCCCTCTCTCTGACCCTCCCCACGTTCATGCTCTGACTCTCTCTGTCTCAAAAATAAATAAATGTTAAAAAAATTTTTTTTTAATTTTTTTTAAATAAATTAAAAAAATAATAAAAATAAGAACAGATAAAAGTTGAGTAACGTAGTTTTTAGAATTCTAAGATGGCCCCATGTCAAATCAACTTATGTCAAACTATCATATGCCCCTGCCACCAACAGGCTCTGTGACTTTGACCAAGTGACTTTAACCTCTCTATACTACTTCCTGTTCCAAAAATGGGGAGGTTAGAATGGATAACTGTGCATTTTCTTCTAGAACTAATGTTCTGGGATTTTAAAGTGTCCTTTCAAAATGTCCATGGGCTCTCAAGATTACTGACAGGATCAGCCTCAAAAGGATCATGAGCACAATACTATCCAGGGTAAGAACACTCCATTCAAGATACCACTCCCCACCATCTCATAGTATCCACTCCCGGTTTCTCACCCCACATCTCTGCACCTCCTCTCTCCTCTGCCCATCCTTCCCCTCACTCCACACTTGAATCAAATAAAAAGGATTGTTACATATGAATTTATCTTGACTCATGAAAATTGACTATTCACCTTAGAACAGAATGCCATTAGCACTTAGCAGTGTTTGCAAAAACTGAGAAAAACTCTCTATACCTCTGCACATATTTTTACCTCATTGACGTATATTAATAGTCACGAACACCTTATAACTGTATCACACTTTGGAATTGCAGAGGCTCTCATGTGCAGTATCTCACTTAATATTCCTGAATAAGCTTGACAGGTAGGTTTCATTGTATCTCTATTGTCGATGAGAAATACAGCATTGAAAAATAGAGCAGACTGATCAAGAACTCATAGTAATTGGCAGATTCAGACCTATTTAATCAAGATCTTCCAGGGTGGGGTATACATTTCTACCTCTTATTTTAGTTCCTGAGACAATTCTCTTCAGGCCTATATAAATCCATTTTTTTGACCTTTTTTTTAGAAACAGTACCCAAAAATCCACTCGAAGAATTTTAACTAGAATGTTGATGTTTAGCTTTATGGGGATGCCATTGATGTTTTATGTGATTTTTTTTGTCTGTTATTTAATTCCCTCACAAGGTCATCTCCAGAGAAGGTGTTCAAAAAGTATGTTTTGAGAAGATGGTAGATGGAAAGATGGATAGATGGATGAATGGTTGGATGCTGTAACAAAACAACAACTGAGTGAATGAATTAATGAATGAACTTAGAACCATTTGTCTTTTTGATTGTTGATGAGAAAATATAACATCCTTGTTAGAACCATTTATTTATCGGGGCGCCTGGGTGGCTCAGTTGGTTGAGCGACCGACTTCAGCTCAGGTCATGATCTCGCGGTCCATGAGTTCGAGCCCCGCGTCTGGGTCTGTGCTGACAGCTCAGAGCCTGGAGCCTGTTTCCGATTCTGTGTCTCCCTCTCTCTGACCCTCCCCCGTTCATGCTCTGTCTCTCTCTGTCTCAAAAATAAATAAACGTTAAAAAAAATTAAAAAAAAAAGAACCATTTATTTATCGATTCATTTAATGAGCACTTTCATCATTTATTTAGTATTTTCTCACTTCAATTAAGCATTGGTAATTAGAAATTGAAAATTGAAAACTGCTGTCCTACTTATATGTACCCATCCCCATTTGATATGCCAAGAATTTTGGTTACAAATCAACAGAGATCGATTATCTACCTCGTTAATCCACTGGAAAGTATAATATGTCAAACTGTTGAGGTTTTGTTATCTATCCAGGACAAAAAGAACTAACCATCCCCAAAGCTTTTCTTACTTTGACAAAAGCAGCTATTGCTTTCATCAAAGTTTAAATAACCAGAACCTGGGGCACCTGGGTGGCGCAGTCGGTTAAGCGTCCGACTTCAGCCAGGTCACGATCTCGAGGTCCGTGAGTTCGAGCCCCGCGTCGGGCTCTGGGCTGATGGCTCAGAGCCTGGAGCCTGTTTCTGATTCTGTGTCTCCCTCTCTCTCTGCCCCTCCCCCGTTCATGCTCTGTCTCTCTCTGTCCCAAAAATAAATAAACGTTGAAAAAAAATTAAAAAAAAAAAAAAAAAAACAGAACCTATACTGGCTCACGCTTTTCCTACACATTAAAGAAGTCAACATGTAGCTTCTCTTAGAATTATTAAAAGTAAAAGCATTCAGGTAGTGCAAAAGTAAGTTTTAACTGGGTGTATAACAATTTTGCGCAAAGCTGGATTGAGCCAGTGAGAGTGTGGGAACTGAGAAAAACAGGCCTAACCAGCTCTTCTTGTACAAAAGAATGGGATCCAAAATGATTCAAGTCTAACACTATAAAATGATTCCTCAAAGTCTTGTTCATAACTTTACACATGTTACATCAAATTTATCTACATTTAGAAAGTTTACCTATCAGGTGGTCAATAGAGTCGTGATATAATAATCATACTTAAATAGCAACGTTCCTGTGGCAAAATGAAGGCTCAATTTTGGAAGTTCTGAAGGAGTCCGAAAATGTCACCATGGTTATCTGGTGAGGAAAAGAAATTAAAAAGACAGAAAACATTCTGTCTTATGCTTCTGAAATGTTTTATCTTTTTATAATAATCGAATATTGCATTTTAAGCAGAAAAAAATAATCTAAAATTTTGTTTATGTTTGGCTTCTGGAGTGACAAATCACTCCCAGAAGATTTCTAGTCTATACTATAAAGATGACTATTCATATTCATATCAATTCCTTCTAATTCAGTGTGCAGAAAGACGTGAGCATCTCAGCTGATATCAGAGCACAGACGCTACAAGATGTATGTTTTTACCACACTAGAAATATTACTGCCAGCCAAAGATTCATAAAGCCACAGTTTCCTCAAACTGGAGCTGTAGAAATTAAAAGTCATTATCATTCTAAGTTGCGAAGAAATTCTGGGAACCTAGCTATATGTGTAATACAAATTTATTACAGATTACTATTTCACTGTGTTTCTGACCAAAGTCTGCAATTACATACTACAAAACACACACACTGCAAATTCCCAACATTCTGTCAGGCAATAGAGTATTCAAAATAATGGCTTGAGTTGAAGACACTTCTTTGTTTGAAGCACTTAACCTGTTTAACTAGTTTTAGAAAAGACCTTGGAACTCATAATAATAACTTGGGTTTATTGCTTAGATAACTGCAGAGAGGAATAAGGTGCACATTTTTAAAGAGTACAAGAAATAGACTTTGTAAATATACTAATTATTTTTAAATAGTAATATCAAATCATAACTCATTTATTGAACAACACTGGAGAATTGGGTGTGGCGCATTAGTGATTTTTTAAACGGCTGTGGTTAACCATTTTAAGTGTTTTTTATTTTTAATGACAACCTATTAAAATTGCATCAGATATGTTCTCACCTAGTTGAACAGAATATATGGAGCAGATATCACCTTTGTCCCGAGATTCAGGGACATCAGTCATTGCAGTGCATGAGGCACTTCACAATTACTAAGGTATTTATAAGCTACCTCCTTTGCGATCTGTTTTTCCCAGCGTGCCTGCAGCCCTCTTTCCATTTTTTTTTCTAAAATACCACACCCTAGGAACTTAGTAATAATTGAAAGTAACCAGTGAGACCTGATAAGCAAGCTTGCTTAATCTGTACCCTTCATTTTACACACAAACCGCAGTCAAAAGGCTCTGATAGGAAACTCTGATAATGACTTCATTCCACTCCGATGGTTTACTTTTACTCCTCAAGTCAGTATGCTACTCTGCCAAAGTCCAGTCTGTATCTTGATCTAGGCGAGTAATATAGAAGGAAAATTGGTTGCCAAATAATAAAAACAACAGAGTCCAGGCTATTTGTGCATCTGTGACAGCTGCAGCCACCTAGAGTGACCTCAATAAATTGTACCCCTCTCCCCTACCCGGTTTTAAACAATTTGAGTAATAAAGTAAACATGGAACCATTACCAGTAGACCTTGGTTGGAAGTGTGAGACCTAACTGGGTGTACGAACTAAACGACAGTATTAGGAAGATTTTCCCACTTGATCCTTGACAGCCCTGAACCTGAGCAGACCTTTGGGATAAGGGCTCCCTCCTAAGAAAAAAGGAAAGTGCTGAGCTGCGCATTCCTTAATGTGTTTTTGTTTTTTTAATTTACCAGTTCCACTAAGCTGATGCTTACAGCTCTCAATTTCATGTACCACCAGCCTTCTATTACTTCCTCATCTCGGCTTCTTTAGTTACCTCAGGTACAGAAGATTGAACTCTGTACTACTCATTCCAAGGCATAATCTCATCAATGTCAAGAGTCTATACAAAGCTCCTTTTTGCTTATTTACACACTACCCGTTTTCTTTCCCACCCCAGGCAATAACACAAATGTAGTTTATAGTTTTCTTGAGTTTGTATACAACGTTGTAGAAAATATTGTTGTTGGAGTGTATATTTTATTATATTTTAAAACTTTATATAAATGTGTATACTCATGGTCCCATTCTATAACTTACTTTTCTTACTCAATATGTTTGTAAGATCTGTCTGTGCTATTATATGTAGCATTAGGTAGTATTATTATATTACTATTATATAATACATATATATTACATATATAATACATTATATACTATTATATGTAGTATTGTATGAACTTGATGTATATGAACTTCATCGCTTCCAAATGTTGCACAGTGCTCCAAGATGTGCAACCATCACATTCCACTTCTCATTCCCCCAAGTGATGGACATTCTGATTCCTCTACATCCTCATGCGTATCCATTATGGTCCTGGCGGGATCATTGAGCTGTGAGTACCTAATTTGGTTGAGCACAGCCAAATCATTGTCTGGTTGGTTGTACCAATCTACATTCCCTCTAGCAACACAAGAGGGCTCATGTTACCCAAAATTCCCACCAAATTTTATATTATCTTTCTATTTTTGCCGTTATCATGGGTATAAACTGGTATCTCATTGATTTAAAATTCACATTTCTCCCCAATCACTAATAAGTTTGGACAGCTCTTTATATACGTGTTAGCCATTAAGGCTTCTGTAAGTAGTATGTCATATCCTTTGCTCATCTTCTGTACATTCCCTGGAATTTTCTGAATGATTTGTAAACACGAATGTATTCCAAATGTTGGTTCCTTGTCTGTTTAGTTTAGTAGATTAACAGTTTAGTCTGTTTAGTAGTTGCAAATATCTTCCTTTAGTCCTTCTTCTACCTCTACATTTTGTTCAGTATGTCCTTTGCAAAATAGAAATCTTTCTCTTTTTTTTCAATCAAATTCTTAAATCATTTTGCCTCATGGTTGTCCTTTTGTTCTCTCTGACATCTAAATGAACGCATACTTCTTCTTATGACAGTTTAGGGGAAGCTGCTCATAGGTATTGTTTCCCACACAATCAAGTTGAAAAGATTCATATGACCTATTTTATCTATATAAAAAGATCACTTTTTGGTTCCAATCAAAGTTGTTTTGTTTTAGTACTGTGTGGTGTGGGCCAACAGATTTATTAACAATATAAATTGAACAAAAACATTCCTCTAATCCTACAGTGAATATAAACCAAATTCTCTGGGCAGTAGACTAGTAAATGGGAAGAGAGGAAGTGGGATGTCTAGAACTGTCCAAAAACTCACACATCAAGCCACCCCTAAATCAAGCCTAAGCCCAAATCTTGAATGTGAGGGTCCAAACTGATTTAGTCTATACATTGACATGGAAGTCACAAGGTCTTTTACTGTGGACCTGCTTTATTGTGGACTTTTGGCACAGTTTATATCCTCAATAGCTTTTTTTTTTTATTTCACTTTTTGAGATAGTTGTGGATTCACATACAGTTGTAAGGAAAAATACAGAGAGATCTGGTATACTCTTTTCCCAGCATTCCCTAATGGTAACAACTTGTACAACTACAGTGTAATATCACAATCAGGATATTAACTTTGATTCTATGTATGTATGTCAGTGTGTTCTCCATTTCTATAATTTTGTCATTTCAAGAATGTTATATTAATGAAATCATACAACATGTGACCTTTTGAGCTTGCATTTTTTCACTTAGAATAATCTGCAACGAATATGGAGATCCATCCCAGTTGTTGTGTATATCAATAGTCTCTTCCCTTTTCTTGCTGAACAATATTTCATGGTACAGAAGTAGACTGTTTAACCATTCATTCACTGCAAGACACCTGGGTTGTTTTTAGTTTTTGACTATTATAAATCAAGCTAGTATAAGCATTTGTGTATGGGTTTTTGTGTGGTCATAAGTCTTCATTTCTCTGGGAAATGTGATTAGTAAGTTGCATAGTGGTTGTATATTTAGTACATTAAGAAATTTGCAAATGATTTTCCAGAGTGGCCATACCACATCCCACCAGGAATGTATGGGGGATTCAGTTCTTCTATTTCCTCACCTGTGTTTGGTGTTGTCACTATTTTTATTTTAGCTATTCTGATAGGCATGTACTGATAGCTCATAGTTTTAACTTGCATTTCCCTTATAGCTAATGATGTTGAATATCTTCTCATGTGCTTATTTATTATCCAAATATTGTGCTTGGTGAACGTCTCTTCATGTCTTTCTCATTTTCTAATTGGAGTGTTTGGGTTTTATACTTTTTTTTAAGTTTATTTATTTATTTTGAGGGGGGAGGGGCAGAGAGAGAGAGGGAGAAAGAATTCCAAGTAGTCTCCGCACTGTCAGATGCGGGGCTTGAACCCCGAACCATGAGATCATAACCTGAGCTAAAGTCAAGAGTTGGATGCTTTTTTAAAAAAATTTTTTTTTGTTTATTTTTGGGAGACAGAGCATGAGTGGGGGGAAGAACAGAGAAAAAGGGAGACACAGAATCCAAAGCAGGCTCCAGGCTCGGAGCTGTCAGCCCAGAGCCGGACACAGGGCTCAAACGCAAGAACTGCAAGATCATGACCCGAGCCGAAGTCGGACACTTAACCAACTGAGCCACCCTGGGTTTTATACTGTTAAATATTAAGAGTTCTTTATTCATTCTAGATACTAGTCCTTTGTCAGATGCGTGGTTTGCAAATATGTTCTTCTACTCTGTAACATATGTTTTCATTCTCTTAGCTGTTTTTTTACCCCCAGAACAAAAGGTTTTAATTTTAAAGTAGTTTAACTTATCAGGTTTTCCTTTTATAGATTGTGCTTTTAGTGCCAAGTATAAGAACTTTCTACCTAGTCCTACATTCAATAGGTTTTCTCTTTTATTTTTTCCTAAGGCTTCATAGTTTTTATGTTTGATATTTAAGACCATGATCCATTTTGAGTTAATTTTTAATTTTCGTATAAGATGTAAAACTTGGATTTAGGTTCTCTTTTTTTCCTGTGGATGTTTAGTTGCCCCAGCACATCATTTGTTGGATTCTCCACTTATTTAGATCCCCTTTTTGATTTTGTTTATCAGTGTTTTTGTAATTTTCAGCATACAGGTCATATACATGTTTTAATAGATTTACCCCATGTATTTCATTTTTTAGCAACTGTAAATTGTATTTTACTTTATTTTTAATTTTTTTAACATTTATTTATTTTTGAGAGACAGACAGAGCATGAGCAGGGGAGGGGCGGAGAGAGAGGGAGACAGAACCTGAAGCAGGCTCCAGGCTCTGAGCTGTCAGCACAGAGCCCAATACAGGGCTTGAACTCACAAACCACAAGATCATGACCTGAGCCGAAGTTGGACACTTAACTGATTGAGCTACCCAGGCACCCCAATGGAATTTTATTTTTAATTTTGACATCCACATTCACTGCTAGTATATAGAAACACAACTGATTTTCGTATGTTTATATTGCATTCTGCAATCTCGCTAAGCTTGCTATGTTGTAAAAGTTTTGGTAGATTTCTTGGGACTTTCTATGTAGACAGTCAAATCATCTGCAAACGAAAACAGTTTTAATTCTTCCTTTCTGATCTGTATGTCCTTTATTTCCTTTTTTTGAGGGGACGGTTCCTTATTGAATTGACTATAATTTTCAGCATTATGTTGAATAAAAATGGAAGAGCAGGGAGAGCAGACATTCCTACCTGTTTCCAATGTCAGTGGGAGAGCATCAGGGTTTCACATTAACTATGATGTTAGCTGTAGGTTTTTACTAGATGTTCTTTATAAAGTTGAGGAACTTTCTATTTCTATTTTCCAGTTGTTTTCATGAATGACTGCTGAATTTTGCCAAGTGTTTTCTCTGCATCAATTAATGGATAGTATGTAATTCAAAGTCTTACTGTTAATGAGGAAGACAGTTGAGTATGTTCCAGTTTTCAGGGTATATATACCTCAGGAATAAAGCCAACTGGGTTTACCTTCAAGAAAACATTGGTCTGAGAAAGTGGAGGTGATGTTGTTGTTTTTCAATAGCCCCTCTGCTATGGACTGACAAATAGGGACAGGGTAGAAAGGGTAGAAACTGTTTAGCTAATATTTTAACCAAAGTCTGCGAAACCTGTATTCTTCAAGATTTCATTTGGCACATTTGAGAAGGCAGCAGAGTGGCTAAGAGCAGGAAGGGGGCGAGGAGGGGAAAGACGAGACAGCCTGGTGTCAGACTGCCAGGCTCTCTATGGGAGTTCTGCTAACAAAGTAGCAAGTCTTTTGGATTCCTTTTAACCTGCCTCTCAATCTCCTCATTCTATGTTCTCTATTCAAATAAAAATTCCATTAACTAAGAGAATTGTTGTCTAAATAAAGACTTCAGAATCAAACCCATAAAAGCCTCTCTGTGTACTTAGAAATTTCTGTGCTAAGAAAAGATTACTCAACTTCTTAATTTCAAGATTTTTATCTTTCTTTTTTCCAACCTATGATCATCTCCATGCGGTCTGGAATCATGATTTTTTTTTTAAGTCATATGACATAAACATTCAGATATTTTAGGGAAAATGGAAAACATCCTCTTTGAAAAGGCAAAGTCTGTCTCTTAAACAAGCTGAAATTCTATCCTTCACTTGTTTAACTAAATGAAGACCTTTTCTTGAGATGAAGCCCATGAAGTAGGAGATAAAAGGCTGTAGAAAAGAAAAGCAGATTCTAGTTTTTAATAGTAGTCTCATTTCCTACTCATTGTTAGGACTTTTTATTTTAAATTTCACTGAGTTTCTGCATTCAAGATGTTTATTAGGATACAAATTAGTAGGTTTGTATGGAATTTACAAAACCCTGTTTGGAGACAGAGCTGAGGGGATCTTAAGGATGGCCAGCCACCTCGGTCAATGTCTTCCTGCTCCAACACTTATCCTGTTGCTTAAGAGAAATGCATCTCCTGCTTAAATGGACTGGTGACTGCAATGGTCTTTGTTTTCTTCAAAATATAAAGTCAAATGATGTGTAGGGATGTGGGGGAAGGAACGAAGATAAAAATCAGTACCTAATCTCTTAGCAGAAGCTGAGATAAATGGCCCAGGCTTTTGGATGGAGAGCCCTCATTTTTCCCAAGCTTCATGATTTCCCTCACTGTCAGCACAGGTGAGGTGTTTGTGGATGCTCTACTCCATCCACAGCAGATGTCTGTTTTATGAAACCCTCAGCCCTCAGGTATATGAGAATCACATGGGCAGCCCAAGGAATGGGATCAATTCTCCTTTAAAGTTTTTATGTTTTCAGCTTCCAAGAATGCTTTCCAGAGATCCCAAGGGATCACCTCCACTTTCCCAGTGGCTTACATTAACATCAAGACAGTATCCTGGATGTCTAAGCAGGAAGTATCACAGACTGTCTGGTCCTCTGAGCTCCATTTTTCAACTAGGTCTTACCGTTGGGCTCTCTTCTGCCTGCCAAGTCAGTTTAGGGAGAATCCTCCACCATATTGGATCACCTTGGATCTTCCTCACCCTTGAAACTTGATCAAGTTTCTCATCCTCCACCTTTAATGTAGGAGTCCTTGACCTGTCTTAACCCTGTTAAGTGAGTTTAGCAAGAATCCCCCTATTCTTGATGTCTCCTCTTAATAATTTTCCATCTATGCCCCCCTTACTCTGTTCATTGGCTGGAAATCCCAGGATGTCTATTCAGAGTTAAGCCTGATCTCTCTTCCCTCTTGCCATAGTCTTGACCCCTGTTGCATTATTCCCATAGAAAGTCTTCCTTACTGAGTGTCAGAATATATATATTTTTTTACTTTAATAGGGATGAGGAATGGGAATGATCCCGCACTCCTACTTGTTGCCTTCACACATGAGAACCACTAAAATAATCAGCCTTGTTTTTCTTCCATGTTCATCTAATAACCTCTGCTGGTTTCTACCTTCCTAAGTTGTTTTAAAGCTGAAGAAAATATCCCTCACCATTTTATAGTTCTCAGTGTCAATAAATTGACATTGATGCTGTCTTATATAATTCCTGTGATTAATTATAGAGCAGTATCCCAAGTTCAAACAAATTGACAAAAATCAACTTTCTGGAGCTGCAAAAGGGAGGACCAGAATGTGAGATCTGACCACAGTGAGCTACAACATTTAAGAATCCATGCTAGATCTTAGATGACACAGCTACCTACTGAACACCAGCAACCAAAAGTCAATAGGGAGTTAGAGATGAGGAAAGAACGTGTGTGATGCAAACTATCTGGGCTGTTGCGTTCAGAATTTAATCTTCCTTCTCCCTCAATGCCTACACCTAAGACTCACCTGTTTCTAATGTCTATCTTTCAGATCTACCAATGGCTTTATCCTGACCTGGAGATCTTACTAAAATGCAGATTCTGCTCAGAGGTCTAGGCAGAGGTGTGGACAGGAGTCTGCATTTCTAAAAAGCTCACGGGTGTTTTGATGCTGCTGGTCCAGTGGTCCCCTGCCCCTTTGAGCACAAGAGGCAGGTGCCATCATCCCTAGGCTTGGAGTATTGCCACAAACTCCTAATTGGTCTCTCTGCCTCTTTCCAATCCATTCCCCGACCCACAGCCAGTGTGCTCTTCCAAAAATCAAATCTGAACAAGTTCCTCCACTTTCCTTGCTTCCCATTGCCCTGGGCACCCTCAGATCCACCGCTGCCTCCTGCCACAACTTCAGGTGCCTACTCCTGTCTCACGCTCACTGTTCCAGCCACAATGAATTCGGCTCAGTTCCTATGAGCACCCTATGATCTCTATCTCCGAGCTTTCTCACAAATTCTTCTCATTTGACAAACAGTATTTCCCTTCTAATTCCCATCTTCACTCCTCCCAACTCTTCCAGGCTTTTGAAACCCCAGCTATATACCTTTCCTTCCTTGGTGATTCTCTAACACTCTGGACTTTTCCCATCATTGTACTTATGAGCCCATGTAATTACTTTTCTCAAGTTTCTACCATTGGATTATGAATGGAGAGAGAGAAGCACCTGTATTTGTTTTCATTGTATCTCCATCAGATTGTTTTGCATACAGAAAAGTTCAAAATGTATTTCTAGGGTTGAATTTATTGAATAACTGAAAAAGAGGGAGCATTCAGGAAGTAGAAGCCTACTTGGGTTTCAAATTTATATCCCATTTGGTCTTCTTCATAGATCACAACAGGGTTACCAAATGTTAAGGATACAATTCATGAGGTTGTCAAATTGAAGCACAATCTAAAGCTTTCTAAATACTTTAGAATAATAGGCTTGCAGTTCTGTTTAAGTTCTGTCTTACCTAAGCAATACAGAATACATATTATGTATGCAAAACAAGGCATCTCTGACCAGCTAGCTGCCCCCTATTTTTACAGAAGAGCTAGCAAATGTAAACATAAACTGCAGTAAGATATGCAAAATATGGAAATACTGGATGGTAAATGAGGAGACAGGTTAAATGTGGAGTTGCTCTGTGAGAAACCCTTCCAGAGAGGTTTCACATGATAAGCAGTTCTTTCATCTTAATATGTGAGATGCTATAAGTGGATCCTAATAATTATAATTTCAATAGAATCTCAAACTTTAAGTTCTGAGATTCCACGATGCATTATTTAAAAAATCATAGTGGGATCTTCTCAAGAGTAAAACAGACACACATGCTGAACATGAAAGTCTATATGATTGAAGTAGATCAATTTGGTAAGGTCTATGTATTTCATTATATACAAAACTATAATTGACTATCTGCTGTATTTTCATAGTTTTCTTTCATTATGCTTTGCTTTTATTTTTTCAAGAAAAGCATGGCATAATGAAAGCCCTAGGATCTAGTTGGCCTTCTTGTTCGGTCATTGTTACCAGATCCTAAACCTGGCCTCTGATCTGGCTCAGGATTCTGTTGTAGAATAGATTAATTCATTCCCATGAAAGTATTACCTGAGATGGAAAAGGTCACCTCTGGGAGCCCACCTGGCTCACCCTGTGAATTCCTCACTTGTAAACAATACTCTCATTGTCTTCATTCATTGTTCACAGATCCTCACCTGTTGGAGGGCAGCAGCAGCTGCCCCAACTCACTTCCTTAGAAGGAATGAAGAGAAAAAGAAAAACAGGGAAAGCTGGAGTTAGGGAGTAATTCAATGTTTTAAAGTATCCTTTATGTTTATTGTGTGAGAATATTCAATATTTTCATGGGTGTGAATTTACTTTTAAATATATATTTTTTAATATTTATTTTGAGAGAGAGAGAGAGAGCACAGGAGCAGGGAAGGGGCACAGAGAGGGAGGGAGAGAATCCCAAGCAGGCTCCCTGCTGTCAGCAAGGAGACCCACGCGGTGGGAGTGGGAGCTGGATCTCACAAATGTGAGATTATAACCTGAGCCAAGATCCAGAGCCCCTTGCTTAACTGACTGAGCCACCAAGGTACCCCTGAATTTACTTTTAATACAAATGTGATAAACCTATTTATTGAGTACTTCTTACATGCTAGAACTGTATATACATACTTTATTTCCTCACTGTGACAGCCAGGACAATTACATATTCTATTCCCCCAAAAAAGTGAGGCCCAGAGAGGATCAATCCTAGTCAGTGGCTGATCCGGGATTCAGGCTTGGATCAGCCTCATTTCTAAAGTCCAAGCTCTTTCCCGTAGGCTCTGCCGTCTTTGAGAAAGCAAAGCCCAAAGACAAACTCATTGGAAATTTCCACAGGGTTTTTCCCTGGTTAAAAAATAATGACAGACGAAAAAATGAATGCATGTGTAAACAGAGTCTATCCGGGTATCCAAAGAGCATGCGGCTGGCGAATATTGGACCTCAGCGGGGACTAGCAGATGTTAACTATGGCTGCGTGTTACCTAGGAAAATTGCAGGGTGCAGCAGTGGAGGAAGCACGGGAGACCTGCAAGCAGGCTGAAGGTATCACAGTCTTTAAAATATGTATTTAATCTGTCCACGTTCATTTGCACTGCCGCTTCCCCATTCAACTACTCGGTAATAGCCTTGTAAATCTCCACTCTTCATGCTTGCCCTCCCCCAGCCCCGCCCCAGCCCTTCTCCACACCCCCGGAGAATCAGTTCGCGCGTCCGAACCTTCCGTGGCTGCTCTCTAGTCCGAGGGTCAAGTTAAACAGCCTTTACGTGGCCTTCCAGGCCCTCCACGTTCTGGCCCCTGCTGCGTGCGCGGGCTTCCACCTCTTGCCATGTAACCACCTGTGCACCCTGCTCCAGACACCCTGGCCTTTTCCTCCCTCAGTTCCTTCGCACTCAGCGGCTGTCTTCCAGTCCCCCGCCCTCTGCTTTCCCAAATCCCACTCAGTCTCAGTTTAGAAGCCACTTTTTAAGTGAGGCCTCTCCTGGCTGATTGCTCCCCCGCGGTCTCTTCACCCGCCATCTAATTAGGTCTTACTGAATGTGCTCCCCGAGTAGTCTTCATGTTACCTATTGCAATTTGCATTATACACTTGCCTGATTATTTTTAACGTCTGCAAGTGTCACAAGGGTTTATTTAGCACTGTGCCTGCCTGCCACACTGCTGGAACTTAATAACTTTTGAATGAATGAATGAATGGAGGGACTTGAATTACATTTTAATTGTCACCATCATCAACCTATCAAACAACATTTCGAGTTCTCCAGTGCTGCTCTCCTGGCTTGCCCGCCCCCGTGGGGTTGGCAAAGCCCTGGTGGAGAGCAGCCTTTCTGACGCACCCACCGCGCGCTCCGGAACTCTGGGGAGGACCTAGGCACAGCGGGGCTCAGGGCAGGTCCTCAGGCCAGGTGTCCCTCTGTCTCCCAGGTTCACGTGCATTGGGGGAAGAGCGGCGGAAGAAAAGGGGAGAGTGAAGCGAGGAGCGCCGGGTACCTACTGGAGACCGCGGGCCGAGTCTGGTGCGCCTCCGGCCTCTCGGCCAGCAGCCGCCAGGGAGCTCGACTTCCTCCTTTGGGGGCCGGCGCGAGGGGCTGGGCTGGGCTGGGCTGGGCTGGGCGGGGCGGGCGACGCCCCCGCCGGGCTGGGCTCCCAGCCGCCCCAATGGGATTCAGTGCGGGGCCGCGGCTGCGCCCAGTCCCGGCGGCGCGCTCGGCCGCGGAGGAGGCGGCCCGGCCGGGGCAGCGGAGCCTCTGCGCCCGCCTAGGGGAGGCCGAGCGAGCCAGGCTGGCGCCCGGGGGGGCCATGGTGGCGGGCGCCCGCGGTCTCCTGGCCCTCCTGCTTGTGGTCTCCGCCCCGCTCCGGCTGCAGGCGGGCGAGCTGGGTGAGTGGAGCGCGGCCGGCGGGGGTGGGCCGGGCCGGGCCTGGAGGGACCCGGCGCGGGAGGAAGTGGGGTCTCCGCCTGCACCCCGAGGAGTCCTGCCCTTTCTGGCCGACGGCGGCTCGAGTATAAAATAAGTTACGGAATTTCGGATCGTTCCCCCACCCAACTCCTTCCTTCTCCGCTCAACGAGAGAAGCAACTCGACGCCTGCCCGCGTTCGCTCTTCTTGCCCTGAAGCCGGGCTCACTCGGCTCCCAGACTTCCTGACTCCGCCGGCCCCGGGAGAAGTGACATGGCCCCGAGGTGGCGACCCCGGCTGCCACAGGGGAGAGTCGTGTGTGGGGACGCTGCGCCCAAGCCTCCCTTGACAAGGCTGCCGAGTTGCTGGGCGGCCGGGGCCCTCCGTGCGCGGCTGCGATCCTAGCGGGTGCGTTCGCGGCTTGTAGGAACCGGGGGCAGATGTTTCCCCGGGGTTGTGGCCAGGGGGCCGGCGGGCCGCCCTGCCGCTCCTCACTCGTGTGCCACCTGCGCCCCAAGTTGGAGTCCTGTGGCTCCTTCTTGGGTGTTTGAGCGAGTCGACTCCCGACCAGGCTGCTCTTTCTGTGGACCTGGTCCTTGGTTTCAGGTTGGACGTAATTAATTAATCCACAGCCCAGTTTGCCTCTGCGCATCCACCTGATTAAAGCAGTAAGCCGTTTCACCAGCCCTAGACAAATCCTTGTTAATTAGTTCTTTCCTGATAGGGCAGCTTTCTGCGGCTTTTCAGTTCATGTTTCTTTCCTTCCCTACTTCTGCCCCTATACAACCGAGGTTATTGAATAGCACTAACCATCTAGAATATTTTGACCGCTCTCCCACCCCCACCCGTGTTTTCTAATGAAGCAAGTTTCACTGCTAAACCAAATGCTGGCTTTTTTTTTTCCCCCACTGAACCACATATCCATTCCCAGTCTGAAGCATGGCTACTTAAGATGTTACTGGTGGTTCCTAAGTTTGCTTACATACCAATTTATTTGTTTCAAAGCTGAAGTTTAGACAAAATATGCCTTGGCACTAATAGAATGCTATGCATGTCCTAAAAATTTAATAAATATGTACGCTTTGGGGGCACCTGGGTGCCTTAGTCGGCTAAGGGTTGGACTTTGGCTCAGGACATGATCTCACAGTCGGTGGGTTCCAGACCCAAGTCTGGTTCTGTGCTGACAGCTCTGAGCCTGGAGCCTGCTTCAGATTCTGTGTCTCCCTCTCTCTGCCCCACCCACTCTCACGCTCTGTCTCTCAAAAATGAATAAACGTTATAAAAAATTTTAAAAACATGTATGCTTTTATTGAATATGTAGGATTTTGATCACAGGTATTTTAAGCACTTAAAAAATGTTTCTCATCACTGTTTGAAGATGCAATTTTCTCTTTTTAAGTTTATTTATTTCTGAGAGAGAGAGGGTAAGAGTGGGAGAGGGATAGAGAGAGAGAAAGAGAGAAAGAGAATCCCAAGCAGGCTCCACCCAGCAGGGAGCTGGATCCTGGGCTTGATCTTACCAACCATGAGATCGTGTCCTGAGCCAAAATCAAGAGTCAGGTGCTGAACCAACAGAGCCACCCAGGTGCTTCCCGAAGATGCACCTTTAATACTGCAGGTCTGTGAATCCCTGTGACACTGTGTCCCTGTACTAATCTGGCCAAAACTGCCATCCATCTTTACAAAGAAGTTTCAGACGTGCAAGATCATCCAGGCTGGTGAACAGGTGCTTGGTAGAGCAGTTCTCAGGGAACAAGTGTGATTGCTTAGATTTTTTATTGAGCTTCAAATTTGAGATTTTATAGCAGTTGACTGGTGGAAGATGATGTTATTCGAGTTTCCATGAAACATCCTATATGTTTAGGATGCTAAAAGAACCAGTAAAAGCCGTAAGTATTCAATCACACAAAAAAAGCAAAACTTAGATTTGGGACATTTACTGAAAAAAAAAAAATCTCCTAGGAACTCTGGTTCTGATACCGCTTGAATGAAGCAATAATCAGTGATTTTTTTTTTTTTGAATATTTCTCACATCTGTGATGTTCCCAGTTAGCCCTGGGTCACCTGTTTGGCAAGTGTCCCTAAGTTTAAGCAGGCACACCCATTTGGTCTTGAGATACGCTACTGGCTGTGGTTGGATGGTGGTCATAGGTGTTATTAGCCATCTTCATGTTTACAAGAGGGCAGCCCTGGCATAACGGTCTGTTTTTGATGAGAAGAGGACCGTTTATTCCATTTTACCTTCATTATTCTTGGAGTCAGCCTAGTCTGGTGCTTCTCCGGGGCCCAACCTGCCTGATCACGACTGTCTCAGGAAGCTTTGTAAAGCCCCAGCTCCGGATTGTGAATCAGAATTGCCCATGGGGTGGGGCCTGGGAATAGGCACTTAAAAAAAAATTCCCCCAGGTAATTCTGATTCAAATCAGCTTTGAGATGGCGGAAACATTTTATAATGTAAGGATTATGATAAATGGCTACCATCTGTGTCATGGACAATTTAATATTACACTTTCATTCATTGTGTTCTGTTTCAGGAAATGAATGTGATACTTTAATCTGAATATTTATAAGCCTAGTCAGTGAAATTATTCCAGTTTTTTATGTCAGAGTCTGGAGAAGCTATACTGGTTCCTTTGTAGGGCTGATGCTTGCCTATCTGGTGCTTTTGCTTTATTTATTTGTTTGTTTGTTTGTTTATTCATTTATTTATGGCCACCTCTTCTAGTGTTTATAGCCTGCCAGGCCCCAGACAGTAGGACTTGATGAGCAGGATTTGGTCTGACGTCTGCTGCTTCTTCTGCCCTGCTCCTCTGGACCTAGTTAACTAAATTGAGATATTTATACAGATTGTTTCACATGGTTTTTGAACTTCATAACACCACATATAAGTTAATCTTTAGTATTGATTCAATTACTATAAATCTGTAGGCTTGGACTTAAGTCTTCTACCTTTATTATAAGTTTTGAGAATAAAATACCCTAATTCATGTGAGGATTTTGTGCTAACTAAACATCCCTGATTCTCCCTTCCCCAGAATATTTGGAGATGTGTATGAAAGATTTCCTCTTTGTGATTGAAGTGTTAGTGAAGAGTAAAAATAAGCAGTCAGTGTCTAAGGAAACTTGTAAGTATAGAACTGGATACTTAAAAATTGCCTTAAAAGTTCTGCCCAACTCTTATTTGTTACTATTGGAAGGTCTGTTCTTAAGTCATCACTTGTGTATATTTGGTTAGAGATGTGACAGCAGATCTCTGATGTTCTAGGTGAGTGGCTTCTTAAAAGGTAAGCACAAGTTAGCACTCTCAACAATAGCCAAATTATGGAAAGAGCCTAAATGTCCATCAACTGATGAATGGATAAAGAAATTGTGGTATATATACACAATGGAGTACTATGTGGCAATGAGAAAAAATGAAATATGGCCCTTTGTAGCAACGTGGATGGAACTGGAGAGTGTAATGCTAAGTGAAATAAGCCATACAGAGAAAGACAGATACCATATGGTTTCACTCTTATGTGGATCCTCAGAAACTTAACAGGAACCCATGGGGGAGGGGAAGGAAAAAAAAAAAAAGAGGTTAGAGTGGGAGAGAGCCAAAGCATAAGAGACTGTTAAAAACTGAAAACAAACTGAGGGTTGATGGGGGGTGGGAGGGAGGGGAGGGTGGGTGGTGGGTATTGAGGAGGGCACCTTTTGGGATGAGCACTGGGTGTTGTATGGAAACCAATTTGTCAATAAATTTCATAAAAAAAAAAAAAAAAAAAAAAGGTAAGCACAAGTTTATTTGGGTAGCTTCTGTATCAGTGTTTGCACCCACCCCAGACTTTCCATCATCTCTAAGGTCTGGGGTTCTGTCTGCCCTTTAGTCTGTAAGTTCTTGAGGGAGTGACTGGGATTGTCGTCATCATCCTGGCACCTGACAGAGGTGCTCAGTAAATGTTTCTTGGGTTGAACTGAACAATCTCTTCATGTTTAGGAGATTATCTTCAAATTGTTTCCTAATTAGTAGAAACTAAGTAATAAAGAATCTACTGAAGTTCTTTATGAAGGTTCATCTGGTGCTTCCATTAATTAATTTGGTTAGCAAGCCCAGCCCCTTGGAATGCTTTATGTCTGTATGTAAGGATGCCTTTTTTTAAAAAAATGTTTATTTATTTATTTTTGAGAGAAAGAGAGCACAAGCACAGGTTGGGGGTGGGGGGCAGAGAGAGAGGGAGACAGAATCTAAAGCAGAGAATCAGAAGCAGGCTCCAGGCTCTGAGCTGTCAGCACAGAGCCTGATGTGGGACTCAAACCCACAAATCATGAGATCATGAGCTGAGCCAAAGTTGGACACTTAACCAACTGAGCCACCCAAATGCCCTGTCAGCTGGGTGGCAAGGATGCCTTTTAAATGAAAGAACATCAGAAAGAAGAGAACATTTGAGCAGAACATGGACGGTGCCTTTTGGCTACAGTAGATGTAATTTGTACCACTCAGAAACATTAAGTTGCACCATATAGTTCAGAAAGGAAGTTGTGTTAAAGGATTCATTAAACCAAAGGATGCTATTATGATTTGAACTCTGAATAGTGTCCTGAACTGTATTTATTAACTTTTTATTTTATAAGTTGAACTCCTTAAACTTGTGGTACTGAAACAGACTTGAAAATCACATACAAAACATAACTTGGAAATAGGCTAGACATCTGACATTTATAAGGAATTATGTTTTTATTTTTAAGACGCATGGGAAAGTGAAATTAACTGCACCATATATCAAAGGTTTTAGTCATGTTAAGGCAGAAAGAACAAAACAAAACCAAAATAGCTTGTTCAGGGAAATATGGAAATATTTCCTGTAAAGTTTTGGACTTACTGCTATGTGTGTCCTATAGCATAAAGTCTACCCTATACATATTAGAGTAACAAATTTTGTGTTTTTTAAGGAGATAATAACATAACCTCTCCGGAGTTGCACTTAGCACATGGTAAAAGCTCAATGAATGTCAGCTATCTTACTTTTCATTTCTGTTTATTACTACTAATTTGAAAAATATGGGGTCCCTTTGTTCTGCCTCCCCCACTGCTTCTAGGACCTCATTTTCTTCCATGCTCCCCCATACTCCCAGCCATACTGGATTTCTTGCCATTTTTCAAAGATAGCAGACATTCTTCTGCCTTAGAGCCTTTGCACATGTTGCCTAGAATAGGCCTGCCCCAAATATCTACATCACTCCCTCCCCCTTCAGTCTTTGTTCAGATGTTACTTTCTCAGGGAGAATGTCCCTAATCACCTGTAACCCTCCTGCCATCCCCCAGGACTCCTTCTCCCCACCTTCCCTGCTTTCATTTTTCTTGGGAGCACTACCATCTTCCAACAGAATATATCATTTACCCTTTTATTTAATTTGTCTGACTTCCCCCTAGAAGAATGTCAGGTTTGGGAGGAACTTTGTGCTTTGAACAGTGGCCACCATATGATGGGGCTCAGGAGGGGATGTGTGCTCCGTGGCGGGGGGGGGGGGGGCGGGGGGAACGCAGTAGAAACACAGTTCCTGCCTTGTTGTTAAAGACTCAAAGCTGTGACTCTAGCTGAGACTCAAAACCAGAACAAGACAAAGTAATAAAATTCTATGTCTAGTCCCATTGTTATTTATAGACAAAAAGTCTGAAATATGGGTTTAAAATAGAAGAATTCATTCTGGTATATTTGAAGTTTGGCTTTGAGGATAAACCCATAAATATCACCAGACCTTCAGATTTTTTTTTTTCTTTAGTATATGGCGTAATCTTGTCTTTTTGCAACTGAAGAGTCATGTTGATGTCATTTTCCAGATGTTCTCTGCTTTGTATATACATAAAAAAATAGTTGTTTGCCGTGGGGGTAGGGGAGTGGGAGAGACTTAATTGTTGGGAAAAACCCACATGGCGATTTCTAGCCCAATGTAGAAATAAATTTTAACTGTGAGCTCTAGTATGCTGAATCCAGACCAACTGTCAAACTTGCCTTTCAGTTGGATTGAAGAGAGTTTATTTTTGTTTTTTGGTTTTGTTGTTGTTGTTTGTTTTTTGTTTTGGCCAGGGGTAAGGGGGAAGGGAGGATAATAGGGGAGAGTAGAGATGAAAGGAGCTTTTTATAGTCTCCACCAGCACCTGGTACAGTTCCTGGTAGAGAAAGGGTTCCAGATAACTATTTCCTACGTCGGCGCATGAATGGTGTGGCTGAGGTTTGAGAGAATGAAGTGAATGGTGATATTCACTAAGTTGTTGTAAACAGAATTGCATACATGACTATCGTGATGACTTAGGAAACACTCTGAACGTATTCAAGAAAATAATTAAATTCAACTCTGAAAAGGTTTGAGAATCTTTGAGACTCCTTTACAGGCAGCACCAGGAAAGCTTCCATGAGTTAGGCAATGGCAGTCTTAAGAATATTGCAGCAGGTGGTATTGGAGCAGGTGAGTCGGAGGTCCCCAAGATCTCCAGATGCTTATACATTGAGGGCATCAGGGGCCTATTTCACCTTGAAAATCACTGGGACAGTGTTTAGACATTTGTGACATTATCACTGTATTAAACCACATTGTCATGTATGCCTTGAGTGTTTACTGCCATTTCAACTTGATCTATTAATCTAGCCTTTGTGAACTATCTCTCTGGGAGCTTTTATGCTGTGTGAAATTGTACCTAATATGTGCAGAAATGTCTTGTGTCTTATGTGTGGTAATTTTAGCTTAGATGGATTTTTTTTTGTAAGAAAAGCTGCAAAGAATAACCTTGAAACAAGGTATTAGCTAAGTGGTTTTATTTTACCCCATTTCTCCCTTTTTATAAAGCTACACTGGAGCTTCACCCCCCCCCAAAAAAAAAAACCCACAAAAAACAAAATCAAAAACAAAAAAATTTCTCTTAGGATGGGACTTTCTTTCCTGACTGCTTTCCCAAACATATTCCCCAATGCTTACAAGGCACAACAGTTGTGGAATAAAGCAGGGTGTGGATAAATAATATTGTACCGACATACTGTAATCCTGCAAGGAAACTGTTGCACAGAGAACCAGTAAGGACAGGTTTTTGGCACACACACACACACACACACAAATACAAATATATATCCCCACAACCAATGTACATATGCACACACACATTTATATACTATCTACTTTTTTTTTTTTTTACTAAATATTGGGTAATAAAATTTCATCTCTAAATATGTGTAAGGTGTAAAGAACAACAATAAAACTAATAAATACCTGGGTACTTATTCTACTACCTAGTCTGTACATGCTTTTATATTCTGCTTCTTTTTCAACTTCACATTTTATTAAAAGCTTTCACCATACTGTTTGGGGAAAAAATTCTAAGTTTATATTTATATTTAGAATTAGCCTTCAGGGAAACCAAAAACTCATTTTCAAGTCCTTTATTGCTACTGAGGAATATCTAATGGGAAAATGGAATTTTTGTCTTGTCCAATCGGCTATGGGTCTTGTCCAGATTTTTGTCTTTTGTGTGTTTCAAATAACCCTTCCTTGCTTTTGGAGTCAGAAGAAATTTGCCCGTACTATATTTGAGAAAATTATTACTCTGAATGTAGTAAGTATCAGAAAGGTAAGATTTCTTGGTCCTTCCTGGATGAAATTCTTAATTCATACTTAAAGGACTCAACTTTGTCAATGATTAGACTATTTGGAGTTTATCTTTACTGATAACCACATTTGTTTTATATGGTTTTATATTCATTTTCCAACTCAAATTACAACCACTATTATGGCCTTTTAATTCAGTGGCCAACATATTTACATTTTACAGGAAGGGAAAAGAACAGTCTCTCTTTCATCACAAAATTAAAATCCTTGGAAATTAGTACTAATCTAGTTCCATTTCATGATTAAGTCTGTTTAGTGGATATGCCTAAAAGTTATGTATGAATTATTTTTTAAAGAGCACTCTTATTCTTGAAAAAAAGGAAAGAAAACTGTATTTCGCTATTCTGTCAAAGTACAAGGCCAATGGATATTAAAAATTAAGAGGTACAGTAAATTTGAATTACTAGTGCGTAAAACTTCCTACAGGAAATGTAGGTAAAATCTCTGTGAGACTCACTTAATTTTTAAATGGCTGAATGGATTTAATTCAGCCTTCTTATGGCTTTTCACAAAAGTAAGCTTGCCTCATATTGAAATGTGGTTGATTTCAGCCCAAAAGAAGAAACTTTTGAGAGTTAATAGTCCATAGGACCACTGAAACATGAGAGCTGTTTATTGAATTGCTCCAATTCTGAGGAGTTTAGAACAGAGGCTGCTTATTTTGAGAATTACATGGACCATGATTTGCCTTTTTTCCCCCTGAAAAAGCCCTTGCTTTGCCAAGAGACTAAAATTGAAGATAGCCTCCAGATAGAGAAATGCCCCAGTATCTACTGTTGCTCCTAGCTCCCTAGGGTCTAAAAATCTATGAAACCTTCTTGCCTTGTGGGTAGGAAATTCTTTTCTCTTTCTGTTTTTCATCTTCTTACCCCCCCCCCCGCCCTTTTCATCCTCTTTGCTACAGTTGCTGTGCTGTATTACTAAGATCTTAACAGAAAAACTTCCCCTCCCTGAGGTATTTGACATCTGTTAAAGACCAAATGGCATTTCTCTCCCAAATATTTCATTTGCGTTTCTAAATAGTCTCTTATATTACTACAGTGCACTGAACACCCCTAAAAATATTGATGGTGCCGTCTTAATATCATCTAATAGTCAAGTCCTATTCAAATTTACCCAGTTGATCTAAACATGCCTTTTTACTGCTGCTTTATACGAAGAAAGATCCAAAGGAGGTCCACACGTTACAGTTAGTTATTCTATCTCTTAAGTCACCCTTTTTAGGTACCAGTGACCACTACACACATGTGTTTTGTTTTCCTGCAAGGAAATCAGGTTCAGCTATTTTGTGACACAGATCAATCTTAAATTAGACCAACTGGCTTCTGAGTTTTGTGTTTTTTACTTGGTGCGCTAGCCACTGTAATTCTCTATAACCTTGAAATTAGACCTAAAGACTTGATTAGATTAATGCTAAGTGTTTTTGGTGAAAGTACCACAAAGGTGTCATGTGCTGCTGATTGTGTCTCAAGATGCATACATTATTATTGTTATTATTGTCCCACTTTCTATCATGCTAAAAATGATCCGTGACTTCAGGAAGTGACAGCTTGATCCCTCCATTGTGAAGCTGCCTTTTTACTTTATGACCTGTAAATAGTCTGTGGAATGATAGTTTCTTACTCAGTAAAATTACTCTTCCCCATCAACATTTCATTTGGTGGTGTAAGCATCCATCGATCATTGCTTTTCCATGTAGATTTTTTTATGTCAATAAAAATGTAAAACCCTACCTTCGTAGGTATGTTGATTTATCAAGTGGTTTTTGCATCTAATTGAATCCCAACAGTTCTGAGAGCTATGAAAGAAAGGAACTGAGATCAGAAAGATTGAATCATTTACCCCAGGCACACTCACTTTTTTAAAAAAAATTTTTTTAATTTTTATTCAGCTTTTGAGAGACAGAGAGAGACAGAGTGAGAACGGGGGAAGGACAGAGAGAGAGGGAGACACAGAATCCAAAGCAGGCTTCAGGCTCCAAGCTGTTAGAGCCCAACACGGGGCTTGAACTCACAAATGATGAAATCATGACTTGAGCCAAAGTCGGATGCCTGACCGACCGACTGAGCCACCCAGGCTTCCCGAGACACACTCACTTTGAGTGTCCATAATGGGATACAGGTGCGTGTCCTACAATCCTAGATACCTTAGGATGGTCTCCTGTCCTTCATCTTCTAGGAAAGCTCTTGTCCTGGGGAGATCAAGTTAAGTCTTAGAGAAACACATTTTCAGGAAGCTATTTATGCAATAAATCTTTAACAGTCTTTGGTTTCTCTTAGAGGTGATCACATTTGCTCCAGAAATATTAAGACTTTTTCAAGTCTCAATTAGTAGTTAACCATGTGTTTTTATTGCATTGTGATAAAGTCTGTGGTACAAGATGTGGAATGTACAAAGGCAGTATACTTTTTGGGGACTGTGCAATGTGATATGAGCTTATAAAGTTTATTTTTTCCTCCATCAACTCTTAATGTTTCATACTTCAGTAGATGCATGATAAGATACCATTTCTTTCCTAACTGAGATTTGCTATTTTCTGGTCAGTAAACATTGATTGCTTTTTACTTCTATATGGTACATATGTGTACGTTCCTAGAAAATTTCTCATCCTATTTCTTTGTGTATTTTCTACCATATGCTCAAATAATTTCTTTAAAAAAATTTTTTTAATGTTTATTTTTGAGAGAGAGACAGACAGAGACAGAGAGCAAGCAGGGAAGGGGCAAAGAGAGAGGGAGACATAGAATCAGAAGCAGGCACCAAGCTCTGAGCTGTCAGCACAGAACCTGACATGGGACTCAAACTCTCAGACTGTGAGGTCATGACCTGAGCTGAAGTTGGTCTCTTAACAGACTGAACCACCGAGTTACCCCTAAATAATTTCTAAATTGACACTTTTTTCCAGGTGTCAGAAATGTCACCCTGGCTTAAATGTAGATCCTGAAATTTCTTATTGCCTGTTCTAGACTTATAAATGAAATCATGAAAATAAGTGTCAAAGAGTTAAGAATATAGACTTGTTCCAATTTTAGGAATAGATATTAAAATAAAACCATATAAAACTGGTATCTCAAGAGTTTTTCATTTTTGAAAAGGTTCACTGCAAGATCCCTATCTATTTTTTTTAAATTTTTTAACATTTATTTTTGAGAGATAGAGTGTGAGTGGGGGAGGGGCAGAGAGAGAGGGAGACACAAAATCCGAAGCAGTCTCCAGGCTCCGAGCTGTCAGCACAGAACCAGACGTGGGGCTCAAACCCACCAACTGTGTGATCCTGACCTAAGCCAAAGTCTGATGCTTAACTGACTGAGCCATCCAGGAACCCCTGGTCCCTATCTATTAATAGGAATTAATTAATAAGGGCTCTTTAAGTCTCTTGCTATTCAGAGTATATCTTTCAGGCATCATTACCAAGAACCTTTTGAACACACAGAATTTCCAGGCCCTGCCTATTACCCAGATCCCAAGATGACTGGTGTGCCCACAGAAGGTTAAGAAGCAGCACTTTGATCCACTGAAAACTTCATTTACAGAGCATCTTTTAGGAGCCACCTTGGTGCTAAGAAAAGTGAACAACCTTTGTTAGAGGTAAAATAGTCACCTCTCATTAGACTGTCCCTTAATAGTGTAGTAAAAAGTACTTGCTTAAATAATTAAAGAGAGAGGGTGATAGAGTTTCTCATAAGTTTTACAAGAATCCCTGAATTAAACATGGCT
Source organism: Lynx canadensis (assembly GCF_007474595.2). Taxonomy (NCBI): domain Eukaryota; kingdom Metazoa; phylum Chordata; class Mammalia; order Carnivora; family Felidae; genus Lynx; species Lynx canadensis. The sequence goes on from NC_044307.1 coordinate 106,592,129, forward strand.
ACTTTCCTCACGTTAATTTTGAGACAAGAAGAGTAAGACTATAAAAAAATAATGTGGGTTTTAATACTAATGGTGCTGCTCAGCAGTCATGTGAGCATGGGCAAGTCTTAAGTCTGTCTGCCTCAGTTTCCTCACCTCCACATTGGGTGACTTTAGCAGCTGCAGCCTTAAAGCGCAGGGACTGAGGTCCGTGGTTTCTGGAATTCAGGAGAGGTTCAGGTGCCAGCTCAGCCACCTGGGCCAAGTTACCCGGCTTCTCAGAGCCTCATGTTCTTCACACATAGAACAGGGGCCATAACAAGAGGGATGTGGGATGGAAAAGGGGTGTTGGGGTCTTCAGTTGTTCTCTATTGGAAATGGCCTATCTTACAAGCTATGGGGTGTATTCTTGGATGTTTGAGATATTACTTTCTATATGTCTGTATGTGTATGTATGAAATGTTTCACAATTTTAAAAAGGGAACTAATATTTATTATTGGTAAAATACGCTTATAAGAAGATTCAGTAACATAAAGTCCCTTAGAATACTCTATCTGCCACCTTTTATAATAAATGTTTAGTAAATGCCAGGTGTTATTAGCATTTTCACAATATTATGGCGATTTTTTTTAACTATTCCAATAACATTTTGGTTCTTGCTGAGTTTTTGAAAAATGTATCTGAAAAAGTGACAACGTGTGTGTATATGTGTGTGTGTGTGTGTGTGTGTGTGTGAGAGAGAGAGAGAGAGAGAGAGAGAGAGAGATGTTTATAGTTTTAACGAACTGAGATTAACTTTATCCACACTTGGTATACTGGATTTTTTTTTTTTTTTTTTTTACTCCAGAGAGAAAAGTCAATGTCCATTTACGCTTTATCTGAATATTGGCGGTGTGTATATTTAACATGGAACCAAGGTTAGAAAATATAGCGCATGGTAGAAACAGGAAAGATTTCCCGCGTTTATCTTCACCCCCAGCAATTGCAACTTGGACATTACATCAACATCCTGACATTATTGGTAAAGGTCAGCAGCTGCTTTTCTCTAACTTCCTTATCCTAAGCATCTATTCAACAGAGATAAAATAGTTGTCTTAGACTTGTTTTGCTGTACAAACAAGTTTTTTCCCCTTTTTATCTCTGAAATTAAGCAACTTCTCTTAAAGAATGCATCCAATTTGTTCCAAATTTCCCCCACAGCACTTGTGAGTTCACAACAGTGGGAAAATTCTTCCTTTTGAATTATCAGATTCACATAGTATAATTTCAGTATCGTTCTTTAAAGTCTCAAGGCCAGAATCCACTTCTGTGCATCTCAGCCTTGATCCCAGAAGTCCCATCATGGAATCCCAGTGTGCATCCCATTTTTGAGAGCCTAGCCCAGGAGTTGGCCGGCCATGTGCCCTATGGAACACTACATCAGGAGACACCCACTGAGGAAGGGGTTCCCTGAGAATATTCCAACCTGTGTCTGCTGTGAGAACGTCACTGTGCATTCTAAGGGCTGTGAGAGGGCCTGTGGCAAAGAAAAAGGTAAAATTCTACTGGTAAAATTTATCTTGCAGATCTTTTTTGGAGATGAAGACTTGACCTCCTTTTAAGTTTCCCAAGGACTCAAAAGCATACAGTGCCCACATTGGGAGATGCTGTCCTAGCAGTCAGTGGGGCCCTGGATACATAATGGGGCAGGGAGCATTCTAATTAAAGCTTCTGACAGACTCTCTAACCCTTAACACAGGCTCATTCATCTTTACCATGCCCAATTGTGGTCAGGCTCTTTTTTAATGTTTGTTTATTTATTTAAAGACGAAGAGAAAGAATCCAAAGCAGGCTCCACGCTCAGTGTGGAGCCTGACATGGGGCTTGATCTCACGACTGTGAGATCATAACCTGAGCTGAAATCAAGAGTCGGATGCTTAATTGACTAAGCCACCCAGGCACATGTGTGGTTAGGCTTTTTAAAGATGAGGAAAATTGATACACAAAAAAATGGTAATTTCTTAAGATCATGGAGCCAGTGAGTGAGGGAACTTGGACAAAGTCAGCGAACCCAAAGCAATATTCTTGCTACTTTAATATGTGTGGTAGTTTTAAATAAAAATATGGCAGTTAAAATATTTTGAATTCTTACTGTATGCTAGCCTTTATGCTTAATACTTTACTACCATTATCTCACTTAATGCTCATGATAACCCTGTGTGTCGAGGGAGGGGGGACGATATCATTGTCTCTGTGATGATGAATTGTAGCTCTTTAAGGGAGGTAAAGGGACTTATCTAAGGTCAAACAGCCAGTACTGGGCAGGAGCCCAGTGTCCTAACCATTGTCATCTGTCACCTCTTAAGTGTATGCAAATACTTTATGAAATTAGAAAAGCAATAGGTGTGCAAGCCCTCTTCCCCCACACCCACACCCACATCCCTTCTGTGATCTTTAACTTTTCCTTGGGAATCACAGAACAGGAGAGTGACCAAGAACTATGCAGTTCTTGCAGTTCTATGTGGTTTTACTTATAGCACATTAATGGATAGCACTAAATTAGGTTTTGAGATTTTTTTTTTTTTTTTTTTACGGTTAGGTATGCTTCTTATGTGAACATTTAAAATGTTTGATGCCCTTGCACCCTGATGGAAACAGCCTCACATTATGTAAGGAGTCTTGGATAGGACCTCTTGAAATGACTCGTTTCATTTTCATGCATTCAAATTGATTTATTTTAAGTGGTTCTTTCAGCTGATAGGAAACACCGTCTTGGGAGTTTACATGGAGAGACTTTTTGACAATAAGTACCTTGTGTTTCCTTTTATTTTACTGCCAAATGTCTTTCATCTGCTGAGGCAAAAGTATCATCTTCTTTAGATCATTAGTCCTATCATTAGCTTCCATTATTGTACTTGGTGGCAATAAGGTCTAAAGAGATTCTAAAACCGTTTTGCAGAACTCGGTCCTATGCTTCTAATCTATAGCTGTGTCTTCTATCAGCATAGTATTATCCATTTTCCTTTCAAGAAAACGAAAAATTTTGAATAATTGAAGTTACCATCACAACTTCATTCTTACTAGCTTTATTCTCACATAACCACTTAGACCCTTCTGCTCTTATTTTTCCATTCCAGGCAACACACAACATAAAAAAGTTAAACACAGCTGAAAAGAGCAAAATTTATGAGAGAGTATGGCTGACAATGAAATTAGTAATACCTTGGGAAATCTGTTCACATTGCCATCAGACAAAGAACTGTAATAATTGCAAACTCCCCTTTGTGGTTGAAAAGATTGTAGTCATCAAGAGCTCACTTGATCTTAGACATGGGAAAAGATGTTCTCACACCCACACACAGGTGATTGTATATGGGTTGAGACCTGTTATAACTTGAGTATTAGAAGAGCAATGATACAACAGGAATGAAATCATGTTTCTAGAAATGGTTTCACTCTTGTGATATTTTAGAGCACTATTTCTCAAATTGCAGGTGGTGACCCATTAGTAGGCAATAAAATTAATTCAGTTGGCACAACCAGCATGCTTTCAATTTAAAAAAATGAAGTGGAATAGGAAAATCATAATGCATTACATACGCTAAAAAGAATTGTAACGTTAGACTTCTGTTTGTTTCTACATGTGTGTGTATGTGTGCTTACTTAGATTGTAATGAAAAATCTTTTTTTTTTTTTTAATTGTTTATTCATTCTTGAGAGAGAGAGTGACAGAGACAGAGACAGACAGAGCACAAGTGAGGGAGGGGCAGAGAGAGAGGGAGACACAGAATCCAAAGCAGATTCCAGGCTCTGAGCTGTCAGCACAGAGCCTGATGCGGGGCTTCAACTCACAAACTGTGAGATCATGACCTGAGCCGAAGTTGGATGCCCAACCGACTGAGCCCCCTAGGTACCCCAAAAAATCTATGTTCTAACTATGGGTCATAAATTTTTTAAAATGTTTGAGGTCTGTTGTTTTCTTGTATGGATTAGTTAATAATTAATCTTAAAGGAATTATTGCGTTATGTATTTTATGTCATCCAATTTTCCACAAGTGCAATTCAGTTGAAAGTTTTCTTCTGAAGCCTAATTCTTGCTTTGTAGTATTACAGAACTTAGTTCATACTAGGTATGTCTTAATTTCACTTTTCTGTTAGTGGAACGTGATTTCTTATCAAAGGGAAATAGTCTTTTAAGGAAGTTATTGTTTTCCTTTCTTAGTGGGTGGAATTAGAGTAGACTAAATAAACAGTTGACGCGTGTAGACAAGCATCTGGGATTTGTTTTAAGCTTATTTAGAAAATACCCTGTATATCCATATTTCCGGAACAGCTGATATTAAAAGCATAGAGACATATGCATTCATTTCAGGCATTTGGAGAATAGATATTGAGCCCATACCTCTGGGAGCTGTCACTATACTCTTAGGAATTACTTGTTAGCACACCCCTCTCCTCTTGCCTGTGAGCTCCTTCAAGTGAGATCTGCATTATTCTAAATTCCTAGCTGTTGAGTGAGTTTTTAATGACAGTCTGTGCGTATTGGTTTAAAGAGACTTCTTTCAGTCTGTACCTTAAGGCTAATGCTAAAAGTAGCTTATGTTACAGAGAATATTAGGTAAATTTGGTATTTTTCATTATACTATTTTTCTGATATCTACATTATGCTTTCATATTGTAGAGAATTTAGAAAATAAATATATCAATAAAATGAAAATCACTTGTAATCCTACATCGTAACACTTCAAACGTTTTCCCTTTATATCTATTAGTACACTATATCCCGTTTTTAAGTTAAAGAGAATTCTAAACCATGACTTTAGCTTTTCCTTATTACCACATGGCTTGGAGATATAGTTTGACCATCCTTTTCTAATTTAGATTGTTTCCAAATGTTCACAAATAAAATACTTAAATTTTGTGTAGAGGTCACTTGGGGATCTATAAACTACTGAGTACTTAGCAGCTTTTTCCAAAATCTCAACTTCATCCAGTTTTGTTTTTTAAGTTGTTTTGAGAAGGGGTTTGGTCAGTCTCACAAGTCGGCTATGGCTCCAAGCAAACCCCAGGATTTAGGCCCATCATGGAGTGACCACTCTTCAAATATTCTGCAGAGGAGAGGAGGAAATGACGGATAGTTTAGTCATCATGTGCTTTGGCCATTAAATTACAGTTCAAAGGAAGAAAAAGATAAACACTGGGTGGTAGCCACTTTTGAAGACTAGACAAGTTCCCTGTGGCAAAGCTTCCTCCTTCCCCTTTATTTCCATGCTCCTCCCCGCCTTTGATGTTAGGTAGGTGACACTTGAACCTAGCGGTCTCACCCCACACTCCTGTATCATGGTGGCTCACTACCCATCAGGCCTCCCAACACCAATGGAGCTTAATCCTCAAAACCAAGGTGATATTTTTTCCCCTAAAGACTGACCTTCATTTCTTTTCATTTCAGTTTTTTTTTTTAAACTGAACCCTCCTCCATAGCAGCCATCAACCTTCTCCCATCTCTTTTTTCTTATCCTGCTTCCTCCCTTTTTTTACTCGAGTATTTTAAGGCAAATCCCAGACTTCATGTTATCATGCCACTTCAGCCCAAATATGTCAGTAGGCTTCCCTAAAAAAAGACATTTCTAACACAGCCTCAACATCATTATCACACCTAATAAAATGAATAATACTTTCCTGATATCAGTACCCCACTTACCTTCTTGAAACAGTTTTATAAGGTTGGTTTTTCAAATCAGGATGCAAATGAGATTCACTTGGTTGCTGTGGTTCTTCAGTTTCCTTTAGTTTAAAACAAATACATTCTTTTATGCCTCTTTATACAATTCATTGTTGAAGAAACTAGGTCAGTTGCACTAGCATATTCCAGCCTAGATTTGGCTAATGGCTTCCTTACGGTGTCAATAAACTTGTGCATTTCCTGTAGCCTGGAAGTTAGGTGTAAAGGCTTGATGATATTTGGAGTCAATTATTGATTCACGTTTTGCTTTTTGGCAAGAGTGCTTCATAGGTGTTGGTGCATAGAGCACATTTTATCCAACCTGGAGACACCTAGTATCTGATTGCCTTACTTGTAGTCATGCTGGGATCCATCAGTGAGTTTAGATGGTAACACATCTGGCACTCAAATTTTGAAGTTCTTCCTCAACTTTCTACCCAATGGTTTTCCATCTGTTTATGACTTGCAGGAGTCAGCTTTCTCTCATTAGGGAACTGTTCATTTTAATAGGAGGGTGTCATCAAAGTATCCAAAGGAAGGTCTGATAGGGCAGCAGTTCAGATGTTTTTTAAAGATTAAGCATAAGTATTTGTTACAAAATCAAAGAAGACAAAAATGTTTTTTAAAATCCTAGAGCCATTGCTAAATCACCTGGGAATTGCAGTCTGGGATCCACCATCAGTAAAGTAGCCTTAAGGAAAGTCAGTATGCATTGTGTTTCCTCATCTGTGTTTCCCGCCCCGCCCCAGACATAACACCCCATGCTCCTTAGACAAATATGAGGAAGATGGGTAATGAATTTGTTACAGAAAGATTTTCAAATAAAAGTGGCCTCCTTTATTGGTTGGCATTCCATATATACTTTTTCAATGTAAATTTGTATATTTTATTTAAGCATAGTTTAAATGGGAGAAACATACAGAATAACAAAATCCAAATAGTGTAGAAACCTATAAAGTAGAAAATGAAAGCCCCCTCATTTTTACCCTCGTCAACCAAAATTAACTACACTGACAGATTTTTTTTCAATTTTTTTAATGAAACTTTTTCTGAGATAACTGTAGATTATATACAATTGCAAGAAATAACAGAGAAATGTCCTGTACCCTTTACCTAGTTACCCTCAATGATAACATCTTGCAAATCACAACCAGGAAATTGACATTGACACACAAGAAATGGAACAAATACTGATAGATTTTTAAATAATTTTTGTTGTCTTCCCTGTCAGTGATTCTTAACTACAGTCAGGTGATGAGTTAAACTACCAGAGTGTTAGGATGAGGTCATGGGAATATTGCTTCTCTATTGTTGATTATTTGCATGAATCTGCCTTATACAATCCATGATATGGTAGCCATTTTCTCTCCCTACCAGTTCTCTATTCTCCCCTTTGGCATATTTCTAGTGCTTTTTTCCTCCAGCTTTATTGAGATATAATTGATATATGACATTGTGTTAGTTCAAATCTACAATGTGTTGATTTGACACACTTCCATATTGCAAAATTATTACCACGACAATGTTAGCTAACCCCTCCATCCCCTCACAAAATTACCATTTCTTTTTTTGTGGTGAGAACATTTAAGATCTACTCTCTCATCCACTTTCAAGTATGTATTACAGTATTATTCTATCTAGTTTTCTTAATCACACTATGGGAGGACAATAGGGTGAAAATTCCTAATGTAGTTAATACCCTGGGATAAATGTATTATATTAGTGTTTGCCACAGAAAACTCTAGAAATAGTCTCTGTCCATAGGCAGAGGTGAAATTACAACTTCTAATGACAGCTTGCTTTTTAACGAATTAGGACTCAGGAGCTCCTTTCAGGGTTGGGTTTTTTTTTTTTGTTTGTTTGTTTTTTTTTTTTTGGCAGAACAAAGACTCCTAGAGTTTCATTCTGATAGTTACTGGAAAAGAGAAATTTTTCCAAGGAGGCACAGATCCCCCAGGCAGAATAACGAGGGAGTGTTGGAGACAAACCTGCTCACTTTCTGCCCCGTATCACCCGGTAAAATTAGCTTCCTCTTGGGCTTTAGAGTGAAAGTGATTGGTAAAAAGTGTAATTACAGGGTTGGATAAACGTGATACCCTGGGATTTTCCTTTGTCATGACATGTCACTTAAAATCAAGAATACAATAATGATATGAAAGTTGATTCACATATAATTACCCTTCATTTTATATTTCTTAGTTGTGTTTTCCAAAAGAGTTCGCTTTTTCTTTTCTTATTAAAGCAGAGAATTTCATAGTAATAAAAGGCATTGACATGTTTGACCAGGTGAACTCTTGGCGGCATAGAGGGGGTTAGTTATGTGTATATTTGTATGCATGATTTTTTGTACACTAGCTTCCCTAGTGTTGCCCTAGCAGCATGCTCAAAATCATTGCCTCCCAAGGTGGGATGTGTTCTAGAAATGAGCAGTCAGGGTCTGGTGGGGAGCTAGGGCACCTGTCTCCTTTAAAGGGGCAGCCACTGTGTCACTAGCCCCATAAGAATGCCTGCTGGCATGATTGCCATGTCTTTCCAGTTTTCAAGAGAAACTGTAAATTGGATTTTTAAACTGATTTTGTATGTTTATTTTTGAGAGACAGAGCGCCAGTGGGGGAAGCACAGAGAGAGAGAGTGGGGGGGGGTGGTGGGGAGAGGGACAGAGAATCCCAAGCAGGCTCTGAGCTGACAGTAGAGAGCCGGACACGGGGCTTGAACTCCCAAACCACAAGATCGTGACCTGAGCTGAACTTGAACGCTTACCCGACTAAGCCCCCCAGGCTCCCCAAAATTGGATTTTTTAAACCAAAGCCTTTACAAGCAGGCAAATAATTCAATTTTAAATCAAAGCCCTGTTCACTATGTGCTTCTGCACCACATGCTTCACTCTAGTATAATTTTCATTTAATTTTTAACTATTTTGTGCTCACTGCCAGAGATGTCAAGAAATAGAGCTGTCACCTCAGCCTTAACCAGACTTACAACGTCTGCCCCCAAACCTGCTCGCTCGCACACGCGCTCGCGCGCGCTCTCTCTCTCTCTCTCTCTCTCTCTCTCGGCTTCTCTTTCTATTTATATTAGCCTCAGTGTTCCAGTCATTTCTAGACTCAGAATCTCAGTGGTTTGTTGTTGTTTTTTTTCTCCCTCCTCTTGTCTTTCCTACTATAAGTAGCCAAAACCCAAGGCCAGTAGTTTTTTTTTTCTTGTGAATATCTGTTTTTCTTTCCCTTCCCTTTCTAGCTGCCCCATTCCTAGCCTTTGTCCTGCTCCTCTGATCCAGATTCTCTTTACATCCTAATTCCTGTAGCATTGCCAAACCAGACTATCTTTTTTTCCAAATACTTCTTTCATTATCTCCTTTCTCAAAAACTTGTATGGGTCTCTATCATCTTCCAGATAAATTGCACAGCTTCTCCCTAGGTGCCCAGGTTTCATAGTAGTTTATCTTAGTGTCCACCTGTGTTTCTGCTGGTTTTCTCTGACCCATCGCTTGGTAAGGTTAATTCTTCTCTCCCCATCCATCCGCCTGTCTGGGGCCCTGGGAATTTTGTGGCAGTTTCTGGATTATGGGTGGATCTTCTCCTTAGACTTGTCTGCTGATAATGGAGTAGATTCTGGAGTTCTGTGCCTCCCCCCCCCCTTTTTTTTTTTTAACTAAGCCTCCATTATCATTTAGGCTGGGAGCCTCAGGGTCAGAAGAGAGTGGGATAAAGGAAGGCCCCAGGCCAATCCTCCTCTAGCTCAGGAAGAGGCTAGAGGAGGAAGAAGGCTGCTCAAGTTGGGGCTTCTCTGTGGGAGACTTTGGGATGCAGAGGCCTCTCATTTTATTATTACTCTGAGAATTCCTTCTTCAGTTAATTTCTGCTTTCTCTCCCTCCAGCTAAGGGCAGAAATTCTTGCTTTTATGTGAAGCCAAACTAACCACAGGAATTTTGCAATTTGAATGCAATGTATGCTAATTTACCTTGCAACCCACCCAATTGTGCATGCACTTAGATATCTGAGTGAATGATTTAGTCATTTTCATCTACTGGAGCAACGAGTTGGTCAATTGATGTTTTTTCCTACTCAGAAAAGTCTTAAGAAAATTTATTTTAGTGAAGTGTGATAATTCACTGAAATCGATTCTCTCCTACCTTCCTCAGCACTTTAAGTTCCAGATATGGCACATAGCACCTAGTATTACATTAGTTGAACATGTGACCGTCTCCCGTTTTGCTCTTAGTTCTGCGAAGCTGCCCTTGCTGCTTTTTTTGTGTCTCTGACAATACCAGGTCTAGTTACGTGGCAAGCGCTCAATGCACTAGACCCTCGACAATCTCTAATGACACATCCTGGGTCTATCAGGAACCTTCACATCTGTGACTGCCATTAACTGAGATACGAATGTCAAATGGCTGCTAGCCTCCTACAGGTTCTCACTCTCCTCTCAGCCTGGGTCTCAGATTCTACCAGCAGCATGTGGAGCACATTTTCTTGTGTAGCAGTATGGTGACCCTCTAAAGCGAGTCAGATTATTTTCTCCATCACAAACTATTGCGTGGCGTTGCCACAAATGGCAAATGTGTGAGTGTCGAGGGCCTACTGTGCAAGTTTCAGTGGGTAGATAAATAGATGGTTAGAAAAAGTAGTGTGATTAAATGATGTGTTTGCCAAGGGCTTTCCATTCTAGTATCGGAAACATTTTGATCAATATTCAGAAGATTAAACTGGGAAACCAGATGAAATACCCTGAAATAGTAAATAATTTCTTCTTCTTCCTCTTCTTTTTTTTTTTTTTTTTTTTTTTTTTTTTAGCTTTTCTCTCTCTGCAAGGAAGGAATAAATACATGACTTGGAGATTGTACTAGACTCTCTCAATGCTCAATAAGAATTAATTTCACTTCTTTCATTCTTTTTTTTCTTTACCAGGTGATGGCTGTGGGCACATAGTAACCTATCAGGACAGCGGCACAATGACGTCTAAGAATTATCCAGGGACTTACCCCAATCACACTGTTTGTGAAAAGACTATCAGAGTACCAAAAGGGAAGAGACTGATTCTGAGGTTAGGAGATTTGGATATTGAATCCCAGACCTGTGCCTCTGACTACCTTCTCTTCACCACCAATTCCGATCAGTATGGTAAGAAAGATATGTAGGTTTCTGTGAGCATGAAATGATTTGAAACTTGAGAGGGAGGGCAAATTGTGTGTTCATTAGTATTATAGCCTGGGAAGATTAGAAGAGAAGCTTGCTTTTTGTAAATTCTTAGCATAGCTCATGTGGATACACTTGCTTTGTAAGTTGCAACAAAGACATCTAAGGAGATTTAGTGTTAGCCTTACATGTATTCCAGGAGCTTTGTTTGCATTTATATCTTGCTGGGAAGAGAATTGGAGATGTATGGGATTTGGCTAAAACATCTACAAGTCATTCATTCATGTGGCAAATATTTATTGAACAGTAATGGGGTATTCACGAACTCTGTGGGATATAGCAGCGAAAAAACAAAGTTCCTCCTTTCATGGAGCTTGCATTGCCGGGGAGGGGAGGTGGAAAATCAAATGCACCTATAATATGAGAGGTAGGGAGAAAGAAAAATAAGAATAAGAGGGGAGCCTGGGTGGCTCAGTCAATTGAGCATCCAACTCTTGGTTTTGGCTCAGGTCATGATCTCATAGTTCATGAGTTCAAGCCTGGCATCGGGCTTGGTACTTACAACACAGAGCCTGCTTGGGATGCTAGCTCTCCCTCTCTCTCTCTGCCCCTCCCCTGCTCATTCTCCATCTCTCCCTCAAATAAACTTAAAAAAAAAATTTTTTTAAAGAAAAATAAGAGTAAGAAAAATAAGCCATCCTAAGGTGATACAGGGCCTGTTTTTGAGTGGGTTTCTACTACTTCACAAGGGACGGTCAGGAAGATTTCTCCAGTAAGAGAACATTTGACCAGAGACCCAAGTGACTCGAGGGAATGGACCGTGCATGTCTGAGGTCAGAGTTTTCAGGGTAACGGAACAGCAAAAGCAAAGGACAGTTTTCAAAATAATCTTTTGAACTAAGCTTTTTTTGTGCTTTGTGGTGTGCAGTTAGTACATTGGAGTCTGCAGTCACTGTAACAGTGACCCTGTGATCCTGAGCCCAAGGAAACAGTGTGGATTTAGACAATTCAAAAACAAAGACAGAATCTTATGTACAGGGTCTATTGAGGTTAGAGGTTTTCTGAAATTCCCTATGCATACAACTCCAAAAATGATGCAAGTTTTGTCTACCTACTAGCTCTACAGGCAACGTCTCAAACACACACAACTTTCAATGTTGTATTTACCTTTGCACACAGATGTGTTTCCTCTCTCCTGGTCCCTCCTCCCAGCGTGGAGGCCCAGACTAGCCTGGAGACCATTCAGATATGTGTGTGTTTATCTAACCCCCATGGGGGGAAGAAAAATCCAAGATTTTTGTATCCCTGGGAATATTATGTCTATTTTAATGATGACTGAATTGCTCTGACCGAGTAAAGATAGTTAATTTCATATGATTGGTTGCAACTTTTTAACTCCACAGTTTGATTCAAATGGGAAAAATGAGAATTCCAGGGTTGCTTAAGGCCCCTGGGAACACTTACTGGTGACCAAATGTGTATTATTTTTTGGAAGCACTCTTCAGGGAAACCCTCATTAGCCAGGAAATTTCATTCACATTCAGAGGAGAGGGTGGAGTGTCAGAGCTCTCCTGTAAAATGTGAGGCAAAGCACTGCAGGGCCAGAATCGGCTTTTCCACCCTGGTGTCTCCAGGGGAACATCTACTTTCTTGAAAGGTGAGCAGTTAATTCCACCTGCTCACAGAGCAGCAGAGTAGTCCTCTGTTGTTTTGGGGCTCTCTCAAATCAGAGGCGAGGTGAGAAGAACTAGAAAGGGGAGCAAATCATTCCGGAGCAGGATTGGAGAGTGGAAGTGGCTTTCCCACACTGTGACTTTACTTCATCATCTCCTATGTGTATTCGCGAATATACAGAAAGGAGGAAAAGCATGGGATTAACTACATATTAGGAGGTAGATTCCCAGGTGCTCATGGTCAGCTTCTGGGCACCGACCTCTACATTTCTAGACTCTTGAATTTTCAAGACTTAGACCCTTCACTAGGAAATGAGTAATGGCTTACAATTCACCTGTAGCAGTAAAGCCAAGTAAATAAAATTTTCTCTTTATATTTTATTATATATGGTTAGGTTTATCTTTTTTTTTTTATTTTTTTTAACGTTTTATTTATTTATTTATTTTTTTTTAAATTTTTTTTTCAACATTTATTTATTTTTGGGACAGAGAGAGACAGAGCATGAACGGGGGAGGGGCAGAGAGAGAGGGAGACACAGAATCAGAAACAGGCTCCAAGGCTCTGAGCCATCAGCCCAGAGCCCGACGCGGGGCTCGAACTCACGGACCGCGAGATCGTGACCTGGCTGAAGTCGGACGCTTAACCGACTGCGCCACCCAGGCGCCCCCGTTTTATTTATTTTTGAGACAGGGAGAGACAGAGCATGAACAGGGGAGGGTCAGAGAGAGGGAGACAAAGAATCTGAAACAGGCTCCAGGCTCTGAGCTGTCAGCACAGAGCCCGACGCAGGGCTTGAACTCACAGACCGCGAGATCATGACCTGAGCCGAAGTCGACCGCTTGACTGACTGAGCCACCCAGGCGCCCCTAGGTTTATCTTTTAAAAACAGAATATATGCTCATTGTGGAAATAAGCATATTCAGTGTCTGTTGTGTGCCAGGCACATGCTTGACCCTTACATAAGTTTTCTAGAACGCTTACATCCACCTTGGAGGTAAATGTTATTTTCTTACCTCCTTTCTACAAGTAGGGAAACTGAAGCACAATGAGTTGGGGTTTTTTGTTGGATTTTTGTTTTCTGTTTTTGACTAACATGCCAAAAATCACACAGCTCAGTAAGGGATGAGAGGAGGATTTATATCGATGTCTTTGTGGCTCTAAGACCTCTGTTTCCAGATGTCTGCTTCTCTGTCCCAGGACCACCCCTCAGAGAAAACCACAACAAAGTCTCAGCCCAGTATTACATCATACAGCAGTTTTGTCTAACATGCAGGTGTAGTTAATGTTTTTGGCTAGGGATTTTTTTTTAATCTTTATTTATTTTTGAGAAAGAGAGACAGAATGTAAATGGGAGAGGAGCAGAGAGAGAGGGAGACAGAATCCGAAGCAGGCTCCAGGCTCCAAGCTGTCAGCACAGAGCCCGATGCAAGGCTCGAACTCGCGAACCACGAGATCATGACCTGAGCCAAAGTTGGAGGCTTAACTGACTGAGCCACCCAGGCGCCCAAATTGGCTAGGGATGTTGTTAAGATGAAACATTTAAAGATGCTCAGTATTTTTCTTCTGTGGCTACTTTAGAGATTTCCTGATCGGTCGTGCTAAGGCAAACCCAGTAGACAAGGATTACAGAAATCAGCAATAAAAGAAATACCTGGAAAGAAAATTAGGATATTTCAGTCCTGTAAGAATATTTTTTTAAAAATTAAATGCTTAGGGCACTCTCAACAATAGCCAAATTATGGAAAGAGCCTAAATGTCCATCAACTGATGAATGGATAAAGAAATTGTGGTTTATATACACAATGGAGTACTACGTGGCAATGAGAAAGAATGAAATATGGCCCTTTGTAGCAACGTGGATGGAACTGGAGAGTGTGATGCTAAGTGAAATAAGCCATACAGAGAAAGACAGATACCATATGGTTTCACTCTTAAGTGGATCCTGAGAAACTTAACAGAAACCCATGGGGGAGGGGAAGGGAAAAAAAAAAGAGGTTAGAGTGGGAGAGAGCCAAAGCATAAGAGACTCTTAAAAACTGAGAACAAACTGAGGGTTGATGGGGGGTGGGAGGGAGGGGAGGGAGGGTGATGGGTATTGAGGAGGGCACCTTTTGAGATGAGTACTGGGTGTTGTATGGAAACCATTTTGACAATAAATTTCATATATTAAAAAAAAATTAAATGCTTAGGGCCACATATAGAAAGTGTAGACATGCATATGCTGTATGTGTTGTGTGTATGTTTGTATCTTTTGTAGTTTTGAAAAGCATTCCGAGAAGAGCCACTGACTCCTATCTATGTGCTTATAATATTGAATCCAGTGACGTGAATGTAGTAGATCGACTCAGTGAATCAATGATTTTTTTAAAAGTGCATCAACAAGTTCAATGATAAGGAACCAGTTCACTAAGACATGTTACAGTTAGTTGGCATATTAAACACATATTTGTTTAAAAGACTATTAATATGGGAAGATGCTTATGATATACTATTAGGTAAAACATGAATATACACTAATATATCAATTGGGAAAAAAAAACCTTCGCATCAACTAAGACAACATAACTTCAGGAGAATCTTTTTTTTCTTAAGTT
This sequence comes from Lynx canadensis, assembly GCF_007474595.2. Taxonomy (NCBI): domain Eukaryota; kingdom Metazoa; phylum Chordata; class Mammalia; order Carnivora; family Felidae; genus Lynx; species Lynx canadensis. The sequence continues at coordinate 106,607,214 of NC_044307.1, forward strand.
TATTTCTTACGTTTATTATTATGTCTGAGAGAGACAGAGTGTGAGCAGGGTAGGGGCTGAGAGAGTGGGAGACAAAGAATCCGAAGCAGGCTCCAGGCTCCAAGCTGTCAGCACAGAGCCTGACACAGGCCTCGAACTCACGAACCACAAGATCATGACCTGAGGTGAAGTCAGACACTTAACCGACTGAGCCACCCAGGCACCCCAAAAACTTCTGGAGAATCTTAAAGTGACACTTTAGAAGTTTTAACTATCGGTATTGTTATATCTTCTCTCCACTTTCTATTTTTTCTTTAACAATCAGATGTTGATATGTTAATAAACAATAGATTTCCTTTGACCAAAAATACTAACTAGACCAATATTTTAACTTAGTTAAAATAGTCCCCTGGCCAGTTTGAACTTCCCTAAGGAGTGCAGGCATCTGCAAAGGAGGAGGAAGGAGGAGGAGGGAGGGACAAGTGCTTTGTCATCCTGTGTCCAGCTGGGGGTGGGCATTCCTGTGGGGCTGTTGCCCAGGTCCCTGGGAGAGCGGGAGGTTACTCTGCAGCCAGTGTAGCTACAGGACCTGGCATGACCATGGAGGGAGAGGCCTAGTAGTGCAGGGTCTCCAGGATCCATAACACTTGTCTGGGCTGGTGGTGATGGCACAAAGTGCCTGCCCAAGGGCAGCAGTGGAGAATGTATGTTCTGGAATACCTCTTTGAAATCCCCATATATGACAGCTCTAACAATTACATGCGTGACTGAAATAGCTGAGTAGTTTTAGTTTATCCAACTCAGTTTTTTTCATTAACCAATGAATTGTTAAAACCCATGCCAAGAGATTTTAAGGCTCAACACTATCAGAATTTTGAATGTGGAGTTAATGTTTTGAAAAAGAATAATGTTTTCTGGCATTAGTGTTAGTAAGCTTTGCCAAGAATGGAAGTACTTGGAATGCCGATTGCATTAACAATTGTGAGTATGCTGAAGTTCTGCACTTTTAATTATGATGCAGTTCATTTTTAATAGTTCATCCCCATGCCAATTTTGTTTTAAATGTTTGGTTCATATACTTTGGGCACTTTTGTAATCCACACTCATGGTAGTAAAATGCATTGTAAACAAGTGTAAACCACACCAACTATCACAGTAATCAGGCAAAACATGCACTTGATCTCATTGCTTTTAAAAGGCCTAATAGAGACAAGGTGGGATTATTCTTCTTCTGTTTGTCACATATTATAATTATAGTTGATATTTCAGGTTCAATATCAGTTAGAAGAATTCCATATGTATTTATCACTGAGTTAAGACACTGATTATTCCTTTCAAAATACCCTTGAAACAGCCAGGATGCAGCAAAATTGACAAAGTAAAGGTATATCAACCTTTTTTTGGGAAAACAAATTTTAAGGGCAAAATAAGTTTTTAAAGATATCTTTATTTTTTTATTTTTATTTTTTTAAAAGATATCTTTAAATACAAGTTTTGCTTTTTGTTTTTTTGTTTAATTTTTTTTTTTTTTTTAATGTTTTTTTTTTTTTTTTGGATAGAGAGAGACAGAGCATGAACGGGGGAGGGGCAGAGAGAGAGGGAGACACAGAACCGGAAACAGGCTCCAGGCTCTGAGCCATCAGCCCAGAGCCCGACGCGGGGCTCGAACTCACGGACCGCAAGATCGTGACCTGGCTGAAGTCGGACGCTTAACCGACTGCGCCACCCAGGCGCCCCCAAGTTTTGCTTTTAAACTTACAAAACATTTGGATCTAAAATATATATACACTGACTTTCAAGATCATGTGTGCTAATATCCTGACCACGCCCCCCCCCCCCCCCCCCCCAAAGTAACAAGTACAGTTTGCTTAGTAGAGGTTGTTTTCACTCTAACTGTGGAAATTCTGGGTTTCTGTTCAAGAGACCAAAGAAACTGAGACTACCTTCCAAAGAAACACGAACGTCTCATGAACATCTCTTTTCTGTTCCAGGATTCAGCTAGGGTCACAAAGCATTCAGTTATCATGACTCCTCCATCTGCTTTAATCTGGGAAAGTTCCTCAGTCTTACTTTGTCCCTTGTCCAGTTTTGAAGAGTTCCAGCTATTTATTCTGTAGAATGTTGATTTGGGTTGGTTTGTTGTTCCTTCATGATTAAAGTCAGATTATGCATTTTTGGCAAATATAACATTATACCTTTTTAAAGTGATCTTTGAGGGGCACCTGGGTGGCTCATTCGGTATGAGTGCCCAACTTCAGCTCAGGTCAGGATCTCCCAGTTGGAGAATTCGAGCCCCGCATCACGTGGGGTCTGCTTCAGAATCTGTCTTCCTCTCTCTCTGCCCTTCCCTCACTCGCTCTCTCAAAAATAAATAAACATTTTTAAAAAACTGAAATAAAATGATCTTTGAAAGGCCTGTTTGCAAAAACTTCCAGCATTAGAAATTGTGAGGTCATGTGTTCCCCCCCCCCTCCCCAGGAATGCAAACTAAGACTGCATTGTTTTCTTTGTTTCTTTTCACAGCTCTTTGTCAGGTGGGCTCTTTTTGGCATTCAAGACTACATTCATTTAAGTATTTCTAGTGTCTTCCCAAAACAATTCGATTCCTTGTTGTTCAAAGAGGTCAGTGTACTAGGAGACTTTGAAAAACACAAATCTAAGGTGGCACCTTTTCAGAGGAAACTCATCTTATATTTGGGCACATAAGACCACAGAACCTTCACTGAGGTAGCCAACACTACTCTAGGGTTGAACAGGTTCACTTTTAAGCCTGGATTTGAAGATTAAAACAGAGAGACTATTTAAATAATATATCTTAAAATTTAGAATTGTTTCATAGTACAGTTCAGAGTGCTGCTTTGGTACTGATTCTCCATCTCTGGCCTTTTATATTCACAATGTAAAAAATTAATAGAGGTTAATTATATAAAACATTAAAATATCTTGAACTTTGGGAAAACGTAGATGCTGCTTCAGATACTGTGTTATACCAAAATACCTACATTTAAAGTATGAAATATCTAACTTTTATTTATGACACTAAAGAGGGAGGGCTGTGAATGCATACTAAAGGTCATTATTCTCAACGTTAAAACTCTTTATGACTCATCCGATGGCTAAGTTCCATTTCCCGTCTTGCTGACCAGAAAGGACCTGGAGATTTGAATTCACTCAAGAGTTTTGTTTCTGCTGCCACTGCCCTCAGGGACCCCAGAGGAATTGTCATTTCTGTTTTCCTGATGTTTCAGGAAGATTGACTGGGTCCCAGTTTCCCTTGAAACTTGGCCTTCCCTGGATGTGTGAAGTTTAGGGTTGTTCCTGGACAATGGACTTGCTGGAAGAATCTGGGTGGAAACCAGATAGTGGCTCCTCAGGATCTCAAATGACCTTGCTCTGATGGAATCTCATAGGCTTCCCCACCCGGGTCACTGTGGATCAATAAATCCAGGCTGGCCTTCAGCATTGATTGAGATTAAGGCTGTCATTTCTGCCTAGATTTCTCACTTGTGCTGAAGAGTGTGGACTCTGGAATTAGACTGCCTGCCTTCACATTCCTGCCATACTGCTTATTTTTTAATTGCTTAACCTTGAGCAAGTTATGTAGTCTTTCTCTGTCTCTATCCCCCATGTTTAAAATGGGCAAAACAGTACTATCTAGCTGTATATGGGTAATTGAGGCACATATGTATAACTTAAACGAATGAGGCCTGGCACACAGGAAGCACTCAGCACGTGTGAGCCATCATCCTCATCGCTCCCACCGGTCCACCCTCAGCACCCTGAATACTCCCCTTCCACCCAGTAGAGGCTGAGCTGCCGCACCCTACCCTCCTGGTGCATTCCTGGTCAAATCATTTTGCCCAAAGCATTCCAAGCACGTGACAAGGGTTCCCCAAGCCGGAAACAGCTCCCTCTACAGATTTTCTCCATCCAGCCTTGTGAGATGAACCAAGAACACATATTCTGCAAGCCCACAGTTGGTTGTGTTTCTGTTTGGCTTTTTTATTCTCACTGTCAGGCTACATCTTTGTATCTGTTTCTTGTGGAAAGAGCCTCCCCATGTTTCCCTCTCTCCTTTCACCAGCCTCTCTTCCCTCCAGGCTAGCCAAGGCTATCTTGTTGAATAGAATTATAATTTCTTTCTTTCCGTATTTTGAAAGTTATTAATTGTATCCCCTTGGTTACAGAAACTTGTCAGGGTGGCATTCAAGGCTCACTCACTCTCTTCCCCACCTTCATTTCCAGCTCATTTCTGGGTCTCCCCATGTCTGTGTCTTTTCCACATCACATTGTACACATCACATTGTACAACTTTATGCCATTGTACATTTGTTGACGGTGTTTCTACTATGGGTCTCCTTTCCTTCCCCTGTGTTTCCCACCCCTTCTAACACACACATACACACATGCGCATGCATACGAACTAAATCCAATGCAATTTACCCTACAGCCTTCTCTGATGTCCAATAGCCCCGCTTACTCTCTCTCTGAGGCTTGTGTTGATTTTCTAAGCCTTTACTAGAGCACGAATCTCAGATTGAGATCATTATGTTAGCTTCTTTACACAAGGTACAGGGTTCCTTGAGCAAGAAATTGCATTTTATTCTTTTTTTTTTTTTTTCAGTAGCCCTGATACTTAGCATAGTCTTGGAATTGCTGATGCTTATTGAACATTTAATGAATCTGACTGCATGTAGCTTGGTTTTGGCAAACATATATTTAAAAATCTGGATTTTTACAAAAGCTCTGCAAATATCCCCTCTTCATTTTCAAAAAGACTTGATTAACATAAAATTTTAGGACTCTGCTTATTATATAGAAACGACCATAAAGTACTGTAGAAGGTGCTTACACGTGAGCATTCAGTTATATGCTGTACCCTGGGCTTAGTTCTTTAGAGTCACTATCCCCTTTCACTGTCATGATGGCCCTAAGGACAGGGCCTATTATTAATATCCACAGTTAAGAAAACTGAAGCTCAAAGACCTCAAGTAACTCCCTTATCACTCTACTAGATCTGGGTGGGATTCAAGTCTGGGCATCTGATTACAGAGACTCCACTCTTAAACCCTGTAGTGTCCCAATTCTGCATGACAAAAACCATCCGATCCAGTGGTTTGTGTAGAAGAAAACCTGAGCTATAGTTTTGTCATTTGCTGGAAGAGATGGAAGCTTCTCCAGGCCTCCCCATAGAGGTATCCTGAGGAGAAGTTCTGAGAAATCACTCACATACAGAGTACCAGTATAAAGTTAAGGTTTAAACGAAAATGCTTCCTAGTCAGCATGCTTAAGGAGGCATTGTGGTTAGAGGTAGAAAGAAACCAGCTTACCACAGGAGCCTCACGGTAAATTTGTTAAATCAGTTGTGGTCTGCTAAATGATTTGCGATATAGAAAAACTCGGAACCCCAAGAATTGTTCTCTTAAATTTCCAGCACTTCCACCTCCACTCCCAATATTTTTTTTTAACCGTTGTCCGTGATCTAGAAGTACAGTGATGGGAAGCCAACTGGTAATATTTATATTACACCAGGAACAAGAGAAAAGGGAAAAGTGGGAAATGATACTAAGTGTTTTCATTCCTAACTGCAACACAACTTCTATGATAATTTTTAGAAAGATACACATCTGGCATACTGCATTATACCCTGTCTGTTGATTTTTTAAAAATCCTAAATAGGGAGAAAGCACAAGATTAGTAACTTCTATTTTATAAATGGTTTATGTCTCCCAGCCATATTATGAAGCATGCAAAACTCTTACAACTTTTAAAAATAAAACAAAAGCCTTTGAAGAAATTTCTAGCTTGTGCGAAGTTGTTTTGGGCCTCAGAAGTCTATTTTGTTCTGATTGGGTCTGCGTTTTGGACATTCTTGAGAAAGACTACTTTTTGTTTACTTGTTTTTTTATTTTGTTTTGTCTTTTATGCCATGATAGAATTCAAAAAGAAACTTATTAAGAAAGGTTATATTGAGGTACCTTCCACACAAGGTACCTCATTGACATAACTGTAAGCCTCAGAGAGAAAAAGCTATGGGCCTCCTCCTCCTCCTTTTCCCCAGATCCTTCTTCCCTGGAGACACTGTGATGAGTTTCTGTAACTGCCATCTTTTGTTGGGAGAGAGGGAATGGCCTAGGTGGGTTGTGAGCCCTGGTGTTCCAGCATCTCTTGACCTGCGTCTCATAGCCCCAAGGAAAGCTGCACCTTTGTCTTGGAATCTGCCTGGTTCATTTATCATCTGTCACTGATTTTTGTCTGGGAACCAGAGACCAAAACTCTCCAGGGATACGTATCCACTTACATTCTTACGTGACTATGGTTTTAATAGCATAGTCCAGGAATATCCTTTTTTATGCTAATTTCTCTCCTTTTCAAAGAAAATGGCCCTGAAAATTCTGTAATTTTGTACGATGACCCTACTGCAATTGGCAGGCGAGGACAACCGTGCCATCTGACTGCACTGAAAAAGCAAACGGAAAACAGTCGCAAGTGTGAAGGCGTTTGCAGCTTCAGCATTTCTAGAGATTGCTTTATCAGCACGGCTCCGAGCACAAATCCGGGCCGCTCCAGCTACCACCTTCCTGGCAGCCAGCAGCGTGTGATGTGGCTGGCTCCTCCCGTGACACTCCCTTGGAAGGGTCACTTCGACTCATCGGCACGTTCTTATCTGTCATGAGAAATTAAATGTGTGTTTCAGAGGGTGTTCATCAGGTTAATGAAAGTTTTCAGGAGGTTGTTTTGTTGTTGCTTAATTTGATTTATGACAGAGCTCTCAGGAGTTAGGTTTCTCTTTGGTCTCTGTTTTTGTATGGTTATGGGTGGGCAGGAGTCTTTTTTTTTTTTTTTTTTAATGGCATACCCACCATTTTTAAAACACACCCTTTCACAGAGGAAACAAAAGCTTAGTTTCATCAGTTTCAAAGTGAAATGCATATGCCCACCCAAAATGGCTTGGAGCAGTTATCAACCACACTATTATTGCCTTGTAATGTAGAGTCCCAGACAGTCCTCAGAGAATGTAGCAGTAGCATAAATTGTAGTACAGAACAGATTGTCAGATTGCCAGACAAGCAAGAGGATTCTGGGCTTGGCTCGGGGCAGTTTATTCTTCCTTGTAGGACAGTTTTCTTTTATTCACACGAGGAAAGATAAAGGGTTTTCCTCTCAGCTGCTCATGGAACAGTAGCTCCAGACAAGGGATGTGTTGAGAGGAACTGGCCTACTGTGCTCAATGAAGGCAGCTCCTACGGTTCCTGGCCTTTTATCCTTTTGTCCAAGGAATCAGCCCATTGTCTGCCAGGTCTTGGTCTCCTGTCTGGTGCCAGATGCCACGGTGCTATTCCGTTTGGTGTCACTGATAGCCCTTCCCACCATCCAGGGCTACCAATTCGGTTTCACAAAAGGGAGAGGTGTTTATCTTTCCTGATTTGTCTGCCTACTTGATGAACTAACTGCTTTTCTGCTGTGCCCCAGTCTGGCGGGAACTGGGGATGGCGAAGTAAGAAATCTGCTTCGCCGACAAGGTCAGAGGTGAGGGAGAGTGGGAGCTACCAAGTCCAAGGGCTGCAAAGCACACAGCACCGCCGCTTGTGAAGCAAACGCCCGTGCAGAACTGTGAGTCCTATGTGGAGGTCTGCTCATGTTCTTAAGACCCCCTCAAGAAAGACTAGTTCAGTCTGTGAACTGAGACAGGTTTACCAGTCCAGGAACACTGCCCAGGACAGAGACCATAACCATGGACAGAGTCACCACGCTTTCATTTGGGTTTCCATTGGAATTGTCTTTGTGAATGTCTAAGTATAGGCGTAGACCCTTTTTAAAAGTCGGGATGGAGACCACTAACAGTGACATATATTGTCTGGCCAGCTGAGGGTGGAGACAGGCTTTTTCATAAGAAAAGGTATAATCCTCCACAGAGTTTGGCTGAGAACTGAAAACATTGCTTGGCACAAACTGGTAGGACCCTTCAGTGCTTTCCCATTATTTTTCCCTCTCACAGCCAGTCACATTTTTTCTGTTTTCATCTCTTTCCCTTTTAACTCTAGGAATGCAGTTGTTAACTTTCATTCTGTGAAAGGGAATCTATCTGTCAGGACTTCAGACAGGAAATAATGTGGATGTTTTGCCATAGGCAGTACCACCGTCAGCATTCTACTTCCAGCCTCCACAGGGGACTGAAGCTGCCTTCTGCTGTTGTGAGGGTTGTGCTGTGATGAACCCATCAAAATAACTTCTAATGCTGCGTTGATAGAGGGAGGGTCCATTCCATCCCCTGTAGGGCTTAGTTGCATTTTTGCAATCTGTTTGTAAGAAGAGGAGAAGGTCTGGAGCCTGGGGGGCACAGGTGATTAAAGGAATGTATGTGTTTACATTTTATCTTTGAACTTCTCCCAACCCACATTCCTATCATGACTTTGGGAGGATACAACCGAATTAGAGTTTTACTGTATTTATGTGGTTTTTTGGTGTAGGAAATGATATACATTGCCCGACAACTTAGCATGATGATATACGCTCTTGTCTCTTCTCTGTAAAATATATGCAGTGTTGCAACCGTTACTTTCAACTGTTCCATAAAAATCTGAAAAAAAAAAAAATCCAGTTGTTGAGGCAAGAGAAAGGACATCCTGCCATTTGCAACTACATGGATGGACCAGGAGCACATTATGCTAAGTGGGATAAATCAGACAGAGAAAGACAAGTACTATAAGATATTGCTTATCTATGGAATCTAAAAAAGCCAAGCTCATAAAAACAGAGTAAAATGGCATGGGTACCAGAGGATGGGGATGAGGTGGGGTGGATAAGCCAGATGTTATTTATGGGTACAAGCTTGTAACAAGTAGTAAATAAACCCTAATCTAATTCACAGTATAGTGAATATAGGAAACAGTATTGAGTTAAAGTTGACCCTTGAGCAATGCAGGTTTGAATTATGCAGATCACTTACATATGAGTTGTTTTTTTAATACGGTACTGTAAATGTGTTTTCATGATTTTCTTAATACTTTCTTTTCTTTAGCTTTATTATAAAATATAGTATGTAATACATATAAAATATGTGTTCATTGGCTCTTTATATTATTGGTAAGGCTTCTGATCATCAGTAGGCTATTAGTATGAAAATTAAAAAAAACAGGCTATTAGTAGTCAACTTTTTGGAGACTCAAAAGGTACACACAGGTTTTCAGCTGCACAGGGGTTGGCGCCCCTAACCACCACATTGTTCAAGGGTCCACTGTATAATCACCAAACTTTCTAAGAGACTAATAATTCCAGTTATGTAACATGATGGAAGTGCTAATTATCTTTCCAGTGACAATCACATTAAAGTACATAAATATATCAAATGAATACATAGTATACTTTAGATTTACAGTGTTATATATCAAATATATTTCAACTAAAAAGAATTCAAACAAATTCTTATTGATGATCAATTTAGACTTGCTTACCTCACTGTTTTTATTAGGACTTATTGGAATGCTATAGAAATTTGAGAGATCAATATCATCACCATTTGGAGAGGAGGATATACGTTCTTATTTCGTATTGGAAAAGATAAGTTTGGTTAGAAAAATATTCTCATTTATGAGTAGCAAGAAGTTACTAGTTATTTCATTTTTATTAGATTTGCAAAGCAAGTCTCTTCACTCATCTGCACAAAAAAGGAATTTCAAGTATATGTGAACTAAGAATGAGTTGCAAAAGTGAAGTACAGTAACCTGACTCACTTTAATTTTGAAAAAATGTTCATCCTTCAACTTTATTATACAAAAATGGATTTAGTGTAAATTGCTTATCTACCATGCTGTGAGCACTATTAAAGTTCATAAACATCTATATATTTATTACACGAATGATTTTCTTTCCTCCCTTGCTTTTCCACATTTCTTTTCCTGACCTTTTCATGATATTTTTTTTTTCAACGTTTATTTATTTTTGGGACAGAGAGAGACAGAGCATGAACGGGGGAGGGGCAGAGAGAGAGGGAGACACAGAACTGGAAACAGGCTCCAGGCTGTGAGCCATCAGCCCAGAGCCTGACGCGGGGCTCGAACTCACGGACCGCGAGATCGTGACCTGGCTGAAGTCGGACGCTTAACCGACTGTGCCACCCAGGCGCCCCTTCATGATATTTTAAAATGCCAGGATTAGGGGTGCCTGGGTGGCTCAGACAGTTAAGCCCCAGACTTTGGCTCAGGTCATGATCTCATGGTTCATGGGTTCGAACCCTGTGTCAGACTCTGTGCTGACAGCTCAGAGCCTGGAGCCTGCTTGGGATTCTGTTTCTCCCTCTCTCTCTCTCTGCCCCTCCCCTGCTCACACTCGCTCTCATGCATTCTCTCTCTCTCTCTCTCTCTCTCTCTCTCTCAAAAATAAACATTAAAAAATATTTTTAATGCCAGGATTAAATCTTTTATGCATCTTTATAATCAGGTGTGGCTTTTAAAAACTGTTGCAAATAAAAGAACATTTAGGGGGCGCCTGGGTGGCTCAATTGGTTGGGCAGCTGATTTCGGCTCAGGTCATGATCTCACAGCTCGTGAGTTCAAGCCCCGCGTCGGGCTCTGTGCTGACAGCTCAGAGCCTGGAGCCTGCTTCAGATTCTGTGTCTCCCTCTCTCTCTACTCCTCCCACGCTCACGCTCTGTCTCTCTTTCTCTCAAAAATAAATAAACATTAAAAAAAAGAACATTTAGCTTCATTTCAATTCTAACAATATTTGGAAGGCTACCACGTGCCAGGTATTGTACAAGCTGCTGGATAGAAAAAGTGATGGATAGAAAAGTTTCTAACTCCATGGGGTGTAGTCTAAAAGGAAAACAAGCATTGTTTATTTGTTTTAATAGATTTATGTATTTAACTACTCACTACTTACTATGAAGTACTTCTATAGCCCTCATGCGAGGTACTGTTCTAAGCAGTTTGCTAGTATTAACTCATGTAAGTAATTATATATGATGATTGTCTCTAAGTAATCTTTTTCTATTTGGATTTCACTCTCATTCAATAATAGGGAATAACAGAGATTCGAGGCACAAAGGTAAACACATAGCATTTCTCTTTTATTCTGTTACATCTTCTGAAGCTGAAACCTGGAAGGACAGTGGAGAAATCTGGTCCCTTATGGCAGGAGAGGAGTGCCTAGTTGGGTTCATGATCCTCTCCTGGACCTTTTTCTTTCCATCTTCCTCCTTCCTTACCTGATGTTGGCACTGCTGTCTCTTGCCTATTACCTGATGTTGCTGTTGACTCTTCCCATCCTGTTTTATTTGGTTAATGAAGAATACCTGTTGTCAAAATTGGCTTTTGCTAATCCCTATTTTCTTAGGATTATTATGTCTTGCATACGTGACTTAAAATTTTTTTATGTTTATTTATTTTTGAGACCGAGAGAGACAGAGCATGGGTGGGGGAGGGGCAGAGAGAGAGGGAGACACAGAATATGAAGCAGGCTCCGGGCATCAGGCTCCGAGCTGTCAGCACAGAGCCCGATGCAGGGCTCGAACCACGAGCTGTGAGATCATGACTTGAGCTGAAGTCGGTCGTTTCACTGACTCTGCCACTCGGGTGCCCCAACATACATGACTTTTTAAGATGACCGTTTACAAGCTAAACTTGAACTTGAGTAGCCTTAGGAAGATCTGTTTTTCTTGTTCAGTTCAAAATCTAATTTTGTCCTTTGAGAGTTCATTGAGCTTCCTATTGCTTTTCAAGCAACTCAATCTAGAAAACTGTGTTATATTCTAATTGCATGACTTATACTATGGTATTTCAAAAGCCTTTAGAGATTCCTCTGCCTTTTTATAAACTTCATTTTGCAAATCAAAATAAATTATATGGGTTAACCAGAAGGTACTGTAAGAGAGAGATAAATGTATAAATTGCATGAAAACAAGATTGTTACCACGCATTGGCAGTCTTTTAGTTCTGGAACCTCCTTTTAGCTCTGGAACCTCCTTGGAAAAAAATTTGTGAGTTTCTTTGAGCAAATTTAGGAGGTCCCTAGAATATCACTTTTATGATAACATTTTCTTCACTACCTAATGTGTTTAACCTTTGTTAGTCGTCTTTTACAAAAACTAGAACCTATCTCTTGGGTTGTTCACAATTGACTGGGTCTAGCCTATTGCTTATCTGGAGTTAGCCACTTCCCCCCTTGGCTTGTCAGTACAATCAAGTCCACATTCAGGCACTAATCAGCAGTTCCACTATTAAGCAAAACTTCAGTTGGGTAAAGATTACCATCTTATATATGTGTTGTCTGCTAAATTTCACCTTTAAGGAAAGAAATATGCCCATTCTTTGTGCTGGCCTAAATTTTGAATGTGCCAAAAGTGTGCTTTGTTTTTAGGACCATATTGTGGAAGTATGCCTGTTCCCAAAGAACTCCTACTGAACACAAACGAAGTCACTGTTCGCTTTGAGAGTGGATCCCACATTTCCGGGCGGGGATTTTTGCTGACCTATGCCAGCAGCGACCATCCAGGTATAGCAAAAGAATCAACACAAATCTGTAAACGTGTGTCTGTCTATGAATTCCTCTTGCTACTTATAACCGTCTCTGGATAGAATTGTGACCTCAGGTACCGAGTATGTGTAGGAAGAGTAGAATGTTATGTCCTTGTAAGCAGTTAGATCTGAACTCAGAATACATGTATCAAGCTTGTTAGATTGATCAGCTGACCTATATGAGAAAGGGTTGATCTCGTTTTCCTAGAAACCTTGGATGGTACATTTTCAGGTCTATTTTAAGGTCTGGCTGCTAAGGTCTGCCTATTCTCTGGAGCCCTCCACCAACCCTTCTTAGCTTAGGGGACAAACCATTTAGCCAGCGTCACCTTTGCCCTCTGCCCCACCCTCATTCACATATACCAGTGCACCAGCATAGAAGAGGCATGTGAGTGTGAGTCACATGTGGAGTCACTGTCACAGTGTGCCTTAACCATGGAGCTGATACTTGAGCAGGAGAGAAGGGAGCATGAATACTGACAAGGGAGGAAAGCATGGCCTCCTGTCCAGGCCTCTCGTGCCCCGGAGTGATGACTGTGCAGTGCACTCCACGTCTGCCCAGGGTCACAGACGTGCCCAGAGTTTCTGCGCTCAGTCCCGTCTGGCCAGAAATGCTCTGGGAAGGGGGTGCACCATTCATTTCCCTCTCAGCCAATCAAATCTGGCCAATCCCAGCATGGCTAGTGTTCACCATATGTTGTTCCCTAAGAACTATTGAAAATATTAAGGAAAGAAAGAACTATTGCAGCAAGTGTGGAATATTGTGGAAACTATACTAGGTTGAACTAAATGCATCAAAATCCACAGTACCTTAACATCTCTGTTGCTGAGTGTCCATTCAGTTCTATACTCCAAAAGAAAAGAACATCCTCTTTTTAAGTCCTTGGTCCTGACTGATCAAAGTGAAAAGGTTGTATTCTCAGTAAACATGCGGTTCCATGGTCACTCAGATGCCACTAGCTAAATTGCTAAATTAAAATGTTCCCGAATCTTCTCTGTGAACTAAGTCAGGCTTTTGAAATTGTTTTCCTCCTGCCAAGAGAGGTTATGCACATGATCTTTGTAGGCATTTGGTAGACAGTAATGAGTCAATGTTGGTTTTTCTGTTTGAAATAGTTTCTGTTATCATCCATTGGTCAGTTGCTGAAAAACCATCGTTTGTGGTAGAAAAGAGAAATGGAGGAGACTGATTAAATCCTGAAGATAGTGTTCTCAGTGTTGATTTATTTTTAAATGGAAAAAATTCAGATAATAACTAGATAGTGGATAAACACTTTTTATTTTTTTTTTTATTTTTTTTTTTTAAATTTTTTTTTCTTTTTTTTTTTTCAACGTTTTATTTATTTTTGGGACAGAGAGAGACAGAGCATGAACGGGGGAGGGGCAGAGAGAGAGGGAGACACAGAATCGGAAACAGGCTCCAGGCTCCGAGCCATCAGCCCAGAGCCCGACGCGGGGCTCGAACTCACGGACCGCGAGATCGTGACCTGGCTGAAGTCGGACGCTCAACCGACTGCGCCACCCAGGCGCCCCAGATAAACACTTTTTAAAAGTTCTTTTTTATTTAAAATTATTAAATTCTTTTATTTAAAATTCTTTCAAGTTCTTTATTATTTTTTTTTTTTTAGCATGAGTGTCCTAACTTCCATTCAGGCTTCTAATTGCAATTACCTTTATTTACGACAGATTTAATAACATGTTTGGAACGAGCTAACCATTATTTGAAGCCAGAATACAGGTAAGTACACTGTCCTAGCTGTGCTGCAGTCATATGTTGCTGAACATTTTGTTTTCCTTCACATTAAACCAGATAAAGTACCTTATTTGTATTTAATTTTTTTACAGCATTTATGTTCTTTTTTTTTTTTTTTAATTTATTTATTTTGAGAGAGAGAGAGCGAGCACATGCAAGTGAGCAGAGTAGGGGCAGAGAGAGGGGGAGAGAGAGAATACCAAGTAGACTCCACACTGTCAGTGTAGACCGCAGCACGGGGCTCAGTCTCACAAATTGTGAGATCATGACCTGAGCCGAAGTCAGGAATCCCATGCTCAACCTACTGAGGCACCCAAGCACCCATACAGTGTTAATATTCTAACTAATGAGGAATACTTGAAATGATTTCTTATATAGCAGAGTCAGCAGACCTTTTGTCCAGGGCCAGATAGTAAATATTTTCGATTGTGCAGGTCGTCCAGTCTCTTTTGCATCCATTTATAGTTTCTGTTGTTGCTGTAATGCAAAAGCAGTCATAGACAATATGTAAACAAATGTGTAAATAAAACTTTATTTACAAAAAGAAGCAGCAGCACAGATTTGGCCCATGAGCCACAGTTTGCTGACTCCTGAGCTCTACTTTGATACCAATGAGCATAATGGAGCCCAGAGTAGTGTGTATTTTTTTTAACCCAGCCAGCATTTGCAAGTGACTTTTAGAATTTCTTCACTTTCAGAGGGAGCTGATCTTGTCTTTCCCACAGAGGAGAAACCTACTGAGAATAGGAGATGAAATATTTGATCCTAGCTTTACTTTAACTAGAAAATTACTCAATCTCTTTGATGTACCTTTCCTCATCTATATAATAAGAGTCTAGAGCAGGATTTCTCAGCCTTGGCACTATGGTGTTTTGGGTTAGACGATTCTTTGTTTGGAGAGCTGTTCTGTGCATTGTTGGATATTTACCAGTATCCCTGGCCTCTACCCTGTCCGTTCCAGTTGTGATAACAAAAATGTTTCTAGACATTGCCAGAGGTCTTCCAGGGTGGGCAAAATTCACTCCCTGTTGAGAACCAGTGTTCTAGAGAGGATTGTCAACAACACTAACTCCAGCTATAACTCCTTTGAGTGCTTTGTTAATGCCAGTCATAGCTCCCTGGCCTTTGCGTATATAACTCATGTGACTGTTCCAGCATCCCTGCGAGGTAGGTTCTGTGAGATCCTGCAAATAGAGGCACAAACTAGTGAAGTAGCTTGCCCAGGGAGGCCCAAGGGTCTATGGTCCTGACCATCTTAGACATTCTAATAAATAAAATTATTTTATATGCAGAATCAGTTCTAGTGTTATCTATTATTAAGTCTAGTAGAGAAACAAAAATGAAAATGGTCAATAATTTAAATAATTAGAAAACAAAATTGAAAAAAACCAGTAATTAATTACAGCTGCCCTGTAAGGTTGCCATTCATTCAATATAAACACATGCCAACATTCTCTGAGATCTTTCCAGCTGTACCTATAGAGTCCCAGTGGTGAGAGGGCCTGTAGGCATCAATGTTCATTTCCTGTCCTACAGAAAAGAATACATTCGGGCCTACAGAGTGATGTTATGGTGCCAGATCATCTAGGCTGTAACTCAGTTGTTTTGTAGTATTTAAAGATGAGGTACGGTGATATACACGTCCACACTCCCTCACCTATAATCGTGAAATGTAGAAAGCTTTGAAAGTCAAAAGGTTTTTGTAACTCATTTGGTGGCAGTACCTGATTAGTGTGACCTTAAATTCATTTGACAGCAAAACTGAACTAAATTAACGAGTCTATTCAGTCTTTGTGTTGGACTTAATATGACTGTTCATGTATTTGATACAGAGATATTAATGTTTTTGATTAATGTATGCAGCCATAAGATGAATCTAATGTGTAACCTGACTACGCTGACAACGCTATATTATATAATTAAAATTTGCTGAGAGTAGAACTTAAATGTTCTCACCAAAAATATACATATTACATATATTTTAAATGTTTATATATTTAGATATTACAATATGCGAGGTGATGGATATGCTAATTTACTAGTTGGGGAACATAAATCATCACGATATACACTTGAAATGCCTTACAGTTTCTTAATTATACCACAATGAATTACTTCCAATTGCAAAAGTAATCTGTAACTAATGTAGACCGTCATTGTCCAATACTAGCCATGTGTGAATATTAAGCACTTAGGCTGTGGCTAGTCCAAATTTAGATGTGCTATCAGTATCAAATAAACAGCATAATTCCCTCTTGCATGTTCTATAGAGGAGAAATATGTTTAAGTGTAATTTATACTTTTTAGTTTAATTATGATTCAATAAAATACAAATTCTTTATTTTATTTTTCCAGTAAATTCTGCCCGGCTGGTTGTAGAGACATAGCAGGAGACATTTCTGGGAATCTGGTGGATGGATACAGAGATGTAAGTACCTGACAGTAATTATAGGGCATGGTGGAAATTAAAAAGTACTTATTGCTCTGCCTAAATGCATCCTGAAGTAAAGTCAAATAAGATCTCAAACCCCATAGATAAATGTGCAAGTTTCTATTTTCTGAAAATAAATGAAATAATAAGTATAAAAACCAAGGTTATTCATGCATTCATTCCTGTTTTCCCATGCATTTCCACTTAAGCATGCTGTAAATGAAATGGTAGACAAAGCCCTTTTCAACCCTAAGAGTATAATTCCATCTATTTTCTTTATTTTAATGCTCCAGCTGATTCATATAGCATAGCCAAGGACATGAACATTCACATCACAGGATAACAACATTGTGTCTGGGAGCAGTGAAGCCATCTGCCCTGCACTTACATAGTATTCCTTCCTTCCTCACACCCCAGTTTCTTATGCAGAATGAGACTCTCTGGTTACACACATTGTTCCCAGAGAAAAATAAATTCACAAGACATTTTCCCTAAAGTATATGTCCTGTCTCCATATACACAGTCCTTTATTTCTTGTTATTTGCAGATCTCTATCCTGGAAATTTGATATCTGATTTTTGAATATTAACATTGCTATTTAAAATAGTTTCATTCAGGAGCACCTGGGTGGTTCAGTCGGTTAAGAATCCAACTCTTGGTTTCGGCTCAGGTCATGATCTCACAGTTTGTGAGATCGAGCTCTGCACCCGGCTCTGTGCTGTCAGCACAGAATAGAAATGCTGACAGCACAGAGCCTGCTTGGGATTCTCTTTCTCTCTCTCTGTCTCTCTGCCCGTCCTTCTTTCTCTCTCTCTCTCTCTCTCTCTCTCTCTCTCTCTCTCTCCCTCCCTCTCTCTCTCTCTCTCTCTCTCTCCCTCTCCCTCTCTCCCCCCCCCCCTCCCCCCCCCAAAAATAAATAAATATTAAAAAAATAAAATAGTTGAGTTTACAGCATCTGGGAATTGGCTTGAGTTATGAAATGTGAAAATCTGTGTAGTGTTGGAACTTTCCTGAGAGTTACTGACATGTGTCTTCAAGCATGGAAAAAACCATACATGTTCCAGGTGATTGATAATTTTATCTCTAGCAGGGGAAAAACAAACTTGGCTTTAATTTTTGCTTTTAGTATATCCTGATTCTGGAAGCAGCAGATTATGCTCTTTGTTTTCCTTTATTGTGTAGTGTCTTTATTTACAAGATTGGCATAGGATATTCATTTGGCCTATAAATTGTTTGAATCTTAAAATGTTTTACAATACCTCGATTTAAGATATACTTGGTACAGGCTATTTCTTTTTTTTTTTTTTTTTTTCAATATATGAAATTTATTGTCAAATTGGTTTCCATACAACACCCAGTGCTCATCCCAAAAGGTGCCCTCCTCAATACCCATCACCCACCCTCCCCTCCCTCCCATCCCCCACCAACCCTCAGTTTGTTCTCAGTTTTTAACAGTCTCTTATGCTTTGGCTTTCTCCCACTCTAACCTCTTTTTTTTTTTTTTCCTTCCCCTCCCGCATGGGTTTCTGTTAAGTTTCTCGGGATCTACATAAGAGTGAAAACATATGGTATCTGTCTTTCTCTGTATGACTTATTTCACTTAGCATCACACTCTCCAGTTCCATCCACGTTGCTACAAAAGGCCATATTTCATTCTTTCTCCTTGCCATGTAGTATTCCATTGTGTATATAAACCACAATTTCTTTATCCATTCATCAGTTGATGGACATTTAGGCTCTTTCCACAATGTGGCTATTGTTGAGAGTGCTGCTATAAACATTGGGGTACAAGTGCCCCTATGCATCAGTACTCCTGTATCCCTTGGGTAAATTCCTAGCAGTGCTATTGCTGGGTCATAGGGTAGGTCTATTTTTAATTTTCTGAGGAACCTCCACACTGCTTTCCAGAGCGGCTGCACCAATTTGCATTCCCACCAACAGTGCAAGAGGGTTCCCGTTTCTCCACATCCTCTCCAGCATCTATAGTCTCCTGATTTGTTCATTTTGGCCACTCTGACTGGCGTGAGGTGATATCTGAGTGTGGTTTTGATTTGTATTTCCCTGATAAGGAGCGACGTTGAACATCTTTTCATGTGCCTGTTGGCCATCCGGATGTCTTCTTTAGAGAAGTGTCTATTCATGTTTTCTACCCATTTCTTCACTGGGTTATTTGTTTTTCGGGTGTGGAGTTTGGTGAGCTCTTTATAGATTTTGGATACTAGCCCTTTGTCCGATATGTCATTTGCAAATATCTCTTCCCATTCCGTTGGTTGCCTTTTAGTTTTGTTGGTTGTTTCCTTTGCTGTGCAGAAGCTTTTTATCTTCATAAGGTTCCAGTAATTCATTTTTGCTTTTAATTCCCTTGCCTTTGGGGATGTGTCGAGTAAGAGATTGCTACAGCTGAGGTCAGAGAGGTCTTTTCCTGCTTTCTCCTCTAGGGTTTTGATGGTTTCCTGTCTCACATTCAGGTCCTTTATCCATTTTGAATTTATTTTTGTGAATGGTGTGAGAAAGTGATCTAGTTTCAACCTTCTGCATGTTGCTGTCCAGCTCTCCCAGCACCATTTGTTAAAGAGACTGTCTTTTTCCCATTGGATGTTCTTTCCTGCTTTGTCAAAGATTAGTTGGCCATACGTTTGTGGGTCTAGTTCTGAGGTTTCTATTCTATTCCATTGGTCTATGTGTCTGTTTTTGTGCCAATACCATGCTGTCTTGATGATGACAGCTTTGTAGTAGAGGCTAAAGTCTGGGATTGTGATGCCTCCTGCTTTGGTCTTCTTCAAAATTCCTTTGGCTATTCGGGGCCTTTTGTGGTTCCATATGAATTTTAGGATTGCTTGTTCTAGTTTCGAGAAGAATGCTGGTGCAATTTTGATTGGGATTGCATTGAGTGTGTAGATAGCTTTGGGTAGTATTGACATTTTGACAATATTTATTCTTCCAATCCATGAGCAGGGAATGTCTTTCCATTTCTTTATATCTTCTTCAACTACCTTCATAAGCTTTCTATAGTTTTCAGCATACAGATCTTTTACATCTTTGGTTAGATTTATTCCTAGGTATTTTATGCTTCTTGGTGCAATTGTGAACGGGATCAGTTTCTTTATTTGTCTTTCTGTTGCTTCATTGTTAGTGTATAAGAATGCAACTGATTTCTGTACATTGGTTTTGTATCCTGCAACTTTGCTGAATTCATGTATCAGTTCTAGCAGACTTTTGGCGGAGTCTATCGGATTTTCCATGTATAATATCATGTCATCTGCAAAAAGCGAAAGCTTGACTTCATCTTTGCCAATTTTGATGCCTTTGATTTCCTTTTGTTGTCTGATTGCTGATGCTAGAACTTCCAGCACTATGTTAAACAACAGCGGTGAGAGTGGGCATCCCTGTCGTGTTCCTGATCTCAGGGAAAAAGCTCTCAGTTTTTCCCCATTGAGGATGATGTTAGCTGTGGGCTTTTCATAAATGGCTTTTATGATGTGTAAGTATGTTCCTTCTATCCCGACTTTCTCAAGGTTTTTATTAAGAAACGGTGCTGGATTTTGTCAAAGGCCTTTTCTGCATCGATTGACAGGATCATATGGTTCTTCTCTTTTTTTTTTTATTAATGTGATGTATCACGTTGATTGATTTGCGAATGTTGAACCAGCCCTGCATCCCAGGAATGAATCCCACTTGATCATGGTGAATAATTCTTTTTATATGCTGTTGAATTCGATTTGCTAGTATCTTATTGAGAATTTTTGCATCCATATTCATCAGGGTTATTGGCCTGTAGTTCTCTTTTTTTACTGGGTCTCTGTCTGGTTTAGGAATCAAAGTAATACTGGCTTCATAGAATGAGTCTGGAAGTTTTCCTTCCCTTTCTATTTCTTGGAATAGCTTGAGAAGGATAGGTATAGGTATTATCTCTGCTTTAAACGTCTGGTAGAACTCCCCTGGGAAGCCATCTGGTCCTGGACTCTTATTTGTTGGTTGGGAGATTTTTGAAAACCGATTCAATTTCTTTGCTGGTTATGGGTCTGTTCAAGCTTTCTCTTTCCTCCTGATTGAGTTTTGGAAGGGTGTGGGTGTTTAGGAATTTGTCCATTTCTTCCAGGTTGTCCAATTTGTTGGCATATAATTTTTCATAGTATTCCCTGATAATTGTTTGTATCTCTGAGGGATTGGTTGTAATAATTCCATTTTCATTCATGATTTTATCTATTTGGGTCATCTCCCTTTTCTTTTTGAGAAGCCTGGCTAGAGGTTTGTCAATTTTGTTTATTTTTTCAAAAAACCAACTCTTGGTTTCGTTGATCTGCTCTACAGTTTTTTTAGATTCTATATTGTTTATTTCTGCTCTGATCGTTCTTATTTCTCCTCTTCTGCTGGGTTTAGGCTGCCTTTGCTGTTCTGCTTCTATTTCCTTTAGGTGTGCTGTTAGATTTTGTATTTGGGATTTTTCTTGTTTCTTGAGATAGGCCTGGATTGCGATGTATTTTCCTCTCAGGACTGCCTTCGCTGCATCCCAAAGTGTCTGGATTGTTGTATTTTCATTTTCGTTTGTGTCCATATATTTTTTGATTTCTTCTCTAATTGCCTGGTTGACCCACTCATTCTTTAGTAGGGTGTTCTTTAACCTCCATGCTTTTGGAGGTTTTCCAGACTTTTTCCTGTGGTTGATTTCAAGCTTCACAGCATTGTGGTCTGAAAGTACGCATGGTATAATTTCAATTCTTGTAAACTTATGAAAGGCTGTTTTGTGACGGCACAGGCTATTTCTAAATGACTTCAGGAGATTGAGAGAAACAAACAGTCGAAGTGTAGTGTTTCCCTCAGCAATAAAGAGTTTATTTGTTATTTTAACATCCCATGCAAGAAACTTCAGAATTATGTGCAGTAAGAGAGATAGCATCACTTACTTTCTTATTTTAGTTGTTTATCTTTCTCCTCTTGACAGAGTTCTGTTTTTTAGTATAACAGGTAAATGGTTTCCTATCGATCTGAGTACGCCAACTGTAGGTGCTTGCACACAGGTGGCCTATTTGACTCTGTAGCTAGTTTCATATCATTTGCTTTTAGGATGACTTCATCTGGAGGGAAAATTTATATTTTGAAAACTCTTCAAAGAAGTCTTACCAGTGCCTTTTTGGTATATGTTGATCTCGTGGGTGTATTCCATATCTGTTGCTACATAACAATATTACTACCAATTTAAAAGATTAAAACAACACATGTGTTACCTCTCGTGTTCTCTGGGTTAGGCGTTTGGGCACAACTTAGCAGAGTTCTCTGCTTCAGGATCTCACAGGGGTGCATCCAAGCTGTCAGCTGGGGCTGCATTTCATCTGAGGCTCAACTTGGCTTCGAAGCTCACATGGTGTGGGCCGCATTCAGTTACACATGGATTGTTGAACAGAAGACCTCAGTTTCTTCTTCCTGGATTTTGGCTGGAGGCTCTCCTCAGCTCCTTGCCATTCGGGCCTATCTGACATCACTGCTTTCTTCTTCAAAGCCACCCAGGGAGAATTTCCCAACAAAGGAGTCTCCTAGTAAGACAGGTTACAACCTTGTGTAATGTTATCATGGGAGTAGCATCCTACCACTTTTGCTATTGTTCTGTTAATTAGAAGAAGGCCACAGCTCCCACCTAAACCCAGAGGGATTATGCAGTGGGGGAATGCCAGGAGGCAGAGATCCTGGAGGTTATCATAGAGTCTGTCCTCCGTGGTGCCTTCATCTTAGGGAATGTGTTCAGTTGTAGCAAGTTCTTCCTAGAAGGGTCTTTGCAAAACTGAAGCATATTTTGTAGGCCAGGACAACAGAATCTGTAAAACAAGTTACAAGAGAAACTGTTGAAGAAACAGGTTCTCTGCGTCAGAAAAGAAGTATGTTGTCTTAAAGAACAATTACAGAAAAGGAACTGGTTCATTCTATGTTGTTCCCGAAGGCAGAACTAGGGTCAGAGGGTGAAAGTTATAGAGTACCCAGTTTTAGTTACATGTAAGGAATAATTGAGCGGTGCAAAATGGAGTCGGGTATCTCAAGAAATGGTGAGCCCTAGTCCCAGGAAGTGTCAGGTGTAGGCGTTAAACCATTTGTCAGACATGGCCTATATATGTGTAGGAAGGTGCTGTGGGGCGGAGAAAGTGACAGTCTGTCAGGAAGTATCAGCGGAGAACTTTAAAGTTCTTTTTGAATTCTTAAGGTTCTGTGAATCTGTCTCCTTCACTGATGAATTAAGGCATCTGTATTGGTATATGCTTACCACGCTAGCTAAGTAGGATGAGCTTCTCTTTGAGATCTGCCTTACCCAGAAACCAGAAATAAAAAAGGCCTAGAATAGTTTCTCTCTTGGCACCTTCTCCCAAGTCTGCTGACTGTACCATCTGCTTTTAAGACATCACTTAATAACTTGTTTCAGTAAATTCTCCATACCCCCAGAATATTCAAGAAAGACTGTAGAATAATAGAAGACAGTATATGTAGTGCACCCCTGGTTTAGGAGAAGGGGAGAAACCAGGCCTTTGTACACACCCACAAAAAGCCATTACACAGGGAAATACATTATAAAAGCGTGTGATTGTTTCCAGGTGATAGCAAGCAGTGTGAGTGATTTTTTTCATATTTTCCAACATTTCTAAAATGAATTCAAATAACTTGCAAAGAAAATGTTGCCGGGGTGCATGGGTGGCTCAGTTGGTTAAGCGTCTTACTTGGACTCAGGTTATGATCTCGTGTTTCATGTGTTCAAGCCCCACATTCGGCTCTGTGCTGACAGCTGACAGCCTGGAGCCTGCTTTGAATTCTGTGTCTTCCCCTCTCTCTCTGCCCCTCCCCTGCTCGTGTTCTGTCTCTCTCAAAAATATATAAACATTAAAAAAAAATAATAAGAAAATGTTGCCAATACGGTAATTACGAAGACTGTACCAACATAGGAACAATTCATAGGATAGACCGTGGAACATATATATTTAACATTTTACTATCATTTTAAAACATGAGCTTTATTCATGTTTTATTAAATTCAATATGAAGCGTTTACTTTTTTTAAAGTTTTATTTTGAGAGAGAGAAAGAGCATGAGCGGGGGGGGACAAAGAGAAAAAGTGGGGGGAGAGAGAGAGGGAGAGAGGGAGGGAGGAAGAAAGGGAGAGAGAGAGGAAGGGAGAGACAGAGAGAGAGAAAGAGAATCCCAAGCCCCAAGGCAGGGCTCAAACTCATAAACCATGAAATCATGTCCTGAGTCGAAATCAAGAGTTGGACGCATAACTGACTCAGCCACCAAGCACCCCTGAAGTGTTTACTTTTATATTAAATTTTATTTTAATACTTTGTCAATACTTTCCAGTACAAGATGACTTTTCCTAAAGGAAGACATAAGAAAATACTCCAATTCTGGCATGATTTGATAATCACTTTGAAAGTTGATGTAGTCTTGACATTGTCTTGAGACTGTACACTCACAAGCTCTCTCTCTCTCTCAAAATAAATAAACATTTTAAAAAAAGGTTGATGTAGTCTTCATGCTGATCTGTTTAGCCATGTTTTACGGTTTAATGAACTTTAGAAATGTTTAATACCATCACCTGCAATTTTGTGAGCCATGTAGGTGTTCTCAGATGTCTGAGAAAATGTAAATGAAAAATTAGGTTTAAATTATTCTGTTTGAGTTGAAGCCAGTTCACCATTTAACATAGGCTAGTGATGTGACTTTCCTATATTTACATTTCAGTGAGGCTTAGACCTTGAAAATTGCTAGAAAATCAAAGTATAAATTTCCCCTTCCAAAGGAAATTTATAAAAATCAAGTTCAGTGAAAGTAAAAATTTAAAATCAACACCCAAAAGCCCCAATTTAAGTAAACATTTATTTAAGTTGATTGAGTGAGCGAGGAATTTTGTTTTTCTTAAAGAAAATAATCCTGTGATAATTTTATAAAAATGTAACAGCCAGATTTGGTGGTTATTCTCCTGGAGTTGTATCCTGTGGCCTGCATTGAATATCATGGAAAAATGTGAGCTGTAGTTGAATAAATTCCATAAAATGGGTATATACTGCTGGGGTCCCTCAACGCTGATTACTATGGAAAATGGGAATGTATGTTGGCCAATGATGCTGGTAGGTTCTATTGCTAATTGACCTGTGAACCTGTTCTCTTGTAACCAAGGAGTCCTTGGGACATGCCAAGTCCAGTGAGAGCTCTCCACTAGGCAGGGCTCTGGGGATAAAGACTACCCCATCCACAGAACAAATTCCAAGGAACAAACTCCAAATGATCTCAGGGACAGTGGGATTATCTACCCAGTAGACCACTGAACCAATTGCTTTTCATCTTGGGGCTGAGAGACCTAGGCAGGCCGGCAGGGACGTCATAGTAGGTACATAGGGTGCCTATTAGAATCACAAGGTAATAGACCATTAGAAAAGATACTAGACATCATGCAGTCCAGGTTTTTCGTTGTACACAGGAATTGGGGAGCTGGATCCACAGCAGTGACATGACTTATGTACACCTAGTAGAGTTAGACACAAAGCCAAGACAATGAGCTAAATTGCCAAATTTAAATTCAAGGCTTTTCTGTTATAACTGGCTTGCTCCATTTTGTACTCCAAGAATCTACAACAATGATAACAAACCTTTTTAAAGAAGGAACATTCAGAAAAAATAAAAACACAAGCTGCCTATTTAATTTAAAGATCACTATTTTGGGGGCACCTTGTTGACTCAGCTCGTTGAACATCTGACTCTTGATTTGGGCACAGGTCATGATCCCAGGGTGGTAGGATCAAGCCCTTCATTGGGCTCTGTGCTAAGAGTGGAGCCTGCTTCAGATTCTCTCTGTCCTTCTGCCTGTCCCCAGCTCGCACTCACTCCCTCTCTCTAAAAATTAATAAATAAAATAGGGGCTCCTGGGTGGCTCAGTCAGTTGAGCATCTGACTCTTGATTTTGGCTCAGGTCATGATCTCACAGTTCCTGAATTTGAGCCCCGCATCAGGCTCTGTGCTGACAGTGTGGAGCCTGCTTAGGATTCTCTCTCCATCTCTGCCCCTCCTGCACTCACTCTCTCTCTCTCTCTCTCTCTCTCTCTCTCTCTCTCTCTCAAATAAACTTAAAAAGAATAAAAACAAAATAAAATAAAACACTGTCTTTTTCTCATCTTCTAGTATTTCTGTTTTTCTCCAAAATCAAGGAGGGTAATAACCACATCTGTCTTTCAACATTCTCTTATTTCTTCTCTGTCAGGAACTGTCCTTCTCTTTTGTTTCTGAGAGCCATTATTGTAAGACCGACTCATTGTCCCAAATCTAACCTAGTTTGGGAAATATGCACTCTCTAAATTAAAGATCACAGAAGTTCTCAATTTTATTGCAACCACAATTATTACAAAATATTGTTGGTCTCCTTGGTCCCCCAGATATTGTAACCAAAATCCAAGAAATTTTTTCCACTGACAATAAAGTAACAATGTTGTCAACACAAAGAGAAATTCCCAAGTCCGGTTATCAAGACATAATTTCATGAGCTGCTCTTCCCATGTTGGCATTAGCCATCATGGAGAAGTGGGGCATTGCTAAAGATGATTTGGAAAATGATGTTTCTCAGCCCCTCAGTCCTGGGCTCACTGCCTAACCACCCTCCCAGGCAGGTCTGTGCCCATGGGGACCTAAGGGCCTGGGCACCCCATGGAAAAGTTTCAGTCTTTCCTCCAGCCCCACTTCTAATGTGCCAGTGCCAATCCCAAGGCCACCTGCTAATCAGCCAGTCAGGTGGTCCTGCTCAGTCTGTCACTCCAGGCAGCAGACTTGGAGGCCTGGGCAGGTGCCAGCTGTCTGACCCTTCCAGAGGAGACTCAGGAAATGAGGTGGAGGCTGTGGGCCCTGGGTTGCTCATCGTCATTGCCCTAAGACCTTTATGAAGTCTTTTGTTCCATTTCATATTCTGTTCTGTTTTTAATGCCTTGTTCAGTCTCTAAATCAATTGTAAAACGAAGCTATGGTATGGAAGATTCACCTTCTCAACGTTTTTTTTTTTTTTTTTTTTTTTTTTATTTTTGGGACAGAGAGAGACAGAGCATGAACGGGGGAGGGGCAGAGACAGAGGGAGACACAGAACCGGAAACAGGCTCCAGGCTCTGGGCCATCAGCCCAGAGCCCGACGCGGGGCTCGAACCCACGGACCGTGAGATCGTGACCTGGCTGAAGTCGGACGCTTAACCGACTGTGCCACCCAGGCGCCCCAAATTCACCTTCTCAAAGGATCCTTAGTATGTGTATCTGCTAAAGCAGATGTAAAAAACTGATTAGTTATTTCTATTTCTGTTTGAAAAGCCACCCCCAAATTGAGTGGCTTAAAATAACAACCGTTTTATTTGCTGATGAGTTTGAGGGTCAGCATTTGGGCTAGTCAGTTCTTAATCTCCCTTTGCCTAGAATAGCCCCTGTAATCATGTGGGGGGATCATCTGGGGGCAGAGTGTCGAAGGTGGCCACGGTGACATGTGTGGCGGTTGGTTGTGCCGTGTTCTCTGCAGCAGAACAAACAAGCTACCTGGCCCAGTGCAGTCAGTAGGAGGTGCCTACACAAGGGCATGACCATGGGGAGGCGTTTGTTATTCACTGGGGGGTCACCACTACTAAATTACCTACTTCCTCTCTAGTGGATGGGTTCCCAAGTTAGCATAAAATTGGTGACTCTGATGTCATTTTGAGATCTGCTGCAGAGAACATGGCCCAGTCAACTGCTACACATGTCACACGTGTCATAGTAATGCAATAATTTTCCCCTCTTCTTTTTGTTTAATAAGGTACAGTGTAGCAATGTCATGGGTCAACTAGGGATCCTGACCACGTGTTATAACAAAATGGAAAACTCCCACCATGTTTTTAATGTGTTTTTGAGTAGCTGTGAGTGATGATGTTGCTGTATTTCAGACCTCTGTATTGTGCAAAGCCGCCATCCATGCTGGAATAATTGCAGATGAGTTGGGAGGTCAGATCAGCGTGCTTCAGCTCAAAGGGATAAGTCGATATGAAGGAATCCTTGCCAATGGTGTGCTTTCAAAAGAGTAAGTACTTTGTTTTCTGTTTTGAGTGGAAGGTAACCCCAAAAGCATAATTTATCAGCTCACAGTTTTGAAAGGACAGTGGGTGTATGATACCAAGGGTTTGTCAGCTGGGAAGAATGTGTGTGAATGCTTAAAGCAGCATTTATGGTGTGTTTGTAGAAGATAAATGCAGCAATATAAGAGCTCACTGGTTATGCTGACAAGTAAATTAAAATTAAAATGGCACACATCTGAAGTTCTAGGGCAGAGGAGTGTTTCTACTCTCAGGTGCTTTAGTAGGAGAGAACAAAGCCTGTTCCTTTTCAGTTTTTCCAGTTGTAAATTACCTGTTATCTCCAATGTTACCAAAGGTACTGAAGGAGACAGAGAACTGAAATAAGCCCCCATAGAACCACCAAGCTCCCCTGAAAGATCCTTGGAGAGAAGCTCTTAGTGATGAGTAATAGTTGGGAAGTGAAGGAAGATTGTTAATTAGCATTAACCTCTCTGTTCGCTGTTATCCTCTGCTTTTAGCTTTATGAGAAAAAAGTATGTCAGTTGTTCAATTGTTTAAACATTCAACCTGGGCTTTTAATGCGTTTGGGTTTCTTCAGCTTCTGGAGTGGAAAACAAGAGCTAAATATAAGCCCCCCTTGTGGTCCAGGTGTCCACGCATTGAAACAGGCAGCTTGGAGTGGGCCAGAGGGAGGCTTTCCTCGGGTAGATGCCTTATGAGAGAAAGTGATCCTCAAGCCACGTGTTTATCTCTTGCTTCCTCCCTCCCTGTCTGCCTCAGAAATGTCTTCCTGCTACCATGACCCTGTGTTTTTGGGACAGGTTGTCACATAGTCTTGGGCTCAAGGATATGGCACAGGACAGAGACTGCAGACATTTCAGGATCCAAAAGTAGGGAAAAGTAGGTTAGGGCCTGTATTGTCTACCCCTCCCTAGTGTGTATGCGGATCCCCCCCGGCCCTGTCCCGCCATTTTGGTGTGGTTCCTGCTTGTGTGAAGAAAGAACATGATCATCATACTTCCCTGTCCTGTTCTCCCAGTGGATGTAGACCATTTCATCTGGTTAAAAACATAAGGGGGTAGGTAGCTTCCCTAGTTAGCATAAATATAGTACCTCTGATGTCATGTTGAAAAAGTTATGCAATAATTTTTTCCCTTCCCCTCCTACTTTTTATTTACATGTATTCTAGCTTAGTTTAGCAATCTTGTGCTTCACATAGGGATTCTGACCACAAGTTATAGTATTATTTTTATAGGAAAAAGTATCTTAAGTTCCAAAGAACCAATCGATGAACTCACAAGTAAACTTAGACTAAAACTCACTTCTGGATTGAAGCGTTGGCCTAAGCTCACAAGGGAGGGGATTTATTTTTTATTTTATTTTTATTTTTTTTAAATTTTTTTTTCAACGTTTATTTATTTTTGGGACAGAGAGAGACAGAGCATGAACGGGGGAGGGGCAGAGAGAGAGGGAGACACAGAATCGGAAACAGGCTCCAGGCTCTGAGCCATCAGCCCAGAGCCCGACGCGGGGCTCGAACTCACGGACCGCGAGATCGTGACCTGGCTGAAGTCGGACGCTTAACCGACTGCGCCACCCAGGCTCCCCAAGGGAGGGGATTTAGAAGCAGTGACTGAAGTTGGTTAGGTCACCTTCATGAAGGAAGCAAACCTTGGGTTTGGTGGAAGGCAGGAACAAAGCATCTGGGGACCTGGGAGCAGAGCCAAGGCCCAGGGAGGGACACCAGAGGAGTTGTGGTGGTCAGCTCACCATGCTCATGTCCAGGGCCCTGGCTGGTGGGTGGCTGAGGAGAAAAGGCAGAGCCCCTACTGGTAATTCCGAGTCGGGGATGCAGGTGGGGGTAACCAGAAAGGGTGTTCGGTCCAAGTCTTTCACAGGCAATGCAAGTGACCCTGTATGCAATCTGTAAAAGGCAGTCATCCTCACACTCTGATGTGCAGGCTCACCGCAGTGTTTGTGCTCTCTGCTTGCTATGGATAAGACTTCCCTCTACTTTCCCTCTGGATAGGACTTGTAACTTTGACAGGCCCCGAAGTGTTCTTTTTATATTGTTTGAACATTCAGAGGCAAATTACCCCCAAATTTGTGCCACAGTTTAAGATCTAAAAGCTTAGTAACAGAGTGCCTTTAGAAACTAAAATCCTTAAATAAATAAAATATATATACGTGTGTCATAAATTCATTTTTATGTATGCACACACATGTATTTTATACATGCATATATGTACACACACATGTACTATATGTAAATAAAAGTATATATGCATGTAGTGTGTGTGTGTGTGTATACACACACACACACACACACACACACACACATTTTTTTTTCACTTATGTATTTGCCTCAGACTTTTTGGAACATAAATATTATACCTGATTTATAGTAAAAGTGATGCTTATGCAATTACATGAAGACCTGAGAAATCTCCTGGTGATTCTAGTCCAAGAACATCCCATGGGGTAGCCATGGCATCTCGCCATTGGATCACCACCACCATTTGTCCTACACTTGACTCTCAGAAAGGACACCCTCTCCTACAGTTCCTCAAGCTCCCCCTTCACTATGTTGTACAACTCTTTTTCAAACCCAACCTTCCATTGCTTGCATGTTGACTTTTTCAAGGCCTTCCACAATATGTTGACTCCTCTGGGCTCCAAGTCATTCCCCAAAAGGTTCAGGTTAAACAGGTTTTAATGCTTTTGAGAACAGAGGAGAGATACTGGCAGCAAGCAGGCGTCAGGTTGCGTGTCTCCAACCCGAGTATGTTCAATGCACAATTTGGATGCTTTAGGACCTCACACAGGTGTTTCACTCCATCCTCCTGAACATCATTGCCCCCGATATCCAATATTTCACGTTATGATTGTGCTTGAGGGCATTAGCAAGCTCCTGACAGCCCTCCACTGTGAAAGAACAATCTGGCAAATCCAGGTTCTGGAGGCTGCAGTCTGGACAACCCAGGGCCTTACACAGAAACTTCACTGCCTCATCTCTCAGGTTATTCCTCCTCAGGTTCAGGTGGGTCAATCTCGTGTTCTCAAGGAGCAATCTGACAGGTACTGCAACTGGGTACACCGAGCTGGCAGCACCAGAGCACCAATCTCTCCAAGGCACACAGTAAGCACAGTGATCAAAAACCAGCATGATCTTGACCCTTGAGGATCTGTTTCTGTTGACATTTTTTATGGTTTGATGCTACTTCAGGAAGGTATCAGGCTGTGGCCCACATTTGTTGGGCGCTACATCTCCAAATCGGAGTGAAGAATTAACCTCTGGTGTTAAATCTGCTTTTTGGACTCTCTTGCCTATGTTTGTATACATTGCAGTGCTTCCTTTGTAGGAGAATAGGACTGCAAAAAGTTTCACTGTACTACCAGGGTTTTATTTTACTGTTGAAAAAAAATTATTTAAACTGTTGCACAAAAGTAGACATGTTCTGAGTTACTTCTGGGCTGAATACAGATGAAGTCGCTTTATGGTCATCTGAAATTAAACGTTGATGCAAAGATAAGAGTACGGAAATCGAAACCATTAATGGCTTAGGAAGAGTTTCGTTCCGCATTCCATGTAGTTATTGGAACACATTGTCCGATTTTTGTTTTGGTGCGAATAGATAGAAAGTCCAGAATTATATCAAGGTCCCTTCTTTCTAGCTCTGATTTTGCTTTGACTTTTGGTACTGAGCAGAGAAGAGTCCACCACATGCGAATACATCTCCTCCACTCATTTCGATTCCCAAATCTTCAGGGAGCAGTTGTTTTCATCTGCGCTGTTTTGCTGTTGGGGAACCACTGTACGTGTGGTCATTGAACTTCTGTTCCCACACATGATTGTTTGGTGTTCAGGAAAAAACACAGAAGGAAGCAGTACAGCTGAGGAAGGAGTCCCTAAAGTAAATATCTAAGGTTCTTCTGGGATTCATCCGGGTCAGGTCACTTCCTTGATTTGAGGAGACCAGAATGGAATCAGGAAGAGAAGCTGACCTCATACAGAGGGCAAAGGCTCAGACCATCAGCGGGGAAGGCTTTTCTTTCAGTTTGCATCGGACTGTTCTCGATTGCTTCTCTAGTTCTCTGGGAAGGCTGGCAGTACTTGTAATCTGATGGAATTCGTGCACCCTGATGTGTGACTGCCTCAGAACTCCAGCCTCCTGGGGTGTTTTCATTTTTAAAAGAGGAGGCTCATTTACCAATAGAATTCTCTAAGTGATTGTGTTTAGTTAGTTTACTAGAGTGAAATGGAAAAGCATATTCCAGCTGGTAATGGAGAAAAGCCAGGCAGAGGGCTGTTAGGAGCAGCGCCTCCCCTGGCGGCATCTTCCTGGGGTTAACTCCAGTTATCCTTCTTTCCATAACTTCTCTTTTTCGGCAACGGCGAAATAAATATTTTAGTGTCTTATGACAGTGGGAGTGAGTTTAGGTCCTCTGGGTTGCCACAGCATTTTGTGCACTTCTTTGGGTAAAATTTCAAGTGTAATACTTAGTGCAGGAACATTATAAAAAAAAAAGGAAAAAATCAAATAGAGACTCTAAATACATTAATAAAACTTTAAATTGTGAATTGCAACAATGTGCATCTTTTTTTCAAAGTTAGAAGAGCTGGATTTTCACCCAGGCTTGGCCACCCACTGAATTCAGGCAAGTCCTGCGACCCCAGTGGGTCTGCATTTTCATGTCAGAAATGATCGGTGCCTGCATTATATTCAGGATATCGCAGAACCTTTACGTGGAATAGCAGGGCTGTGAAGTCTGCTTGAGAGTGGACAAAGAATGTGAAAGAAAAAGTCCATTCCAGGGAATTTGACTACCTGCTACTTCTAATCAACAACAGCAACCAAGCTTTGATGGAAAGATTCTTATACTCGTGTCCAGTCTGGGTTTTCTGTGGATTTCACAGTTCAGTGGTCTCTCTGTCCATTGTTGCCACATATAATGCAGACTTAAACATTTAAAATTATAAGCAGTACTCTCAGATTGTAAAATAATTGAACACAAAAGTGACATCTATCTCTGTGTTTATCTCTAGTATCTAATATAATACTATGCACATAAGATTAATCTTGAGAACTCTAGATTTTCTATTTATTCTATGTATTTTTACACTGCCAGGTTGGTAAGGGATTTATAGAGGGTAAATATGGTCTCAGGCCTTCGGAATCCCTTCTCCACTGAAGGAGAGAAGTGCGGAGCGAGGTTGATGTGATAAGTTTGCCTGTGTGAATAATACAAGCTGTGAAAGCGCTAGAGTCCACAGGCCCAGGGATGAATGCCAGATCAGCGGTGACGCCCAGGCCAGGGCCAGCTCAGTGAGATGCTATGAGTTTTCTCCAGCTGTACCTTGTCATCCGGACGCAGGAGCTGGTTCATGGCTTGCTTGGCCTTAGTTGCTACAGTAGGTAGGAGTGTGACTGGAGAGAGAATGAGCTGAGGCTGTCCCCAGAGCAGCAGTGCTGGGGCAGAAGCCGTGGTCATTTTTCTAAAAGTGGCCAGTCTTCTTCATGTCTCTCAGTGGTCCTTGATGATCGACAACAATTGGGATGCTTTAAGGTGACTACTGAAGCAAAGGGAATATTCAGGGCAGTCATTCCTTCTGCTTCCGTTGCTGGGTATCAGTTAGTTGGGATTTCAGGCTGCTCCTAAGACGGTGTATGTGCACTTTCCTTCCCAACACAATGTGGCATGATGGAATCCACACAAGATTTTGATCCAACAGCAGCGACTCAGAGTCCTGGCCACTTGTCACCTGGGTGACTTGAGGAAAGTTGCTCACCTTCAGTGGGCCTGAGTTCTTGATCTAGAAAACACCAGTGACAAAGATAATAACAGCCTTGCTGGGGTGCTGTGAGGATCACATGAGGCGAGGGGAGGCTCTGAACCCTGTGCTTGGTGCTGTGTCAGTCATTAAGATCCAGGTAAGCAACTCACCTCCTCATGTTTGTGTTTATTATTTCAGTGGTTCCCTGTCAGACAAGCGATTTCTCTTTACCTCCGATGGTAAGGATCACATTTTCCTTAAGAATTTGATATTTTAGGGGTGCCGGGGTGGCTCAGTCGGTGGCTAAGTGTCTGACTTGATTTCCACTCAGGTCGTGATCTCATGGTCATGAGATCAAGCCCTGCATCAGGCTCCACGCTCAGTGTGGAGCCTGCTTGGGATTCTTTCTCTCTCCCTCTGTCTCTGCCCCTCCCCTGCTCTCAATCTGTCTCTCTCTTTTTCTTTCTCTTTCAAAATAAATAAATACACATTAAAAAAGAGAATTTGTGGGGCACCTGGGTGGCTTAGTCAGTTAGGCATCCAACTCTGTCTCAGGTCATGATCTCTCGGTTTGTAAGTTCGAGCCCCACATCAGGTGAGCTCGAGCCCTGCTTCGGGCTCCCCACTCTCTCTCCCTCTCTCTCTGCCCCTTATGGGATTCTCTCTCTCTCTCTCTCTCTCTCTCTCTCTCTGCCCCTTGCTCACTTATGCTCTCTCTCAAAAACTAAAAATGAATAATAAAAAAAAGAATTTGATATTTTAAAATCTTCAGTGCTAGTTTATTCTTCCATACCCCTCCAATGATGTAGTTTAAAGGATTTTCTTTTTCTTTTTCCACAGGTCAGGCAGCACCAAGTATGATGTGACTTAAAAATACCCAATATTAAAAATACAAAATAGTTCAATTATCATTAAGCAGAAAATATTTTTCTTTATAATCTAAGCTATCTCAAACTTTTGCCAGAAAAGAATGAAAATTTGAAATGATACTTATTTTAAGATAAATTCCTTCATGTTAGATTTTTTTTTTTTAATTTTTTTTTTCAACGTTTATTTATTTTTGGGACAGAGAGAGACAGAGCATGAACGGGGGAGGGGCAGAGAGAGAGGGAGACACAGAATCGGAAACAGGCTCCAGGCTCTGAGCCATCAGCCCAGAGCCCGACGCGGGGCTCGAACTCACGGACCGCGAGATCGTGACCTGGCTGAAGTCGGACGCTTAACCGACTGCGCCACCCAGGTGCCCCTTCATGTTAGATTTTAACAGAAAAACCTTTTGAATATTACAGTTTAATTTGTGGGTTTTTTTTGAATAAAGTGATTAAACAGAAGTATGTAAAATAAAGGCTTTTTAGTCCCTCTGTCATGAAATATAGTCTACGTAAATATTCTCTCAGCATAAAGGAAAGTATTTCAAGCAGAACAGTCTGCATCTGTCTTCTTTGTCCAGGGAGAGGAGTGTGGCCTTTATTTGCTAATGTCCATGTTGCCTTTACAACACATATCACTTTGCTGAAATGAGGGTGAATTTAGAAGTTTAGAAAGGAAAAGCTGTGGTGGGAACAAGGATGTCATTTGTAGGGGAAGTGACTTCAGTGAAGTCCATTAAAAAAAGAAACAGCAATCGTTTCAAGATACTGCAGTACAAATGAATCAAATGAGAGTCTGAGTCATTAAAATACTAGTAATTAAACAGTCGATTTGATATCAGAATGGTAATAAATCAACAGAATAATTCTAGGCGAGGTGAGGTACTACTTTTTTTTTTTTTTGCTTTCATTTCGTGTTTATATCTAAAGGACTTTTTCTGGCTTTTTTTTTTTTTTTTTTTTTTTTTAAGGTTGCAGCAGATCATTGAGTTTGGAGCCTGATACGCAAATCAGAACTACTTGGCAGTGGGTCAGTGAGATGGGAGAACAGCTCCATTGGTCCCCTGGCCAAGCCCAGCTTCAGGACCAAGACCTATCATGGGCTTCGGGGGACAGCAGCAAGAACCGCAAACAGCGAGAATGGCTGGAGACCGATTTGGGAGAGAAAAAGAAAATAACAGGTGATGACACAGTGCAGTTTTACAAATGCAAAATGACTTGCTGTTCAGATTATGTTTTTGAGTTACATAGGTGCCGCTCTCTCTTCCTCAAAGTACTCTGTCTTTTCCAAAAGTAACTACCAAACCTTCTCATTATCTCTTTGGGCAGAACCTGTATGCAGATTGTAAGTATGGATATACGGAGTAGAAAGCCCACACAGCAGGGTGTCTGGGTAGCTCAGTCAGTTAAGCGTCTGACTCTTGATTTTGGCTCAGGTCATGATCCCAGGGTCATGGGATCGAGCCCCACATAGGGCTCTGCACTGATAGCATGTAGTCTGCTTGAGATTCTCCCTCTCTCTCTCTGCCCTTCCCCCACTCATACTCTCTCTCACTCAGAAATAAATAAACTAAAAAAAACCCACACTGCAATGAGGAAACCTTTGTATGGTATATTGTCAGTGTGGAAACACTCATGTGTGATCAGGTTTCTAAATGCAAATAAGGAAATTTGGCTTGTAAAATGATTTGAGATTTCAAGTGAGAAAAGGAAAGGAAACCTAAGATTATAATCCATGCTATATATATTTTAAAAACTAACCTGTCAATAATATTTTCTTACCAGGAATTATGACCACGGGATCCACACAGTCAAATTTCAACTTTTATGTTAAGAGTTTTGTGATGAAGTTCAAAAACAGCAACTCCAAGTGGAGGACCTATAAAGGAATTGCAAATAATAAAGAGAAGGTAAGAGAAACTTTGGAGGAAAGAACTGAGTAGGAGAGCAGGTCTCTAGCTATTCTTATCACTGCGTTTCCAGAAAGCAGATTTGCAGCACCACCTTAGGTAATTCAGCCTTGGTTGGCAAAACCTTGTAAATTCACTCTCAAGTATGTCTACAAAACTACAACAGACATAGAATCCTGGCTTTGGTGTCATATATCCAGGTATGAGTGGGTGGAGAAAGACCTAGGAACTAACTAATAGCATCTTCAGGTAAAAGTTCTTTGTTTCCACAGGTGTTTCAGGGCAACTCTAATTTTCGGGATCCAGTGAGGAATAATTTTATCCCTCCCATCGTGGCCAGATACGTGCGGGTTGTCCCCCAGACATGGCACCAGAGGATCGCCTTGAACGTGGAGCTCTTTGGTTGCCAGATTACACAAGGTAGGACTCAGGGCAAGTCAGCGAGTTATTTGATTCTGATCGTGCCCTTTCACAAATTGTTGTTACTAATGTGGTTTTTCCAATATCTCCTCTACCTCAGATAATGATTCATTGGTGTGGCGCAAAACAAGTCCAAATACTGTTAGTTCAACTAAAAGAGAAGATGAGATCATCACAAGCTCCATCCCCTCAGAAGAAATCCCCACAGGTAGAGCAGTTTGCTGTTTCGTGCTTTCCTAAGGAGTATGACCGGACTCCATGTGATATTACAGTGACTTCAACGAAAACTTTTCTCTGTCATATCAATGTCTGGAGTCAGATGGTTCAGAGGTAGCTGGATATGTGTTAAAGGATGTATATCTGCAACTATTAATCGCAATATTGTAAGTAGAAAAAGTAGCATTTGCCCTTCAAACACTGGGTGAATGTTTATGGAAAAATAATAGCACATGCATGAATTAGAATACCCTGGGGCGCCTGGGTGGCTCAGTCGGTTAAGCGTCCCACTTCAGCTCAGGTCACGATCTCACAGTCCGTGAGTTCGAGCCCCGCATCGGGCTCTGGGCTGATGGCTCGGAGCCTGGAGCCTGCTTCCGATTCTGTGTCTCCCTCTCTCTCTGCCCCTCCCCCGTTCATGCTCTGTCTCTCTCTGTCTCAAAAATAAATAAACGTTAAAAAAAAATTAAAAAAAAAAAGAATACCCTGCAGCCACGAAAAAGAAATGTGTTTGTAATATAGGAAGCTCTCGGAGATGTACTGACAAACTTAAAAAAATAAGCAAGGTATAGGACAGTCTGTATAGCCTACCATGTGTGTAAAAAATGAGGAATAAAGAATGAATATATATGTATAATCATTCCGGCATCTCCAGAAGAATGTCGAGAAATATAATTTGGCTTTCTCTAGAGAAGGAACAGAGGTAGGAGGGAGGCTTTTTTATACTTTTCGAAGTTTGAACATGTAAATGTATCGTCAGTTCAAGCAATAAACATTAAAAGTACATTTACTTTTTCAGAATATAAAATAATATACATATTAATTTTATAAAATTCAGTAAGATTAGAGATAAATAAGAAAATAAAAAGCCATAAATCAGCATTTGTAGATAATCACCATATCCCACTATATCCAGTCAACTATATTTATGTAAATCACCTTGAGGAAAACCTGTAATTTGTTCTGTAGCAAGTATTTTTCACTTCACATTGTATTATGATGATCTTCCAAGGTTATTAAATCGTTGCAAAACACAATTGTTAATATCTTTATAGTATTTTCTCATATGGCTATACCATCATTTAGTTAACCATTCCCCTATTGTTGGATGTTTAAATTGTTAGATTTTTCCCAAATTTCCACTCTTGTAAATAACGTCAGTGTTAGTCACATAACTTTTGTTCCTTTCGAAGGTCCTTATCTCCCCCTTTCACAAACTGTATATTTCCACTCCCGATCATCCCGTTGTTTTCTTCACAGGGATCAAAGATAAAGAAGGGTGAAGAACAAATCTTTCTCCTTTAGTTTGCCTAGTTTCTACAAACTTGGGGCCTGCTTTAGCGGCCGTTCAAGTGATTTCCTTTTTTAAAGTAGGAAGACACGGTGTTCCGTGCGGCAAAGTGGAAATGCTGTTTGAGGTCATCAGGCTGCATTTCCTCTCAGTCCACAGCTCCAAAGCCCTGGTAACGGGAAGCATGGGGCTTCTCTTCCCTTCCCCCTCCCCAGCTGCTGTTATTGTGCAAGTGCAAACGTGCCCACCATCTGGGGGAGACTGGGTACTTGAGCTCCACCCTGTGCTTAAGTCCTTCACCTCTCTGAGTAGCTCCTGTAAACCTTCCCCCTCAATTCTGATTTGGGAGTCTAATATCGTCCAAAGAACAAGCTTAGAGTAAGTGTTAATCCCTGAGGACCATCAAAAATCGCCTTTTGGAGAAAAAAAAAAATTTATTTTCTTTAACTTTAGCCATGATTTTATTTATTTACTTTTTTTTTTAATTTTTTTTTTCAACGTTTATTTATTTTTGGGACAGAGAGAGACAGAGCATGAACGGGGGAGGGGCAGAGAGAGAGGGAGACACAGAATCAGAAACAGGCTCCAGGCTCTGAGCCATCAGCCCAGAGCCCGACGCGGGGCTCGAACTCACGCACCGCGAGATCGTGACCTGGCTGAAGTCGGACGCTTAACCGACTGCGCCACCCAGGCGCCCCTATTTATTTACTTTTTAAATGTTATCTATTTTGAGAGCGGGAGAGGGAGAGAGAAAAATTCCCAAACAGGCTCTGCGCTTGTCAGCACAGAGCCCGATGCAGGCAGGGCTCGATCTCATGAACCGTGAGATCACAACCTGAGCCGAAATCAAGAGTAGATGCTTAACCGACTGAGCCACCCAGGCACCCCTTTAGCCAGGATTTGGAAATCCTCTCTTTTTGCTGTCTGACATCAGTAAATGCCTAGCACATATTCATTTTCCCCGTGTATTAAACTGTGGAAGACTTTTCAAATCAGTGTTCAGTTTTAGATTGAGCAATTTGGTTGCACTTCCTTTCTGTTGTAATGTGTGGCTTTTCCCCCTTCTCAGGAATAAATGTCACAACTGTTGTTATTCCACTGGTGCTCCTGGCTCTGCTGGTTGCTGGAATGGGAATCTTTGCCGCCCTTAGAAAGTATGTGACTTGACATTTTTAAATTTCTCCTCTAATCATGCAACTAATTACAAAACCAAAATGTTTGCTTTTCAGATGCTCATGCATAGAAAAGCAGCATTACTTCGGCCAAGATAAAATGCTAACTTATGTGTTAAAAACAAGTTGTGTAGAGGTAGAAAGTATCAAGTATTATTTTATAAACAGTACTCCTCACTTAGAAACCTTTTCAAGTAGGATTTTTTTGTTTCTGTAGGAGGAAGAAGAAAGGAAATCCATATGGATCAGCTCAGGCCCAGAAAACAGGTTGGTTGACAGAAAACTCCACAGTTTTATTCTGTCTTCGAGAAGGGACAGGGTCTGCTGATTAAAATTATGTGGCTCACACTTACATCGTCAAAAAATGAAGATATGCAGCCTTTAAGTTAGCAAGTCTAAAAGGAATGGAATATTGTGGCCTCTTTATTTTAATGGAGAGTTCTCATGGCCAGTGACCTTTACTTTTGTTCAGTATTATCCCATCACAACATTCTTTTTTTTTTTTTTTTTGGCCACCGGAGTTTAAGCCGCCACACTGCTTGTCATCCAGGAGAAGTTATAAAAGCCGCATCTGTGAACTGAACTTTGTCCGGTACTGCTCTGCATCTCCAGGCTTCCACTGTATTTTCCACTCTGGGAGAGCGAAGGAAGAACCGGGCAGGGTTCACGTTCAGGTTTCAGAGAATCCCCAGGACACAGGGTACCCCAAGCAATGAGTCAGCTGTAGTCCAGAGAGCGCAGCAGGGCAGGACCCCTCAGAATCTCAGGGGCAGCTTGGGACCCCACCTGCACAGGGTCTCAGCAGCCAGCTGTGTTGACTCCTCTGAGACATGAATGCTGTATCTGTGTAGATTACGGAAAACCATGCCCAGGTAGTGTAACAGAGGCATAATCTGGGACCTGCCCTGGTGGCAACCCAGATACAAGTGGAAAACACGGATGGAACAGTGTTTGCTGTTGTCCTAACAACCTCAGCATGCTGTTTCCCTACACATAATCTGGGAGCCATGCCACGCACTCATCACGGTCAGCCGGCAAAAGGCGGCCTGAAGTCCAGCCCATCGAGGAACACGTCAGAGACTATGTGCGTTACCCTTCTGAGATACATGTTGGTTTCGTGTTATCTTTATTCCAGACTGTTGGAAGCAGATCAAGTATCCCTTTGCCAGACACCAGTCGGCTGAGTTTACCATCAGCTATGATAATGAAAAGGAGGTGACACAAAAGTTAGATCTCATCACAAGTGATATGGCAGGTACGTGTCAGGCCTCTGTGACGGTGTTATGAGGCAGCAAGTGCTGCCCATGGGAGTGAGGAGACCAGGAGGGAAATATGACTAAAACCTGGTGTGGAGATGGGGCCCAAGGAATCAGCAATGTGTACGGTCCTCTCTTTCCTCTGCAAAGTGTTACAAATGAACACTGAGAGAGCTACAGCATAGCTATAGCAATGGCCCTGAGGGACCACGAAAATCTTAAATAATCTGTTGCTAAGATTTTGGTTAAGGCACTAAGGAAGGGAGACTGGAAAGATGAATTAAGCCCAGTTCCTGCCCTTGAGAAAAGAGGAGACAGGAGATGAAAGAACCTGTCCAGTGTTCGAATGACCTCTGTGTTCCTGCTAAGCCATCGCTGAGGGTCAGGCTTCTCAAACTGTGGAGAGGGATCCATTTTTTGCCTTTGAAAAAATTATTATTTCTAATCTGTCAGAAACCACTGCTTTTGTAAAATACAATGCAGTTGACCCTTGAACAACAAGGGGTTAAAGATGCCCACCCCCTGCACAAAAATCCATGTATAACTTGACTCCCCCAAAGCTTAACTACTAACAGCCTATTGCTGACCAAAACAACCTACTGTTGCCTCCACCCTTACCAGTAACATAAACAGTGGGTCGACACACATTTTGCATGTGATTTGCATTATATATTGTATTCTTACAATAAAGTAAGTTAGAGAAAATGTTACTAAGAAAATCCTAAGGAAGAGGGCCACTTGGGTAGCTCAGTCAGTTGAGTGTCTGACTCTTGATTTCAGCTCAGGTCATGATCTCCCGATTCATGGGATCCAGCCATGAGTTGGGCTCTGTGCTGACAGCACGGAGCCTGCTTGGGATTCTCTATCTCCCTCTCTCTCTTTCTGCCCCTCCCCTGCCTGCATGCATACGTGCACATGCTCTCTTTCACTCTCTCTCAACATAAAGAAAAAGAAAATCACAGGAAAGAGAAAAATATGTTTCCAGTACTATATACTATATTGAAAAAAACTCACCTATAAGTGGACACACACCGTTCCACCCCTTTGTTTAAGGGTCAGTTGTATAAAGTAGAAGTAATGAATGACATTTTATTTTTTATTTTTATTAAAAAAAAATTTTTTTAACGTTTATTTATTTTTTGAGACAGAGAGAGACAGAGCATGAATGGGGGAGGGGCAGAGAGAGGGAGACACAGAATCGGAAGCAGGCTCCAGGCTCTGAGCCATCAGCCCAGAGCCTGATGCGGGGCTCAAACTCACGGACCGCGAGATCGTGACCTGAGCTGAAGTCGGACGCTTAACCGACTGAGCCACCCAGGCGCCCCAGTAATGACATTTTAAAAAAGACATACAAAATACAAAGCTCTAATTCTTTTATTAGATTCAACAGACATAAGTATACTCTCTCAAGCTGCTGGGAGTTGCTAAACACTTGCTCTCAATTCGTGTGCTTGTCTTTTTGCACACCTGTCTCGGTTCTCAGATACATAGGCATCTGCAGACCACACTCTGGGTCGCCCCGCTTAGCTTCTCGTGACCCAGAGTGCATTCTGAGGACCAGAAGCATCAGGGAACTTGCTAGAAGTGTGGGCTTTCAGGCCATGCCCCAGGCCTACTGACCCAGAAGTTCATAAATATATCAAAGTCAGAAAGCTACCAGTGGAAAGGTTGCTTGAGCTGCTGCAGAACAAAGAGCATCTCTCCACCCAAAATCCATCCTCTTAATTCCTTTCCTGCTGACAGTCTAGTGCTGCCTTGCAGACAAAACAGGGGAGAAAAGGCCCCCATGTCTATCCTTTTCTTCCTTTCTTTTTTCTTTAGCTTCTGGTGCAGCGTGCCCTCCTTCCCCACTGTGTGGTCCTTCTCCAACACCTTGACTGTGTAAGGCCCCCCTAGGGTCTCGCTCTTGCCCTCACTCAGCCACAGTCTCTCTCCTCAGTAGCTGCACCCACCCTGCTCCAGAGCTCCCAATAGAGAGCCCTTCTTTGCACTGTTGTCAGCTAAGCCCAGACTTCCCTCCCTGTCCCGGAGAAGTAATTCTCACCTGCTAGACACCTCTGCCTGTCAGTGTCACCAGTTCCTCAGTGTGTCCAAAATTGAACCTGTTGTTCCTAACCCTCCCCAAGAACGCTCCATATGTTTCCTCTCCCAAGTGGCTTCCGGACTGTGAATCCCAGGCTTCTGGGCTTAACATCCGGGAAGGGGCCTTGGTTCCTCTCTAGCCTCATGACTGACATCGTTGGTAATAACTTTCTCTGATTCCTGTCTCCAAAGTGTGACCTTTCCAAGGCTGCTGCCAGACCCCTAGTGTGTGACTGCTTGATTTTGTTTGTTTCTCATTTTTCAATCTTTACTTTTTTTTTTTTTTTTAAGTTTATTGGGGAGGGGTGGACTGGGGAGGGACAGAGAGAGGTAGAGAGAATCGCAAGCAGGCCCAGGGCTGTCCACACAGAACCCCACTGGTGGGCTCTATCTCTCCAAAGATGAGAT
Source organism: Lynx canadensis (assembly GCF_007474595.2). Taxonomy (NCBI): domain Eukaryota; kingdom Metazoa; phylum Chordata; class Mammalia; order Carnivora; family Felidae; genus Lynx; species Lynx canadensis. The sequence continues at coordinate 106,650,337 of NC_044307.1, forward strand.
CATGACCAGAGCAGAAATCAAGAGTCGAAGCTACACCCACTGAGCCACCCAGGCGCCCCTCTTTCCAGGTTATTTAATCACTGTTGCCTTTTCTCACAGCAACCACCCCCCCCCCCTCCAAAATTTGGCATTTCAAGGGCCAGTTTAAGAGCTCCAGGAGGTATTTCCCCTCTCATTCCCTAGGTGTGAGGAAGCGTAATCTCTGTCTTCTCCGGGTTCTAGTGACCCACTGAGGCTTCCTAAAGCAGCAGTATGGTTGCGCAAGTCCGTGTGTGTGCCATGTACGCCTTTCCCATTCTCGGGCTTTCTCATCCTGCCTGCTACCGGTTAGGCGCTCAGCCGAGTTGGTTCCGCAGAGCACCTCCCTCTGCAAACAACCGGCTTGCCCTCGCATCCGTGTGACACACACACGATGTGTCTCCTGCGCTTTTGATTGCAGATTACCAGCCTCCGCTCATGATTGGCACCGGGACGGTGGCGAGGAAGGGCTCCACCTTCCGTCCGATGGACACCGAGGAGGAGACCCCGCCTAGCGCCGAAGCCTGCGGCCACTACGACCGCCCCCTGCTGGCCGGCCGTCACGAGTACGCCCTGCCCTTGACCAACCCCGAGCCCGAGTACGCCACGCCCATCGTAGAGCGGCACGCGGCGCGCGCGCACACCTTCTCCGGCTACAGGGTGCCCGGGCCCCGGCCGGCGCACACGCAGTCGCTGTCTTCCGGTGGCGCGCCCTACCAGAGGCCGCCTCACCCCGCGCCCGCAGCCGCACGCCCGGGCTACGATCGGCCCACGGCCGGCGGCCAGTCCGCGGACCGCGCCCACCCCGACTACCAGGAGCCGCAGGCAAAGCCAGCCGCCAGCGCCGCCTACGCGGCCCCCAGAGACTGCCTCCGACCCCTCAGCCCCACGGCCATGACCGCTCTTTTGTGAGCACACTGTGAAAGCAACCTGCTGCGGTACCGAGCGGCGGGCTGTGTGCGGCCCTGGAAGAGGGGAGATGTTCAAGTGTGCGTGTGTGAGCGTGTGTGTGTGTGTGTGTGTGTGTGTGTGTGTGTGTGTGTGATTTCATAGGATCCTGCGGTGGAGTCCGAGGGACCACCTCTCCTACTGTTTACAAAGTGGTGCATCTGGTGGTGTTCTGACCCTTAGGGCAGGGGTCTGTTGGTTTTTGTTGGGCTAGAAAAATGAAAATTTCCAGATAGCATTTTCATTTCTCTGTGATATTGAGCTGCTTTGGTATAAAATGTGCAATCTGTACAGAGTTGTATTTAACATGAATTAAAGTAACTTAAGTTCGCTTTATCAGAGTTTTAGTTCTGCACAGTGGTTAAGTGGGAGAATGCAGCTGTTGCGAAATCGTATATAATAGTATGTTTACTTTTTAAGTATATTTTATCCGATACTGTGTTAGCAGCAGGTCTGTTTAAACTTAATCTTGTTATTGTGGCTCATTTCCTCTCCTTTGGTAACTAGAACTAAAAGCATTGCTAACATTCTTCCGGAAGGAATGAAATTACTTGAAGCATGAGAAGCGCACCAGGGTGGTGGTTAGCAATTAGGATTGTAGATTAAAACGGAACACAACACAGCCACCTCAGCAGCTGCCTGTTCCTTAGACTCCACTTCAGATGGGACTTGTGGAGGCCAGTAGGGGGCGCTCGGAGCAGGAGGTCTCTGTGGCCCCCAGGGGCCTCCCTGCCCAAGTGGGACAAAGGCCAGGTCCCACTTTGCCTCTTCCTCACCTCAGGCCTAGCAGATACTGTGCAGCTTTCACGTGCAAATCCACCTCTTGAAACTCTGCAAAGCCAAGTGCTGAGACTTAACAGCAACCAAAACTGCTCTCCCCACAAACTGAACGAAGGCAGCACAGCCATTGTAGACTGAATTACTGTGACAGATGCTTTTGTACCTCAGGTCGAAAATATGGCTGAGGTCAGATGCCCACACTTTTCATGACTTTCTTTAGAAGTAGCACATTGTACTCTGAAGCACAAAGTTATTTAAAGTGTGGTCTTACGAAAGTGACAAAGGCAAAATCCGCGTCGAGCTTTTCTACTGAGATGGTTGGGAAGTGAACTGATTTTGTAAGAAACCATGTTTCCCTTGAGTGTGTGTCTCTAATTCCAGATTAGTCCGGACCTCAGCTGTACCTCATGTTCAGTGCTTTTTGTCTGTTTGCTTTGGGTTCCCTGGGGCGGGGGGGGGGGGGGGGGGGAGTTGACCTCTTTTGCCAAAGAGGAAAGTGTGTGCTTAACAAAATGTGGACCAAAAAAATCCTTGACCTAAAAAACGTATTATAATCCTATTTGTATGACTATGACTCTCTGTGAAAGTATAAATATTAAAATAGTGAGGGTGCTGCAAGTTCACGGCAGACTTTTCGGTTATTTTAGGGGATAAACCGTTTACTTTGTGGAGTTTACATGGTTTTATATGCATACTAAGTGTAAAAATAAACTATGCCAAATCACAGAGCCCTGCCCCTTATTGGTGTCCTGCCTGCCAGGCTATTGAAGGCATTTGAGGCTCAGCCTCCACAAAAGAGCAAGTGGTACGGTGGAAAGAGGCTGGGTTTGGAGTCAGGTAGATCTCGGTTCCAGACCCTGATCTGCCACGATAGCGGAGTTATTTTGGAAATAAGTGAAGCCCCACCAAACCAGCAGAGTCTGTTCAAGCTTGCTATAGGAGGGGAGTCGACCACCATCACTTGCCTTTTTGGCTGAGAGAGACTGAAAGGCAGCAGAGGGGGGTGCAAAGCTTTATCATGGAAAAGAAAGGAGGGCTTTAAGTGATTGGAGGCTGATGACCTAGGGAAGCTGTTGGATGGATTAACTAGATCATTGGTTAGGGATGCGTATTTGGCTTTCTCGGGTTGGCCCTAAGTTGGGAATGGGGACAGAAATTATGGAGGCTGTCAGCTATTAATCAAATCTTAGTGATCCGGGGTTGATGTAGGCATTATTGCTTGGCTTCCTGGATTGTTAACTAGAAATAGCAGTCTGACCTCCTACAAGTCTGACTTAACAGCAAGACTGGCTTTCTGGGCTGGTTACTGTGGATAAAATGGGTTGCTTTTCTGCACTTAACGGCTGTGGGTTGTGAATCAGAGTTCAGTTTTTATTTACCCATTTGTATATTCAGTCTGTTCCGTATAACCCTTGGCTTCAGTTTCCCCGTGTGTAAAAATATTAATGCAGGGCACCTGGGTGGCTCAGTCAGTTACGTGTCTGACTTCGGCTCAGGTCATGATTTCACGGTTATGAGTTCGAGCCCTGCATCGGGCTCTTCACCGACAGTGTGGAGCCTGCTTGGGATTCTCTCTCTCTCTCTTTCTCTCTCTCTCTCTCTCTCTCAAATATATAAAACAAATGTTAATGAAGACTTAACAAGTAAGAATTAATTGGGACATTTATCAAAGTGTTTGTTCTACATGTAGGCCATTTTTCTAATCCAGGCTCTCAGCGGGCTGCATATAGCCTTCTAACATTAAAATATTAGTCCATAAGAATAGAAGTCTTTACATTTTCCTCCCTCACACTTCTTCCCTGTACTCGTGATCTAATCACAACAGAAAGAGAACGGGACTTTGTTTTGGGACAGCACTTCCTCCGGGTGGCCTCACTGTGTAGACCGGGTGGGTTGAGTGGAAAGGTCTGATAAAAACCCTACACTGCCCACCTTAAACTAGAGGATAAGAGGAGGAAAATAGTATGCCTTTCTTTTTCAGTGTTTTGCAACATTGGCACATGTGATAAGGTGAGAATGAGATCATTCTAATTGTCTGGTGTCTTCTATGTTATCAAATCCTATTGGGAGGCAAAGATTGCATTCTATCTTGTACAGTTGTGGCTGCAACACATCTCCAACAAACAAGACGACACAGACCACAGAAGCTGCTGAAACTTTCCTCTGGGCTTTATTACGATCGAAACTTTCATTAATATTTATAATCAGCCTAGAAAACCTCTAGACAGAACGTGAGAGATTGTTCTGTGTTTATTACATTTGCTCTCAAATCTTAGAAAATGCAATCACAATTAGAGACACAACTGTAGACACCGTGAATAGCCTTTCGTAAGTATATCGCTGTAAGGCCTTCTATAAATACATCAGTAGCCCAAGTGTAGGCACCACGTTGGCCTCACTTTTCTCAAAACGCCTCACTTTCATTCATTCATGCACCAAACAGTTCCCAGGATTCACCCTGTACTTACTTGAAAGAGCGTGTACTCGAGACAGCATACCTAAGCTCGCTGCAACCTTGGGACAATGGAGTGCGCTAATGGGAAACTAGGATTGAATACAATCCTGCTAGTGGTCTTCGCCCCAAACAGCCCAGCCCAGCCCCTCACCCAGCGCTCTCCCTGCACCCACACTACTGTGCGCACCGCCAGCCCCAGATCTCTCCTCTCCCACTCTACAGGTCTCTTTCCCAGCCTCCCGGTTCTACAAATAAATTCCCCTAGCGGCTTTAAAGATGTCTGCTCTGTTTCTTGGTATTCTGCGGTCTTAACGACTATGTGTTCAACTGTGAATCCATTTGTATTCACGTTACTTGGGACTCCTGCGTCTTGAATCCTAGGATTCGTCTTTCTCAACCATGACAAATTCTCAGCTATCCTGTTTGCCTCTGCTGTTTTCTTTTCTCACTCCTGGAACTCCTATTGGATTCATTGGACCTTCTCATCCCATCCCCCCAGGTCTCTTAGCCCCTCTCCTTTTCCGTCTCTTTATCTTCTGTGCTGCGTTCTGGGTCAGTTCCTGAGGTACAATATGGCATAGTGGTTGGGTGCACAGACTTGGGATTGCCTGGACAAGGAGCCATAGTCTCTCGGTGCCTGTTTCCATGCTTGTTATGTGGGGAGAAAATACTATCCACCTGCCCATGCCTGCTGTGAAGATTAAACGAAGCTTCTCAAGCATCATTCTAATTGTCTGGTGTCTTCTATGTTATCAAATCCTATTGGGAGGCAAAGATTGCATTCTATCATGTACAGTTGTGGCCCACATGAAACACTGTAAGATTCCACGTTATATTCCAGTTTACTAATTCCTTCTCCTGCTATCTAATCTGCTTCATTTAGCCATTGCGGTTTTAATTTCAATTTTTAAAAAATTTCTATGTTGATTCTTTTTCAAATATGCCTTTTTTTTTTTTTTTAAACACTGTTGCGGTATTTTCTTGGGCTTTGATTCCTTCGTTTAATCATTTGAAACATACTAATTTCATATCCTCTTTCTGATTGTCTTGTTTCCTTCATCTCTGAGTAAGAGCCAGTGTACGATGTTTATAAGGCTCGGTCAGTGCCGTGCAGTAGAACTTTGGTAATGACGGAAACATTCTCTGAGTCGTTCAGCATGGTTCTCATTAACTACACATGGCCATCGAGCACTTGAATGTGGCTGGACTGAGTGAGGAAGACATTTTTGGTTTCCTTGAACTTCAGTTTATTTGAATGTAAATAGCCGCATGTGGCTACCGGCTGCTGTATTGGACAGGACACGTCTGTGACGTGCACCCCCCCCCCCCATCATGTTGCCACCCGTCAGACCTTATCTCCTACTTCTTTGTTCGCCCCACTCCAGCCACACAGGCCTCTTAGCTGTCACTGGAACATACCAGGGACACACCAGTCCTGAAACCTTTGCATGTGCTGCTCTCTCTTCCTGGAAAGCTCTTCCCCCAGATATCTGCATGCACTCATTTCCTGCTAGTCTGCACTCAGACATAATCTTCATGGGGTCCTCTTCCCGCCCCCCCCTCCCCCGTGTAAAAACTAGAGTTCTCCCCCGCACAGTTCCTATCTCCCTTCCTGCTTTACTTTTCTTCCGAACATTTATCGCTAACACAGTGCGCATTTGTGTTTATTGTTCTCAGTCTCCTGTACCAGGTGACATCCCGTGAGGGACGGGAGTTTTGTTTTGTTCCCTGCACGTCCCCAGCACCTAGAACAGTGCTTGATAAATATTTCCTCAATGAACGAATGAGCAGAATTCTTGAGGCTCTGTCCTGTTGTTCCTACCGACTCTTGTTCATGATGGTTTCTGTCTTTGGTTTCACGTTTCTTCTTGTGACCCTTCCCATAGCAGGGCTTTTTTCTCCTTGTGAAAAACCTCATGATACTGTCCTGGCTGGGTGGTTTTGTATCTCTGGCAGGTACACCGGGTGGGGTTGCCAGATAAAATACAGGATATCCAGGTAAATTTGAATTTCAGAGAAACAACAATTTTTCAGTGTATGTTCTGTGTAATATTTGGGGCATATCTATACTAAAAATTATTCATGTCCTGTACTTAAAAAACATTTTTTTTAACGTTTATTTTTGAGAAAGAAAGAGTGCGGGCAGGGGAGGGGCAGAGAGAGGAGACACAGAATCCGAAGCAGGCTCCAGGCTCCAGCCCCCTATGCGGGGCTCGAACCCAGGAACCGTGAGCTTATAACCTGAGCCAAAGTCGGACGCTTAACCGACTGAGCCACCCAGGTGCCCCACGTGTCCTGTATTCTTATTTGCTAAATCTGCCAACACTAACACCAGGAATATCAACCCTGCACCAGTTTTTAGTTTAACTTTTGGGTTGGTGGTTCCTAGACTGCGCCGAAAACTTAGACCCAAACCTGTGTGAGGCACAGGCCCTGGGTTTTAGTCTCTCAGAGTAGACTTCCTTGTCCTCCAGGGCCATTCATCCTTTGTTGTCTGTTTTATCGGGCAGATTTTTTTAGGTTCACCCTTTCACTGTTCCAACTCCTGTCATGCCTAACCCCAAATCTTGTCTGCTATCCCTTCAAGGAGGTTAAATAGCACCTGACTGACCAAAAACCTCCCACCATCCGGGGATGTCCAGAGCCTCTACTCCAGTGTTTGTCACTCTGTTTTAAAGTTTCTTCTCTGAGTAATTCCCTTCTTTCTTTTCCTTTTCTCCTTTTCCTTTTTTTTCCCTTCCTTCCTTCCTTTCTTCCTTCCTCCCTCCCTTCCTTCCTTCCTTCCTTCCTTCCTTTCTTCCTTCCAGGTTTATTTATTTTGAGAGAGAGAGAAAAAGCATGAGTGGGGGAGGGGCAGAAACAGAGAGAGAGAGAGAGAGAGAGAGAGAGAGAATCCCCAGCAGGCTCTGCACTGTCAGCTCAGAGCCCAGTGTGGGGCTCGAACTCAGGCACCGTGAGATCATGACCTGTGCGGAAATCAAGAGTTGGCCGCTTAACCAACCCAGCCATCCAAGGCAGCGTCCCCTTATTTTTAAAAATTAGCTGGGCCTTCTAGAGAATTTTGGTTTTCTTTTCTCTAACATCCCTAGGAACTTACAGACAGGTTTTCATCTCATCTTGCTTGGAAGGATGCCTCCCCAACAGGTAGGGAATACCATGTTTATTTCAAACAGTACAGGATTTAGAACTCAGGTCTAACCTGGGATTTAATCTTTTTAACCACATGATTTCAAGTGCATTTTTGGTGCTCAGTCAGTTGAACAAGAAGCCCATTACTGAGGTGGCTGTAATGCTATGGTGGCCTACGTATGCAAACCAAAGTCTAAACCTGTAAGTGTCCCAGGGTTTCAAAATCAAATGCTAAGGACAACCGGTGACGAGCAGCCAACTAAGATTTAAGCTACAGCCAATGAAATAATGTCCTTTCTTTGCTCCCACACGTCCTCTTGGTCTTTCCCCTGGTTTCTTTGGTGGAGCGCTCCTAAGCACTCCTGGTTTGGCACCTCCCCGACCAGAAGCTAGAAATGATCAAACTTAAAATTTTTAGTAGGCCCCAGTTCATCTCTTAACATTTGTGATTTCTGAACCCACTTCTTAATCCCAAAGTAGAAATGATGACACAAGGCCTGCCGGGAAGACTAATTTATGTCGGTCTTTTGCATACAGCAGGTGATCAATACCTATTAACTCCTTTCTCCCCACCCAATTTGAAGCCTAAATGCCCTCCGACACCATTTCCCTTAGAGTCCTTTTCAAGTGGAGGTCACCTTGTCTCCTCAACAGTTGGCTGCACTCGCTGTGGCCAGGGGGCATTACATGCCTTCCTCCGACACCCACTTCCCATCCATTCACCCTCTCTCTCCGGCGTGCAAAATGCTCTCCCTTTGTGACACCCATGCCCCCCAGCTCTGCCACCTTCTTCCCTCCCCCGCCCCCACTGTGGCATCTAATATCTTCCAAACGAGGTGCCCCATTCACTGAGGCAGCATGGTCACTTGCATGGTTTTCTGACGTCTCCTCTAGTAACCTCCACTCCATTGAAACTACCTCCACACATGTCCACACTCTTGTTGTCAGATCTGAACTCTTACTAATTCTGTCTGCCCCAAACCTCCTATTCTTCGGATTCCTCACCTTTCCTCCTACTTATTCATGGACCTCATGAAGATATTGGATGCCCAGATATCATTTGCCTCTGGTGGTTAAACTTTTTTTTAGTATTTATTTTTGAGAGAGAGAGAGAGAGAGAGAGAGAGAGCATAAGTAGGGGAGGGGCAGAGAGAAAGGGAGACAGAGGATCCAAAGTGGGCTCTGTGCTGACAGCAGAGAGCCCAGCCCGATGAGGGGCTCGAACTCACAAACTTGAGATTGTGACCTGAGCCAAAGTCAGACGCTCAACTGACTGAGCCACCCAGGCGCCCCTGGTTGTTAAACTTTTTAAGTTGCATTTCCTTTCCATCCATCACTTGAACTGTTCTGTCTTAGCATTTTCACTCTGTTGTCTTCCCAGAAACCTTAATCCTTCAGGACCCCTTGACATACCATCCCCACATGTCCACAGAAGCAGGAAAACATTCACACTGACTCTTACCAACTCCTAGTTTCCTCAACCTTATCCAACTGATCTTTGATCTGCTTCTTTTCCCATCCCCCTCAGCAACTGTTCCAAAGCAGCGCCACTCTCCGCACCTTCCCCTTACTGAGGCCTCGCCACGCTCCTTCACCTAGTGGCCATTAAAATCTGATCCTGTAACTGCCTCTCCATCCCTCTTCCCACAGAAAACTGCATCCAATCCAGTCCTTTTCTTCTCCCCTCCGTGTCCACGGGAAAGGCGTTCAAAACCTTCACCGGTGACCTAATCCCCATTGCCTTCTCCCTCACCTCAGACTTTGCTCCAGTTATCTATCCCCCTTTCCCTTGTCTTCATCTTCTCCCTCTCAACCAATGACTTCCTCTTGGCCTATAAACTTGTTCAAATCTCTCTCAAGTGGAAAGCATTCTCCCTTAACATCCCAAGCCCATTTCATTACCTGTCCCCTTTCTTCCCAGAATGATCTCTTTGACTTAGAATTTCCATGTGTCTCAGCTTCATTCATTCTTCATCTGATGTAATCGTTGGTCACACACGGTTATACACTGGTTATATGTCCAAAACGTAGTAATCTTGTCCATTTGTCCAAGGCTTCTTTTGCATCCCTTCGGGGCATTTTAAATGGTTCTCATGTAAGTACTGCACACTTTTTGTTTAAATTATGTTCAGGTCATTTTTGTTGTTGTTACCATCGTGAATGGTAGCACGCCCCTCCTTTTATAGATCGAGGACCAATATGGCTTTAGTGGGGAAAAGTATGAATTCTGGAACTGGACTGTCTGCGTTCAAATTCTGCTGTAGTTATGTGACCAAGAAAGCATTATTTTACCTGTCTCTGACTCCATATCCTTATTTCTAAATGGAGATAGTAATAGAATATACCCCCATGGAGTTGTGAAGATTACACTGGTTCATACACGTAAAACCCTGAAAACAGTGCCTGACCCATAGTAGGCACCATGTTGGTATTAGCTATTGTATATATATGGGTATTTTTTTATTAAAAATATCTTAAATTATTAAATTCTTTTTCTTCCTCTGATATTTTTTAACATTAAAAAAATTTTTTTCATAGTGCGAGCAGGGGAGAGGGGCAGAGAGAGAGAGAGAGAGAGGGAGAGAATCTCAAGCAGGCTCCATGCTCAGCACAAAGCCCGACACAGGGCTCCATCCCATGACCCTGGGATCGTGACCTGAGCCGAAATCAAGAGTCAGATGCTCAACCGACTGAGCCACCCAGGTGTCCCATGATTTCTGCTTATATTCTCCTTTACTAAATTTCCTTGTTTCCAGTAGTATTTAGCTGATGCTCTTTGATTTTTTGGGAATGTGATCACATCTGCCAATAGGGTTATTGCAGCCTCCTTTACAACATGACATGTACACTTAGTTCCATTGGCAATACCTCCCCTACCACGATATAATGCTTCTAGTATCTCCCTACTCGGTATGATGCTGGCTTAGGGGTAGTAATAGATGATGTTGAGGTGTATATTAAAAATGCATCCATTCATTCCTTTTTTTCCTCACCAAGAATTCATGTTGGATTTATATCAATGACTTTTCGGCATCTATGGAATTGGAAGCAAATGATTTTCTTGCCTAGAATCCCTTTCTAGATGCAGCCATGATTAATTTTATCATTGGATGTCCTACATAGTTATGGCATGTGTGTCTATGCTGAATTCACATCGGTAACATATTATTTAAGATTTTTACATGAATGTTCTTTTGAGAGATGGGTCTTCTCATTTTCTTTGTATCAAGCTTTATCGGGTTTTATTAGCTTGACAAAAACAATTTCATTTTCTTCTTTTAGGTTCTTCTCTTGCTAGGCACTGAAATTATCTGCTCTTCAAACATTTGGTAGCATTGCCCCATGAAACCATACATTTGTGGTACTGAGGGGAGGCAAGCACTGACAATTTTTTCCACGGAGATCTGTTTAGATTTTAAAACTTCGGTTTTGGAGAATGATAAATCACACTATCTTAGAAAAATTTTCAAATTTGTTCATGTAGAATTGAACAAAATAGTTTTTTATTATCTTTTCATTTTCCGCTTTTGTTATGGTGATTTCTCCCTTCCTATTTTGCACATTTGCCTTTACTCTCTTTTTTTCATTATTAGTTTAGCCAGCAGTTCACCTATTTGTCTTTTTCCCTGGAAAATTCGTTTTGATTTTTTTTTTTTAGTTCTATTTTTCTGCTTTCAGAAGCAGACAACTCATTTGTTACAGCCCTAGGCAGATGTAAAAATGCCCTTAACAATGGTGAGAATGACACAAATTGTCACAAATACCCTGTTGCCATCTTGCTCCCTAGAGATGGTGGGAACCCTGTGCAGAAGAGCAAAGAGCGGGGGAGGAAATGCTGGAGTCTGAAGGGTCTGTGGCTCTGCTGTGTAATGTGAGGATTTCCTGCATTCTAACAGCCACTCAACTGCAGAAAAGCTATTTCTAGTGAAATTCAAATCCAGTTCAACCATCACTCTTAAAAATCAAAACTGAATCAACCCTAGGCTCCATCAAACCTTGCACCATTTTTAAAAAATAGAAATAAGGGGGCGCCTGGGTGGCGCAGTCGGTTAAGCGTCCGACTTCAGCCAGGTCACGATCTCGCGGTCCGTGAGTTCGAGCCCCGCGTCGGGCTCTGGGCTGATGGCTCAGAGCCTGGAGCCTGTTTCCGATTCTGTGTCTCCCTCTCTCTCTGCCCCTCCCCCGTTCATGCTCTGTCTCTCTCTGTCCCAAAAATAAATAAAAACGTTGAAAAAAAAATTTAAAAAAAAAAAAATAGAAATAGGGGCCCCTGGGTGGCTCAGTCAGTTAAGCATCTGACTTTGGCTCAGGTCATGATCTCCATGAGTTCAAACCCCACATCCAGCTCTCTGCTGTCTGCACACAGCCTGCTTTGGATCCTTTGTCTCCTCTCTGTCTTCCCCTCTCCTGCTCATGTTCTCTCTCAAAAACAAACATTTTTTAAAAAGAAGAAATAATTATTGGGGGAGAAAGACTGAAAAGCCAACAATTTTACCTGTATTTCCCTTTCTCCCTTTCAACGTGGCCTATTAAATTAGAATCAAGAGAGGGGGTTGCCTCTGACCCTTACTAGCTATATAACCCTGCACAAATAATATAACTTCTCTAGTTCTCACTTTATTCATCCTCCCAAGAGTATTTTATTTGGCAATCTTCATAAAGCCTTCCAGCTCTAATAGGCAGTAGAATATCACATTTGGAATCTGCTGCCCCCTGCTGGCATTTTGACAAATTGCAGCCTTTACCGTTCCAAGGCATAGAATCCCAAGCTTGTGTCTATGTAGTTTACACTTCGTGGATCTAATTTTCTTTCTTACAGTTCCATTCATTCATCTCCGAATTTATAAGCCAGAAGTCTTTTACAATCACATAGTGTCTTAACTTGAACTTTAAAACAATCTTGTTACTTTTGCTGTTCAAATCTTCCTTCCTTCCTGAATTCTTTGGAAGTTTTGTTGCAACCTCCCACTGCTGTGATGGCTTTTTAGAATTTTCTAGTGGTTGTTAATTTTTGTTTTACATATTTTGAGGCATTTTTAAATTTGTATATACAAGTTGGAATTATTTTAACTTTGTACTGAGAGTTGATTCTTTAAGAATTTAAGTAGATTTCTCTATCACTGATAATGCTTTTTGTTCCCTTGAAGCCTATTTTCTCTGATATGAATAATTATCTAAACTGGCCTCTGGAATATATGCCCAGTGTTATCTTCTTGATCATTTCACTTTCAAATGTTCCATATCCTTACGTTTTAGGTGTGGATTATTTTTTTCAATTTGAATTCTTTTAACAGGAGTTTGGTCTTTGATCAAGCAGTCTCAAAACCCAACCCCAGTAGCACATCCTTGGCACCTGCCAGTATATGCGAGCTAATTCCTACACTTTTGATTTCTAGTCTCTTTTCTCCCTTACCAGACCCAGCACATCCACAGCCAGGCTATGCTAGGATTTAAGCCTGTTACTGGCCAAGCAGCCAAGAGAGTAACAGTTACGGTCTGAGGAGGAGGGGGCGCTTAGAGGGGCCCACAGCACTAAGCATGGAACTACACTCGCAACTATATTACAAAGAACACCAAGCAAAATCAGCAAAGGGAAAAGGCATATGAACAAAGTCCAGAGGAAACCAGGAACAGGCTCCAAGAATCTCCTTCCAGTTAAGTCACGCAGGATGAGCTTAATTCTCCAGCAGTGACGTGTCCATTAGGGAAGCTTACCTGAACCTGGGCATGGAGTCCAGGGTTTTTATTTGGCTCAGTTACATAGGCACTCTGCCTAGCATGTATCAAAATTCCAGATTCCCAGAAGGAAAGCTGGTGTTCAACCTAAGTCTTATTGTTTGTATAAAGGTTTCGGGCACAGTTCTTACCAGTTACGGAATGGGGGTGAAAGCGGGGGGGCGGGAGGGTACACTCCTGAAATCCAAATTGCTGGACACTTGCCAAAGGTGAACTTTGCAGGTAGGCCTTTCTAAGGATAACAGGTTCAGGCACACCATCTAAGAAATACTTAGTAACGGAGCCATGACCTCATGCCAAGGACTATATGTAGCCCCACTTACCCAGCAGGAGGTCATTCTCTTCACCCTCTGGGTGGGAGATGAGCCAGTTCCTAATCTATTAGCCTATTTCCTCAGATCTCACTCCTGGTCCACTTGTGTTAGCTGGGGTCCTCCAAGAAGCAGACACCAAGACCAAGAAGGGGTCCACTGTGTAACAGATTAGGGGCAACGCTGGTGAGGAAAACTAGAACAGAAGCTGGGTTTAGGGGGAAGCTGGAAGCAACTAGACTCTGATGCAGTTATGAGCTCAACTGAATGAAAGGAAGGAAGGAAGGAAGGTTGGGTGAAAGCAATTCAGGGGTACCTGGGTGGCTCAGTTGGTTAAGCATCCAACTTCGGCTCAGGTCATGGTCTTGCGGTTTGTTGAGTTCGAGTCCCGCATAGGGCTCCGTGCTGACAGCTCAGAGCCTGGAGCCTGCTTCAGATTCTGGGTCTCCCCCCTCTCTGCCCCTACCCTGCTCATGCTCTGTCTCAAAAATAAATAAACATTAAAAAAAAATTTAAAAAAAAAGCACTTCAGATGATCATGTAATTCCACAGGAGTCTGGCAAGACCATCAGGGAGTCCTCAAGCCAAAGTCAAGGGCTCATGATACCCGCGTCATGGCAGCAGCTGGAGAAGCGGGAGTCTCGGTGTTAAGGCAGGACTGGATTTCAGAGCCCAGCAGCTCTGGGCTCCGCGGGGCGGCCTGGAGTCGCTATGCTCCTCTTGCTGGAGATCCAGGAGACACATTCTCCTGGCTGCCACCACAGGGCTACAGCTCTCCAAATACACCTGAAAAAGATTTATCATCAAATATTTAGCACCAACAGCACATGGTAACTAGCAACACTTTCAGTTTAAAAAAAAAAGTTGTAAAACCACCTAGAATACAACACTGGTTAAGAATGAAAAGGTAAATAATCTTTTACCTTTCATAAACTAAACATGCTATGCAGATGAATTCTGGGGAAAAGACTTCCAAACTGCTTAGTGAACTGGGAGTTTAAGCTGACAGACAGCATATCGTATTAGAACTAAATCAAGGTTAGTCAACGACAAAAAATACGTATTTCCAAATGTTCATAACTCAAGTAATTTTCCGAAATATGATTTGTATTCATTAACACTTAGAGGAAAATATCATTTGTAAGTTTATCTTCCTGATTGACCTCAAAAACCCTTTAGCAAAGAAAAGGTATTTTACCCCCAGTTCTTAGGCTGACTGTAAGCGACCACATGTAAAACTTCTGACACAAGGAAACAGAATAATGTTTCCAGATGTTTCTAAAGGTTATTTTACACATAATTTGGGAACTTCCAAACCTGTAGGCTCAGGTGATAAAATGGAAGACTGTCCTTTTACATGATGTATCTACCTCTTACATGGTGTATCTAAGAGGATTGGTTTTCTAGTTTGTTTCAATGTTATCCTCTGAGATAACACTGACTATCAAGATTTGCAACACAAAACTAACCCCAGGAGGCTGGAGTATTTGCCATCTGCTAAGTTTCAACAAAACACTGGTCCCACAGTTGCTCTGACAGATCTGACAGATCCTTCCAACCAACATGTTTTTAACTAAGCCAGAGTAAACAGTTCCTAAGATCAAACAGTTAACTACTACAAAAAGAAAAAAGAAAAAAAAAAACCATTTCAATATAGTAACTGGGTTTCATCCTTTACATGGACTTTAGGACCTCTTGGTGCAAATGACAGAAGCTACTAGAAGTAAAGAAACCAAAATACTGAATGTGAAAGAAACTTAAAACGTTTATTTTTTTAAAAATGAGATCAACACATTTTAATGTAGAAGATGCCATCTTTATTTACAGGCTAATAAAAAAATATTAAACTCAACTTAACTAGATATAATACATTTGTCATAAATCCTATAGATCTGAGGCCAACCGTAAGTGGAAGACTGAACAGGTGGAATAGTGGATTACATAATAAAGATGTCAAATAATGTGCGGCTTACACACGAATCAATATATTTTGTTTTTAACAGGAAAACAAAGTAAGTCCACCGTGCGGGGAATAAAACCAGCACCAGGCACAAGCTGTGTTACCTTCTGACAACTATTCAGTTATAATTACCAAGACTCACAACATTTTCACCTCTCTTAAACCTGCTTTAACAAGCCTCAAGACCCAAATGGTTTTGCTCCATCATATTCACAACAGATACCACCGAAGAGAATTTTAGAGGCGAAAGTGTAAATACATATACGCACATACACACAAGCCTCACGTTCTGTCGAACATTTTTTCTCAGCTATTCCGCTTGTGAATTTGTATATTTTTCTTTTTCCTTTTAACTGTAATGGCTTTGCAACAGTTCTTTTCTGTTTGGTTTTGCCCTAGAAACTTGAGTGTTAGAGATTTCTTCCCTATAAATGTGAAAATATAAAAACCGCTTCTCATTAGTTTATAATTCTTAGCTCACCCCCCAGAGACCATATATTCTAAAATGAACTTTTAACTGGGTACTTTCTAAACACCTGCCAGGAAGCTCACGGTAGCATCTGAGCAACAGGGCTCTCACATAGACTTTGCAAACCAAGGTGAAGCAGGAATGAAAAGGGACGGACTTGTGCAATTTTAAACTAACGGGGAAAATTTTCATTCTGCTCTTCAATCCTTGAAAGGAGTTTATGTCATAACCACCCCACAGGATTCCTATTAAGCAGCGTCTAAGTAGAAATGCCAATTGAAGGTTCTTAGAAAAACTCTTTGTGGACTTTCTAGATTGTTCTTGAAAATCAAAAGGTTTCAGCTAATATTTCCTAAGGATTCTACCTAGTGGATAAAGGATATTCTCCAAAAAAAATGCCATGGTCATCCCATCCCAGGCTGCATTTAAAAAAAATAAGAATATGGTTTTGAGTCACAACAAAAATGTTTTCAGATACGCTACAATGGAATTTTTCTTGGCTAAATGAATATACCGGCTGAAATCTAGTTTGCAGATCCCATGTCAGTCCTGGGGTATGTGTTTGGTACAGGGGGAAATGCATAAAGGAAAAACTCTTTTCTTCTTTTAAGAGGCCTAGCCTGTCAGGAACAAACAATAACATATAGCTTGCTTATTTGGTTGTACAATTAAATACTAGCTTCCGCTTGGAGGCAACGTTACACTATAAGGTATTTTAATATCAGTAACAATATACACTAGGAAGTGCATTTCTATTATAAACTAACATGGTGATATACAGATGAACAAAACCACCCAAAACAAACCATAAAGGAGCAATAGTTAAAACATCAAATTTATAAATAGCAAAACCACCAAATAAAGTATATACATTGTAAAGATTTACCTATGAACAAATATATAGTGCATCTAGGAAAGAAAAAAAATGTGTTTTACATCACATAACATCTGACTGTTAGACATGAAGGTACTGATAATACTCTAAAGCCTGCAGGCTTTCCTCCACTTAATATTCCCTTAAACATACATCCTTTAAAACCGTGATATTGGCAAAACTATCACCTCTTTAAATGCAATGTTTTCACTTTCCCCAGCAAGGTACAGTGTGGCCTCCAAGAGCAGTAACTAAGAGAACAGGCCCTCCATGCTTAATCCTGGGATAAGAGAAACAAATCTGTAGTTTGCATATGAGAGCACTTCAGTCAAACACTGAGATGAAAAGCCAACCAAAACAATTCCGGTATTGAAATGTCTTCGCCTTATCTTGCCCACCAGTGCCTTGGCTTTTTAGATGACTGGCAAATTAGTTACTCTGAGAGAAAACTGCTGTTTGAATGAAATGCATTTCACTGACAAATAAATTTGAGCTTTTACTGCCAGAAAAATGTATCTGTAAGTGCCAAGACTATCACAACAAGACAAACTTTATGAACAACTCAAAATGTAGAAAACTGTCTTTCGTGGATTCCAGAAAAAAAAAAATCTGACTCTAAACATTAATAATGTAATGCTCCAATACCATGCACACAGATCAACATAATTGAGAACAGATATTTTATACTCATCTGCATTTCTTTTAAAAACCAGGAGAAGTACAATGTACGATAACTTTTCAGGAAGTATTTCTAGTGCAGCATTGATTGATAAAGGATTGCTTAAAGAAAACTATTTTGTACTGCATTGAATAAAGCTGAAAGGCAAACTCATTACAATAAATGATCATTAAGAACTGATTTAGATATCAGGATGCACAATAAATTAAATAAAAAAACTAAAACCATTCTTCTAGTTTAAAAAAAAATTAAGTCAAGCCTACATTTCTGTAATTCATTGAGTTAAGTTCTGTCCTCTGAAATACCACACTTAACATTCTGGAATATATAATATGGATTCATTTATTCTTGTACTTAAAGGCTATTTCTTATAAATTCCGGTTAGCATGGTCCTTCTACTAACTAGAAAAGGAGCCAAATAAAACAGTAGTGCTTCATTTGGTACTTAAGAGCCTAGTAATATCCCTTTGGGAAACACATGCTTTGGTGCTTTACAATTTTAGGAAAATCAAAATCGCTTTACATGCAACAGCTAATTATGGTATACCACAGAAAACAGGAGTTTTATGCATTTAGAATTGTTCACATGAAGCCCTGAGGTACCCGCCTTTCATTTAGGCTACAAGCCTCCCTTGATCTTGTATAGTCTCTGTCACCGTCTTCCCTAGTGCCCCAAACTCAGAAGAGTCTGATTAAGAATCTTGTCTGGAGAGACAGTCAATTTAGTAAGATTTTTTGTGATACAGACTGTGCAGATCGTCTAGTTTAGAAGCACTGTCTTCTACAGGAGGTTCACTTGAAGTTCCTAGATCTCCATTTTCATGTCCATCAGTTACTGCCTTCTTATTAAATCCTGAAAGAAAGAGGAAAAAAAAAAAGATAGAAACTTTCTATCTAATCTGAAAGAAGTCTTACAATTTTACTGAGCAAAAACAAAGGAGTACCCACTATAACTAGTAATAGTAATGAGGTAAATAATGGGGCCTAAATTAATCAAGTTAGCAATTTCTGACAGAGGAATTCTTCTTACACCAGATATCAAACACTGTACAGATTTTTCATATTATTTATTGGACCTATCAAAAAATTATATAAAATGTCCTACCAGAATTTCTGTGAAACTTGGAACTGATACAAACAATCGTAAAATTCAGTTAATTCCACTTACACAAATATATATTGAACAGTAAGTTATATGTTTCTTTTACATTTTGCTTTCAGATTATTTAACTACAGTGCACTAAGGCACAGGCTAGCCTACTGCTAAAAATCTAGGTTGTTGTCAAGACAATGTCCAGATAACATTTAAAACAAATTTTGGTAAATCTAAAAAATACATACTCGGCTTGCAAATAAATCAGTTGATTATGTCATCTACTTAGTGAGCTATGAAGTCTGGACATGTGCTAAACAGTAACCAATGGATATATTTTGTGGTTTGAGTCCGTTAATAGTAATATATCATAAGAGCATACATTTTAGTTATATGAGTCACACTTTCAGTGGTCTGCAATTCACACAGGTGACAGAGAAGTCTTTTAGCCTCAGCTGCAAAAAAGGGAGGGGCAAAGCCTTCTAATCCCGACAGATAGTAGAAAGGATAAAAGACAATGAAATCATAGGGAAAGCAGACCAACAGTGTAAAGTTTTGACATATTGCCACAATAGTTTTGATCGAGACGCACGGGGAGAACACAACTGCTACTGCTGTGTACACGTAGAGAATTCACAAGATCCAGGCTTATCAGAAGGGCATCCGTTCATCAGTTCACTACAGAACTCTATACCAGACGTTCTCAATTTTTTTTTTTGGTGTTAGGATGCCTTTCCACTCTTAATAGGTACTGAGGGCTCCAAAGACTTTTGTTCATGTGGTTTATTAATGTTATGTGGGTTAATGGCGTTTACCATATTAGTAATTAAAACTGAGAAATCTAAAAAAATTATTACTTTGTTAAAAATGAAAATAAGCCCAACAAATGTTAACATGAACAGCATTTGCCTTAGGGAAAATAACTCCATTTTCTAAAAATTCAGTCAGAAGAGGAGCATAATTTTCAATTCTACAAATATCGTTGAAGTGTGGCTTTCTAGAAGCTGGATTTTCTTATTTGCCTCTGTTCCATCTGTAACAAGTATATAAAAAGTTCATCCTCACACAGATATATAGCTGGAAGAGAAGACTAGGTTTGGTTTTTTTTAATGTTTATTTTTGAAAGAGAGAGACAGAGCATGAGTGGGGGAGGGGCAGAGAGAGGGGGAGACACAATGCGAAGCAGGTTCCAGGCTCTGAGCCCAACGCAGAACTCAAACCCACAAACTGCGAGATCATGACCTGAGCCGAAGTCTGACGCTTAACCAACTAAGCCACACAGGCACCTGGAGAAGACTAGTTTTAATAGCCCTTTCAGATAACTGTCAATATTCTTTGATATTATACCAAATTTGACACCATAGACTTGAAACCATATCAGTAAAGTGTCCACATTCTGTTACATCAAAATCCATTGGTCTATCTTGCAATTTGAATGGCTTTTACCCATGCAGGATTTTGTAACATCATACACTGGTCATTTGAGAAATATTAGATCACTGAGTCATGTAGCAATTCCAAAGGTTGACGAATTTCATTTCACTATATCAAAAAAAAATCACATTTAGTAACATTACCACCAATCTTACTTTATAAGTTAAGCACTGGAAAGCTATCAAGCTTATGGTGGGGTGATGCATGTTTTACAAAATTCTAATTGTCACTTGAAAGCTGACATTTTATCATTGGCAATAAATACTGTCAGCTGTTTTCCCTGAAGTGATGGACTCGCTTTGTTCCTTTGAAAGAAAATGGCTGCCAAATAGCCTGAATAACCATAATTTATCATTCTTCAAGTAAAAAATCATCTTCCATGAAATAAATGGCTACTTCAGCTAGCTACTTAATCACTAAGTGCTCTTCTTTGAGACCAGCATCCTAGTTCAGCATGCAGACTCGGTGCTTTATGCATCCTTCCCATCTTGTAACACATGGTATTAAAAAAGACACATACTCAAGGGTCAAGATTTAATAAAATGAACAGCTAATTTTATGATTTCATGAAACTGTCACTGTCTTTTTTTTTTTTTTCTTACTCAGAGTAGATGGCAAGGAAGAAAACGATTCCTATAGTAGAACCACTGCCTTGATTTGTACTAAGGCAAAAGTAGCTTTACTCCCATTGCTTTTGCACCATCAGTGCAAATATCGACTCAAAAAACCCACAAATAATGTTTTAGCATTATTATTAACAGTTTTTATCTCACGAATCCCCTAGAAGGGTCTCGGGGACCCCCAGAGATCCATGGATCACAATTTAAGAACCACTGCTCTACGTAAAAGAAAGGTTAGAATTTTTCTTTAAAATATGTGTAAATAATAGCAAAGGAATTAACCCAAAAATCCTCAAGATCACATATCTGGATTCTAATAACAATCACCACAGTCTAATAACATATTCATATTTAGTCTATAAATCACTGTATTATGAGAGAAGAATCTGCATTAAGACAGCAAGATGACACTAAGATAAATCTATTCTAAAAGGCATATTGGTTTTTACTTCAGTCCCGAAAACTTGAATTTTTTTTATTTTTCCAGGATCTCATGTAGTTCAGTAACTGGTAATATACTTGTCTTAAAGTCCAAAAAGAATCCAGAAGAACTTCTATGTAAATAAAATTTTGGCATAGTGACCAGTGTACAATAAAACTATAAGCAAAGTTTCT
The DNA here is from genome assembly GCF_007474595.2 of Lynx canadensis. Lineage (NCBI taxonomy): Eukaryota > Metazoa > Chordata > Mammalia > Carnivora > Felidae > Lynx > Lynx canadensis. Next base: position 106,671,458 of record NC_044307.1, read on the forward strand.
GTTTGCTTACAGTTTTCTGTTCATTCTGTTCATTCATTCATTCTGTTAATGATGGCTTCCCCATCATTAAAACAGTGTTACCAAAGAAATCTAAAATCTGTATTTTAAAAGTTTATTAATAATAGGGATGCCTGAGTGGCTCAGTCGGTTAAGTGTCCGACTTTGGCTCAGGTCATGATCTCATGAACCGTAGGTTCAAGCCCCACATCGGGCTCTGTGCTGAAAGCTCGGAGCCTGGAGCCTGCTGCGGATTCTGTGTCTCCTTCTCTCTCTCTCTGCTCCTTTCCCACTTGTGCTCTCTCTTTCAAAAATAAACATTTAAAAACTTATTTTACTAACAATAAATATATTAAAAATAACTTTTAGAGTAATTTTTACCTTGCAACACTTTGATTTCCCCGCTTGTGTCCTTGCAACTAGCACCAGGATTACTACCTCCCTCTAACTCATCAAGGTACAAACGGTAGCGATGTCCACTCTCATCTTCGTACTCTACATTTTCATCATCAGAATCCACTTCAGGAGCCACATAAACTACTTCAAATTCAATCTCTCCTCTCTAAAATGAGGAAAGAAAATGAGGAAGTTATTTTAATTGTACTCAAAAAGGATTTCCAAATTCCTTGGGGTAATAGGCATGACGAGAGAGTTCAGATGTAGCCCCCTTTCAAGACAACAAATAATGAAATTCTAGACTCTCAAGAGGTGGAAGAGAACACAGAGGTCATCACGTCCAGACCAACCCCGTGAATCCTAAGTAATTTCCTTTTAATATTACAGTAGCTCTTTTTACTGATGACAGTATTTTTGCTAACAGATCTAAACTAAAAAAAGGATGCTGAACTACTCAACTTACAAAATTCTGGAACAAATATTCACTTGAATAGTCATTTTGTCATACTGTACTTTACACAGCAATTTGGCAAATCCATCTAAGTAGGCAGATAGTAAAGTTGCAGTTAAGGGCATCACACAAACTTTTCCTTGACTAATTCAAGAAACCTTTACATGACGATTTCCTGGTTGTTACTGAACAGGTCTTGAACCTTTTCTTAACTTTCACTGAGTACCACAGTGTTAAGGTAATCTGGTCACTAATAATAGTAATTATCATATTTATTATACGAAACTATATCCTTCAATCTTCAGAATAACCCTATTGTAGTGTAGTCTCTTTTACATGAATGAGAAACCTGAGTGAGTCTGGAAAGAGCAGATAATTCTCCCAATATGATGAACAAGTAAAACAAAAAATAGAAATTTGACTCCAAAGTCCTTGCTTTTTCTACTAGACTAAATGTGTAATATCTGTACCCCTATTCTTGAATAAAACCTTGCATATGAGAAAAAGTTACAGATTATTTTATGTTTAAAAAACATTCCAAGTCATTTAATAAGAGACTATAACCACTATACACAAGTCTGGTATTTGCAACTCTGAAAATTATGTCCTGCCTTTGCTCCAAAGAAAGTATGTCATTTTTTACTGCCACTCACTAAGTCAGTCTCTTTGGTTCTCCTCTTGAGGTTATGCTTCAGAATTTTAAAATGTGCTTGGCATTTCCTTAAAAGTTTATGACTGCCTGTCTGTATTTCCTTTATCACAGCTGCCATTCGTCTCACTCTTACACTACTGGATACAGCCAAGTTTGGTTAAGAAAACACTAACAAAGAGGATAGGGCTGCATTCTTAGATCTCTCTTAGCAGATAAGCTTTAAAAATATCATTTTCAGAGGATAGATGGGTAATTCAGTGGTCTTCAGTAAAGTTCTAGATTAAAGAATTAGGTCTGTGCATAATAGTCATGAAAATGGGTTCTAGGCTTAATATGAGGAAGAGCTTTCTAAAAATCAGCAATATACAGCAACAGAATGGACTACTTTATCATCAATAGGTCCCCCTCTAATGTAAATGTTCGATTAGTGATATCGTAGAAATTTACACCACATGTATGGTTGGACCAAACAAGCTATAAATTCACTTTCAACTTTCAGATTCAATTCCATACTGATGACCCAACAAAAATCTCAATGTACTGTCAACACCTAATTTCTTCAACTCTATTCTTGAAGGAAAAAACAGAACAACAACAACAACAACCACCCACCTTAAGTTAACCTGGTAACAAATATGACTTGTGGATATGAATCCAAAGTCTACAATTTATTTGCTCTGCAACCTTAAGCAAATTATTTAAACCCTAAGAACCTTAGTTTACTCATTTTAAATAAGAGGGATAGGCTAAATGATTTCTAAGGACTCTCTCAGTTCTAACATTTATGACTGTGAAACCAATCTATGTCTAGCATATTGTTTTTTCTATAATACCTTCTATTTGTATAGTGTTTTTTAGTCATTAATGATGTTTTGCTTCCTAAGTACCAGGTCCTGTTCCGAGCATCCTAAATGAATCAACATACTTAATCCTGACAGTTCTCAGATAAGGACACTGCAGCAGGGGAAGTAACAAACTTGCTAGAAGTTACACAACTGTGGAAAAAGGCAAATAACATCTTTTTATTCAGTAAATCTGGATGAATGTGTTCTATAAAAGGCCCAAAGCAAAGGAACCTAGTATCCATATATGAACACTTTTATGACTGGAGAAGCCTCCTAGGTAAGTACAAAATATTCAATAGATTCAAAAGGAACCAATCGATAGATCCAATTTTCATTACATAAAGGGAACTTACCTGCTGGGAAAGAATGGTTACAGCTTCTTTATGCTTTGTGTCCCTTAGGTTAACTCCATTAACAGCCAGAATAGCATCTCCAACATGTAGCCCTCCACATCTATCAGCAGGTTGCCCTGGGTGGATCTCAGAAATGAGGATTGGAACACCATGTTCTTTCCCACCCTGACCAAAAAAAAAAAAAAAGTGGGGGGGGGAGGTGAAGGGCAGTCAATTAGTTTACTCTTTGTATAGTCACATACCATTCTAACAATAAAATATCTTCTTAAAAATGCATTTCAATAAGTATCTATACTGTATAAATGCTGAGTGAAATATTACTTGCTACTTAGGTAAAGGTAAATATATTATTACAAGTATCAAAAAGTTTTCTCTGAATAAAACAGCAACATGCATGTGGTTTCTTAAACACATTCCAAAGCCAAAATATTGGCTAAACTCTTTTAAACATAAATAAAAATATTCTATGTATTAATATTGCACAAGCACTGTTAGATTTTATCAACTCTACATCACTATGAATGGTAAGACATACCATTATTTTATGTACTACAAAAATCATTCGAAGAGTGTAATCTCAATTTCAGAGATACTAAAATGTGAAAAAATATGCAACAAAGAATTGATGAAATGCAGTTATTTGGTGCCTTTCACTTTCTAGCTTGTATCCTAATTATTTGTGTGTGTATGTATATATATGTATCATATTTGTATATATGTGTATTACTTCTCCTAAAATTTATGCTCTTTGAGGGCAGTGCATTCAAAAAGGTAGGTAGGTAATCAATAAATCCTTAACAGATAAACTTGTTATTATAAAAATAATTTCTACATTAAGCAATACCAAAAAGCAAATGAACTTATATAGTTCTAAGTGTCTAAGTATTATACAGTGTCTAAGTATTACCAAATCAAAGATAGTTGTAAAGCCATCTTATTCATTCATCTGGAACAAAGCACTAAACAACAGCAAATGACTCCAAATATATTACTTTTTCCTAACAGGTTGCTCTCAGAAATGTTGCCCAAGGTACATGTTTGTAAAGGCATCAGATTTAGAAAGGATATTTGGACCCAAGAGCCAGTGAAATCTGACAGCAAAGAAATGAGACAAGAGAAAGATAACACATACACTCCAGAGAAAAGAACAATACAATATGGAGCCATTTAACACAGAAGAAAGCAGATCCATTCCCAAAGGCTACCAGAGGCAATAATAGGATATTGTATAGAACTATGACCCAAGGCATAATGAAAATGTTAAATTATACTGAAAAAAGTTATAATTTTACTAAAGTAGTACTTAATGGTCATTAGGAAGATTTACATACAAAAAAAAAAAAAAGTTTACACAAAAGTGTTGGTGCCCAGGGGGATAAACTTATTTACTTAGAGAATATATCCAGAACGCTTTGTTTCCCAAGGATGTCCAACACAGAAGCATGATTAGACTACATAACTATAGAAAAGGAGACTGGAAGCACTACTTCTTACTGTAATTGAAATGCCAAGGCCTTCATGATCTTCCTTAAGGAGGAGAACTTTTCTAATTGGACCAACGCCTTGGCTTTTCTTTAAAGAGTCTTGATCCTTATTAGGGGAAAAAAAGAAGAAAAATTAGTACTACTTAAAAGATATATCAAATAGAATAAACCCATGCTATATAAGTTGCTTTTAGAAATCTTTATTAGTTTCTTGGAATGGATACACAGTAAAGTGTTAAGAAATTAATTACTAGGTAAAATGGAAAAATGAAAACAGTTGTTCTGTTAATATAGTGAAATGTATAGATGATTTTCTCACTCTTAGGGTAATTTTTTTATACTGCTCATCTTTTAAATTGTAGGACATTACAAAGGAAACTATTGCCAGGAATGAACTGATGAGCACATATCTTCAAGAAATAAAAGTTGATAAAATGTTTATTTTCATTAGAAAAATATCATAAAGATCTACAACCATTTTAACTAACTTGTAGAACTGAAAAACAAATTCCTAATTGGTTCACTAATTACTTTTCCATTCTGCTGAGCTCTGGAGTCTACTTCTTAAATAAAGGACTTTACTCCATTAATAATTCTTTCTCTGGTACCTTTATTCTTTCCTTTCTGTTAAGCTCCAGCCCTGTTCTGCATATAAACAAATTCTAAGCCTTTTCCAGCTTTAAAATACTATCCAGGTAAAAACATAAAACAAAACAAAATAAAAACATTTCAATCACCTATTATTTTTATTATCTTCCCTCCATCTTTCCTTAACCTTCACACGAAGTCAAACCTTGCCTCTCACATTCCTTGCCTCTCACATTCACTATTCCAGTCACTGTAATTAGGGTTTTGCCCCCACCTGCTCCATTAATTAAAACTGTCTTCTCTACAGTCACTGGCAACCAACATGGCTATATCTAATGCACACTTTTTAGTTACTACCCTTCTTAAACCTTGCACAAAGTTGATACTGTTCATCACCCTACCTCCTTGGAACCCTCTTTTCCTTGGTTTCTATTATAGTACTTTCCCAGATGGCTTATATCTGACAGGTCCATCTCAGAATCCTCCCTTTAAATGATCCATTTCTTTCCCTCACTCCATAAAAGTTTCTTTCCATCCTTGGCCTCCTATTCTTTTTCTTTTCTTGTCTTTTCTTTCTTTTTCCAATATATTTTAAGTTTATTTATTTATTTTGAGAGAGAGTGGGAAGGGCAGAGAGAGAGGGAGAGGGAGAGAATCCCAAGCAGGCTCCGCACTGTCAGTGAGGAACCCTATATGTGGGGCTCGAGCTCATGAACTGTGAGATCATGACCTGAGCCGAAATCAAGAGCCGGGCGCTTAACCGAATGAGCCACCTGAGAACCCCTATTCTTTTTATTTTCCACACATTTCCCTGGGTTAATCAATTCCATTGTTTTGATTATAACAGATAGATGATTTCCCTCATATTTCTTCAACTCAGACTTCTCCTAAATTCCAGAGTCATATATCCAATGGGACACATTTTGTTTGACCCAATGGGACCTCAAACACTACATGCTAAAACAAATCTCATCATATTTCCCCCCAAATCTTCCTTTCTTCTGTTTGCTTTATAAACGAATGCCATCATCTCACTGAACTGCCCACACCAAATACCTAGACTACTCTTCCTTCTCATTCACCTACTTAACCAAAAGCAGTTAATCACCAAGTCCTCTTGATGCTATTTCTCTCAAACCTGTCCTTCCTCTCAAATACACTTCCTCTTTGTCCATCACTCTCTCCTCAGCTTACTAAAGTATCTTCCTAACGTATCTTCTCGACTCTAATTAGGCCCTCTCCCGGTATATCCTCTTCACTATACCAAAGTAATTTGTCAAAATAATGTTAAATCTTCAGTCTACCATTTTATTAAAAAATCCCATGTTTATCAGATTAAAGTTCATAAGCCTTTATTTAGCATAAAATAATTTTTGTCATTTGGCCACTGCCTAGAAGTTAATGGTCCCCAATGTCTGACATTGTAATTCTCACTCTTTGCCCACTAAGTTCACGTACATATCAATTCTTCTTATGATAATCTTTGCAGAGGCAACAAATACTTCAACTGTTTAAGGCCATGCTTTATCTGGTATGAAGATATGCAAGCCATTGGGTAGGAGTCAGACATGCATAAATTTTATTATGGTAAGGCTTTTATTATCAGGCAGCTGTAGTAATGAAATTTAATAAAGATTTATCCAGATAGAAAAGCTCTTGTACAATGGTAGCTACAGAAACAGACGATTGGACACAGATCTCAAATTCCACCTTAATTCAAGACCAAACAGGTGTAAATGTTAGTTCAAAAACTACAGTTAAATCTAGTTACCAAAAACTATTTTATAAACTACCCCCAAAATACTTGCCAATTTATTAATACGACCACAAGTTCTCTGCTAAGCTTGAAAAACAAACTTAAACATGCCTAATTATGATCCGGGAAACTCTGAAATATGAGCCAAAGTAAAAGTAATATATATTTGCTAGCAACAGTTAAGTTTTCAGAAACATCACTTTTAGAGCATTTCAGGATAAGTCAGAAAAGAACTATATGTATCTGCTCTAAATAAGTTTAATTCCGCTTTTACTTTTTAAGTAATGGTTTTAAATACTACTAGAATAAAAAAAAAATGGAAAGGATTTCTGACTAAAGAAAAGAAGAGGCTAAGTAAGAAACAGGAACAGAGCAAACATACGTGGCCTGGAGGAGCTTGCATTGGTCGTTTCAGGTCATTACGTCCTCTACAGGCTCTGATCACAGTTTTGTGACGATGCAAATGTATTTCGGCTTCCAACTGGTTCCAAAGCTTATCATGAGCTGGTCCCTTCATATCTCGTCCTAGTAATTGTATTTGTTGGACCCTTTATATTGGGAAAAGAGTTAATTCAGTTAGTTTTTCATTATTATAATTTTTATTACAGAGAGAATTCACAAGAATTACTGAATGCAAGTAGCTTTTACATATACCTAAGTTAGTATTAAAACTACTATTCAGGAACCTCCTGATGGCTTTCAGATTTGTAAAATATGAAAACTCTGAAAAGAACAGATGTCTTCAAGGGAAAACCAGTTTTAAAAACAAAGAATGAATGAGACCTTTTCTAATCACATACTTCATTCAAATGCATTAAAAAACAACTTTTGAGACTAATGTCAGCGAACATGTTTCATGTCTTGCGTGCAGTCAGGGCAGGGCAATAAAATCAGATACTACTGACTACTAGTCTTCACATGAAACTAACCGTACAAAAACATTTCTTTTAATGATAGCTTCTTTTTACAAAATGATTATTTTAAATATGGTAAAAGTTACTAGAAAATCTTCACTTCAACATGACAGAAATTATTTTTATTTGCTCCACATCAGTTCTTAACATGATATCAAAACAAGGAGTAAAAAATTATTTACCAACAATAATAAATCACCAAAGTCTGCGAGTAGTTATTTGTAAGAAAATTAATGCAAGCAGAACTGTTTTATTATAATAAAATCACTGCCATTCAAACATGTTTTAAAGGGTCAAGAAAGACTGGGTTTCAACGATCACAGAAAAAACTTCTTATGGAAGTCATGCTGTATATGTGAACATCATCTTTTATGGTTTCAAGGCACGAAATGGCTGAAAAGTGCAGATCTGGAGTTATTAGCATTTCATAGTAAGTTCCTATCAAGCGTGTGTGTGCACATGTAAACCAGAAATATTTATGTAGTACAGCGAAATAAATCTGCAATATATAATGCTATGAATATTAAGTTAACAGTAAGCTATAACAAACTGTAAAATAAGTCTTAAGGTAAAGATTAATGTTTCATTTATCACAAGAGGTTAAGAGTCAACCTCATTAAATACCCAATTCGTTACCTAAGAATACAAGGGTACACGTTTTTTACACACCTTCCTGCCAGTTCCTTATCTAAGTACTTGGCAGCCAGTCTTGCCCCATAAACTTCAGCCTGGAGAACAGCTATATGTCTACGAAGGGCTTCATTCTCTTTTCTCAACAACTTCACTTCAGCTTCAAGTTGAGCTTCTTTCATTTTTTCTTTTTTGTTTGCTTCAAGCTCTCTCTCCTAATTAAAAAATAAAAAAACCAGCACAATGTAATGAAAATACATTTAAGGCTTTTTAACAACAGACCAATTTCCTCAGAATACATAAAAGCGCACAATCTACAATACCAACAATGAAAGCATATGAGAGAAGTTACCACTTTGTTTCTGTAAAATGGAACAAAGATTTGGACACAGTTCTTTTTAACTAGTACCAGAAGGTACTGGGACCACTTCCACATAAGATAATTGCATGCCTTGGAGTACTTTGACACTGAGGATACTAAGAGAGTTAGTCTTCTCTAAGCTAATGTCATCATATACTAATAGGAGTGGTTTCAATGAATAATTGAATCTGCTCTCTATTTACTTTCTAAGAATGATGCAAGAACCTAGACTAAAATAAAAATAGTCACACTGGTGGTTGTACCCAAACATTTATTTAACTTTAATGCAACAATTCTATAAACAAGTCAAAATCCTTCAGCGGTGGAATAGATTCCACAGCTAATTTACCTGAGAGGACTACAAGAAAGTTGCACTGCTTAAATTAGAACACATATTCTAATTTTTTAAAGAACATTTGATGGAAAAAAATAATAAATAAAGAACATTTGGTGGTCATGGAAAAATGCTGGTAACAACTGCATTGAAACATACGTTAAAAAATTTCTCTACATAAGCATATGTATGGTACAGATTATCACTGAATTGGGGGATCTGACTCATCTATTTGTCCATATGTTAAAGTGAATGAAGAACTGTTTGCTGAGGAAAACAGGGCCCCACTTGCCTATTATGAGGTAGGATGGACATCCATTTTTAGCTCTCATAAAAGGATACCATCGTATGCTCCACTTGGTAGACAGCCCATATACATGAATTACAAGTGTTAGCCAGAGTATAAAACCTCAAGATCTTTGCCATCAAATTTTTATCACAAGCTCACATGTGAGAAATAATGTTCAATTTACCTTAGAATGATATAAAGTACAGTATGTCTATTCCTATAAATCAGGAGTTACTAATGTAAATGCCTTCAGGACCCAAACACAAAACAGGCCGATACAAAACAAAGTAGAATGGAAAACAGAAGGTACAAAATCTAAAGGCAGTCAAGTTCAAGTACACACACAAACTCTGTGGCCAAACAAAACTCTTCTGAGAGTTTGATAATGGCCCTGATAGATATTTTAAGTGTTACTTTTGGATCAAGAAAACTATCCAAACACTGTAAACTTCCATTTATTTATCCTAAGTAGAAGTGTTTTTACTGCCTTCCAGAACTGTTTTTACCAACTCACTGATTCACAGAATCAGTGACAGTGTGGCTATATTTGTTGACGAATTGTGAAGACACTGTTTACTATGTCCCCTTTGTGAGACTTAAAAATCTAGGGGCACCTGGGCGGTTCAGTCAGTTAAGCATCTGACTCTTGATTTCAGCTCAGGTCACGATCTCACGGTTATGACATCAAGCCTCACGTCGAGCTCTTCGAGGAGTACAGAGCCCCTCCCCATGCACGCGTGCACTCTCACTCTCTCTCTCTCTCTCTCTCTCTGAAAATAAACTTAAAAAAAATCTTATTAAAAAAAAAAATCTACCTCAGCACCAGAAAGATTTTTATCTTGAGCAAATGGCAAGTGATAGTTCCTACTGTATGGGTACTGATTATTGTAATTATTTCCCTTTTTATTCTGGATATTAAGAAGCTGAGAAATAAATTCTAAAAACTTTTAACAACTCATGGAATATATTTTGGTACTAATTTAACTGTCTGCTTTGGTCAACTGGTCTGACAATAGTATATCAATAAATGATATAAACATCACTATATGATATATTCAAATACAAGGCTGTGAGTACCACAAACTTAAAACACAAAAACATAATATACAAGCTAAAATGAGTACCAAATGTTGGATATACTTATCACGTCTTTGATTAAAAATATTTGTTATTATTATAAACAGAAGAAAATTAATTAGCAGCCTTTTTCAGCTTCTGTAAAAAAAAAATGTAACCATTAAAACCTAACTTCCAGATACTGTTTTTAAAGAATTTGAAGAATAATCTAGAATCTTCCTTTTATAACAACTTTGGAATTACTAAAATTGCAATTTATTTCAGAACCTATTTCCTAAAAGGCAAGTATCAATTCCAAAAAACCCCCCAAAGTTTGGATAACATGAACAAAAATCTTTTTTATGACATTTACTGGGGTTAATGCTGTTTGTGTCAGAAAAAGAGTTCTTAGAAGACCAGGTATTCTTTGGTTTATGGGCTAAATAAACTTTACGTTAAGAATTACCTACTTAACAATTACTTCAATGAGCTATTTACATAATATTTATTGAATCTGAGAAACACATATTAAGCCACCACTTTGTCTTCACAATTCAAACACCTAATGAATCTGGCAAACTCTTAGGCCTAAAAATAACATTTGCAAGCATGAAAAGGACAAAGAAAACTGAATTTAATCACTTTTAGATTTAAAAAAAAAAATTTTTAGTTAGCCTGTTTATTATTAGGTAACAACCAAGAAACTCATGTTGTATTTAGATAGTCAAACACTGTATTTTGAAAAGAAATAAAACCATAAGATAAATTGGAGGCTGATTAGATTGGGAGAGTGGGAAAAATATTAAGAACTTACATATTGTTATTTTCTAAAATAAATTTTGATAAGGAGTTTCAAAATTCAGTTGTTTCAAAGGCCACACAATTATTCCAAGACTACTAAAAGGTTATGGCACATGCAGTAGATGAGTAAGAAACCAACATGCACATTCTTTTCCTCGGGATAAACTCAAATAGAAGAGGAAAAAGCTATTTCCACTTAATGTATCTTTGAAATATTCAAGTGAGAAAACCAACCGCTCTTTTGAATTAGAGGTTTGAGCAAGTTACAAGGCTCAGGAGTTGTCAAACATTGATGGGCTCTGCAAATAATGGTTATAAAATTACAAACAAAAGAAAAATCTTTAACAACATGTAGCGAAAAAGAACAAAGGGCCACCAACTGAACTCTTCAGGTACTGGCACATGAAAAAATCACCATCATGACCATCGTTTTCAAATACAAAGTGACAACACGCAATATGCAAATAAGACACTAAGAACACTTCAGCATGACATATTAAAGCAAAACAGAAACGGGACACTTACCAGCTCCTCCACAGAGGGGACAGACTTAAGATATAAGAAAAAAGTTTCATAATTAGAAAAATGTCAAACAAATGAATTTATCTAGTGGTATAATCATTATAAGGAAAATTCCCATATGTTGAATATCATTTGGATGAAGTTTCATTAGAACAAATATATTTGCAAATCCATAAGTAATAGTAACTATATAGTATTAAAATTTTTTGTTTTACCAAAATTAGTCAACTCAACTAGTTCAGTGCCTTTTGACTATAGCACCCTGATTAAGATCTAATGTTAACACTTCAATTCTTTTCTACTGAAAATGTACATTGTTGCTCAATGTTAATATCAAACATCCCAAAGAAGCAGTTACAAATCTAAGTCACTTCAGTTAAACAAAACAAGACTACCAACTTAGATCCATAGAATTTCTGAATTGTAAAGGTTTAAGGAGCATGTAAACATTCATTTAAATAAATTCTAACCCATCAGTATTAGAAACTAATCAACCAATCAAATGGAATTAACTGAAAACAGGGAAAACTTAAAAATGTATTACTATCATCATCCCATTTCACCTCTCCCAAGCTGTACCTGTCTTACTGCTGTGTCCCCTGTGGTCAACAAAGTGGCACATAGTGAACACTTAATACGTGAGAGATTAAGCCGACATGAGACTTAAAAAATTTTTTCTATTTAAATAACCTATATTATGAAGGCAAAGGTGAATTATGGAAAATTTATGTAATGAGTATTATACAAACATTACAAAATGTTTAGTGACAGGAAAAGTGCTTCTATGAAGAGCAACAGAAAAAATGTGCCACGGGTTGGCACCCAATTCCATTTTCCCCTTCATCCTTATTAACAGAACTCCAGTTTTACTGGAGGTGGTCATGTGACCAAATAAGAGGCCGAAATGCAAGTCCCAATAGCCAACGAGATGGCTAAACTGATTGGCAAAAATCGCTGAGGAGGGTTTCATGAAGAGTTCCTTAAAGAAGGCTAATGCAGCCTGGAAGCATCCTTTTGCCCTTTTCTTAGATTCTTCCTTCTTCCTGCCTGGAATAAAGAAATCCTAAAGATGGAAACTATGAGCTAAAAATGGCAGAACACAAGAATAAAAAGAACCTGGACACCCAGTCTCTGTAGAGCTATTATATCAGCTCTAGACTACCTATCTCGGGGCTTGAGAGAAAACAGTTTGTACTATTCAAGAATAATCCTAGTGTTACTTGGATTTCTGTTATATGCAGCTGAACTTAATCCTAACTGATCCAACAGGGGAAAAAAATGTTTACGTGTTATAATCACAAATATCTTTTAAATGTATGTACACAGAGATTTTCAAAGAAGAAAACAAAATCCTATTCTAAGTATCAGTTGCTTACTGATGTTATCACTTATCACCCCCAGGTGATGAGACAGTGGATGATCACGAAGATCTTTACATCTCCTGTGTTTTCTGAATTTCCCACCATGAGCACATATTACCTTTTATAGTCAAAAGCCTCATTAAAAACCGTGCTCTTTGCCCTCTAAAATATATGTAAGTATATGTTACCTTCTAAACTACTTACCAGTTTTGCCTTAATGGTACCAGAGTCAACACTCTGGCCAGTTTGAGCATGAAGCTGCAGCTGAATAGAGTGCAACTGTAAAAGCTGATCGTGGACTTCTTTCTCCAGCACGACTTTTTCTGCCTGGGTCTCTGTCAGTTCAGATTTCAGATCTACCAACTGTGCCTTATGAAACAACAACAAAAAACATCAAGTAAGCTTAATTTTATTTTGACTCGAATAATAGTTATTCAAAAAGGATACAGGCTACCTGTAAAATGAACAGAGGAACACCAGAATGAAGAGATGAAGTGACTGAGCTCTAAGACATCCATCTAAATAGTCACAAATGCAATAGCACAGGTAAGATACTGGAGTGGTAAGAGAACTAACTCTACCATCAACAGCATCTTCTTTTATTTTATTTATTTTTTTCAGTAATCTCGACACCCAACGTGGGACTCAAACTCACAACTCCAAGATCAAGAGTTACATGTTCTTCTGACAGAGCCAGCCAGGTGCTCCCATAAACAGTATCTTCCAATACAGAATGCTACTTCCATTTTACTTTGCTTACTTTAAGAGGGCTTTTCACTGTTTCACCTTTACCTACAAAGTTTATGAAAATATAAAGGTATGGGATGGCTCATCATCCTTAGCGATAACATGTTTTACAGTGGTTCACTAACATTAATGGTGTATTAGAGGAGACACCAGGAAGTAGCCACCCCAGAGAATACTAGCTCATATGAGCCCATCCACTATCTATCTAGTAATTATTTTAGGTGCTAAGGTGTGAACCACTGAGGTCACAATGGGCCTAAATATCAGAGTTAACTATAAGCTACAGTTAACTGTTACAACATAGCAGAACAACCCCTCAAAACCACTTATTCATTCAAGTTGGAAGTTTTTCATTTTTTACACTTAAATGTTTTATAGTTGTGCACGGGATGTCTTGTGTGTCTGGTCTTCCCAATCACCAGTAGATCAAAGATTAAGAAAAAGGCCTTAGTTTTCTATTTAATTCAACGTAACTGTACTAAGCATCAAGGGGCTCAGAACTATATTAGCTCAAGGAGAAAAAAATTGTGGAAAATACTTTTAGAATTATAGATTACCATTATTTATGTCTTGGAGAAGCTTTCTTATTTATTAACTGAGGTAATATATATGCAAACCAACTAAAGAAAAATGTGGCAAGTTACAGGTGTATTTAGAATCGGTCATCCCAAGGAATTCAAAGCAAAGGAAGATTTAAAGAGGGTTAGTGAAGGAAAAAGAGTCTAGAGGTGCTTTGAAGTTAAGTGACAAGGACAAAATTGTAGTAGTAAAACAGTCCAGAGATGGAAAGACCAGAAGAGGCAGAAAGAGACCAGAAGCAACTGAGGGAAATTCTCTGGGTATGAGCGACCAAAGGACTAATATACATCTCTACACCCCAACTGCACCAATCAGTGCCTAGGACATAAAAGATGCTCAATAAATATCTTTAAGTTGAGATGAATTCTAATACTGTAGAAGTGCTCTTGCATGCACACTCTCTCTCTCTCCCCCTCCCTCCAAACATACACATATACACACAGGCGCACTTCTTATCGTGAGTAGGAGAATGGGCACAAAGGGGTAAAGGGGACTGGAAGCTACAGGCTTTTAGTTACAGAATTTAAGTAAGTCAGGGGATGGAAGGTACAGAATAGGGAACATAATCAATTGGTATTACCATAGCAATGTATGGTGAGAGATGATAGCTACACTTGTGATGAGCATAGCACATAGAGCTGTTCAATCACTACACCTGATACTAATGTAATATAGTGTGACAACTATACTTTCATCAAAAAAAAAAAAAAATTAAATGCGGGGCACCTGGGTGGCTCAGTCGGTTAAGCGTCCAACTTCAGCTCAGGTCATGATCTTGCAGTCTGTGAGTTCAAGCCCAGCATCGGACTCTGTGCTGACAGCTCAGAGCTTGGAGCCTGTTTCAGATTTTGTGTCTCCCTCTCTCTCTGCCCCTCCCCCCTTCGTGCTCTGTCTCTCTTGCTCTCAAAAATACATAAAACATTAAAAAAAATTTTTTTAATGTAAATGCTAAAAGAAATAATTACATTAGTAGTTGACTCTGTTCTTTAAATGTAATGAACATATACAAGAGATTACAGAAGAACTTCATTTCCATTGCCTTCTATTTTTTTTTTTTTTTTAAGAACTTTGTCTTTTTTTTCAACGTTTTTATTTATTTTTGGGACAGAGAGAGACAGAGCATGAACGGGGGAGGGGCAGAGAGAGAGGGAGACACAGAATCGGAAACAGGCTCCAGGCTCTGAGCCGTCAGCCCAGAGCCTGACGTGGGGCTCGAACTCCCAGACCGCGAGATCGTGACCTGGCTGAAGTCGGACGCTCAACTGACTGCGCCACCCAGGCGCCCCATCCATTGCCTTCTAAAAGAGTGTGTAATACTTTCACAAATACTCCTAATTGAAAAACGTAGAAAAAAAACCCTTACATGTATGATAAATATGTCTTACAGATCTTCTTCCCTTTAACAAAAAAAAAATGCCCACCAAAGAAAATTATAAACATTTATAATCACCTCTTACCAGACAATGTTCAGTACATTTTGAAGACTGCTCTTTTAAAGTACAAGTAAGTCTTGCCTAAAAAGTTCTTCTTAGTCAAAACAAAACAAACAACCTACAGGTTTTTACAGTGTAACAAGATAACCATAAAAGGAAAACAAAGATTTGAATAATATGCACTCTTTTTAAGCAATATGAAACTTATGCTAGAGTGAACCTATATGCAGAAAAGGTTTAACATAAGTCATTTACTCTATAACAACCCTCACCTATTTTTTCATTACATTCACTTTCAGTCTGCATTTACCTGATTATAATATACTCCTCTATTCCTAACATTTCCTATAAACTGGAAGTTAGATCTAAAGGTTTAATTAGAGGCACCTGGCTGGCTCAGTCAGTAACACATGGGACTCTCGATCTTGGAGGTAGAAATTCAAGCCCCACGTTGGGTATAGAGAATACTTAAAAATTAAAAAAAAAAAAAAAAAATCTTTAAAGGTTTAATTATATTTACTTACTAATTAAATCTTTGTGGCAAGGGATATACTGTATGTTTCAAAAGGCATACACTGCCTGGTAGTCCCACAATGATTTACCTTTCAAATCAAATATCTCATGAATCATTAACAATGGAGTAAAACTTCTGGAGTTAAGAGACTGAAGAGGCATAAGTGGTATTCATTAATTAATTCGGCAGATTAATATTCAAGTCAAATGATTTTAGGGGTGCCTGAGTGGCTCAGTCGGTTGAGCCTCCGACTT
This sequence comes from Lynx canadensis, assembly GCF_007474595.2. Taxonomy (NCBI): domain Eukaryota; kingdom Metazoa; phylum Chordata; class Mammalia; order Carnivora; family Felidae; genus Lynx; species Lynx canadensis. The sequence continues at coordinate 106,687,775 of NC_044307.1, forward strand.
CAGCTCAGGTCATGACCTCACGGTTCATGAGTTCAAGCCCCACATCGGGCTCTGTGCTGACAGCTCAGAGCCTAGAGGCTGCTTCAGATTCTGCCCCTTCCTCGCTGCTCTCTGCCCCTTCCTCGCTCATGCTCTGTCTTTGTCTCTCAAAGATGAATAAACGTTAAAAAAAATATTTTTTAATGATTTTATTCTAAAAGGGAAAAAAAAACAAAAACAGGGTAGTACACAGGTTTTTTGAATATGGCCCATTACAAATATGGACTCTTCATTAAGTCAGTTAATTTCTCAAGAGGTCGCTCAACTTAAAAAGTAAGAAAAAATTCTTTATAAGGAGAACATGCAGATATTAAAATTCGAAGCCCAGTTTCTCTGTTCCTCCTTGTTCAACCGACAGTCACATCTCCTTGTGCAGTGCCAGCCAGCTCCCTGAGAAAGGATGGTTAAGGTCAGAGAAAATGGATTTGGCCACATAGGACACCTGGTCACCAGGGCGGCTTTTAACTCTGGCAAAGTTAATATTGTTGACATCAATGACCCCTTCACTGACCTCAAATACATGGTCTACATGTTCCAGTATGATTCCACCCATGGCAAATTCAATGGCACAGTCAAGGCTGGAAACAGAAAACCTGTCATCAGTGGAAAGCCTATCTCCATCTTCCTGGAGGGAGATCCTTCCAGCATCAAACAAGGTGATGCTGGTGCTGAATATGTTGTAGAATCCACTGGTTTCTTCCCTACCATGGAGAAGACTAGGGCTCACTGGAGGGTGGGGCCAAGAGGATCATCATCTCTACCCCTTTTGCTGATACCCCCATGTCTGTGATGGGCATGAACCATGAGAAGTATGACAACTCCTTCAAGATTGTCAGCAATGCCTCCTGTACCACCAACTGTTCAGCTCCTTCGGCCAAGATCATCCACGAAAACTTTGGAATCATGAAAATACTAATGACACAGTCCAGGCCATCAATGACACCCAGAAGACTGTAGGTGGCCCCAATGGGAAGCTGTGGCATGATGGTTAAGGGGCTGCCCAGGTCATCATCTCTGCTTCTACAGCCAAGGATGTGGGCAAAGTCATCCAAGAGCTGAACAGGAAACTCACTAGTTTGGCTTTCCATGACCCTACCGTCAATGTGTCAGCCATGGACACCAGACCTGCTGCCTAAAGAAAGCTGCCAAACATGATGACATCAAGAAGATGGTGAAGCAGGCATTAGAGGTCCCCCTCAAGAGCATTCTGGGCTCCACTGGGGACCAGGCTGTCTCCTGCAACTTTAACAGTGATACCCACTCTTCCACCTTTGATACCTGCGCTGGCACCGCCCTCAATGACCACTGTATCAAGCTCATTTCCTGGTACGACAATGTATTTGGCTATAGCAACCAGGCAATAGATTTTATGTTCCATATGGCCTCCAAGAAATAAGAGTCCCCTGGACCAGCCCCATTGAAAGCATAAGAGAGAGAGGGAAGCCCTCAGCTGCTAGAGAGTCCTTGCCACAAATCATCCCCTAACACAACGAGACCCCTCTTGACCTTGACAGTTTCCATCCTAGACCCTCTGAAGAAGAGGGGCTTAGGGAACCCCACTTTGTCATCCACATCAATAAAGTACACTGTATCCTCCCAACAAAACAAATAAATACAGTAAAATTAAATTAAATTAAATGCCAATCTTATTTTTAAAACAAGTGTTTCAAATTTACTTTAAATTTTGTAATAGTTAAGTAACTCTTTTCTAGTCCATGATATAAGCATTTTAGCTAAGAAAACTTAGTCACTGATAAATTTTATGTCAAAATTAGAAATGTGCGTATTTTATATAATGGTTATCTTTCTAATACCACCAAATTTTAGAATTCAAAGAGAACATAAAGACTACAATTATGACAGTTACTATTTACATAATGAAACCAAGGCCAATCAAAGTTGCTTTTATATCCAGGGCTACCCCACTGGTCAGCAGCAAAACAGCACTTTGAACCCAATTACTCCCAGAACAAGGTAGTGGAAGTGTTATCAAGCAGCTGGTCATAAGGAAAAAAAAAAAAACTGTTTCTATAGCGACAATACATATGTTTAACTTACTAACAATATTCACAGCTACCACAAAGCAAGCATCTATATACCATATGGCAGGTATATACACACCACACATGATCTGCAATTCTTACCACACTCTCCAACTTTTTCTTAATAGTTAAGGAAACTGGAACTCATAGTTTAAGCAATTTACCAGAATCACACAGCTAGTAAGTAATAGACTCCACATTGTTCTGACCATAGAAAAAGCCTAAGCATCTCTTACCTCACTGTCTTACCCTGGCCACACTGTAACTCGTAAAGAGCCAAAGTTTAAAGGAAACAGGTGATTTCAACCTTCAACTCTTACTTAAATTTTCAAGTGATATCCCAAAAATGTTTTATTTTTTTAAAATATTTTTATCTTAGATAGCATGAGTGCACAAGCTGGGAGAGGGGCAGAAGGAGAGACAGAGAGAATATTAAGCAGGTTGCACATGCAGCCCAGAGCCCCACACGAGGCTAGATCCCACGACCCTGGGATCACAACCTGAGTGGATTCAAAAGTTGATGCGCAATTGACTGAGCCACCCAGGCACCCCCAAAAGTATTTTTAAAAGCAAAACCAAAATAGTTAAAAACTATGTTACATACAGACTTAATTTGGGATACGATCTTTTCCCCTTCCTGCACTTGATCTTGGGAGATTCATTTAGAGAAAAAATAAAACAAAAGCTGATCATCAAGACACTCTACCCCTACACAGTAAGGAAAAAATGATCTCATTCTAGGAGGGTCTCTGGGTCTTAAGACCATAGCCTTGGGGCACCTGGGTGGCTCAGTCAGTTAAGCATCCAACTCTTAATTCAGCTCAGGTCATGATCTCATGGTGAGATCGAGCCCTTTGTGGGGCTCTGTGCTGTTTGCAGGGAGCCTGCTTGGGATTCTCTTTCTCTCTCTCTGTCCCTCCCCAGCTCATTCCCTCTCTCTCTCTCTCTCAAAATAAATACATAAACATTAAAACAAACAAACATGGGGGCACCTGGGTGGCTCAGTCAGTTGAACGGGCGACTCTCGATTTTGGCTCCAGTCACAATCTCACAGTTTGTGAGTATGGCCTTCACTTCACGTGAACCAAGCCATTTAAATCAACCACTGGTGAGATTTTCTAAAGCAGTGATTCTTAGCATGTGGTCCAGCTGGAATGGAGTCTGGAGATAGATGAAAATTTGAGGCATATTTTGCAAAGTAGGAATGAAGTATTCCCCAAAATGAAAAAGACAGGCAGTCTATCTAAATAACACTGGAGTATTATCATCACCACTTATTTGTATTTAATGCAGCCATTACTATTCTATTCTCATCTCATACTCTTCCAAAACATCCAAACTTTTCCAACAAGGTAATTCCTTTCTAAAATAATCCTTTATTACTAGATTCCACTGTGCAGCACCAAAACCAAAGGAATTTTTTGTTCAGAGTTTCCATTTTGTCCAGGCCTTAATCCTCTATGTTATCTGCTAAAAATACACAACACTTGCATTTTTCTTTCGAAACATAAGCTAATTTTTATTTAACAGTCTTATGGAGAAAAATGACAATTACTTTAACTTAAGCACCCTTCAAAAACCTCTTTGGGAGAGGATCAGACTAAGACAAGAAATTAGCAAACATCAAGTTGTATGGCAGGGAACTTGGATGTAGCTCAGTCATTTGTTTCAGCACATCATTCAGCTCTTTTAGTAACATTTTAAAAGGGCCAATCTAGGAACCTAAAAAACTCTGGTAAAATATCTTTATTTCGCACATGAGGAAACTGAGGCTCAAAGATATTGAGTGGCCCCAAAATACAAATTGCATGGCATTAAAACTCAGACCTCCTGACATCTTTTATAATCCGGCAGTAATAGGGACATGGTGACCAAGCAGTCCAGGGCCCCCAAATAAGATCACATCCCCAGACCTCAGACAGGGCTTTAAGCAAGAGACTCAGAACATTCCTCATCTAGCTAGCAACTCCTTCCCCGCGCCCAACAGTAAAACTCATGTGTGTGCACAGATAGACACACATGCAGGAACAGACATGCATACACACAAAAACATACATTCCCCAAATTGTTTAAGAATTACAAAAAAAAATAGCTGACTCCAAATAGCAGTTGACCTGTAATGAACTGTAGCACAGAAAGCTGCTGATAAAGTAAATATAATCTCACCTACAAATTTACCTACAAATGTTTCTATACCTTCTGTTTTAAAGTACGTGCACAAAAGGTAATCACTTCACTAAAAAGAAACAAGTATGCTTTTAAAAGTCTGTATGTTTTTTTATGTTTGAAAATGCAGTTTAGGATGAAAGTACAGATTAGAATTTAAATCTCTAGCAATTATACCATTTAATGTCAATATCTAAGACTTATCATCTATACCCACCTATTTCCCGAAAGGCTGTAAAGCTCACAAGATAAATAAAAGAAATGTAAAAAATAAAAAATAAAAATGTAAAAAAAAAAAAAAACTGCGCCTGGGTGGCTCAGTTGGTTAAGTGTCCGACTTCGGCTCAGGTCATAATCTCACGGTTCATGAGTTCAAGCTCCACATCCGGCTTGCTGCTGTTAGCATGGAGCCTGCTTCGGGTCCTCTGTTCCTCCTCTCTCTGCCCTTCCCCCATGCTCTCTCTCTCTCTGTTTCTCTCTCTCAAAAATAAACAGTCAAAAAATAAAAATAAAAACATATAGAGATGGCAAGATTTCACTAAAAAAATCCACCTTAATACAGTTTATTGTGTATTAAATTTAATACTGAGTTTCCTATCAATAGGAAAACCTTTATATATTATATAATTCTCCTTGACTCATTAAAAGAAGCAATGCCATTTTATCTGGTGAGACTCCTTCTTTCCTGGAACTAAACTTTTAAAAAAAAAGTATCATAGGAATTGTTATATACATATAGGATCCTGAGTGACAGCAAAAGCAGAACAGAGCCATTCTTCACAGGGACTTTTCTCCTGTGAAAAAAAGTCACAGGGAAAATGCAACTCGTGAAAGCATTTTGATCCATTCCGTTTTTTCCTTCTACTCCTTCAACAGAGCAGAACAACGTCTCAGCCCTAATCTGAGTTAACCCATACCTCTTATAAAGAATCTCCCTCTGCCTTCCTGTTCCCCGCTGTGCCTGAAGTACTTAGCATTGCTCCAACCACCCAAGAGTACAGAAAGACAACAGATCCAATTCTAAAACAAAGACTGTGACCAAACAGAAAATATATTCAGAAGTCAAGTATAAAAACCTCTGCCACCCCTCAAGATAGGAAATAATATTCCTCTTTATTACAAGTCAGCTCCTGAAAGAGCCTGCACATCTGGCTTACCAAAGTTCTGTGAGAAAACTGCCTATTCGCTCCAATTCCCTCTATACAAGCATAAAAGACCACTAACTTCATCTGTCATCATTCTTCTCCAAACTGCTCTGCAGTTTAAGACCAGCAAACTTGTTTTTGTTTCTAAACTACATTCATTCAGCAAGTATTTATCAACTACCAACCACATGCCAGGCACAGGCTGGGCTCTAGGGAGACACTGGTAGGTGAAACAAATGGGGATCCCGGCCTGCAAAGCGTGCAGTGGCCTTGTGCAGGAGGCGGCTTGTGAAGAAAATGAGTGGCATATGTAACAACAGCACTAATGGCATTATATGCCAGGTACTTTTTGGAACATATTCATATTTTAATTGTCTTAATCCTCATGATAATCCTCTGAGAGACACATTTTTTGTACAGAGAAGGAAACTGAGGTGCAGAGAAGTCAGGTAACTTGTCCAAGGTCATTACAAAGCAAGTAATATAATATATACTTACCAAGTGTAAGCTGTATGAAAGAAACTAAAAGAAGGGGATTCGTGGGGTGGGAGAGTACACTTACTCTTCTGAGAAGTGTTCCAGTTGCTGTCAGAGCAGCAATTCTCACAGGCCTGTGGGACCTTTCAGGGCATCCACAAGGTCAAAACTATTTTAATACTAATAAAGCATTATTTGCCTTTTTCACCATGATGACATTTGTACTGAAAGTGCAAAAGCAATGATGAGTAAAATGTGTTTGCAGTTAAAGAACAAAAAGTTCATTTAAGAATGCCCGTGATGAAGCAATAAAAATTATAAATTTTGGGGGGACGCCTGGGTGGCTCAGTCAGTTAAGTGTCCGACTTCGGCCCAGGTCATGATCTCACAGTTCGTGAGTTCCAGCCCCGCGTCAGGCTCTGTGCTGACAGCTTGGAGCCGGGAGCCTGCTTGGGATTCTGTGTCTCCCTCTCTCTCTGCCCCTCCCCAGCTCATGCTCGCACTCTGTCTCTGTCAAAAGTAAGTAAACTTTAAAAAAAAAATTATAAATTTTTAAAAATCTCAACCCTTGAGTACTTCCTTTTAATATTCTGTGTGATGAAATGGGAAGTGTGCATAAAGCATATACGCTGCATATCAAATCATGTTGTCCCAAGAAAAAGCACTTACGCAATTGCTTGAGTTGCAAAACCAAACTGTTTGCATGGAACACCAGTTTTACTTGAAAGAAGAACAGGGATCCCTGGGTGGCTCAGTTGGTTAAGTGTCCAACTTGAGCTCAGGTCATGAGCTCGCCTTTCGTGAGTCTGAGCCCTGCATGGGGCTCTGTGCTGACAGCTTGGAGCCTGGAGCCTGTTTCAAATTCTGTGTCTCCCTCTCTCTCTGCTCCTCACCTGCTCGTGTTTTGTCTCTCTCTCTCAAAAATAAATAAACTTTAAAAATTTTTAAAAAAGAAAGAAGAACAAATACATTACTATTGGTAGACATATTCTTGACAACGATTAAGTGAATCTGTTACTTCAAGGCAAACAACTGAGAGTATTATTGCCAATGGTAAGAATTTGTGTTTTCAAATGAAAATTAGAATTCTGGAAAAATTGAAGCTTGACAGCTTCCAAACGCTTAAAGGATTTTCTGATGAGGCTGGTGATATTAACAAATATGACTTAAAAAAAAATTTTTTTTTAATGTTTATTTATTTTTGAGACAGAAAGCAAGCAGGGGAGAGGCAGAGAGAGAGGGAGACACAGAATCCAAAGTAGTTCCAGATTCTGAGCGGTGAGCACAGAGCCTGACACAGGGCTCAACCCCAGGAACCATGAGATCATGACCTGAGTCAAAGTCAGACCCTTAACTGACTGAGTCACCCAGGCACCCCAACAAATGTGTTTTTTTTTTAATATTGTACAATGAGGTGTACCCACATTTAGAAAATCTGCATAACTCAGCAAACCAGTATTTTCAAACGACCAATCCATAATGTTAACATCAGGACTCAGTAAGAGATCCATTCAATGACTACATACATAGACCAATGTATTTTACTTTAACAGTGGATGAAAACTTCATTGATTAGAGTTTCAGACTCCACATTGTAACTAACCTTTAAGAAATTACCTTTTTAAAAAAAAAAAAAGTTTATTTATTTTGAGAGAGAGTGAGGGCACAAGCAGGGGAGGGGCAGAGAGAAAAAGAGAGAGAATCCCAAGCAGGCTCCACACTGTCAGTGTGGAGCCCAAAGTAGGGCTCAAACTCATGAGCTGTGAGATCATGATCTGAGTTGAAACCAAGAGCCAGACACTTAACTGACTGAGCCACCCAGGCGCCCCAAGAAATTACCTTTTAATATCAAAGAAAAATATCCACAACTATCTGAAAAGGTTATTAAGATACTCCTCCCTTATCTAACTATATATCTCTGTGAGGTCAAACTTTCTAGGCTACAACCCACGCCTCATATCACAAATGTTTGAATGCAGAAGCAGATGTAAGAATCCAGCTGTCTTCTAGTAAGCCAGATATTTAAAGATTATTCTTAAATGTAAAACAGTGCTGTTTTTTGGAAAGTTATTTTCTCATTAAAAATGATATCTATATGAACATATAATAGACTTACTGTTACTATTTTCAGCTGATACAGGAAATATTTAAAGTTTTCTCAGTTTTAATTTCTAATACAGTAAATGCCTACAGACCTAATCCACATTTTGGGGACTTCATAATTTGTAGAGTGGAAAGGGGTCCTGAGACCAAAAGTTTGTTGTCTTCAAGTGTGAAGGGAGGCCCATGTGGCTGCACCATATAGAAAAGAGAAAAGAATGGTAAGATATGTCATTGAAGAGATATCCAGAGGTCAGATCATACAGCTTGACAGCCATAAGAAGTTTGAATTTTACTCATAGAATAATTGAGGCATTTTAAGCAAAATGACATGATCAAATTTATGTTTTAAAAAAGGGCAGCTGTGTATAATACAGGAAACAAAGTGAATGAATTATGGCTGGAGGATTTTCAAAAAGAAACAGATAAATCTGTGATGTATTTTTGAAAGTTAAATTACTTTGATGTTAAGCTCAAAATGAAGTTCCAAGCAACATAAAATGTTTCCTGTTTCCATTTGCATGTTAACGCAGTTGGTTCTATGATCAAACTGGAGGTAGGGTGAAGAGAATCAAGCTACCCTATATTCTAGAAATGTCACAAGTACACTAAGTCCATACACAATATGAATGTTTAATGTTACTTTTAGTCACAGTTTCAAATTTTTCTTAAAATGGAATACCATGAAATATTAACTTACAAATCCTATCCTTGTGGATCACATACCAGGGGAAAAAATGAACCTGCAGATTTAGTCATTCAACAATGTAGTGGACACTGTGTTAGATGCCACGGATATAGACAGAAACCATCCCAGCCCTTGTGAAACTTGCATTATAGAATGATTACTGGTAATCTTTGAGGATTCATGGTAGAACACTAAAAGTGTTTCAAATAATTTATTCATTTAAATAAATATTTATTGAGTACACACTGTGTGCCAGGATCTGGAGACAAAAAAGATGAGTAAGACATGGATTCTGCCCTTCAGAATTTCACCGTCTGGTAAAAAGAGACAAAATTACACTTCCAATTATGACAGGGAGTGTCATAAGCACTGTTACAGAGGCCATGTGTGATGTACCAATTCAAAATGGAGTGAAAAAAAAAAAAAAAAAAGGAAGCGAAAGTCTGGGTGATGTATGGAAATGCTGAATCACTATCATCTACACCTGAAGCCAGTATTCCACTGTATGTTAACTCCCTGGAATTTATATAAAAACTTAAAAAAACAAGCAGTGAAAAAGTCAGTCAGAAAGGAGAAATACCTGAGTACTAAAGAAATCAGCTAATATATAGAGTAGAGAAAGGTCTGAGAAATGAAAATCCCTTGCAAGTGAGACAGGGATGTAAATAGGGCAGAAAGGTTGGTATTCAATGTGTGAGTTTCAAATTTCCAATTTTAAAAAGGGGCCAAACAACAATTCTATAATCCACATATCCGTCAACTGGATATCCATACTCAAAGGAATTGCTCACTACTCGATAAAGTTTGAAAGCACTATAGAGAAAAAAATTACCAACCCATTCCTAGAGACCAAAATGAGTTCACAAAGAGATAATATTCCCCCCACCTAAAGTCAGCTTTCCACAAAGCACTTGATATTATTTCACCTAAGACATAGTCTTGACCCTCCAAGAGATTACCTTCCAGAGGTAGAGAGATGTGGCAGCCACTAATGACAGAACAACGCAACAAATTTAACAGTCCAAGTGAGTTAAAGGTGTTATGACCGGCTCTGCCTATATAGAGCAGAGACAAATGGGGTGAGGAAAGCCTTCACAGAGATGGTGAGGTAAGTGGTATCTTGAAAGATGAGTGGGTGTTTGACACTGTAGACAAAGGGGACAGAGAAGGCACTATACACAAAAGCCTATGTTAAAGCAGTGATGCCATGCAAGGCCTATTTAGAGAGCTGCAAATAGACCAGTTTTATTGAGAGGCAAAAGGAGCTAAGAAGGGGTGACAAGGGATAAGGACAGACACACTGGGCATTGATCACTATGCTCGAGTTTGAATTTTACCCAGTTAGTAAAAGAAAAGCATAAGTAAAAGAAGAGTGACCAGAATCAGAGTTGCCCTTTTTTGATATGAACAATTAAACTGAAATATTTTAGAATGACTCTGACAGTGAGGGGCACCTGGGTGGCTCAGTCGTTTGAGCGTCCACTCTTGATTTCAGTTCAGGTCGTGAGTTCACAGTTTGTGAGATTGAGTCCCACGATTGGCTCTGCGCTGACAACACAGAGCTGCTTGGGATGCTGTCTCCCTCTCACTGCCCCTCCCCCCACTCACACGCGTGCTCTCTCTCTCAAAAATAAATGAACATTTTTAAAAATACTTAAAAAAAAAAGAATGATTTTGAAAATGAAAAGATGGTTTGGAGGGGGTAAGAAGCAATTAGGAGACTATGTTAGGAATATACAAGAAAGGATAAGAAACTTAACTACATACAATCTCCTAAACTCAACTCATCTTTCCTGCCAAACCTGCTCCTTCTCCTGGATTCTTTACTTCAGTAAATGGTGTAAGTCTCCTAGGGCTGTCATAACAAATCACTACAAACTTGGTGGCTTAAAAGAACAAAAATTTATTCTCTCACAGTTCAGGATGCCAAGAGCTCAAAACCAAGCTATTGGCAGGCCTGTTTCCTTCTGGATACCCTGAAGGAGAAACTGTTCCGTGCATGTCTCCTAGCTTCTGACAGCAATCAGGATTGACAGCAATCCTGGGCATTTCTCAAGACTGTTGACATGTCACCCCAATCTCTAATTCTTCCTCCACATAGCCTTCTTCTCAGTGTCTCTGTGTGTCCTAAGTGTCTCTTATCAGGACAATCTCATTGGATTTAGGGTCCACTCTAATCTGCTATGATCTTATTTCCACCCTTGAATTATTACATCTGCAAAGACCTTATCTCCAAATAAAGTCACATTCTGAGGTTCTGGGTGTATATGAATTTGGGGGGAGACTACTATACTCAAACAGCTACCACCTAATCCATTTCTCAAACAGAAATGTGGTGGCATCCTTAACCCCTCCTTGTCCTCATCCTCTGCACATACATAATTATTAAATCCTGTTTCTACTTCTTAATTGAAGGTTATTCCTTTTCTTCATCCCCATTACCATTTTCATTTCAATAACGCTCTTGTCAACATAGCAAACTCCTTGCTACAACACTGGATTATTACTCACATTACTGTGCTTGTTACTAAACAAGTATTGTTGGAGAAAGTCACACAACAAGGCAGACTGGCTGTATCATGAATTTATGATAACTAACTCCAAATAAGTCTCCAACATTGCCTGGCGGTCCCTCTGTTTCTCTGGCCAACTGGCTCTTCCACTCTTCCATAACTATTTCAAATCTCTTCACTCTCTCCAAGCTCTTACTCTCACCCACTTTCAGCAGTTGTCCCCAGCTCCAATTTCACAGAGAACAAAGAAGCCATCAGACAAACACTCTCAACCTCCCACCTCCTGCTCTCACAGTCTCCCTCTCCCTCCAAGTGTAACAGCTGGCCTTTCAATGTGAGGCCATTCTCTCTACATGTATCTTAGATCTCCTCTTCATTCAGAAATCTTACTACTACTACTTACCCTTCTCTTTTGCTAGAATATTCAGCTTCCCTCTCAACTAGATGCTTCTCATTGGCTTATGCACATTTATTGGCTTATACATGCAATACCCCCCTGGAATTCTACACTCCTCCTTCCTGCTACCTATCCAGCCACACTCACTCTTTCTGCCTGCTTTTCTCTCTACCTCCTCCTTCCCCCACCAGGCATAAATATGTGCTTTGGGAGAAACTGGTTTCTCTAGTTCTAGAGCTTTGGTCCCCTTACTTAATCTTGGTAAAATGGGAATAATAATAGTAAACCTATCACACAGGACTGTTGTGAGAATTACATGACTGAATATATGCAAAACACTAAAAGCAGAGCCTGACCAATATTAACTGATCAGTAAGGTTAGCAACATAACTATTGTTAATAATAACTCATGTCCATCTATCTATTCAGCCAACTGACATCTTGGAGTCATCCTAAATTCCCTCATCTCTCCATTCCAATCCATTTCTAGACTTTATTTTTACCTCCCAAGTCTCTCTTGTTCTGTCACCTCCATCTCACTATCCTACCCTGCACGATCATCCTCTCATATGGATCAAAATAAGAATCTTCTAAAGGATTTCCTGCATTCATTCTTGTCATTATCCCAAACTCTCTCCTTAACCCTAGTCTCAGTGAGCTATGCTAATCTCCTATCTGAGGTCACCATCCAGTTTTAAACATCTCCCACTGGTATGATAGAGCCCCCAAATCTACTGCATGGCCTATAAAATCATGTAGATATCGTCCCTAACTACCCGTTCAAACTTATCTTGCATCTCACTCCTTGGGCCATCTGCTCTTATAACACATACCAACTCTCTGTCAGTTCTTCAAGTGCATTATGCACTTGACCATCACAGTGTGTTCCACTTTCTGTTCTCTCAACTGGAATGTTGAATGATATTCCTGTTTCTCTTGGCCTAATTAATTCCTACTTATGCTTTATGTCTTAACTCAATGGCCACTTCCAGAAGGAAGCCTTCCTTGATCCCCCAGAACAAGCTTGATCCCCCATTACACTATGTACCTTTCATAATACTCATCAAAGTTGGAATTTCACACTTACGTGATAATTATTCCAATTAACTCCCCAACAGAATTCAAACCTTGTAACAGCAATAACTATGTCCATTTTGGTCTCCATTGTATCCCAAGTACCCAATACAGCATCTGGCACAGAATTAGTCCTCAATAAATACAGAGTGAATCAATATTAACCTTCAAGTTCAACGGTGCAAAATGGCCTTACCACTTGTTTAAAAACAGAACAGTGTTAAAGCAGTAAAAGGACAGTACATCATCAGTTCATCGTAAACATGGCTCTAAACCAAAAGTTTCTCTTCTGATGGTTGTGAACAGTAAATCACTTTAAAAAGATATACTGATTCAGGGGGGCCTGGGTGGCTCAGTCGGTTGAGTGTCCGACTTCGGCTCGGGTCATGATCTCACAGTTCTTGAGTTCAAGCCCTGTGCTGACAGCTTGGAGCCTGGAGCCTGCTTCCGATTCTGTGTCTCCCTCTCTCTCTGCCCCTCCCCCGCTCATGCTCATGCTCTCTCTCTCTCTCTCTCTCTCTCAAAAATAAGTAAACATTAAAAAAAATTTTTTTTAAATAAAAAAAAGATATACTGATTCAGCAATTGTTGGGGGAGGGAAAGGAAGATGTGACAGAAGATATATTGTTTTGCTGTTATTTTACTTTTATTATTATTATTTTTTTAAGTAGGCTCTATACCCAGCACGGAGCTCAATGTGGGACTCAAACTCACAACCCTGAGATCAAGACCTGAGCTGAGATCCAGTCAGATGCTTAACCAACTGAGCCACCCAGGTGCCTCATGTTTTGCTGTTATTTTAGAGAAGGGGTAAATAGGCAGAAAATTGCATTTCCAGATAGACAGGTGGGTTTTTCTAAAGTATTGGTTCTCAATCTTTGTACTACTCTAACACACTACTATAACTATTACTATTACTACTGCTCTTACTACTGTCCCAATCAATACCTGTGACTCCAGCACAGCTGTCACCAAGTGCTCACTAGAGCAGGAATTCTCATGCATGTGGAAAGTATAAGAGAGAGGTGAGTAACCTGAAATATCTCAATATATTCTGATATTCTTTGTCCTCCCCTTCCCCTTATATATAGCCCTCTCCCTACGGCAAGCAGCAGTCACACAGGCGTCATTTATATTTACTTTTTATTTTATTTTACTTTTTTAAATTGTATTTGAGAAAGAGACACACACACACACAGGGAGAGGGACCATGCACATGTGTGTGAGTGGGGGAGAAGGACAGGGTGAGAATCTCAAGCAGACTGGGGGGACTTGATCCCACGGCCCTGGGATCATGACTTGAGCTGAAATCAAGAGGCTCAACCAACTGAGTCATCCAGGCACACCATTTAGTATTTAATTTTAAATATAACCTCTGGCTTTTTTTGCAGCAAAATTGTTTTAACTACTATATTGATATTAAATATGGTATTACCTAAAGGCACAATAAGTAAGGCAGAAGAAAGAGCAATCTGGAAAGATACTCAAGACCAATTAAATATAAGTTACCTACACTGGAAGTATCTGTGTCTTGATTATAAAAATGTTTTATAATGGTAATATAGTTTAAGGTATTAATCTCTAAAAACACTGAACTTTGGTGCACACCTGTTATATCACACTATAAATGGCCTCAAATGTTGAATCTTAATGCCCATATCCTTAAAACAATAGAAGTAATTCAATCCACTTACTAAGAAATAAAACAGGGCAAGAAAGTATGGAAATCTTTTCTAAAGATTTCAAGATCTCAGATTAATAACAGTATATGAACCTCTGAAATTCTGCAAATAATCCACCAGCAGGTCTGCTTTGAAAGGCACTGCTGACAACGAACCTCTCTCCTCAAAAACACACAACCGGTTCCATGAAAACCGTAAAAACTGCTAAATGTAGAAAGATTAACCCACAAATAGATAAGTTGACTGCAACAGAAAAACACACAAACAAAATGTCCCTTCCCCATTTTCTAAGATCTTTAAGTCAAGGGTTTCAAAGTATGTTGAAGAAACATGCTCACATCACGACAGGCTAGCATTTCTTATTTTGAGAAATAACGCCACCTCCTAAGCCAGGATGTGGAGTCAGAATATGTAATTACGATTTCTGAGAAAAAGGATATACATAATTTATTATAGCTCTGAATACTCATCTAAAATATTTAAAGATGAAAAAGACTGAGTACCACATCCTACTCACAGAATCATCCTTTCTCCAAAATTAGATTTTATATCCGACATCAAAATATCACTGTTCAAAGAGTCCTCTGGTCATTTAAAAATTAGATACTGCTTCACTTTTTAAAAGCTGTTTATCCTCAGTAGGTACTTGCAGTTGGAAGTGATATGAAAGTTCTCATGAGGCAAAAGCTACTCTTGCTCTGTTATTTAAAGCTAAAGCACTATTTCTAAAATCCATTAAATGCATTTTTACTACCCGAAAAATTAACTACCTTCTAGAAGTAAGCAGCAATCAAGAAATAAAAAATCATTTTCATATACCTAGAACAAGACGTGATTAGCTTCACATCAGCACTTCCATTGGAAACTCTTCAAAAAGGTTGGAAGAGATGAACAGTCCTTTCAGCGGAGAAGAAACAAAATCTCTGATTTGCATCTGTGCTAATCACAGATGAATTAGACCACCTTTTCTGTGGCTGCCAGGAAAGAGGAAGACTGCTAACCACTAATCAAGGAGAGGATACATAACTGATATTCATATTGATTTGGATCTAAGGGGCACTCTCAATCATTGTAACTGACAGCAATGATGCTTTCCGGGGTAACTTCATGTTCAAAGAGCTTTGCACATCTCTGATTATCCTATTTTTATGTACTTTAAAATGAAAGACCCATTCTGTTAAATTATCTAGTTAGAAAAAGCTCTTTATGTAATAATGTCAACGTGCCATGTTTCTAAATATTGTAATAAAGCATTAATTTAACTTTCTGCACAACGTGGTAGGTTTTTGGTTTTTTTTGGAACCACCACTACTCCACTCCACCCACACCCACACCCACACACAAGATTAGAGACTAAAGCAAATGATCATTCTTCACATACTCTCACAAATAAATCCAGACTTTGGGAAATATAGTAAAGGACAAACAAAACTTCACTCAATGTTATAAGTCTTTTGAAAAATTGTAGACAACTCTTGCGGTATCTGCCTGTAATTTAAAGACGAACTATAAACCAAGAAGGACACTGATACTATCCTGTTTATCCCACTAAATTTTCCTAAGAGCTTTGATAGAATTCCCCTAAATAGTTCATGCATTCAGGGAATAGTACGTCTGTGTGAAACAAGACACGATGGTCTGAAATAGTTAAAAAAAAACCATCAACACTGTATCAGTCTGGTGATATACAAACCTAGTTTGTCAATGTCAAAATCGATATAAGAGAACTCAAATGTTGAAAGGTGGGCTAAGGTATTCTGACAATCTTTGAGCTTAAATCTTAGGTTTATTAACGATGCATGTACAAGTAGGCTGGAGTAACTAGTTCCTGTTTCCTCCGCATAGAAATACTAGGAAGGTGGGTGACAGGACTCCAGGACACCCACACGTCGATCTACACCCCCTTTTTCTACTCCAACCTCACCTCACTCCTTTGCTTTACACATATACACACGCACTCTCCTGTCGCATCTGAGCCCAGGTGCCCTGGTAGGTAGTTTTCTAGGGTCGTTTCACCAGTGCGTTAAATGGGATCTGATGCCTAGGGCTGAATGCCACCTCCTCCAGGGCCCACAGCTCACCTCCAGCTTGTGGTTAATTTGGGACACAGTCTGGGCTTTATGGCAAAGCTGCGCAAAGCAGGAACTCAGGCTGGTCATCTTCTGTCGCCCCTCATAAGTGATGTCCGCCTGGTCCGGATCGATCTCACCCAGGAGCAGATCCACATCCACGAAGGCCTTGTCGAACTCCTTCTCCAGCACCTCCAGCCATCGGAACATGGATACCCCGCCGGGGGAGACCCCCACGGCGCAGGAGGCGCCCCCGGGGCCCCCTCCGGCTCCTGCCGGGCACGGGCCGCCCGCCGACATGGCGCCGTCTAGGGCCTCCCCCGACTGCTGCTGACCCCCACCGCCCACCCCGCGCGAGAGGAACTGCTGGGACTGCGGGGACCCCCGCGCACGCACGCTCCGTCGGTCCCCTCCCTTCCCCTCGCGCGGCTAACGCCGGCAATGCACCCCTGAGTGGCAAGAGCAGTGAAGCTGAGGCGGCGGCGGTGGCACACGGAAGAATCCGGCTGTCCCACCTCCCGGCCCGCCCCCGCTGCGCATGCGTAGCGAAGACTTAGGCCGACGCAGCCTGGAGGGACGAAGTGGGCGGGGCTAGGACGAGACCTTGGCCTATGAAAACCCTCTACTTGGGACCTGCCCGTCAGCGGCCATATTGACAATTGGCAAACTCTAGCTTGAATCCCCGAGAAACAGGCACGCATCGTGTCGGCTTCCAAGTTGGAAAGGCCGGAGGAAGAGAACGGTGTCCACGTCGCAGAGACGAACAGTTTCCGCCCGCTTGACTTCACGGTGGGCGGGAGCCGTTCTAAAGACCTCCGGGACAGTTGCTGCGGCGACGTCCAGGGCGGGGAAGGGAATGTGAGGACGGGCGGTGTAAGCATGCGCAAGGGCCACGTTTTACCTTTCGTTACGGTTCCTGTAGAGGGTGAGGTGGGTGGACATACGGGCTCTTCTTGCTAAACCAGGCCCTCAACTCCGAGTGAAAACTGCTTGGAGCGGCGACTTGAAGGACAGCGGCCGCCCGGGTTTTGCTGAATTCGCACGGGACCTTTTGTCTTGCCTTTAATAGGCAGCCCTGAGTTCGAATCTTGCACCCTGTCATATTAGCTGTCCTGTTTAGTTGTGTTCTTTAACCTTGAAGCCTTAGTGTCTAAAGTTTACTTCGCTCAGTACTGAGGTGAGATGCTTAACTTCAGTGCCTTCATCCTGATTATTAGCCTCCAGGTCATACGTTTCCAAAGAAACTATTTTTAAAAATACTTATGTCAACAACTACGGTGTTCCCACAGTGACCTTTCATAAAAACAAAATTATGAAGATACATATATTCATAAATATATTGAATGCAGAGCCCTGTTGAGGCACTGGGGACACAAAAACGAGACGAGCCTCACGCAAGCCGAGCTCGTAGGCTAGTGAGTCTAATCCTAATAGCTACTACTTCGATTTGAATTTTGTAGTACCTTTGGGAGTGTTGACAAACTGCCCTTTACCATTAGCCCTATTTGCGCTCAACTCCTTTCCACTTCTAGACTAGCCCAGTCTTTAACAAAGGAGAAATCAGATATTGGGTTAGGCTGGTGAGAACTCTTTTGCCTTGCGTAAGGGAATACTTTACTAGCCCACCCCAGACTCCTGTGATCTGGAACAGACTCTTCCAATTGATCACCACCAAAGCCTGCCCCGTGTACCTCTCGCCAACGCAATGCCACTGAGGAGTAAGAAAGCTTAGCTCCAGTTTGCTGTCTGGATAGTGCAGGGCAGGCTAGCTGCCATCGATAAGTCCTTTGGCTTCAGCGAACTTAGTTAAGCAAAACTATGAGATCTTTGCCTTGAACTTAAATAGGCACCTTCACATAGGTTTTAATACACAGTAAATAACATAAACCTAAAATATTCGTCTTTCCTCATTCCCTTCCAAATTAACTTTATTTTCATATGCAGTATTTGCAAGAACATCATTACTACAGTGACCAAGGCCCCAGCCCCGTTCTCTGTAATGTGTTATAGTTAGCAATGCATTTTAAGGAATTTGAAGTAAATAATTTAGAATTGGAAGGGTGAACATACATGGAATCACATTAAGAACAGCTTTCAATTGTTGAAAACATACCATGTGTAAAGCACTGTGCTATTTAATTTTTTGACCCTCACAAAATCACAAGAGGTAGCTATTACCACTTTTTTTTTAAATTTTTTTTTTAACGTTTATTTATTTTTGAGACCGAGACAGAGCATGAACGGGGGAGGGGCAGACAGAGAGGGAGACACAGAATTGGAAGCAGGCTCCAGGCTCTGAGCCATCAGCCCAGAGCCCGATTCGGGGCTCGAACTCACGGGACCGTTAGATGGTTACCTGAGCTGGTCGGAGGCTTAACAGACTGAGCCACCCAGGTGCCCCTATTACCACTTTTTAATAGATAATTCACAAAGAGCTAAAGTATCTTGGTAAAGTCATACAGCTAAAAATCAAATGAGGTGAGATTTCAATCTAGGTATCTTTTTCTCCAAAGTCTTAACCTATTAACCAGGAAATATAGAGGGATGAAGAAATCCATTTCTTTTTGTATAAGTTACCGGCATAATAAATTGGCAAATCAGTCCAAAAGTTTTTCTTTTTAAAAAAAATGTTTTTAATTATTTTACATTTGTTTTTGAGAGACAGAGACAGAGCACAAGAGAGGGAGGGGCAGGGAGAGAATGAGACAGAATCTGAAGCAGGCCTCAGGCTCTGAGCTATCAGCACAAAATCCCCTGATGTGGGGCTTGAACTCATGAACCATGAGATCATGACCTGAGCCAAAGTCTGAGGCTTAACCAACTGAGCCACCAAGGCACCCCAATCCAAAAGTTTTTCTAAAAAAATAATTTATTCCCAGTTTTAAGCCATAAACAAATCCATTGATATGTAATATTACCAAAAAAGTCATTTCCTTTTTTTAAAGATTTAAAAAAATTTTTAATGTTTATTTATTTTTGAGAGAGAGAGAGAGCAGAGTGTGAGTGGGGGAGGGGCAGAGATAGAGGGAGACATAGAATCCAAAGCAGGCTCCAGGCTCTGAGCTATCTGCACAGAGCCTGATATGGGGCTTACACTCACTGACTGACCTCGAGATCATGACCTGAGCTGAAGTCGGACGCTTAATTGACTGAGCCACCCAGGCACCCCTACAATATTCACATTCTGTTATTACTCTCTTTAGTTTGGATGGACGACACTCGAAATAAAATTAATTTATTTAAAAAAGGAACATCCTTCAACTTCCTACTATACTGTGAGGGCACAGCTGAAATGCATTTTGAGTGTTTTTAGTTTCCAATGCTCTGATTCTTGGTGAATACCATTTTCAGGATTGTAGAACCCAGCTCCATTTCTGTTTACAACCTTTACAACTCCCAACAAATCACACTCTCTCAGAAGACTTACTATCTCATGTTGTCCCTTCTTGTAATCACACTTGTAGCAGTCGCCCGTATCTCTGTGTGCTTGCTATCTTAGTACTATGTGACGCTTTCAAATGTTCATGAGGTGCCCTTTGTGTAGAAATTATCTTCTGCCCATTTAGACCAGGGATTTGCATTTCTGCAAATCACAACTTAACCTAGAGTATAAAGCAGGGTTGCAGGGTTTGATATTCAAGTGCTGCCATCTGTTGCCAGTGTGCTTTGTCTACATTTATTGCCTCCCCCTCCCCCCATGGACTTTATCAGTTAATTAATTTTGAATTGCCTCATCTTGACCTACTCTAGAATTTGGAATTGTATGTAATCTCAATTCTTGTGGGATTTATTTTCCTAAAGATAATAAAATCTTGATACTTCTATTCGCAATTGCATTGGCAGAAACTTCTGATAACTGTTTCATGAATCATGCTTATGTGATTAAAAAATTTCTAATATAACTTAAATGTGATAGTTTTGTTTTAGGAACTCATCCCTATAGAGTTTTACCACAAGGTATTGCTAAGAATAAACAGGATGGGGACTGAGGAAACAGGGGAAAAACAGAAGGTGCTAAGTATTTCTTTGGTGAGTACTGGTACTTAAGCAGACATTTATCAAAGTATCTTTTAATTGCAAAGGCACTGTATTGAATGGACATAAATGATGCACTTTGGATTGGAGAGAGAGACTGCCATTTATTGAACTCTACTATGTGCCAGGCCCTGTACTATGCTTCACATGTTTCATTTACTTTCTAGTAACCCCATCAGGAAAAAAGAAAAGGCAAATTAAGTGATGTTGGGTCACTATAAACAGTTGTATGATAAATAAAGCCAAGGAACATCCACTACCATTTTACTTGAGCAATGCAGATCAAGTCTTGGAATATCAGGTCCATATGTATTATTTAAATTATATTTATTTGTGGGGCGCCTGGGTGGCTCAGTCGGTTAAGCGTCCGACTTCAGCTCAGGTCACGATCTCGCGGTCCGTGAGTTTGAGTCCCGCGTCGGGCTCTGGCCTGATGGCTCAGAGCCTGGAGCTTGCTTCTGATTCTGTGTCTCCCTCTCTCTCTGCCCCTGCCCCTTTCATGCTCTGTCTCTCTCTGTCTCAAAAATAAATAAAACGTTAAAAAAATTTTTTTTTAAAAATTATATTTATTTGTATTTACTACCAATTTGAAAATTTGAGATATTCATATTGAAGAAGTAAATCTGGGCATCCCAAAGTGATTTCTTAGCCTTATTCTCCTTCTGATCATTTCTTTTATATACTCATACGAAAAAACCGTTTGCCTTCTTCTTAAAACCGGGAATTTTAATGCAGTGATTAAAGATTAGCTCAGACACCTCTTTCAGGAAAACTTCCTTTTTTCTTCTCATGTGGAGCTATGGCTACCATCACCATTTAGTTTCCTGCAAATACCTGCTACAGCGCTGACCATATTTTTTGGAGCCCCTCAGACCGTGAGCTCCTTGCAGCAATAACCATATATTACTTAATCTTTGAATGCTAGGTCCTAACACAGAACATAGAACATGGTAGAAATGATGTAAGTATTTGTGGAATCAGTTTAATATTTAAAATATTACAACAGTCTACTTAGAAATCTAAAAACTGTCACTTTTCTTTTTTTTTAAATTTTTTTTTTTTCAACGTTTATTTATTTTTGGGACAGAGAGAGACAGAGCATGAACGGGGGAGGGGCAGAGAGAGAGGGAGACACAGAATCGGAAACAGGCTCCAGGCTCTGAGCCATCAGCCCAGAGCCCGACGCGGGGCTCGAACTCACGGACCGCGAGATCGTGACCTGGCTGAAGTCGGACGCTTAACCGACTGCGCCACCCAGGCGCCCCAAAACTGTCACTTTTCAAAACATACCTTTGATACCTGCTGGAGAGCATAGCTAAACATTTTTTATAATGTTTAATGTTTCATAGCTCAAGAGTTAGGAATATCTACAAAATACATGTCAACCTTTAAAATCTAAGGAATATTTTTTCCCAACCTAAAGAGAAATGTTTATTTAACAATAATCTGGTTGACTTGACTAATAATAAATCCAGTATAACTTAAGCTTTGAGAGTTATTTTACCTATTCCATAGTTAAAATTTAAGACCTACTACATTTTTGTGTGGTGTACCCAAACCTAAAGACAAAACATAATGGGGCACCTGGGTGGCTTAGTTGGTTAAGCATACGACTCTTGGTTCCAGCTCAGGTCATGATCTCACGTTTTCATGGGTTCGAGCCCTGCATTGTGCTCTGAGCTGGCAGCTCAGAGTCTGCCTCTCATTCTCTGTCTCCCTCTCCCTCTCTCTGCCCTTCTCCCACTTGCACCGTCTCTGGCGCTCTCAGTATAAATAAGCTTAAAAAAAAAAAAAGACAAAACATAACAAAAAGCAATTTTCAAAATCTCTATCACTGTGTTTTTTCCTTACACTCTCAACGACCAACTACAACTGCTTTTCCACTGTTACCTGATTTACATTCTTTATTTACCCTTTCCCACAACTCCAGGTTTGATTCAGCATTATCTAAAACCACCATTTAGCAACAATGGTAACAGAGTTTACTAATCATTGATTCTTCCTCTTTCATCACTGTCAAGTCACTGTTTATTTCTCAGATTGTCAGACTTTCCAGATCAAACACAGACTTCCCCCTCATCAGCCCCTGTCATTTATGTTTCTTGTAGATTAATTCCACAAGGGGCCCCAAACAATTGCATTCTGAACACTGTTAAACATTAGTTATCTTTTTTTTTTTTGCACTTAGATTAAAACTATAAGAATACCTTTAAGTATCTTTTTTAGAATTTTCACAGTCTTTCAAAGAAACAAGTCAGAAAAGTGTGGGGAAACAATTACACAAAAGCCAAGTCACAAGCATTGTTGGACAAAGAATTTGGCCCCATTTGACTGTAACTCACTCAAAGTTCATTTGGCTTTTGTGGCCATGGTAAGCAGAGGGAGTGGGGATGAAAAGATTTTTATAGTGGATATTTGTCACTATAAATGCAGGACTGCCCATATTTAAGCCTCCCCTCCTCTATTTAGGGAATTCCCTACCTTACGTAACTTGAATATGATAAACCGAGTCTTCTTCCCATAATGGACTGAAAACGTCAGACAAGCCCACTCCCCAACTCTTGACAGCGGGAGCACAGGCATATGATCTGGGGTCAGCTAACCAAAATAATCCACCTGGAATTTTTACCTTGGAGACAGTAAGGCAAGCTTGGGATAATTCTTCCTAGTAGGGAGGAGAGATGGGAGTGGGGGTAGCAACATCCTTTTTGAATAGTAGCGGGGCCAGCAAGTGGCACACAATTTCTGGTTCAGTGGTGCAGGCCAGGGTATCCGTGTTCTGTGGTGACACCAGACTGAAGTGTGATTTTGCCTGTGATTCTGGCTACAAAGGCTTGCTTTTATTCTTGCCATTTCCAAATCTGGTTCTGTAGGTTTTCACAATTCTGTATGCTACCCAATTTTCAATAATTCCTCTTCTGCTTAAATTAGCCAGGTTTTTTTTTTCATTGCTTGTAACTAATAATCCAAACCAATACAACTATCATGTATTGAGACTCCCTTTTCACCCATGGACTTGACATGCGTTCATGTCATCTATTCCTTTCTATAGAGTGGACATTATTTCCTCACATTTTGTCTTCACGTATAGAAGAAAACATTAAGATTTAGAGAGGTTAAGCAGTAGAGAAAGTATTTTTTTGTCTTACTTCAAAGTTACACTTTTTCTGCAACATTTTCAAGAAGAAAATAAAAGTTAAAAAGAACCATATTCATAATTTTTTGAGTCTTTAAAATTTCTTTTACCTCATAAATTAAAGCTTCTGTCTCACTTTTGGCTGATCAGTTTTATAATAGGAATCACAAGCCAGTGCTTACAGACCCAAGTCAGGAAGATCTTGGGTTAGTCAGCTTCTTCTCTGGAATTCAGTTTCCTGTCTACAATGGGAACTAGACCTTTGCTTTTAATAAACCAAGGAAGGCCAATATCCATTGCATTGAGACACATGTTTGTATTTATTGTGGGGTTTCCTGACAAGGCACTATTGACATTTTGGACTAGAGACTTCTTTCTTGTGGGGCAGTCCTTTACGTTGTAGAGTGTTTAGTAGTATCCCTCACCATTACTCTCTAGATGCTCATAACACTGCCTATCCTCTCCTGACCATTATCACCATTTATTGTCATAAAAAATGTCTTCAGACATTGCCAAACTGCCCCTGGTTGAGAACCCCTGGGTTATAGAAAGGAAGAAAGGAAGGGAGGCGAGGAGGGGGCATAAAGATAAAGAAGATAAGAAAGCAAGTCAAGAAGGATCCTGGCTTGAGAATCTAAACAAAGACATAAATCTAATTCAATCCAAATTCAAATGCAAAGCATATTCCTTGAGATTGCAATCCTCCTTGTGCTGAAAGATTAAACCTAGATTCTGGGGTATATTTTGAACAGTTGCTGGGTGAGTCATTTGAGTTTCCATTCTTGAGAAAGGCACCCATGCTTCTTTATTAGATTTCTTCTCACCCAAAGAAGCCAAGCAATAATGATGAGATAAGGTGTTAAATCTTTTCAGAGAAAAGAACAGTCTGTCTCACACTTAGCCTTAGGAACCCATAAACTCAAGACCTAAAAACTCAATCTAGGGAATTTTACACTCAGGGCCCTTAGTCAACATGTGAAAATTCCAAAAGTCAGCAGAAAGTATGCCAGAAGCTGACCAGTGATGGCCGTTTTGTGGCTGCGGCTTAGCACAGCATGACTGCAGAGGGGACTGTCGCCTCCAGAGCAGGTACAAGAAGACATGCATGTCCTTCAAGCACCCAGGCTGTACCTTTGTACTATACTTTCTCTGCAGTTTATGGTATCAATAAGACTTTGCCTTCTACCTGGAAAAAAAAAAGACTTCTCAGCTTAACTCTAACTAAATAGGTGTGGTCTAGGGGAACAAATGGAGCTTTTATTCTTCAAAACATTTTCAACTTTGTATGATCAAAACTATTTATATTTGTAATATTAAAACCAGGAAACAACTTAAAACTCCAACACTTAGTAGTTAATCAAATCTGGACAATACTCTTGAAAGTCTATTAGACATTAAAATTTATGTTTATGGAAACTATAAAATAATATGAAAAATATAATAGTAAAAGGTACAGAATATAAAATATATAAGTAGGTTTACAATTGATAAAATAAAAAAATAAAATAATAAAATAAAACTATTTACTATTATAAAATAGTAACATTTTAGAGATAATGTCGGCATTACAGGAAAGCTATAGAAATACCATGGGAAAAAAAAATACAGTGTAATTTCAGGGCTCAAAGAAAAGGGTATACTGCAGTGACCAACAGAGGGTAGAAAATAAAATCCATCACTATGCTGCTTAACAGAAAAATTAGCTGCCTCTAATGGCAGATGACACCAAAGGATTTTGTAGACATTTCATTTTAATTAACTATGAATTTACTCTCTCCATTTTAATTAACTATGAATTAACACAGAAGAAAAAAAAAGTGTTCCATGAGTATTTCTCTTGGCTTTTTCAAAGCCTAGGCAGAGAAAAGAAACCAGAAACGTGTTTGATTTGGGGACAAGACTAACACTGATTTTTTCCCCCCTCCTTGCTCTTTTTTTTCCAAATTTTCTTTTCTTGAACATCACTTTCCTATCTGAAAATTCTAAAAATTAAAAAAAATAATTCTCTTGTTGAGAAATTAGTAATAAAGTTTGTTGAAAATCAGAATATTGATAGAAAAGAAATCCCTTATCATTCCTTATCTCAGATAGTAAAAGAAAAGAGGACTTAAAAAAAATCAAAAGAGAGGAGTAGAAGAGTCTTTTGGAAAAAGCATAGAGAAATCCTTACTTACTCTGGAAATAGATTATCAGAGCAAAGGAACTTTTGGCTTCAAAATGAAAACTGCAGCAGAGAGGTAGGTTGAAGGGGACATCAGAAAAGCTTTTCAATATTAGAAAGGGTTTCTTTGGAGCGATGGACTCAGGCCAACCAGCATAGGGAAATTCAGGTCTTCCATTGGGGAGGAGAGAACTTCTCTATATAATCTTTTGCTTAAAATGCTTTTAAATTCCTCAGCAGGGATGAGCACAGCAAGTAAAAGAGCCTCAACAAAAGCGTGCCTGGGACAAATGAAGCCTTCCCTCTGCAGTCAGGTTTCAGAACACACAAGTTCCTCTGAAGACACTCGAGGCCTTTTCTTCCATTATTACAAATAGATGAAGGTAACTGACCCATTTTGATGTTTTGTTCTCATCCAAGTCAACAATATTTTTGAATGACAAAAATATTGTCCAAATTTGATATTTGAGTGGACCAAGTGATAGATGAGTTGAACAATTTATCTCTGGCTCTAAACCCCTCTTCTTGGTAGCCCATTGTTTCCCTAGCCATAAAATGTTACTGAAACAACAATAATAAAGAGAAAACCTGCTTATTTTCCCATACTAGTTAATGGGAGAAGAAAACACCTGCCTGTTGCAGTCCTACAAAAATCGTTGTAATATAGGGTCACAGAAAATCCAAAGGTTTATAGCCCACTATAAAACAGCTCTTTGTCTTTCCCGACTAATTCCCTAGTGTCACATTTAACAAAACAAGGAAACTACAGATAATAGACATGTTTGCAGATTAGCCTTCCAAGCCATAAATAACAGAGGGGTTTGCTCACCTACAAATATTAAGGCAGCTTATCAATGTTTAAGCCCTTTGTAATGGTTGCTAACATTTTAACCCAGACAAAATTGGAATTTTTTCTTCCCTGTCTCCTTACATTGACAGAGCACACATTCATAAGATTCTATGATCAGATTTCATGGTATAAAGAGTGAGACATCATCTAAACACTTGGCTGCCTGAGAGGCCCTGTTTTGGAAGATGCATCTGCTTTATGCCTTCCTTGCTTTGCTCTCTCTTACCTCTGGTTTCCATCCTAACTGTCCTGGGAGATGTAGCTGCGATTCAGTGCACTCGGTACAATGCTACAGGCTAACAGAGGTACCGTCAGGCCTTCCTTCCACCACCAAGAAGCTCTACATTAGCCACAGCAAAATTCAACACCTCCAGGTAACCATTCTACAGTCAAGTTGCTGCAATTGTATTTTTTGAGGCAGGGTGAGGGGCAAGTGTGGGGCTGTTGACGTTTAATTTAAATAATCCAAACTCAGAACTAGTGGTTATCAAGTTTGCGTGGCGGCACTATCATTTTGCCTTCTACTGCAGAGATGGGTGTATGCCTCTGGATATTTCTTTGGTCAAAAAAAAATCTGAATCTATAATTAATGATATTTTATTTCAGTTTTTATTTTTAACAAATGTAATTATACTATTGCAAAGTAAAAGAAGTGGCTCTCTCTCTCTCTCTCTCTTTTTAATGTTTATTTTTGAGAGAGAGAGAGAGAGAGAGAGAGAGAGAGAGAGCGAGCAGGCAGAGGAGGGGCAGAGAGAGGAGGACAGAGGCTCCAGAGGCAGTGAGCCTGATGTGGCACAAATCATGAGATCATGACCTGAGCCAAAGTCTGACGCTCAACCCACTGAGCCACCCAGGTGCCCCAGGAAGTGGCTCTCTCTTAACAAAAAGAGTTTGAGAGCAAATGGCTACTTCCTGTTCCCAGGATTAAGAATAAGTGCTTTCAGGGCCACCTGAGTGGCTCAGTCGGTTGAGCATCTGACTTCGGCCCAGGCCATGGTCTCACGGCTCATGAGTTTGAGTTGCTCGTTGGGCTCTGTGCTCAGAGCCTGGAACCTGCTTCAGATTCTCTGTCTCTCTCTCTCTCTCTCTCTCTCTCTCTCTGCCCTTCCCCTGCTCGTGCTCTCTCCCTCTCTGTCTCTCTCAAGTATAAATAAACATTAAAAAAAAGAAGTGCTTTCAGGGGAAAGGGGAAAAAGTAGTTTTGTTTGTGCCATAAAAAAACAGATGACAGAGCATCATAAGACCATCAAGATGAACCCAAGCATCTGAGAATTATTTATATAAATCCTACAAAACTGCCAGGCCTCAGTGTCTTTGTGGACACCTCTACAGAGGAAATACATGTTTATGTTTGGGCACATTACTGCCGTTCTCGTTCTATGCACTTTTAATTCTAACATTTTTATTTATGCCTACCTATTCAGAGTGCCGTAAAGAATGCTATAGATTTGCCTGACTTTTGTAATATGAAGGAACTTTTTGGCCTTTGGTATTTTGAAAAGTATCAAGAGATAAGGGTTCTCATCTTCATTTTCTCCCTAGCTAGAGATATAATCATCTTAAACAAGCAGTTAAAAAAATCTCCGGGCCTCACTTTTTACCTTTGTGAAGTAAGAAGCCTGGGTGTGATTGTGATCCCAGGCTCCTTTTCCCTGGCAGATTCCATGGCTCTCTGGTTTTATTTTTACTAGTCACTGCTTCTCCCTCATAGGCCAAATCCTGAGATAAGGAAATACCTCTCTGTGATCCAGGCACAGACAGTCAGCAGGTGAATGTACTTTCCCTTCAAAAGAGTCACCATCCCCTTTCATTTGGTTAAGACATTTTAACGTACGTGTGCCTAAGCAGGGAGACTTTCAAATATGTGGCATGGTATTTATTTCAAGGCTCAATAAGCAAAATTGCCTAGTCGTCATGTTTACTTTGCTCTTGTAATCCAGTAGTGCCTAATGCCAGAGAGCAAGTCTGACCTTGTCAGGTCTCAGCATTTAAGTAGGACAGCTGGTTAAAGGGCGAGATGCTTAAATATTTGTTCTGAGG
Source organism: Lynx canadensis (assembly GCF_007474595.2). NCBI lineage: Eukaryota > Metazoa > Chordata > Mammalia > Carnivora > Felidae > Lynx > Lynx canadensis. The sequence continues at coordinate 106,716,389 of NC_044307.1, forward strand.
GCCTGAGACGCCAAGAGCTGAAGTGTCAGCTAAGCCGGGTAATGATCCCACACTGTTGCCTTGCAGCCGATAAGATGAAATTATCCCTCTCATCAAATTCAGTTATTGAATGAGTGCATTTGTCGTGGGTTTAGGTTCACTGAACAGCAATATTGCCTCTTCCCCGAATTTAACCCAGTTAACCGCCTCTTGGAAGGACGGTTCCCAGCAGAAACGTTGATGAAAGACAGGATTGTTTTGCGAAAGTAATAAACAGCTCTAAGCAATAATACTTCTATTTTAAAAACCCTTAGGTTTTAAATTGACCGTATTTCACGAATGTGAGTTGTATCTTGTGAATATGCTGTATGTTCTGTCCATTTGGTTGGAACTACAGAATCGGGTGCCTGTATTTCAAGAAAAAAATACCTTGAAAATACCTTCAGATTAATAACAATAGAAATTACATATGCACACACATATGTGTATCTACACATATATACAACATATGTGTATATATCTCTGTACACACACCGCATATGCATGGATGTGTACACACATACATATATCCATGCATAAAAGTAAAAATGTTTCTATTACTTATCCATATGTTTTGTGTTTGGGATTGTAAATGCTGTGTTTGAAACCAGGGATAAAATATGAAAAATTCACAGTTCTTGCCCTCACAGGATGAAGGCCTTTATTTATGTGTGCATCTGTAAAAATTCCTACTTATTTGAGGCACATCCATCAGACTGTAACACTCCCCATTTGTTCTTTGCTTGCCTCGTACTGTGCCTTGGCCCCTTCCCTCCTGGCTCCTGGTCGTCCTCTCCATCCTGAGTCCCGCATCTCCTTGGTGCCTTCAGTGTCCGATGTGTAAGCCTCACAATTCCTTGAGCTCACAAGAAAGTGTCTATCTACATTCCTACTTCACCACAGCTGTCTGCCCTCTTGGTTATATCATAATCATTATACCCAAAATGCCTCCACTCAGAAATCTCGAATTCCTCCACTCCCTGGTCATTATCTTCTTTCGTCTCACCTGCCACCCTCTCTACTCTTCCATCCACCCCATGGAGATTTCGAACCCTAGATCTGACCATGTTTTCTCGGATAATTAGTTCATTTCTTATCCACCTTCTTTCCCTATCCCTGCCTTTTTTGCATCCCAAAATTAATGATCTCAACACCTATCCAGCAAAGCCTCAGTCTTAGATTAGGGTGATCATTTTCCTTTGTTTCTCCTATGCCTGGATACCCAGATGCTGCTGGAGACGGTCACACAACCTCTCTGCACACATGTGCATATGTATGTGTGGTTTGCAACAACCACAAATCCATAGAACCACCACAAGTTTAAGGTCTCCGGCCTCATCTGGGTCTTCAGCGTCACCCATCTGCCCTTTCAGTTCTTCTTCCTGTGTTCCCTTGACATCTTCCAAAACTTCAGTGCAGCATTGGGCTGCTTTCATGATCCCCGTCATCCTTGCTCTCCTATCACCAACAATTGGTCTTCCCTTTTATTGACTATTCTTGACAAAACTGAGGCCATTAGTCTTGATCTCCCTCAACTCCTGCTCACTGTGTACTAACTTGTCTCCATTCAATTCTGCAAACTCTTTCCTCCAGACAGAGAGGATGAGATCTCCCTCTGTCTGCTCAAGGCAACCTCACACCCATGCCCTGGAGTCCACCTTCCTCACCTCTCCCTGGAGCTTGCTCCATCATCTTCCCCATACCCATATCTCCAGTGGCTCTTTCTTTATGAGGGCCCTGTTCTAGCTTAGAAATAGGCTCCTTTCATTACAATAAAAATAACATTATTTTAAGTCTGTGTGTAAAAAAAAAAGGTAATCTGTACTTACTGTTTCTACTTCTTTGCCTCTTTTTTTTCTTTTTTGAGAGAGAGAGAGAGAGAGAGAGAGAGTGAAAGCTGCAGAGAGGGGCAGTGAGAGAGAGAGAGAGCGAGAGAGAGAATATTAAGCAGGCTCCACACTCAACACTGAGCCCAATTCAGGGCTTGATCCCAAAACTTGGGGATCATGACCTGAGCCAAAATCAAGACAGATGCTCAACTGACTGAGCCACCCAGGCACCCCATCTTTATCTACCATTTATTCTTTAATTCACTACTGTCTGCTTTCTACCCACTTCATACAGTTAAAAACTGTTCTCTCCAGGACGTTGGCTCACTCCTGTTTCTTGAAATTCTCCCTTTTGCCTTCCGTGGCACCATACTTTTGTGTCCTCATTACTCCTCTCTGATAGTTCTTTTCTGCCATTTTTGTAGGTTTCTTTTCCTCCACTGCCCCTTCTTTTTTTTTGTCATCTCCAGGGAGTCTCAATCTTTGGTCATTCCATTTCTTACTATGTACACTCTCCTTAGGAGAGTGTACTTTAAGGAAGTGATGATGGCTTCATAACTGAGTTTCAGATTCATGCCTTACCCCCGTGTTTCAGACTTATCCAGCTGCCTCCTAGACTTCTTCATTTTGGTCTATGATCTCAAAATAACATGCCCAAACTGTAGTCAATCTTTCTCCCTAAACCTGTGGTCTTTTGTCATTGGCTTCTCTTACTTAAAATAATGTCCTTAAGGTTCATCTATGTTATAACATATGTCAGAATTTCCTTCCTTTTAAAGACTGAATATTTCATTGTATGCATATACCGTTTTGTTTATCCATTCATCAGTTGATGAACACTTGGATGGCTTCCTTTTTTTGGCTGTTATGCTCCAAAGAACATTCATGTACAAGTTTTTGTGTGCATATATATTTTCATCTGTCTTGGGCATATACCTAAGAGTGGGATTTCTGGGTAATATGGAAACTATGTTTAACATTTTGAGGAACTGCTGGACTGTTTTCCAAAGTGGCTCCATTGTTTTACATCCCTATATGTATGACAGTTCCAGTTTCTCCACATTCTTGCTAACATTTCTAATCTTTTGTTGGATCATAACCATCCTAGTGAGTGTCAGTTAGTATCTCATTATGGTTTGACTTTTTTTTTTTAATTTTTTAATGTTTATTTATTTTTGAGAGAGAGAGAGACAGAGCACAAGCAGGGACGGAGCAGAGAGAGAGGGAGACACAGAATCTGAAGCAGGCTCCAGGCTCTGAACTGTCAGCACAGAGCCTGATGCTGGACTCGAACCCATGAACCATGAGATCATGACCTGCACTGAAGTTGGACACTTAACCGACTGAGCCACCCAGGCACCCCATCATTATGGTTTGACTTTCATGTCACTAGTGGTTAATGATGTTGAGCATCTTTTTGTGTGCTGATTGAACATTTGCATATCTTTTTTTGGAGAAATGTCTATATGAATCCTTTGCCCATTTTTTTTTAATTGGGTTATTTGTCTTTTAATTATTGAGTTGTAAGAGTCCTTTATATATTCTAAATACAAATCTCCTGTCAGATATATGATTTGAGAAAATTTTCTCCCATTCTATGGTTGTTTTTGTTGTCATTGTTATTGTTGTTGTTCATTGTCTTACTGATGTCCTTTGAAGCACAGAAGTTCCTAATTTTGAGTAAGTCCAATTTCCCTGTTTTGTGGATGTGTTGTCACTTTTGCTTTTGGTGTCATATCTAAGATAGCTTTTACCAAACCCAAGGTGATGAAAAGTTATGCCTGTATTTTCTTCTAAGAGTTTTATACTTTTAGCTCTTACATTTAGAGAATAGGAGTGTCTTTATGACAGTAGCCAATTAAAATGATTGTGCAGGGATGTCTGGGTGGCTCGGTTGGTTAAGCATCTGACTTCGGCTCAGGTCATGATCTCATGGCTCATGGGTATGAACCCCACATTGGGCTCTCTGCTCTCAGCACATAGCCTGATTTGGATCCTCTGTCCTCTTCTCTGTCCGCCCCTCCCCAGCTCGCTTTCTTTCTCTCTCTCTTTCTCTCTCTCTCTCTCTCAAAATAAATAAATAAACTTAAAAAAATAGATAAAATGATTGCTCTTTACATATTTTGTGGAAGGGAAGAAGCTATGTCAAATTCCTCCTGGGTGAGAAATATATAAACAGAGTTTATCACCAAGTAGGGGGATTATGGATTATTTTTATATTCGTTCCATACTTTCCAGAAGTTTAAAATTGTTTACAGAGAACAAGTGTTGCTTTGATGATCAGAAAAATAATTCCAACATTGTTTTACAAAACTTTTACTGGCTTAGTTCACCCATGTCTGAGGCTGTAACTAATATTTCAATTTCATGTGTACCTTGGACCTATAAGGAACCCAAGAAAGGTCTGTGGCCCTCCAATGCTTGGAGCAAGGCCTGCCCAGAGGAAACCAGAAACAAAACCTCTTATTGGGAAGCCAGCAGAAGTTGTTTCTTTGCTCTACTTCATTTTACTTGCTTTGCTTTTTTAAAAAATTGTCATATTTTATTGTAACTTTTATCTACATATATATTAGGTTCACTAAACTGTAAGACTGTATGGCAGGAATTATATTTAGCTAAACTTCCCATGCCTAATTGTTAACACCAAGCCATACTTGCCTTGTTTTTTAAGCAACATTGAAAAACCAGCAGCCTCAAAACCTTAAAAAACAACAACAACAACAACAACAAAACCAAAAGGGTGAGGGGGACACCTGTGTGGCTCAGTGAGTTAAGCATCCAAATTTGGTTCAGATCATGATCTTATGGTTTGTGAGTTTGAACCCCACGTCAGGCTCTGTACTGGTGATGTGGAGCCTGCTTGGGATTCTCTCTCTCTCACTTCTCTCTCTGCCCCTTCCCCACTTGCATGCTTTCTCTCTCAAAATACATACATAAATAAAAACTTAAAAAAGGAAAGAAAGAAAAAGCAGTAGCATCAAGTTAGCTCAAGGGCAAAAGCATCTCTTTTTACATCTCTGGAGCACACCTCCCCTTAGTCCAGGAAAATGGAAAAACTAGCCTCGCAGAATTATTTTCCTTTGTCAGCTCTGTAAATCAACGGAAAAGTTGAAAATCAGTGGGCATCTTCTTCACTGTTTGTGGTACCAGAATTCTATATTCTTCTGCTAAATTCATGTTATAGCAGTAAAGTTAAAATAAAAATATGTGTGTTGGGATAAGATAAACCTGGGTGGGAAGCTCAACTTTTACACTTGCTACCAAGATATACTTGGACTGGTTATTTTACCTTCTTGAGCCTTAGTTTCCCTTTCTGAAAAGGTAGTAATCATGCTTACACACAAGGCTTTATAAGCATAGTAAATACTTAGACAATGCTAACCATTTTTTTAAAAGATTTTATTTTTAAGTAATCTCTATACTCAACGTGGGGCTCAAACTCACAACCCCAAGATCAAGAGTCACATGCTCCACTGACTGAATCAGCCAGGCACCCCTAGAAAATGGTAGCCATTTTAATTAATAATAATCAAGAGTAATCGGCATTGACTGACAAAAAGGAGAAAGAAAGGTCTCTGTGCTTCAGCTACCCACTGGATTTGCTTAGGAACATGAACAGTCTACTTAGGCCAGTCTGTACACTTCATGAATAGAAATAAAGACAAATTGAGGCTCTGATACCACACTTTGCCTAGTCCCCAAATAAACTGCCCATTCAGAGCCGTGTCATCTCTGAGCCTTGCTACATGAACAGTAATCTTTTAGGGTTTATGGTCAGTCAGATAAATGTGAAAGTACTAATAACACCAAGTTCTTTTGGGAGATCAACAATCTAAGAAATGAAGATCTATGTCTAGAATCACACGTGACTTTATATGAAGGAAAGTCTAGAAAGGACACTTCAGGATGAAAAGTATTTCAAGAACAGTCTTGAGCAGGTCATTAAAAAAAATTTTTTTTTTTTTGCCTGAAATTCTAATGGGAGATTTGAACTAGGTAACCTCTAAAGTTTCTGCTTATCTTTTTTTAAAATTTTTCTTTTAATATTTATTTTTATTTTTGAGAGAGACAAGAAGAGCGTGAGCAGGGGAGGGGCAGAGAGAGAGGGAAACAGAATCCAAAGCAGGCTCCAGGCTCTGAGCTGTCACCACAAAGCCCAACTCGGGGCTCAAACTCACAGGCTGTAAGATCATGACCTGAGCCAAAGTCAGATGCTTAACTGACTGAGCCACCCAGGTACCCCTAAAATTTCTGCTTTTCTAAAACTCTCTGATTTGTGTCTAGATCTTATCTTTTTTGAAAACCATTAACTGTAGACTAAATGCAATAGAGAATGGCAAGTTGAAGAAGAAAGGGCTGTAGAGTCCAATAGACCTTGTTGAAATTCTCAACTCTCAAAAGTTTGATAATAGCAAATTTGCTAGTTATTAGAAGAACTAATGATAATATGTTGTTAAAACACAAAATGCAACTGAGTACATTTGAAGATCTAATAATAAGTGATGCATGAATCAGGCAACATCTCATCTAGCAAGCAGAGATGCTCTGAGAAGTTGTACCAAATGGGAGAATTTATAGGCAGGAGGGTAGAGCAAAGGAGTTATTAACAAAACAAAAGTAAGGATGGTTTCAGACAGGTCAAGTTTCTTGGGGGAAGAAGGGACGGAAAGCGTTTTTATCATGGTGATTGCCTCACTAATGCTGATGAAGAAATTTCAGATTGACTCTTAAAAAGTCACATTTTTAAAAAATTTTTTTGATGTTTATTAATTTATTTTTGAGTGAGAGACAGAGAAAGAACGAGCTGGGGAAGGGCAGAGAAAGAGGGAGAGAGAGAACCCCAAGCAGGCTCCGCACTGTCAGCACAGAGCCCGACGTGGGGCTCTATCTCATGAACTGTGAGATCATGACCTTAGCTGAAATCAAGAGTCTGAGGCTTAACTGACTGAGCCACCCAGATGCCCCTAAAAGGTCACATTTTTAGGAGAGGTCAAAACTATAATTAAGTCTTGATTTGCCATCGCAGGTGGGGAGCAAATGACTCCATTTGGGGCTTATGTTTTTTTTTTTTTTAACAATATAAAAAAGCACTTGGCACTTGTAGATGTTCAATAAATGCAAGAAAAAATTATGATTATTACTGGGACTAGGACTAATTAATACATCTGATTAATCATTAAGAAAATATCACATGTTAGCAGCCACCAAAACTATTATGATTAGAAACATCTGTTATGGAAATTTTAACATGAGGTTTTTCTAACAGAGTATCATATTAGGAGAAGCTTTGAAATATACCATGATTCGGTGCCTGGGTGGCTCAGTCAATTAAGCGTCTGACTCTTGATTTTGGCTCAGGTAAAGATCTCTCGGTCGTGAAATCAAGCCCCGCGTCGGGCTCCACACTGGGCATGGAGTCTGCTTGGGTTTCTCTCTCCCTCTCCCCGACTCCTTAAGAAAATAAAAATAAAATAAAATCTACCATAATTCACATCACATGTCTTCCCAGGATAAATAAATATATGGTACAAAATTAACCCACTTTGAAAGTGTTAATCATGCAATTGTTATTACAGAAGGGCTCAACTGCATAATTAAATCAAACATTTAAAACCTGTAGCTAGTAAGGCATAAAATTGTGCCCTGAAAATTTTAGCAGTTGAATTCTAAAGCAGATTGAAAATTTTTGTGAAGTTTTACCAAGCTGAAGGAAATCTGGAACAATTCCTCTTTCTGCCTAGAGATGATCTTACTCTAAGAACCAAATACCAAGAACTACATCATTCAGAAGAAGACCTAGATGGCAAGCTAGGAGGTTGACAGATATGCGGAGAGGAGAGGGGTACTTGAACTTGCAACCTATGGAGAAAGCATATCAGATTTGATCATTTCTAAAATCTAGGACAAGAGTAGCATTAGATCTGGGGTATATGCGTGAATGGAATCTTTGTTCTACAGAGATGGAGACACGTGTATCCTGTTTGTTCCTTCATGGATGTTTTGCATCAATGAAGTACAGTTTGAACAATAGGGAATATGGAGGCTAGTTTTTCAAATTATAACATAGTTGAAATGTTTCTCTAATAGGCCCATCTTAGTGATAGCAGTGTCTAGGACATTTAAAATGTTTATGTTTAATGCTTAAAAAATTTTTTTTTTCAACGTTTATTTATTTTTGGGACAGAGAGAGACAGAGCATGAACGGGGGAGGGGCAGAGAGAGAGGGAGACACAGAATCAGAAACAGGCTCCAGGCTCTGAGCCATCAGCCCAGAGCCTGACGCGGGGCTCGAACTCACGGACCGCGAGATCGTGACCTGGCTGAAGTCGGACGCTTAACCGACTGCGCCACCCAGGCGCCCTGGTGCTTAAAATTTTTTAATGTAATTTATAACTTAAAAATATATAAACAATGCAAAATGAAGATAATGAAAACCTCTAGTAATCTTGCACTGTAGAGTTAGCAGCTGCTAATAGTTTGGTGAAAGATTTCCAGATTGTTCCCATTTGGGGCTATTATAAGATGATGCCACAAAGAACATCCTGCTTCATAAATCATTGTGCAACTAGTAAGTACTTCTGGCTAGAAATAAGCTTGCTGGTCAGAGAATATACAGCAAAAGTTGACCAATATAAAAAAAATTTTTTTTAATGTTTATTTTTGAAGGAGAGAGACAGAGACAGAGCATGAGTGGAAGAGGGGCAGAGAGAGAGAGAGAGGGAGACACAGAATTCAAAGCAGGCTCCAAGCTCCAAGCTGTTAGCACAGAGCCTGATGCAGGGCTCAAACCCATGAGCTGTGAGATCATGACCTGAACTGAGGTCAAGACACCGAATCAACTGAGCCACCGAAGCACTCCAAAAAGTTGGCTAGTATTATGTCTACCAATAGTGTGTAAAAGTGCTTAACATATTTTTAATATCCTTCATGTTAGCAATCATGAATAAAACTAGTCAGGACCTGGGGTGCATGGCTGGCTCAGGAGGAGGAGCATGTGACTCTTGATCTTGGGGTTGTAAGTTTGAGCCCCATGTTGGGAGCAGAAATTACTTAAAAATAAAATCTTCAAAAAAAAAGTAGTCAGAACCTGAGTTTCCATCCTTTTCTAAAAAATAATTTTAAAGAGGTCCTGAAGGGAAATATGAAGTATCATTAGTATTGAATGACAACTGCATTTCATTGTGTACGGTATTTTTTTTTCTCAGTAGTCTTAATTTTCTATTTTTCTCTCCATACCTGCTTTTTTTTTTTTTTTTTTTTTTTTTTTTTTTTTTGTAGCTGTCTAGCTTCACCCGAATGTTGGCTCTAGAAGATTTTATTCTGCTGGCCAGTGGAACAGAGTCAGTAGAAAATGACACTTTCAAAACTCTGAGTACCTTGAAGACCTTGGAACTCTGGAAAAATAAGTTAAGACGAGTCCCCAGGGTTCTGCCAGCCAGTCTTGAAGTGTTAAAACTAAATGAGAATTCAATAAATGTCCTACATGGATCTGATTTTGAAGGACTGAAGAAATTAAAAATCCTTGAACTTAAAAACAATCTGATCTCTTCTCTCTCTCCCAGCACACTCTCTTCTTTGATCAGTTTGCAGAGTTTGATGTTGGATGGCAACATTATCGAATCTGTAGCTGGACCACTGGTACTTCCCCACCTGAAAAGTATGAGCCTGGAGAATAATAAACTGCATCTTATACCAGCTAGCTTCTTTGCTTCTCTTCAGGCTTTGCAATTTCTCAGTGTCAGTGGTAATTTTCTGACTAAAATTCCTATTAATCTGCCCAAATCCCTGCTCTCTTTAAAAATGGAGAGAAACCAGCTCAAAGTGGTAAGGTTTCGAGACATGAGACACTTGGAGAATCTTTCCCACCTTTATCTGTCAGAAAACTCACTCTCCTCCATTGATGGGGCACAGATCCTTGCCAATTTAACTACTCTTGAGTTGTCCCAAAACCAGGTTCAAACGTTGCCCCTTAAACTACCAGCAAGGCTACAAAAACTAGATATTAGCAATAATCTGATTCAGAGAGTTACAGCCCAAGACTTCCAGGACCTCCGAGACTTGAAACACTTGTTTCTGGACAACAACATTGTCAGCTTGTTCGAAGCTGGAGCCCTGCAGATGTGTTCCCAGCTCTCCAACCTGGCCCTGGAACAGAACCTGCTGTTGTCTATACCTCTAAGGTAAGGGAGAGTTCTCACTTATGTTGACTCCTTTTAACGTTTTCTGAAGATTGGGGCAATTAAGCACATCATACAAGCAAGAAAAACAGAGCAAACATAAATGATCTGATCAAGGCTATCCAAGGGTTCCAGGATAGAGGTTTTAGACGGGCTTTTGGAATCCCCAGCCCTCTCACTGAATCTGCACTAACTTAATTGCTCTCACCTGTCAGACAAGACACCAACAGGGGCGATCTGTATTTGAAAATATACAACGCCACTTTGGCGGAGTATGCTAACAAACATAATATGGGGTAATATTTGTAAAAATGTATTTTGGTTTTTAAGCATGTGGCCTGAGATCCAGCAACAGGTACACAGCCACTAGTGAAGCAAGGATATGTAAAAGAAATGAGAGGGAAGTGTAGTAAAATATTTATATTTTTTAAAAACATTGAAATAGTAGCTATGAAAAAAATCAGAAGTGTATAATCTCATCTTGTATTTACTTGGAATTCTGTTTTTGGGAGACTCGTTTTCTTCTCAGGGCTGTGATCTTTAAAGGACTTAATCCTGGTTCTGCTTCTATCTGTGTCTGCCTGTGGGTGTGTGAGTCCATTTGGGGTGTCTTACCTTGTGTTCTCGGTTGTCTCCTCAGTTCTCTCTCTCACAAACACGCATACACACACACGCCTGCACATATGGACACAAACACATACATATCCTCATACTCTGACACTTAATTTCTCTTTCCAAATATCCCTCCCTCTGTGCCCAACCCACCATCCTGTTCCCCCACCCAGTCATAACTATGACTAATGTACATGTTGACATTAATTGATGCTTTTTATGTAAACTTTATTACATGTTCTACATTTGTAAAGTAGATAATAAAGTAGAAGAATAAAGCCCTATTATTCTCTTAAAAAGATGTTATGTTATTTATTATATGTGCCTATCAGTGGACTCGTTTTCCTTTTGGAGCTTTATAGGAAAAAAAGGCATCTTGCTCTGTTGATTATCATTATCAAATTGCTTGTAATTAATATACCAACTTCTGGCTTCTGTAAGACCCTATGGCACTCAATTTACTTATCTGCATTGCTAGTTACAATAAACAACTTTTTTTATGAATGAAAAAGGGAAAAATTATCTTTGATATGTACAGATGTTCATTTTTTCTTTAAAAAGATTTTTTTAATGTTCATTTTTGAGAGAGAGAAAGACAGACAGAGTGAGCACGAGTGGGAGAGGGGCAGAGAGAGAGGAAGTCACAGAATCCGAAGCAGGCTCTAGGCTCTGAACTGTCAGCACAGAGTCCGACACGGGGCTTGAACTCACAGACTGTGAGATCATGACCTGAGCCGAAGTCAGACACTTAACCGACTAGCCACCCAGGCTCCCCCAGATGTTCATTTTTTCTAGTTGAAAAAAAGAAGTTTGTTATATAGTATGGTAACTGTACCCAATGCAAAACATGAAAAAATGATTTATCCAATGGAAATCAAGATTTTAAAATACATATTCAGGGTTATTTGAAATTAAGCCATTTCTTTTAATGTATAAAAGCATATGCATACAATTAATTTACTTCAACAAATAAGTTTTGAGTGTTTTCCTTGTGCCAGGTACTTTACCAAGCACTTGAGATACACCAGTGCAACAAAAATAAAACTTCTTGTTCTATACAGCTTAAATTCTAGCAGGGAAAGAGTAACCATAAACACAAGGTATACGTATATAACATTTACATGGTGTTAGGTGTTATAGTTAGCAACAACAAAAAAGGGTGGCTGGTTGCCATTTGAAATAGGGTAAGCGTGGTAACCCTCATGAAAATGTAAGCTTTGAGCAAAGACTGGAAGGAGGTGAGGGATTTAGCTGTGAAGCTGTTTGGGGGGGGGGTGGGGGAGGAAAGTGTTCTAGACAGAAGAGCCGATACAAAAGCCATAAAGAACATGCCTGCAGTGTGTCAAGACTCTAATACTTGTAATTTCAGTCATTTCTCTACTGTATTTCAAGCCTTATTTTCTATCACTATATGCCCCTTTTCCAAGAAAAAACAAATCACATATAGACTAAAAACTCATGAAAGAGATTGGGGAATGACTGTCTTGTCAAGGATTCTCAGTGGGCTGTAACAGCCATGGCAAAACTGTGAATCCAGTGGACTTCTCTATTCACGTAGCTTTTAGAAAGCATTTGGCTAAGTAATCCTGCTAAGTTTAATGAGTGAAAAGTAGCTTAATTATTTACTCCCGCCAGGGCATTTGTGTGTTTAATAAGTGACTACAGAAAGCACAACGCTTTTACCCAATGGAGTGTATAATAGAATTGCAAGCCTGAGCTAGCCATAATTCTTGAATCTGACTCCACATTACAATTATCTGGAGAACTTTAAAAAAGCATACTTATGCCCAGACCTCACTTCAAGCCAATTAAAGCAGACACCCAAGAGTTTTTGCCCAGGCATCAGCATTTTTAAAAAGCTCCCAAGATCAATTTAATGTGCAGCCAGGGTTGAGAAGTAATGGGCAAGAACAATGGGGCAAAGGACATGAGATGAGACTGGGCTTTTCCTATGAGGATTAACTTAAGCATCACAGCTATCTACTTTGTCAAAGAACTTGGCCAGCTGTGAGAGCAATCTGCTTCTTGTGGAAAGTGATTTTTAAATTCTCCATCACCCCCCACCTCCCCAGCTTTTCTTTGAATTGGAAAGTGTGAATGACCCAGAAAAGGTTCTCTGTGGTTTTCCTCCCATAAAGCATTAAAACACAGTATGATCTGGGTTTGTTTGTTTTTTTTTTAATTTCTGAATGTTAAGACTTTTATCCACAAGCTTAAAACAGGACACTTTATATTTTCATGGGTTTTATTCATACACAAAATTGTACTTTAAAATTCAGTTTTGTATTAATAAATTATAAACACAGGCAACCTGTTACTAGTTGCTAACCTAACCTAATTTGTTGCTTAGTTGCTAGCTATGTATCCTACCACAAATCACAAACCCCTTCTTTCGCCGACCATCCTCCATTCTACATTGTACCAAGGAAATAACAGTGGATGTTTTCAGGTGCACATATATTCAAATATCTACTACTTTTGCCTCAATACATTATTCGAAATAGAAAATAATACCTAGGGGCTTCTGGGTGACTCATTCAAACCTCCATCTTCTGCTCAGATCATGATCCCACGATTCGTGAGTTCAAGCTCCACGATGGGCTCCGAGCTGACAGTTTAGAGCCTGGAGCCTGCTTCAGATTATGTCTCCCTCTCTCTGCCCCTCCCCCACTTGTGCGCGCGCGTGCGCGCGCGCGCGCTCTCTCTTTCAAAAACAAATTAATAACCATTAAAAAAAAAGAAAAAATAATACCTAACATAACATTAAGTACTGACTAAACCAGCAGTGAGTTCATATATGCATGTTATTTCCCATTACTCTTTACAACAAACCTGCGAATGTACGTACATTTTTTAAACTATTATTTTACAGGTTAGAACATTAAGGTTAGGAGGTATCAAGAAACTTGCTCAAAATCACATTGTCAGTAAGTGGTGGAGTCAAGATCAAACACAGTAGTCTAACTCTAGAGTCAGTGAATTTTAGCCACCACGTGAGATTTACCCACCTCTGAGATTTACTCTGCTATAAACAATATATTATACTACTTAAAACTTAGAATGCCCAAGACCTGGGTCTCACTTTTGCTGCTTTTCATTTCACCAATCTGTAGTTCAGTGAACAAATATAAGTCACATCACCTTTTCTTTATCCACAATTTGGATAATTCAAATCCAGAATAGCTTTCTACAACCTAACACAGGCATAGCATTTTACCTTACTTACACTCAGGTGCCATCTACTGGTAAAATGGGTGTACCCCTTTTTACTTTAAAAAGCCACAGATCCAAAGAACAAACAGCATTTTTAGAAACATGTTTGTCTTAAAATCAGGGAAACTTTTTGAGCATAAATCAGACTTATAAAGACAAAGTATATCAAAGCAATAAATGCCGTAAGTTCACAAAATCAGGACATTAGTGATTTCTCTTACAGGGTCATTTTGGTTATAATGTCCATAGAAACACAGAAGAAGAAAAAAAGGAAGAGCAGGTATAAGTTTTAGATACCCACCCTAGAACTGTTCATTATATTTGTTTAAAAGAAAACTTGGCTTTCTCATTTTCATTAGCTAACATTTATTATGAGACTTCTGTGTACTAGGCACTTTCATCTATAGGGTGGAAAATCAGAAACTTTAAGCCAAATAACTTACCTGAAGTTGCGTACTGGTAAAAAGAATGGCCAAAGTTAGAACTCAAGTCTTCATTAGTGGACTGGACTCTTTGGTTTACTTTATCATATCTTTCCTCAATTTCTCTCCCTTGTACTCTGAAGGGTAATAGTGTCTTGCTTACTGCTACACCATCTGCTAATAGTCCATATTTCCTTGGGGAAAAAAGCTATACATAAGATTTTCTGTATAACTTTTAGGGATGTACCTTATGTCAGTTGGTATGTACATAAAATACATTGTCTTGGGGACTGACTTCAAATTAAATTTAACTATCAAACTGTTGGTGCTCCTGGGTGGTGCAGCCGGTTAAGCGTCCAACTCTTGATCTCAACTCAGGTTCCTGAGTTCAAGCCCCGAAATGGGCTCTGCACTGATGGCCCAGAGCCTACTTGGGATTCTGTCTCTCCTTCTCTCTGCCCCTCCCCCACTTGTTCTCTCTCTCTCTCTCTCTTTGTCTCTCTCAAAATACATAAAATTTAAATAAAATAAAAAATAAATGTTATATAAATTTAACTATCAACTGTTAAAATGAAAGAAGTGATTTTTCCCTGGTAAGTTCATCTACTTTTTAAGGTAAACTTTATTCCAACTAAGGCGACAACACTTTAAATAAATAATCAAAATCACAAATACTTATATATGTATATTCACTGTACAGTTTAGGATATTAACATAAAATATACAATCATCATATAACCGGGACCACCACAATAAATGTCACTGAATACTAAAAGACATGAGTGCACATTCAGGGAGTTCACACTCTATGGAAACAGCATCTGGAAATAGGAGAATATGAAGCTGTTGAGTAGCAGAAAAATTTTCAGGTTCACAATTGTGCTTCTTTTTTTTTTTTTTTTTTTACTTTTTATCAATAAGCATTAGCATGACATTTTTCACATTGGTATCCACAGTGAAAAACTTTTTTTTCCTGATTATAAAGCAGTACCTGTTCAAGACTGAAAACTTCATCTGTTGAAAAATGAAATATCATCCAAGAATTGCTCAACAAGAGCCTATTTCTAGACATAATTTGTTTTTATGTATTTGAGATCATTTAATTTTGTTTTTTTTCTATTTTTTCCATTGAACATTATAGAGTATTTTTCTCTCCCTTTACCCTTTCTACTTTTTCTGAGTATCACTATGGACCTAAGGAATCTTAATTTTTTCAGTGTGTTACGATCATTTCCAGTTGCTAGTCTCTTTTGATTCTCAAATTGCTCCAAATTTGTCTAGTGGGTGCCCCTCCAAGGTGGTCCCTGTGTTCATGAGACCCGATTCCATTATTTCTCTTAAAAATGTTTTTAATGTTTATTTATTTTTGAGAGAGAGAGCTGGTGAGCGAGTGAGTACATGTGTGCCTGAGAGCTGGGGAAGGGCAGAGAGAGAGGGAGAGAGAGAATCCCAAGTAGGCTATGCACTGTCAGGGCAGAGCCCAATGCAGAGCTTGATCCCACAAACCGTGAGATCATGACCTGAGACGAAATCAAGTGTCTGGTGGTGCTCCTCCATTATTTCTCTTTTTTAAAAATTGAGGTCAAATACACATACAATTTACTTAACCATTTTTAACTGTCCAGTTCAGTAAAATACCTTCTTATTGTTGTGTAATGGGTCTCCAGAACTTTTTCATTTTGCAAAACTGAAACTCCACACTCATTAAGCAACTCCCTGTTTCCCCCTCCCCCAGCCTCTGACAACCACCATTATACTTTCTGTTTCTATGAATTTGACTACTCTAGAAATCTCATATAAGTGGAACTATAGTAGTTGTCTTTTTTGTGCTAGGCTTTTTTCGCTTAGCATAATGTCCTCAAGGTTTATCCATGTTGTAGAATGTATCAGAATTGCCTTTGGTTTTTTGTTTTGTTTTGTTTTGTTTTGTTTGTTTTTTGTTTTGTTTTTTTTTTCATTTTTTAGTTTGTTTTTTAATGTTTTTTAATGTTTATTTATTTTTGAGAGAGAGAGACAGAGTGTGAGCGGGGGAAGGACAGAGAGAGGGCGACAGAATCCAAAGCAGGCTCCTGGCTCTGAGCTGTCAGCACAGAGCCTGACACAGGGCTTGAATTCATGAACTGAGCTCAAGTCAGGGCACTTAACCTACGGAGCCACCCAGGTGCCCCGGAATTTCCTTCCTTTGTAAGGCTGACTATTCCATTGTATGTACATCTTGTATTTTGCCTATCAATTCATGGTCAATGTACATTTGGATTGCTTCCACATTTTAGCTATTGTGAATTTAATATGGGTGAATAACATGTAAATAATGTACAAGATTATTTAATATGTAAATATCTCTTTGAGACCAATCATGCTTTCAATTCTTTTGAGTATGTACCCAGAAATGGAATTGCTGGATCATGGGGTAATTCTATTTTTAATTTTTGGGGGAAGCACCATACTGTTTTCCATAGCGACTACACCATTTTACATTGCCTCCTACAGTGCACAAAGGTTCTAATTTCTCCATATCCTCATCAACACTTGTTATTTTCTGGATTTTTTATAGCAGCCATGCTGATGGATATTGCTTATCTTTGAATATGTCATTGCATTCTGGCTCAGATGTTCTAGCTTACCTTGCTCCAGACATAGAATAAGCCATTTCTCTAAGAAGCCTTGCTTCTTTTAAGTGGAAACTGGAATTCTGAAATTAAGATCTGGGTGTTCAGTGTGCTATGCTATTGGAATAGCATTGCCATTAGAGTGTAACTTTATTTCTAGATCCTTCCAGTATGCAGAATTAGAAAATATGTATTTTTAAGCTATGAATTCATATTAAAATCTCCAATTCACATTTAACATTAGAGGGTTTTTCTTATTTTATATTTGCATATCTTCTTTTACAATGAAATCTTGGTTCCTAATGATATGAATACATTTACTTATTTGTTTTGTATTAGAGCATTCATTTAAAAAGTTTCAAAATTTCATTACTAGGTGGTGTTAATAATAAGCATGCTAAGAGAAGTTTCCTCGCAGATCCTTTTGTCCCTAGTGTCTAAGGCTTAGATATATCCACCAAGGATATTTAGTCAGAGTACTTTTTCTTTCCTTTATTGGTTATACACCAACATAAACATTGATTAATTAGATATGTTTGTTTCTGTTTGTATTCAGTTTTAGGGCTTGTTTTTGCTTTACCATTTTTGTTTTGTGAACATGTAAAACATTAACATGATTCAAAAGTTAAAACCATATGCAAACACTTCCTGTAAGTAACCAGTTTTATTCACTTCTGGTTTATCATTCTTTTTTCCCCCAAACATAAGCAAATATATGGACATGTATTTTTATTTCCTTCTTACACATACTGTACATACTATTCTACTTCTTGCTTTTTCCCCTTAACCATACTTTCTGGAAATCATTTTGTAGTAATTCATAGGAATGAGTCCCTTCCTTTTTTAAGGCTGCATAGTAGTTTTTTACTGTTGTACTGGGTTGTTTCCAATCATTTTGTATTATAAGTAATACCATAATAAACACATATATGCTGTTTTATATTTGTGAACCATATATGTAGAAGTGAGATTTCTGGATTGAAGGGTGAATACACAGGTTATTTTTTAGGCTTTGCTGAATTCTCCTCCATAGGGGCTATGCTACTTTAGTCTCTGTGTATGAGAATGTCTGTTCCTTCACAGCTTTGCCCACAGAATGTGTTGCTAGAGATTAAGATTTTTACCAATCTGGTAGGTGAGAAATGGCATCTCTGTGTGGTTTTATTTTTCATTTCTCTATTTTGAGTATGGTTGAAGACTTCAGAGCTTTGCTTTTCTGTGTTTTGGTTTTCCTTTTAATTTATTTTGAGAGAGAGAGAGAGCTCATATGGGCTAGAGGTAGAGAGAGAGGGAGACACAGAATCTGAAGCAGGCTCCAGGCTCTGAGCTGTCAGCACAGAAACCGATACAGGATTTGAATTCACTAGCTGTGAGATCATGACCTGAGCTGAAGTTGGACACTTAACCGACTGAGCCACCAGGTGCCGCACTTTGTCCGGGTTTTAAGGTGCAGATATTTTCCCCCAGTTTATAATTTATCTTCTGACTTTGCATATGTCTTTTGCTATACACAATTTCTTTTTTTTAATTATGTTTAATGTCATTGATTCATTGATCTTTTATAGCTTCTGGATTTTCAAGCCATAGTTAGAAAAGCTTTCTCATAGAATTAGTACTTCAAAAATGATTTAAGTATATGATTTTTATTGTCACATAACAGTTTATTATCTCTTAATTTACATATTAGGAGACATTAGTCTATCCTTTTTTTGCTGTTATAAGTATAATTAAATATGTGACAAACATGTTTGCAAATCTGTTTGCTTCTGTTATCTCCTAGGTTGAAAGGTATGACATTATTTAAATTTGATACGTAGTACCAAATTATTTCCAAAATGGTACCAATTTAAACTCCCACCAATAGAGTTTAAGTTCTATTTTTTATTTTTTATTTTTTTCAACGTTTTTTATTTATTTTTGGGACAGAGAGAGACAGAGCATGAATGGGGGAGGGGCAGAGAGAGAGGGAGACACAGAATCGGAAACAGGCTCCAGGCTCTGAGCACTCCCACCAATAGAGTTTAAGTTCTTACCTTACAACCTCTTCAGCAGCAATAAATATAAAAATTTAAAACCAGGGTGCCTGGGTGACTCTGTTGGTTAAGCATCTGGGTCTTGATGATCTTTTGATTTTGGCTCAGGTCATGATCTTATGGTTCATGAGTTTGAGCCCCACATCGGGCTCCTCACTGTGGGTGCCCACCCTCTCTCTCAAAATAAATACACATTAAAAAAAAAATTAACCAAAGCCATGTTCTAATTTCATACATAAAACATTGCATCACTTTTTCATTGCCTTTTATATTCATGAAGAACAACACTTTTTCATGTTTTTATTCAATACTTTTTCTCTCTTATAAATTATGGATTCGTGGCCTTTGCCAACTAAAAAATTGGGAACTTTTTTTCTTATCAATTTGTTTCTGTGATCCTATTTGACAACAAAAGAAATTAAAGAGTTTTATGGCTAGGAACCAGAAAACTCAGAGGGTTAGAAAACAAGACCTATGAGAAAGGGTTAAAGACCTATACATAAGACTTAATTTTTCAAAACAAGTCTTGTTTTCTAGCTTCAAACAGGACATGGTGGTACAGAAAAGGCTGGTGTTGCTCAGTCCGGGTTGCCTAGGTAGTTATGGAATGGTGATCATGGCTTCCTCTCACATCCTGTTTCCATACTTTTGCAGGCTTCCAGGGACCTTAGCCAGGCTGGACCTCAAAGGCAATGCCATCCAGGATATTACTGAGAGGGACCTCAAGGATCTGAAGCAGCTTCAGGTTCTAAACCTTAGGAATAACAAGATTTCTGCCTTAGACCTCAAAGCCTTGGAGGGGTTGCCTCGCCTCAGACACCTGTATCTGGATGGAAATCCATGGAATTGTACCTGTAGTCTCATAAGAGCAAGGGAGATCCTGAAGGCCAAGGGCACAGATGTGAAGGGGGGACAATGTGCTGCACCAGCTGAACGACAAGGGGAAAGCTGGATGTCCTCCAAGAAGATCATGAGACAATGTGAGCATCAACTACATCTAACCGAGAAAAACAAAGAAACCAAAAAGAAATCAAAACCAGAAGAGCACTCCAGCATCAGAATCAACATGGATGATGATTATTATGATTATGAAATAGATTAAGTATGAGCTTTGCCTACAGTTTAGAAAAAAATTTTTTTCTAATAGACTTCATTTTAGAGCAATTTTAGGTTCATAGCATAGTTGAGACCAAGGTATAGAGAGTTCCCATATACCCCCTATCTCCACACATGTATAGACTCCCCCATTGCAACATCCCCCTTCAAAGTGGAACATTTATTACAATTGATGAACCTACATTGAAACATCATCATCAACTGAAGTCCATAGTTTACGTGAGGGTTCACTCTTGGAGGCATACATTCTGGGGACCTGGACAAATGTATGACAACATGTGTCCATCATAATAGTAGCAGAGTAGTTTCACTGCCTTAAAAATGTTCTGTGCTCCAGATGAAGTTTTATAGCGTTTAATCTCCTAAGCAGAAATATACAATAAATTTAGATACGCAAGAGTCTTTTTTGTAAGTTTTTTTGTTTTTTTTTTTTTAAAGAATGAAATCAGAGGGGCACCTGGGTGGCTCAGTCAGTTAAGCGTCTGACTTAGATCAGGTCATGATCTCACGGTCCGTGAGTTCGAGCCCCGTGTGGGGCTCTGTGCTGAGGCTCAGAGCCTGTGCTCAGAGCCTGGAGCCTGCTTTGGATTCTGTGTCTCCCTCTCTCTCTGACCTTCCCCCGTTCATGCTCTGTCTCTCTCTGCCTCAAAAATAAATAAACATTAAAAAAAATTAAAAAAAAAAGAATGAAATCAGAGTTGAAGTAAATTGAGGTGGGGGGAGGGAAGGAGAAAGGGACAATGGTAAGAAGATATAAGATTCCTTCCACTTAAAAGGTAATTAGTGTTTTATACTGAAATCTACACAAATAATAATGCCAAATAAATTGCCATCTCACTAACTTCCTGCAAATAGAGTAGCTCATTTTTTCACATAAGATGATGACTTTTGTATATGAAGCTGATGCCTGCAGGTCTACACTACTGGCTCTTGACTGTAAGCAATAGAGACATACTCCAACTTAGGCAAGCAAGCAAGTATTAGAAAGATTGGGAATAGCCCACAGAATCAAAGGAAAACTGAAGAATCTGGGAAGAACAGGGATCAGAACTGCTCCAGGGTCCCAGACAGAATGATGTAATGGAGAGGCCCTCAGCTTCTTCGAGGTTCTCTGTGCAGAATGAAGAGCTCTTGCTATTACCAGTGTTTGCTTCCCTCTTCTCAAGAGTCATATCTTCAGAAGGAGAGGCTAATTGGCTTAACTTGGGTTACATGTTCATCCCTGCTAAGGGACAGTAGGTCTTGTGGGACAGTCTGATCAAGACCAAAGGGAAACCAAAAAAAGGGAAAGATAAACTGGCACCTTAAATATTACAGATGTCCCTATAATGGCCTCCCTGAAAAGAGTTGTGTTTTGAGTTACAGTCCATTTTCCCTGAGTTGACCACAATCCCACACTGCCTTCCTTTTGATGAACTGCATACTTTTGAGAATTGCCTGTCTGGTCATAGAGGTGTGACTGTAGAATAATTTTTTTCAATCAGTATTTTTTCTATCAATCTACTAGCAATCTTTTTCTATCAATCTACTTGTAAATAAAATCTACAGGCATATAAATCTGAAACCCCATCTAAATTGGCTCCTTTCCTAATTAGTAAGATTTACCTATTGCAGCATTTTACAAAGACTTCCATCAAAATGCTTCTAAAGGCAGAGAAAGGAAATAGTAGAGATTGAGTGGATGAGTAATATGCCCACCAGAAGCTTGAACTTTCACCAAAGTGTCATGTTTTAAAATTTTGTGCAGAGTTTGTATTACTTGCTTTATGTCCACATTTTCTTCTCCCAAAATCTTTATGAAATTGACATTCCTTGGAAAAGAGCCCTATTTTTATTGTGGCTTCTAGAATTCCTTGGCATAGTGACAGGTTTCCCAATAACATAAAGCATAGAAGTACAGAAATAAAGGAACTCTTACGTGATTTTCCTTGTTATGGTGTGGGTTTCAACTCTTGTGATGTGTCTGACCTATAATTCTAAGAAAAACCAGTGATTTGTGATATGTAATAATATATACCCACTACCATTGCCTGGGTATTAATAATCAGAATTTCCAGGCTATGAGGGCCTTGAGAAAGAATCTTAGTCTTTTACAGATGTGAGAGCCAGTCTCATAGGGGTGAAGTCACTGTCAGGTTCACGAACATAGAAACTGGCAGAACTAGGGGTGCCTGGGTGGCTCAGTCAGTTAAGCTTCCGAGATTTCGGTTCAGGTCATCATCTCATGGTTCTTGGGATTGAGCCCCGCATTGGGCTCTGAACTGACAGAGAGGAGCCTGCTTGGGATTCTCTCTCTCTCCCTCTCTCTCTGCCCCTCCCCCACTCTCTCCATCAAAATAAATAAATAAACTTAGAAAAAAGAAAGTGGGAGAAATGGAACTTGATTGCACCTGGGTTTTTTGTTTTTGTTTTTGTTTGTTTTGTTTTGTTTTGTTTTTTTACTTCCATTCAATACTCCTACTACAGAATTTGCTGTAAGATTCACTTAGGACACACTTTACTCACAATGTCCAGAATAGTAAAATGTTCCATAAGGTATGTGTATTTATTTGCTCTGGTGGCCATAACAAAATACTATGGCTAGGTGGCTTAAACAACAGAAATTCATTTTCTCACAATTCTGGAGGTTTAGAAAGCCCAAGATTAAGATGTCATCAGGGTTGATTTCTAGTGAGGCCTCTCTTCCTACGTTGTAGACCACTGTCTTCTTGCTGTGTCCTTACATGGACTTTCCTCTGTGTGTGCGTCGGTGTGCACACACATGGAAAAAGAGAGATCTTTCCTGTCTCTTCTTCTTGTAAGGATACCGGTCCTATTGGATTAGGGCCCCACCCTTAAGACCTCATTTAATGTTAATTATCTCCCTAAAAGTCCTATCTCCAAATCTAATCATATTGGGGGTTAGGGCTTAACATAAGGATCTTGGGGGACACAATTTAGTCCATAACAGTGTGTGTGTATATATATATATATATATATATATATATATATATATATGTAAGTTCTTATCTATCGATCTACTTACCTATTTACCTATACTATCTATCTCAGTTTGGGGCTCTCAATTAAGTTTATTGATATCTTTACAGAAAAAAGAAAAAGAAATAAGAAAAAGGAAAGAGTGGGGAGAACAAAGTAGAAAAGGATCAGGAAATTTTAAGGCCCAATTATCGCACATTTATACTTATGTAGAGATTTTTAAAAATCAGATATTTAGCTGCTAATCTGAGAAGACAGCTAGCAGGCAAGGTTGAGATATAAGGCAGGTGAAACTTAGAAAGAAGAGTGAAATATAGATTGTGAGATAATGCTTCATGATCCTGGAAGACAGGTGTAGGTTGAGTGTCATTGGAGTTGGAGAAGGGGCAGTCATCCTGGGCACAAGGGTACATTTAATATCTGGAAAAAGGGATTACTTTGTGGTAGATAAGGAAAAGGGGAGATTAATGTCCAGAGACTAGTTTTTCCTTTTACCTTTTAGTGCCACTGTTTCCTCATCTGTAAAATGGGGATTGTAGTATACCTCCTAGCGTTCTTTTGAATTAAACCTATATGGAAGAAAAACATTTCCTTAATTGCCCCCTAAATTTGCAAATCCGCTTGTCTCTCCAAATGGAGACATTGTTCTATACCTCAGAGGCCAATCACACAGTAGCATATGCAAATGCCTCCCCCCCAAAAGGTTATGCAGTGGATAGCATGTGTCCATACTGAAGGCATTTTTCTTCTCTCACTGCTTTCCTTCTCCCTTTTCAAATCATGCCTGCTTAGACCTTCCAAGAGTCAGAACCAAGCCACTGCCTGGTCAATACTCTCCTACTGTGACTGTTCTCTTGGTAATACAAATCCTGGTTGAAGCCTTTAAATTGCCCCCTGCAGGGCTTGATTGTTCTTTGATGACAGACTAGTCTTCTACTTACCCTTGGAAAAGGGAGTGAGAAAAAACGGAAATGAATAAATAGCTGAAATGAATGATCTGAAAAGAAAGCACTGAAGCTCCTTTCTAGAACATGCACATGGTCACATGCAAATGTACTACTTTTATCAGAGCTGATATTCTCATTCAGGAGCATACTTAGTTTCTACTTAGAAATACTCAGAATTTACCAACTTTGAAGAGTTTTTCTCACAGACTTTATAACTTTCTGTTACACAATATGTGCAATAGCAAGAACTTTGGACTTGCCTTCTTGTGATGTGTAGGCTTTCTGTTAATGCCTTTGCAAAGAGGCTCACAAGTTTCAAATTTTCTGCTTTGTTGCACCTCTGAATCTCTTCCCTTACTTCATGGTTCATAGATGTTCTGGTTTTAGATGACAAAGATGTCTCTAAGGCCAATGCTCAGAAAACTCTCCTTTCTCTAAAGAAGTTCTTTTTTTTTAATAGTTGTTCACTATGTCCCCTTATCAAATAATGCTATGATATTGAGGCTGTAGCCAAAAATTCTGGTAAAACAACCATGTGGGGGTGGGGGTGGGGAAGGTTGGAAGAGGGTTGGTTGATGTTTAATGCTTTCATCCCTTTTATTTAATTTTTTCATTCCTTTTAAATACAGGTTATACAGATTTCACCAGCCCTGAGAAACAGAATAATCAGTATGTTTTTAAAGCTCTACTTTGCCAGAGGTCACGGTTCAGTTATATCACCCATCATTTAGTTAATTAGACATTTTGCTCTTAGCTGAATTTGCTTAAACAAATATGCACACAAATGAAAAACTACTATCTTTGCAAATCAACCAAAAACTCAATGTTTCTCCATCATATAATTGTGTAGTGAATGTTAAAACTTGGATTCTTGCCAGCTTATTAGTCTGAAACCTCAGGGAATGTGTAAAAGTGCCCCCAAAGTGCAATTTTGTAAGAATGAACTTCGTGGAACTTCCTGGTATCATTCCAGTAATAATAATGGATTATCTTAACAGTTTGATTTTGTAACATTACTAGCATTGTCTCTGAGCTCAAGGATTACCTTTATTCCAGATGGTATCTGTTTTTGACAGGAAAGAGCTCGAATGATGGATTTCTTTATGTTTTTCCTCTAAGGTAGAATACTGTTCCAATATTCTCTATAGGCTGTCACAAAACACTGTTTTTAGGAACCCAATACAGAGGATTTTATTTAATAGCCATTATTCAACTTTTAAAACTGTCACTGACCATTGCCTCTCGAGTATTTGCATCCCAGTCTATCTTGGTTTCATAAAATACCTAGTGTATCGTCATTCCTTCCCACCTGCTCTCTCCCCACAACACAAACTCCCCACAACACAAACTCCCCACAGGCTGCCCCACCCAGTGTTGGATCATTGTTATTCAGACTTACAGTACTCATTTCTGCTTTAGGATTAATTTATCAACCACTTTTCTAAAAGAATCACAAATGCCAGGGCGCCTGGGTGGCTCAGTCAGTTAAGTGTCTGACTTCAGCTTAGGTCATGACCTCACGGCTTGTGGGTTCAAGCCCCGCATCAGGCTCTGTGCTGACAGCTCAGAGCCTGGAGCCTGCTTTGGATTGTGTGTCTCCCTCTCTCTCTCTGTCCCTCTCCCACTCGTTCTCTGTCTCTCTCTCTCTCTCAAAAGTAAACAAACATTTAAAAAAAAAATCACAAATGCCACTGAAAATAAAACTGTCTGACAGACTATAAAGGTCCATGTATTATATGAAAAGTAATCCATGATAATTCTTCCCTTGGAAATGTGATGGAATTTCAAAATGGGATTCCTGTGTTAAAGGTTATGTGTATTTTTAATTATAATCGATTCTATCAGATCATTTTACAAATATTACCTCCTCCAAATGTATCAACTAATCAGCAATGTTTTTAGATACCTGTTTCTGCCTGGTCATCAGCTTTTACCCTCAGTCTTTACTTTTTGCCCATCTGATGAATGAAAAAACAGTACCTCATTGTTTTGATTTTCACTTTACTGACTACTTGTGAGGTTGAGCATGTTTTTATATGTTTGTTAGCCTTTGCATTTCCTCTTCTGTTGGTGATCTGTTCACTGTGCCCATTTTATTTTTTAATATTTATTTATTTTCAAGAGAGAGGGAGAGAGCAAGCAGGGGAGGGGCAGAGAGAGAAGGAGACACACAACGTGAAGCAAGCTCCAGGCTCTGAGCTATCAGCACCGAGCCCATTGTGGGGCTTGAACCCATGAACCGCAAGATCATGACCTGAGCCAAAGTCGGATGCTGAACCCACCGAGCCACCCGGGCACTCCAGGTTGGTCAACTTTTAAGGTAAATGCCCTAAGAGTACACATTTGTACAATTCATACATAAATGAATGTGGCCGTGTTCTAATAACTTTTTAAAAACTCATAGTTGACTTATAGTTTATGATTCACCATGTAAGGAGCTTGGAAGTTGTCAATCTGTTGCAGCCACAAATAAAAAAGCTGAATGAGCTGAAAATCAACAACTCTTTTTTGATCCATAAGAGAAAGTGAGATCCCAATTAGAGAGCCAGGTGAATGCAGAGAATCACAGGAGCAGAAAGCCCTGAGCAGAGGCCTCTGCAGGAACCTGTGCTATGGCAGAAAAATCTGACCTGTGATGGGTAATTGCTAGAGGCTCAGAGTGGACAAGTCTGAGAATTAAAAGCTCTGGAGGGGCTGGCAGACACAGGAGGTCCCCCACACTTAGGTAAGCTTCACCTTCAGGAACTCAACCAGGTTCTCCAGTGAATATTAGGGGGAAAAATATCATGCTTCTGACAGCAGGAGGAGAAAAAGAGCCATTTTGAAAGATGCCAGAGCATTCTGTTCTTCTTAACAGGGGGTACTCTCAAGAGAAACTATTTTACCACAGTCTAAATTACTGGGGTTTTATCCAATCTAGGGGGAAGGGAAATACCCAATGCCAGCCCTGTCTAGTCATCCTGGCCCACATAAGACGGGGGGTGGATTAGGGAACTGAAAAATACTTGTGAGTTCACAAACCAGAGGCACAAAGTTCACTAAAAGACTGAGACCTGATCATAGGATTGCAGAACGCTTCCCACCCTCTGCACCTTGACACCACATTACTAAAGGACTGTTCCTTCCACCCAGTACATCATGTCCAATCACCAGATAAAAATTACAAGGCATTCTAAATGGCAAACAAAAACAAAAACCCAAAAAACAGTTTGAAGAGAGAGAGCAAGCATCAGAACCTGACTGAGATATAACGAGGATGTCGAGGTGACATATCAAAATGTCATACACTTGGAATCACAGCATGCTTGTCCCCATAATGTTTGAGACTTACCATATTCCTGAGGCTGTAGAATTCTTTCTGCATTTATCTGTCCCTGGTAGAACTTGGGTGATGGGAATTATGCTTAAGAAGTTCAAAATTTCTATTATACTTTATTTATATGAACACTTAACATTCCTAAAAGTGCCACATTCATTGCTTTTTCTCTTTTTTTCGCAAGTGACAAAATTAGAAATTCTTTAGAAAAGAGATAAGTCCTTAAGCTTTGGATTGAATGGATATACACAATAAGATAATATGTTTTCCTATTGTTCCAGAATTGTGGCAGAAAACAACAGGCATCAAATCTACCTCCTACTTTTTTATTTCATTTTTTTCAGTTTATTTATTTTAAGAGAGACTGAGACAGTGCGTGCAGGGGAGGGGCAGAGAAAGAGGGAGAGAGAGAATCCCAAGCAGATGCTGCACCGCAGTGCAGAGCCAGACGCAGAGCTCACACTCACAAAAATGAGATCACGACCTGAGCCGAAACCAAGAGTCGGACGCTCAACCAACCGAGCCACCCAGGTGCCCCCAAATCCAGCTCCTTCTAAGGGCAGAGAAGTAGCTGGAATTTGACACTTCCATTCTCAGCCTACTGAAAGATGGCAAAGAAGAAAAGCGGGGAGCCCTTGCCTATCTCCTTTCAGGAGGCTGAACATTTTGAAGTCAAGAGACCTGTTACCCTACCTACGGTTACTCTTGGAGGAAAAAAACAAACAATTGAGGACAGGAGGCAGGATCTGCATGTTGGGCGGGGGGTGGTGGGATACTGTCAGACAGAAATGGAGCTAGAACCCCTTTGCTTAAGTTTGCAATTCAAGGAAGTACAAAAGTTGCAGCCTGCATGTGCCTGCAGACCTGAGAGCTGACCATGGAGAGATGAGACTGATGCCTCTAGTCTTGTCAGAAGTGGCAAACATTGGGGCATAGAGGTGAGTAGAACAGAGAAATGTAGCCGTGTGTGTGTGTGTGTGTGTGTGTGTGTGTGTGTGTGTGTAGGGGGCTGTCCTTTGGAATACACAGCCAAATTTCAGAAGGGTGCTGGTGCCTGAAGAGCTTCCTTAGCAGAGCATCCTGTAGTCACATAAACAGCAATGGCGAGTGAGGAAGAAGACTGCAGACTTTCCTGGTTACTGCCTTTCCTCTCTCCCTCCTCTTTGTCCATCACCAGACAGAGGGTCCGGAAAGATGTAGAAGGGAGTGAAGGGTGTGCCTGGTGCTTAGCCCTTACTTCCTCTGGCTGAACTGCCAAAGGGAGAAAAACTTTGACATGGACATGAGATTCCAGTTTCTTTTTTTAACGTTTATTTTTGAGAGACAGAGAGAGAGACAGAGCATGAGCAGGGGAGGGGCAGACAGAGAGGAAGACATAGAATCTGAAGCTGGCTACAGGCTCTGAGCTGTCAGCACGGAGTCCGATATGGGGCTTGAACCCATGAACAGGCTCAAATTCACGAATCATGAGATCATGACCTGAGCCGAAGTCGGACGCTTAACCGACTGAGCCACCCAGGTGCCCCTCCAGTTTCAAAATAAAGTGAAGTGATGGGAGCCTGGATGGTTCAGTCGGTTGTGTCCCACTTCATCTCAGGTCATGATCTCACGGCTTGTGAGTTTGAGCCCCGTGTCGGGCTCTGTACTGACAGCTCAGAGCCTGGAGCCTGCTTTGGATTCTGTCTCTCTCTCTCTCTCAAAAATAAATGAACATTAAAACTCTCAAGCATCTCTTAAAAATAAATAAATAAAATGAAGTGAGTCTTGGACAATGAGACTAGTCCAAAAAGTGACAATGACTGAAACACTAAGGTATGTGGCCAAGAAGTTAACAGATGTTTCCCGTGGGAAAAAGGGCTTGAGAGAACAAAGACTAGGTAGGCATTACAAAAATGCAATTATTTTATACATGCTATATGTAACATGCAATATTATATATATATATCTATCTATATTTTTATATATATTTATATATATATTCACATTGAACAACCCAGGTTTAACTGTGCAGGTTCACTCCTACTGGATTTTTTTTTGATACATTTTTTTGATAAATGTATTTTCTCTTTATGATTTTCTTAATAACATTTTCTTTTTCTCTAGCTTTATTATGAGAATAAGGGATATGATACATATAACATACAAAATATGTGTTAATCCAGTGTTTGTACTACTGGTAGGGCTTCTGGTCAACAGTATGCTGTTAATAGTTAGGTTTTGGGGGAGTCAAAAGTTATATGAGGATTTTTGACTGAGGGGAGGGGAGTTTTGGCAGCCTAACCCACCATATTCCTCAAGGGTAAACTGAATATGAAAATGGAAAGTGTAATAAGTAGAGCCATGAAATTTGCAAACAGTGGTGAGATTTACAAGGAAGAAATGACTTCAGGCTAGGAGATCAAGAGAATTTTCACCGAGGACTTGGCCTGTACGATGATGCTTGGGAAATGGGTTGGGGCTCGGGCAACACGTACTTGGGAAACAGGGATTAAGGAGAAGGCAAGAGAGCAAAGAGGGCAAAAAAGGTACAGAACTCCTGCAGGTACAGAATTGGCCTGGAGGAATACTTTGTGGTCCAGGTGGGCTGGAACATGAGCCTGTGTGAAGGGGATGATGTCACTGCATGGGCAATTTCCACCAGAGAGAGGTGGTTACTCAGGTCGCTCATGCTGGTAGTCAGCGATCGCGTGCTGAACGAACAAAACAATAAACTGGCTGGATTGCAGGCCGCGGAACCCCCTTTTCTGTATTAAGCAATGGACAGCCAGTAAAGATTCCACTTAGAGGGGGAGGACATAGGCAGAATTATGTTTCAAGAGCACTCCTAAAGATCCTCATTCACATTTTGGGAAGAATTAGCCTCAGGTACAAGGTTTGACTAAAGAACAGGAGCAGGACCTCCGTAAGGCGCACGCTTCTGTCTCCGCACCCCTCCTTTCCAGGACCCTCGTTGACCCCCAACATCAGCACTTGCTGAGGGCTACCTTCTGTTCCTAGGTTCTTTCTGGCGTTTGCAATGTAATGTAATCCAGTTGGGCCACTTTTATCCCTTAGAAACCGTTTCTGGCGGGGCCGTGCGAGGAGACAGGCAGTAGAAGACGCCCAAGGCCTCGAGGGACGCGGAGTGCCTGAGGTGGCCCATTCCAACCTTGAAGACAAGTGCCTTTCTGTCGAGTCCTGCGGGCAAGGGTTGGCGGCGTCTGTTCCTCGTTCTCCACACGACTAGGGGGCGCCCTCGGTCCCCAACCCGCTTAGTTCCCAGGAGCGCGCTCTCCTTCGCGGCGTCTGGTTAGGCCACATCCTCGGACTCAGAAGTCGCGTCAGAGTTCCGCATCGACCAATCAGAACTGTCCATGTACTAGTGGGGGCGGGGCTGCCAAGGCAGGAGGAAGATGGCGGCGGGGGCGAGGTGAGGTGTTGGCAGTGGAAAGGGGTTCAGGCGTGGGGGGCGGGGGAACGTGGAGTGATGGCCCGCGCCGGCCGCAGGGCTGGATAAGAAGCCGTCGCACCGCGGGTGTGGGAGGGCGGGAGGAGAGGGCGCCTGGACGCCACGGGAGTATGACGGGGCTGTACGAGTTGGTGTGGCGGGTGCTGCACGCTCTGCTCTGCCTGCACCGCACGCTCACCTCCTGGCTCCGCGTTCGGTTCGGCACCTGGAACTGGATCTGGCGGCGCTGCTGCCGCGCCGCCTCTGCCGCGGTCCTAGCGCCGCTCGGCTTCACGCTCCGCAAGCCCCCGGCTGTCGGCAGGAACCGCCGTCACCACCGGCATCCGCGAGTGAGGCCGGGCCCGGCCGCCGCCCACCCCCGGCTGCGCTGGCGCGCGGACGGCCGTTCCCTGGAGAAGCTGCCAGTGCACATGGGTTTGGTGGTCACCGAAGAGGAGCAGGAGCCCAGCTTCACGGACATCGCGAGCCTCGTGGTGTGGTGTATGGCTGTGGGCATCTCCTACATTAGCGTCTACGACCACCAAGGTGAGGTCCGGCGCGGGTAGGGGGACCCGGGCGTCTCCGTCGGGGGGGACCGCACATCCGGCAGGTGTATCCGCGGCGCGCCGCGCACCGCAGCGCTCCCTGCTCTTCCAGTTGCCCCATTCCACGGCCCTTCAGGGCAAATTACGGTGCTAGCGCTTTCGAGGAAGGGAGATAAGCTTTATTGAACACAAACACCAACATCTGCGCTTCTCCACGTTATTTGCCCTCCGCCCCAACCTTTTTTGTTGTTTGTGTTTTTTACTACACTGTTTCTTCAGAGAGATTCAAGGCACTGCTCTTAAATCATTGCTAGTCTGTGAAGGCGCATAAGCTGAGTGGTTGGGGGCAGGTAGCGTTTGAACTGGGCTTACAAAAAGTATGTGAGAGACTGGATAGGCAAAATGAAAACAGTCCCAGAGGTCTGGGATAGTGTGCAATCCTTGATCCTTAGTGGCTAACACAGTACTTGATATAGTAATTGCCGTTTTTTAAGGGTTGATTGAGGGAATGCATTTAACCATGGGGAATTTTTTAAGTACGAGAATTCACCATTTATTGGGTGGCTACAAACCTTAAGCACTGTGCTAATAAACACATTCCGTTTAATCTTACTTTTAACTCCATGGATTCTCAGGTTTAGGGGAGTAGATACATAAGTAACTTGTTGGTGAATAGCAAGAAGTGTTGGGAGTAAGTAACCACGATGAGAATGGGGGAGAGAAATTCTGAATTGGAGGAATTTGAGAAGTTCATGCAGAGGAAATGGGCTTTCCTTTGGACTGAAATGATGACTAGGAGGTCAGGTTGAGGAAGGTTCTAAATGGCAGGTTTGGATTTCAGTCAGATCCTGAAAGTAGTGTCATTTCCTTTCCTTAGATATAAAGATGTGACGATAACAATGATTTAGGTGTATGTGTATGAAGGAAAGAAAACTAATGTTTTCTTCTCTGTTGAGTAACGTAAATTACTGGTATGCTCCACAGACGCTACGGTTTGATTTTTTTTTTTTCCTTTAAATCTTTGTCACATAGGCAGGTGTAAGTGCAGGGTTTTGTCCGAAAGGGTACGTCAAGGTCAGACAGGAACTCTTGCAGGGTATTAGAGTAATCTTTGATTGACCTGTCACCTTCCGTGCAGTCAGCAAGGAATATAGTGACTCAGTAGTCTGTCATTATCAACTGATGATATAACCTGTAGGGTAAAGTTTAATAGGGGCTGACATTTTATGGAACTTGCCAAAGAACTGAGCAGACCAATAGAAATACAGGACTGTTAGGAAGCAACCCAGTCTTTGCTTAAACCAATGCAACAGAAACACTGTGTGGGGAAAGAAACAAGTGAAGCAGAAATGGAAATCAGTTAAAGCCATTAAACAATAGGGTGAATTAACTTATAAGTGAATCCCTTATATACGGGTGATTCTTCTAAAGCAAGTACCTTTACGTTCTAGTAGGAAATGCAGATGTATATAGCTAAATAGTTTAACTTGGTGACTGTGCCTACAGATTGTAATACTGCAACACTTTCATCTTCTGATAATTCCTGTTCTTGAATTGCTGATATGGTCCAGAAATATCTTGTGCCATATTTGCTAAAAGAAAAGTGATTGTTGATGAACAGGGAGAAGTCAAGCTAACCAGGTATTGACTGAAAACCTGAAGGAGTTTTAAGGTTATTTCCAGGGAATTGACATAGGGCACTTTGTGCCCAACTGTAAAAGCAGTTTTCATTATTTTTAAGGGGATAATTTCATTGTTTGAAATAAGAGACTTTTGACGTACCCATTCTTGGTGTTCATTCATTCATTCAACAGTGACAGTGGCTGTCTATTAACTATCAGGTATTCGTTTGGGCATGGGGTACACCAGTGCACAAAACAGACAAAAATCCCTGTGCTCATGGAACTTACACTTTAGTGGAAGCCTGACAAATATTATATAAGAGTAAAAGAGTGGTAAATTAGATCATAAATGAAATGAGGAAAAATGAAACAGGGAATGGGAATGTTGAAAGGCAATGGTGGGGTGCAGCGTTAAGTAGGGTGGGCAAGGAAAGCCTCGTTGACTTTTGAGTATTGACCTGAAAGAGGTGAGGAAACGACCTGTGGATATGTGAGAAAAGTTGTCCTTTTCAGGGGAGGTATAGCTACTTACCCTTTATTTAGTTTTCCCAAACAAACTTTTATTTAAACCCATTTCTTTATAAATTAAAAAAAGTCCTATTGACATATTCACAAATGCCACATCTATTGAGTACCTTATGGTGTAAAGCACTGAGATACAAAGGGATACAAGAACTTGTGTTTCTTAAGAAAGTTAAAGTATCTCAAGGATATCTACTAAAAATTAATATATAATATATATAGATGCTAAGGGAGTGGCAGAGACTTTATTTAAGGAAAGAAAAATCCCTGCAAAGCAGGGTCACCCCCATATGCCCCTGATAAGGAAGGAGGTGACACTTGAGCTAGGCTTTGCCAAAGTAGGTAGAATTTGGATTAGCATGAACAGCAGTGTTCTCTCTCCCTCCCTGCTCTGTATGTGACTAGGGAATTCCCTTTGGGTGGCATTCCTATCAGACAAGCCTTAACAACGGTGCTGAGGACTGTGGGGAGCAGTAAATATAAGCAAGTTCTTATAAAGAAAACTTGAGAAATGCGGTAGGGTGAAGGTTTCCGTGACTGTTCCAGTTATTTACCCCGGGGCATAGTGTTTTAAAACAACAGCTTATATGTTATATGACTCAGTTCAGTTGGTCATTTCTTTTTGGGGGTTGGTCACTCATAAGGTTGTGGTCAGATAGTGGCCAGGACGTAAAAATTTCTTGTCATGAGTCTGATACCTGGTTTGTAATGGCTGGAATAGATGAGGGCGGGTTGGTCATCTGTCTCACACAGTCTTTCTACCTGACAGGCTTAGGCTTCCTCATTAATAGTGGCCTCAGGGTAGTCAGATGGTAGAGCTGGCTTCTCCCAGAAAAAGTTCTCAAAGGCCTAGCCAAAGGCCAAAGCTTACACGGTTTCTTTGACTTAGCTTAGGAAACCATGCAGTGTTACTTTTGCTGTACTCTCTTGGTTTGAGACATCACAGGTCTGGCCCAAATCAAGAAAATGGTGAAATAGACTTTACCTCTCATTGAGAAAATAGCTTATCCAGAAAGGTGCAAGGGAGACAAGTGTGGGAAGGATGGGGGTTAGGCAGGGGGATTGATGGCAGGGATCTCGGAGACGAGCTACTGTACCTTCTTACATCTTTCCCTGTCCTGTACCCTGTCACTTAAAAATTTGAGTTTAAGTAAGTATTCATTCTAATTAATTATAATTGAATCTAGATTATATTTTATTCTTGGACTTAAAAAACCCCTTGATATTTACTTTGGTTTGACTGCCAGCAAACTGAACTTTTTATTTTCATTTACCTGCCATATTTCTTGATTGTAATAATTTCTGCCAGTAATTCTTTCACATATTAGAAATTGGAGTTGTTTTCTCAGGATTTCTTAAGCCCAGAATTCTAGTAAAGAGGTTCGCCTAATTTGTCTACATGATTATAATTGAAGAAATGACCATAATTGGGATGGCACAAAACCTGGAGTTCAGGGACTTTACCACCTTAGGGGCGTTGTGCTGGCCTGGATCTCACTTGAAGTATGCTGGGCTCCACATTATCTGGGTATGTATTATTCATCTTCAATGATGAAGCCTGTTCTTCGGCCCAGTTATATTGGTGCCATGTTGGGGACCTTGCTGTAGGGCAGTATTTTTCAAAATGTGGCCTGTGGACCCTCTGAGAATGAGTTTTTGGGAATACTTGTAAAAACTACAGATTCAACACAATTACTGATCAGACTGAATTAGGGGAGTGGGACCTGAGCATCTCTTTTTACCCAACTGCCTATATACTGCCTTTGTGCCTTGAAGTTTGACCCTAACACAAATTGAGGGATACTCTGCTCTGCTGCTTGCCTTGCCTCAAAGTATTCATTCTTCATGTTCCTTGTCATGAATGAGGAAATCTGGGTAGGGTTTTAGTATTGCTCGTTATAAATTGGAGTGATCTAGGATAAGGCATTGCCTTCCGTGTGAGGATCCAGCAACAAGCAAACAGGAATCTTTCACGATGCTCTTTCTAGTGTTACTTCCGTAGTTGTAAATGTGTACTAGGTGTCTTCTGAAATTGGTTTTGGGTACAGATTTCTCACACTGGCATTAAAAATGTCTGTCCAGTGTACTCACGGCTTCCCTAACCTACTTCTCACATTTTATATACCTTTTGCCTCATCCACATTTAGGTTACTTGATGTTCCCCTCCCCGGAATGGCTCTTCTCCTTTTCCTGACAAATGGCTGTCTACCTGTCAGAAGGCTGTCATTGATCCTTGTAAGTCTATCCTGTCACCTCTTATGTAGTCTCTCTTGACTGTTCCATTCCTAATCTTGCTCTTTTCTTGAATCTCCTGAGAACTTTGCATCTTGAAAGGTATTTAGATTTTCTAAAATAGTAATCATGTATATGTGCCTCAATTTTCTTACTAGATTTAGGCTCCACAGATACTGTCCATCCTTCTCATCTTTGCTTCTCCTACAGCGTGTAGGTAGCTTGGTGTTCTCCGTGTAATTTGTTTCTGAGCATAAGTACCCAGGAACCTTAGAATAATGGAAGGAAACGAACATAGTTTCCCCTAGTTACATATTTGGCACACTGACGGAGATGCTGTTGGGAAGCATGGTCTTACTAAATACTTCTTGTTCTCCTTATGTTGAAATACAGAGTTGGAAGGAGGGTTGAAAATCCACTTGTACTGTGATTACATGTTGACACAATGAGCAGTACAAACTAGGCTACTTGTCTTCCCTCATGTGGAAACTCATGGAAGGCAACATCTGTTCCTAATCTTCACCTTTGTGTAGTTCACAACTTGTACATAATTTCATATATATCCTAGCATCCTGGAACGTCGTCTTCATTTTGTGCCAGAGAGTTAGCTACCTGTCAAAAGGCTATCATCAATTCTTATAACGTCCGTTCTGTTACTTCCTCGGTAACCTCTTGACTTATTATTCCATCCCCAGTTTTGCTGACTTTGAAAAGCTTTATTCTGCTTTTGGCAACTTTTGAAATGACCTTCTCTTGAGTACCCTTCTGGTTAACCATAGTACTGGATCTATTTATGAAAATAAACCTTTACTTAATAGGAATAATTAGTCTTTGTTGAATTCTTTCTGTGCAAAGAAGTCCATTAAACCCTTAGCAGTTTTACAAATCAAGAAACTGAGACTGAGAAAGCTAAGAACCTATATCTGGTAAGGAACAGGTCTAGAATTTGAACTAAATCTTATTCCAAAGCTTTTATACTTAACCATTTTGCTATACTGACTTACACTCCTAAGAGAATGGGACTACAATAGTCACTTTTAGTACTGTTTCTAATTATGTTAGGTCATCTGAAAGCCTCGGTAAAGTGGTACTTATCTACAGGTGATAGAAATGATTTGTAACATAATATGAAGGCAAATAGAATTTTCTTCCTACCACTAATATAAACGTTCATCCTGTGACTGATAGGACGCTTTTTAAATTATTTTTTTTAAATTTTTAAAAAATTTTTTCATTTTTTGAGAGAGAGAGAAAGAGACAGAGCACAAATAGGGGAGGGGCAGAAAGGGAGGGAAATAGAATCAGAAGCAGGCTCCAGTCTCCGAGCTGTCAGCACAGAGCCTGACGCGGGGCTTGAACCCACAAACCGCGAGATCATGACCTGAGCCAAAGTTGGACGCCCAACCAACTGAGCCACCCAGGCGCCCCATAGGACACTTTTTTAATCAACTAAACGTAATATCATGGTACTCCTGCTCTGTACTGAACTGTTTCTTTGTCAGGTGAGCAGAGTCTGTGAAGATAGTCTCATTTTTAAAATGTGTACCCAGGGGCTGAGAGAGGCCACATGGCTTGTTAATTTTACACACCTATCCTGCTGAAGAGCTGGGACTTGAAACACAACACTCGTTCCATTATGCTGTGCTGCTATCACACACATACCTTCCCTGCTACGACACGCTGATTCCTAATCCTGGGGCTCTCTCTTGAAATAAAACTGTTTAATGGTGTATAAGATTTGTTTTTTTTAGGACTGCTTTAGTCATATAAAATTTTAATGGTAGTCTTTTTTTTAAATTTTAAATAATTGCTCCATAAGTATTATATTTTCTTCTCTGAAGATTGCCTCTGATAGTTTTGTAAATGGATTGTTAGAGAAATTAAATGAAGGTAGCCACTAGGTAACTTACTTAAGTGTCTAGTTTAAAAGGAAAAAAGGTAGGCCATTTTGAAGGACAGGCACTTATTTTTAAAGAAGTATTAACATTAATTCCATAGCTGATGAGATGCTTTATAACTAGGAGAGATTGTTTTAGTGTTTATCTCACTTTTCTGTCTTCCCTTCCTGTATCCTTATATCTTCCCTTCCTGTATCCTTATAAATACTTGATGTTAGCTATATCTTAAAGTCTGTTTCTGTAGAAAGGAGGGAATAACCATGGTAAAAATTCTAATTTCAGTTAATTTTTTTTAATGTTTGTGTATTTTGGGGTGGGGGGGGAGAGGCAGAGAGAGAAGGAGACACAGAATCTGGAGCAGGCTCCAGGCTGTCAGCTGTCAGCACAAAGCCTGATATGGGGCTCGAACTCACGAACCACAAGATCATGACCCGAGCTGAAGTCGGATGCTCAACTGACTGAGCCACCTAATGCCCTGTAATTTCATATTTAAAAGAAAATATGTTAAATATGTGCTTTAAAAGTCTCATTTTATGGAATTGATTATTCATTTCACATAAATTTTAGAAGAAGCAGGATTTAAGGAATAGAGATAAGATTTGCTGACTGAATATTTGTCTAATTAAACTCCTTACTTGGTTTCCTGAATTTGAAAAAAGTATGTATGTCATGGGTGTATTAGCCAGTTAACGTGTGCATGAGTTGAGTGAAAGAGTAGACTATATTGAAACCTATAATTCTAAAATGTCATTTCGATTGGTATAGTAAAGATTTCAAAGGACTCCAGTAAGGTACCTGAATATAGCATATAATCGAATGGGTGGATAGAGCATGCTTAATTCGACTCTCTTTGAAACGTACGTATGCTTGGATTTCTTCCTGTCTTGCTATGTGTTCCTTCTGAGCCTCTGGCTTCTCATTTTTTTCACTTCTAAATGTTGGGGTGTCCTAGAGTATTGTGCTGCATATATGCCTTTGTCCTTCTGTTGTTCTTGCTATCTCCTAGGTCAAGGGTCAACAACTTTTTCTTAAAGGGCCAGCTAGTAAATATTTTAGGTTAGTGGGTTATGGGTTCCTGTGAAAACTACTCAACTCTGCCAATGAGGCCAAAAAGCAGCCATAAAAGGATGGGTGTGGCTGTGTTCCCATACCAGTAGTTTGCTGACCGCTGTCCCAGATGATTTCTCTAACCTTATCATTTTAAAAGTCCTTTAAATGCTCATACCCAGATTTGTATCTCCAGTCCTTATCTCTCCCATAATTCCAGATTCCTATATCTAATTCACTGCCTAACAGGTTTACTTTTATTAGGCATCTCAGGTACTTAACATGTCCAAACCATGTCTCAAATTTCACTCCCCTCAGACCTCTCTCACAGTTTTTCCCATCTTAAAACATACTAGTAAGTGCTCAAGCTAAAAACGTAGATGTCTTCTGTGAGTCTCTTACATTACATTCCACCTATAATCTACCAACAGGCCTCCCTGGCTCTACTTCTAGAATATGTTCCAAATTGGATACTTGTTTTGGTTTTTCGTTGTAGCTACCTCAGTTTGAGTTATCATTATCTTTCACCTGGATTCTTGCTGTAGCCACCTGATTGGTCTTCGTTTATATTCTGGCCCCTGTATAATCCATTCTTTACTCACCAGCAAAGTGATCTTTCTTGATAACGTCATTTAAGCTCTGAGTAAAACCTTCCAATGGCTTCCCGTTGTACTTGGAATGTTTTCTCAGCTCATTACCAAGGCCCACAGACCCCTTTGTATTACCCCTTTGCCTGGCCTCATATGATGCCCTTCATTCCACTTAATTTCTATGTTCACCAATTATATTGGCAATATATTTTATTTTCCTTGAATATGATGAAAACCTAAATGCTGAGAGAATATGCAATAGCTCTAGTAGTAATCTTAGTCCTGGAAGTATTGATTTTTATATTTTGAGAGCTGGAACAAATCAGCAAAGGCTTTTCTGTTAAATAATGCAATTGTTATAATAATCATGAGATTAGCACCAAGGAAGAATACATGTTATATAAATGAAAAAAGCAGGATATAAAATTGCATAATCATATAGGCCAGTATTATACATGGGTGGGAACAAAGACTAGGAAACACTAAAAACTGGAAGTGTTATGGTGATGAGGTTAGGGAATATTCAGTTTAGGATGAATGGTTACCTTATTGTCTAAATGTTGAGCGTCTTAAGTAGTTTTTAATACTATAATTCAAAATAGGTATTTCTTAGAATATGAGAAGTTTACATTTGGCCCCAAAAGTGTGTAGCTAATGTTTGTCAAGAAATACTAAAAACAGGGCGCCTGGGTGGCGCAGTCGGTTAAGCGTCCGACTTCAGCCAGGTCACGATCTCGCGGTCCGTGAGTTCGAGCCCCGCGTCAGGCTCTGGGCTGATGGCTCGGAGCCTGGAGCCTGTTTCTGATTCTGTGTCTCCCTCTCTCTCTGCCCCTCCCCCGTTCATGCTCTGTCTCTCTCTGTCCCAAAAATAAATAAACGTTGAAAAAAAAAAAAAAATTTTAAAAAAAAAAAAAAAAAAAAAAAGAAATACTAAAAACATTGTAGTCTTTCTGAGGTCCAATTTTTCTGGCATAATATTTTATTTATTTTTTTATGGAAATTGTAGATGTTTGTGTGTGTGTGCATGTGCGTGTTTTAAAAGATAGTTCTCTTATATATATTATGTATACACATACACACACACACACACACACACACATACAGTTTACAGTTAGGAAATTGAGAATACATGAGGTATAGTTGTAGAGCAACAAAATATAAAATTCTTGAAATCATTATTGCAAAATCTTATGTTTTCTTTTTTCTTTTAATAAAACTTTTTTTAATGTTTATTTGTTTTTGAGAGAGAGAGAGCGAGAGAGAGAGAGAGAGAGAGAGAGCATGAGCAGGGGAGGGGCAGAGAGAGAGGGAGACACAGAATCCTAAGCAAGATCCAGGCTCTGAGCTGTCAGCACAGAGCCAGACACGGGGCTCAAACTCACAAATGTGAGATCATGACCTGAGCTGAAGTTGGACACTTAACTGACTGAGCCACCCAGGCACCCCAAACTTATTTTTTCTTAATTCAAATAACTGTCAGCCCTGTGAAACCTCCTTAAGAATCTTTTAAAAAAGAGCTCTAGTTCTAGTTTTTTCCAAAGATACTGCTTATTTGTAAAAAGGCCAGTTTTATATATTTAATA
The DNA here is from genome assembly GCF_007474595.2 of Lynx canadensis. NCBI lineage: Eukaryota > Metazoa > Chordata > Mammalia > Carnivora > Felidae > Lynx > Lynx canadensis. The sequence goes on from NC_044307.1 coordinate 106,757,126, forward strand.
GAGTTCAACTTTTAGGGAGGGGAATTCAGAATTTAATGGGTGTATTAGTAAAGTGGGTTTAGCATCATTGGTTTATCAATGTTAGAAATAGTTACTGAACTGAATAATTAGAATCCAGGAGACCTGGATTCCAGGCCAAAATCTTAGACTCTTGGCCAAGGACAGTTGCTTGACCTTTTTGGGTCTCTTTCCTCATCTGTGAAAGGATGGTTTAAAATAATTATTTCAGCTTATTACTGTATAATTCTGTAAATTACGATTTTCTGAAAAATATATTTACAAATGTTTTTCCCTTAGGTCAGTTATTTCTGAGCAAATGTAGTCTCAACTTCCTTTTACATAAAATGACTTTTGTCATAGTTTCTTTTATTACACCATTTTGGCGTTAGTTTAGATTCTGTGAAGGCAAACAAGATGAAGTGTGATATGAGAAAAAGAGCTCTGCAAGTATGAATACTTGCCTAATACCATACTATGATATTAGTGGAGGAATTGCCTATCATAGACAAAGGCACTCATATCTTTCCGCATTTCTTGCGTATCATGAGAAGTATGTATGTGTAGACTTTGAATCCTGAAGAAAATTTTAAGATGATAGTATTGCCTATGGGTAAGTGAGATAGGCAGCATAGCATATAATCAGATTTCTGGAAGGGGCAAGCTGTGAGTGATCAGGAATCATCTTACTGATACTCTGTTTTATCTATACACTTCTCAGAAACTATACTTGTGCATTTAATTTCTCCATCCAAATTAGCTGAGACAAAGGTTGTATTTAAAATAACTTTATGAACTTCTTTATGGAAGATACTTGGTAACTGTGGCTCTGTGTATTCTTCCTTTTTAACAGAATTTCTGCCTGTATGCAATGAGGAAGTGCCTGTTTTTATTGTGAGAGGTTCCTGGAAACTTCTTAAAAATTCCACTTAGTGACCTATCCATTTAGGTTTTGTTGTTAGGTGGCACTTTGTGCACTGATTAATTCAGTTTATTAAATAAACATTGAACTCCTGCTATGTGGAAGGCACCTTAGGGGAAAAGAAATGAGTAAGCCAGAAGTTCACAAGGAAGACTACAGTTCAGTAGGGGGATTAAGCTGTAATTATGGTACAAAGTAGAATCTCGTTTATTATGGAGTTTGAACAAAATGTGTGTATTTGGAGGAGGTAAGGGTGAGTCAGAGGAGGAATGGGGCATATCTGGCTGGGGGATTGGGAAGAGTCTCTTAAGAGTAAGTGACATTTTAGCTGGCCTGTGAAGAGTTTGTAGGTGTGGGGCTGGGGAGGTAACATAAAGGATGGAGGTTGGGCTCATGTCATATGTTTTGAGGGGAATATACGACAGTTCTAATTTGCTGGGGACAGACTACTACAGAGAAATAAATTCATTTGTTTCATAAACATTATTTCCACCCACCAAGTGTGGAAGCGTAGTCTGGAATCTTAATGCTGATCTGAGCAGTTTGTTCTTAGTATATTAAGCATTTTGGGAGCCATTGAAGATCCTAAATTGGAATATGTCAGGATTAAAGATGAACCCAAAGATTAATCTGGTTGTCAATCTAGTGATACATGCTAGAAGGGGCAAGAAGACCCATTGGAAGATCATGTGATTGTAATATTTTAATGAAAAAGAAAAACTTGAAACAGTTGGGGACAATGGACAAATGGAAATGGATAGGGGAAATATTGCTGTAGATGAGTATATGGGTTTAGCATGTTAATAGGGCATTGGAAGTGGTAGTGAAAATACTAGAGTAGAGAAGATGTTTGGGTGCCTGGGCAGGTAGTGATGCCTTTATTAGAAATAGAACAACACGGGGCAACTGGGTGGCTCAATTGGTTAAGTGTCTGACTTCGGCTCAGGTCATGATTTCATGGTTCCTGGATTTGAGCCCTGCATTGGGCTCTCTGCTGTTAGCACAGAGCCTGTTCAGATCCCTTGTCCCCTTCTCTCTCTGCTCCTTCCCCACTTGCATGCACACATAAACACTCTCTCTCTCTCTCTCTCTCTCAAAAATAAACTTAAAAAAAAAAGGAACTAAAACAACAAAAAAGGCTGGTGTTTTTTTTCTTTTTAATTATATAGTTTTACCCCAATTACCATTTTAAATCCCCTGTTGTCCTATCACCCTTGTACATTCACTGTTGTCATATAGCCTATTCCCTTCCAAGCTTGGTTCCTAAGTGCATATAAATTTTACAGTTATGGTACTGCTCCATTTTTTTTTTAAACTTGATATAGGGGTACCTGGGTGGCTCAGTCGGTTAAACATCTGAGTTTGGTTCAGGTCTTGATCTCACAGTTCATGGGTTTGAGCCCTGCGTCAGGCTCTGTGCTGATAGCTCAGAGCCTGGAGCCTGTTTCTGATTCTGTGTCTCCCTCTCTTTCTGCCCTTCCCCTGCTCGCGCTCTGTGTCTCTCTCAAAATAAACATTTAAGAAAATTAAAAAAAAAAAACTTGATATAAGTGTTTGAGAGCCAGTTTTATTTAAAAAAAAAATTTAAGTTTATTTGTTATTTTGAGAGAGGGAGAGAGACAGTATGAGCAGGGGAGGGGCAGAGAGAGAGGGGGAGAGAGAGAATCGCAGGCAAGCTCTGCATTGTCAGCGTGAGACCAGAGCTGGGGTTCGAATTCACGAACTGTGAGATCATGATCTGAGCCGAAGTCGGACACTTAATCGACTGAGCCACCCAGGCTCCCTGAGAACTAACTTTAAGAGATCAGCTGCTATGTTTTAGGTATGTTTCAGATGCTTACAGAACTTCTGGGTACAATGAACTGGAATTTTCTTTTTTTTTTTTTTTAACGTTTATTTATTTTTGAGAGAGGAAGAGACAGAGCATGAGCAGTGGAGGGGCAGAGAGAGAGGAAGACAGAATCCGAAGCAGGCTCCAGCTGTCAGCACAGAAGTGGGGCTGGAACTCACGAACCGTGAGATCATGACCTGAACTGAAGTAGAAGGCTTAACCAACTGAGCCACCCAGGCGCCCCTGAACTGGAATTATTAAATGCTGATCCTTGATTTTACTTAAAATTTTAATGTTTTGTTCATCATGGGATGTTTTTGCATTAAGTTGTTGAAGATAATGCGTTATTCATTATCTTAGAGTTTTTTGATGCCAACTTAAGTTTTGCTTCACTTATCTCACCCTTGTCCTGGCCCTGAGTGGTTTTAAAGTCCCATGAGTGACTAGACTCAGAGAAAGAGGAGCACATGGACAGAAGGAGAAGGCTGAGATAGCAACTCTAGGAGTAATCTTCCAGTTAGAAGTGGGAAGAGGAAAAGGATTCAGTGCAAAGGGAGAAGGGGCCATTCAAGGCGCAGGCTGGGAGTAGAACCAAGAAAGGGAGTTTAGACAAGTTGTGGGGTAAGGATGGAATTTTGAGAATGGAGCAGCTTGGTCATTAATGGTAACACTTCAGAAAGATTGAGAAGGAAAGGATACAGATTGAAAAGAGGTAGTGACCATTTTGGTGACAAAGAATGTTATCCATTGATTTGGAGAGAGCAAGAGTTCCTGAAATGTGTTTCTATTTTAATCTGGAAGCTAAGGCAGAGATGAGTGAATTAGTGAGCACTGAAGTATAGGTCTTTGGAGTATTGAAGGAAGGGATCAGTGTCCTGTAAATAGACAAAAGCAAGGGTTCCTAGTGGTGGGTTACTATTAAAATGAATAAATCTACATTCTAGTAAGTTCATATGTTCTAGCAGTGTTGTGGAGATTTTACATTGTTTTTGAAATTCATATGCCTTCCATAATTTATTATTTTATTTTATTTTATTTTATTTTATTTTATTTTATTTTATTTTATTTTATTTTATTTTATTTTTTGAATTTACATCCAAATTAGTTAACATATAGTACAACAATGATTTCAGGAGTAGATTCCTTAATGCCCCTTACCCATTTAGCCCATCCCCCCTCCCACACCCCTTCCAGTAACTCTCTGTTTGTTCTCCATATTTATGAGTCTCTTATGTTTTGTCCCCCTCCCTGTTTTTATATTATTTTTGTTTCCCTTATGTTCATCTGTTTTGTCACTTAATGTCCTCATATGAGTGAAGTCATATGATATTTGTCTTTCTTTGACTGACTGATTTCGCTTAGCATAATACCCTCCAGTTCCATCCACGTAGTTGCAAATGGCAAGATTTCATTCTTTCTGATTGCCGAGTAATACTCCAGTGTATGTGTGTATACACACACACACACACACACACACACACACCCCATATCTTCCTTATCCATTCATCCATCCATGGACATTTGAGCTTTTGCCATACTTTGGCTATTGTTGATAGTGCTGCTGTAAACATTAGGGTGCATGTGTCCCTTCAAAACAGCACACCTGTATCCCTTGGATAAATGCCTAGTAGTGCAATTGCTGGGTTGTAGGTTAGTTCTAGTTCTATCTAGTTTTTTGAGGAACCTCCATCCTGTTTTCCAGAGTGGCTGCACCAGCTTGCATTTGCATGCCTTCCATGATTTATATCTATGATATAGACCAAAGTATGGTCTAAATCATTTTTTATTTTTTACTTGCATAAACAACTGGAAGTCTTGTAACATTAATAAGCCTGTATCATGTAGCTGTCTTATAGTACATGCTTTTGTGTCATACATGTAAATTTTATGACTGACTTGAACATAATGTTAATATCCTACACATCTGTATTGTTGCACAAGTATTGCTGTTCTCAACATTGTTATTCCAATAGCTTCTGATATTAATCACCTTCCTTTAAAATTTTTGTTTGTCTTTGGGACTATGTATTTTTTGTTGCTTTGCATATGGGTAACTACACAGTGTTCACTTTTATACTTCCTAGCTTTTGGTCTTATGACTGTGGGCTTTCATAAGGTGCCACAGCCTTAGCCCCCTGCTCTTCTTCACGTATGCTTCTTTACCTTTGCAGATCTTATTTTTCACTTCTTGTGTGTCTGTCTGGCTTCACCTTAAGGAAGGTGACTCCCAAATGTGTGTCTGTATCCTCATCTTTTGTTATGTTACCTTCCCAGCCTTACCCCTGTAGAATTCTCCTAATTCTCCATGGGCTAGATGAAATGTCACTTACCCTAAAGAGGTCTTTTTAAGTCCCCTAGTCAGTCTCTGACTGTTGCCTTCTTTCGGCAGACATTTATTTGCTGAGTGTCTGTTCTGTGCCAGGCACTGTGCTAGCCCCTGGTAAGCAAACACAGTTAAGATCTCTACCCACATAGTGCTTATATCACCTCTTTTGGTTTTTTGTTTTTTTGTTTAAGTACGCTCCACACCCAGTGTGGGGCTTGGACTCATGACCATGAGATCAAGAGTTTGATGCTCTATGGACTGAGCCACCCCGGCGTCCCTATATGACCTTTTTTGAATGTCCTTGCTTCCTATGTCTTAATCACTTTTTCAGTACCCCTGCCCAAATATTCTATCATCAGGTGTCTAAAACTTAAGCTTATGTTTTCCTTCAAACCAGTTCTCTGCTAGAAATTCCACACTTTAAACAAAAGTTATTATTTTGTTTTAGCTAGGATTAATGCCATGGAATTTTCTCTGTTCACCTCTCATTAAGTCATGCTTTTCATTCTCTCAGTTCTTTTGTAATGAACTCCTTCCATTGTTTCATCAAATTACGAATGGACTATTGCAGTATTCTGCTGCCTGACCTTCTCTATACCGTTGCCAGGTTAGTTTTCCTAAAGTTATAAATTTCCACCTTCCCACATGGCTTAGAAATTGTTGGTTACCCACTTGGTAGGCAACATGAAATGAAAATTAGGTCTGTCCCCTTTTCTCGAATCCTTTGCACCAGCAACATTTGTCTGTCTTTTGAGTATTCAGTGTTTTTTTCTTAAACATTTTCCAAACTAAATATCCTCTCCATCATCTTTAACTTTCTAAGGTTGAAGCTCAGTTTTCTAACTTTCGAAAGCTCAGCTCAAGTCTTGCTTATTTTACAAAGCTTTCCCTACCAAAGGAGAATTTTTTTTTAACCTTTGAACTGCTATTACACGTGGACTAGCAACATAATGTGTATACAGCATATTCACCAGATTGTGTTATTTTATATATTTTTAACTATATTCTCTTTCCCAGTTAATCTTTGAAGTACTTTAAAGTCAGATCTGACTGAGAGTACAGAGTAGGAACACTTGGTAAAGATCGAAAAGGCAATGACCAGTAAAAAAGCTGCCCCTCTGAAAATAGCTAAATAGTTGTCACTTGTTTTTAGTTAGAACTCTCTTCATTAGTTTCATGTTAAATTTATGCCACATAGTTACTTCATCTTTTTCAATGACATAATAGTCATTAAAAGTTTTAGCTTTTTTTGTGCATGGTTGAAGGATCAAAAACAGTTTTAGGTAGAGTATTTCCATGGTTTGCTGGGATTTACTAAATTTTGATTTTGTTACTTTTGTGTATTCTCTTTATTTTCTACATAATTCTCTTTTTAAAAAAAATTTTTAATGTTTATTTTTGAGAGAGAGAGAGAGAGCATGAGCGGGGGAGGGGCAGAGAGAGAGAGGGGGGACACAGAATCCAAACCAGGCTCCAGGCTCTGAACTGTCAGCACAGAGCCCGACGCGGGGCTTGAACTCAAGAACCATGAGATCATGACCTGAATCGAAGTCAGATGCTCAACCGACTGAGCCACCCAGGCGTCCCTACATAATTCTTAATAGTTCCTCTTACCATTAAAACAACGAATCGGGGCGCCTGGGTGGCTCAGTCGGTTGAGTGTCCGATTTCGGCTCAGGTCATGATCTTACGGCTCATGAGTTTGAGCCCCAGTCAGGCTCTTTGCTGACAGCTCATGCTGTCTCTCTCTGTCTCTCAAAAATAAATAAACATTAAAAAAATAAAAAATAAATAAAACAACGAATCAAATAGAAGTAATAATATTGAATGCACGTAATGGGTCTGCAAGGAAAGTGCATCAGACTGGGAGTCCACAAGATAAGGGCTCTGGGCCACTGCCACAGTTACAGATTCTTGAACAAGTCTCTTAAGGACTCTGGGTCCCAGTTTCTTAATCTGTAAATGAAAATTTCAAGTAAAAGATAGCTTAAAATTTCCTTCTAGGTGTAAATTTTTCATCATACTCATATTGGCTCCAAGTAGTCACCTCTATCCTTTTTTTTATGTTAGCCTGACTCCAGACTCTTATGTTAACAGAGTTTTGTTTTGTTTTTCTTTTAGACTCCGGTTGAGGCATAGTCAGCAATGCTTCATGTGGAGTTTGTTCAGTTCTGGGTGCAGTGATGTTTTCACAGCAAACATCCATTAATTATTGAAGAGGATAAATTAACCTAGTTGGGATTTACTTGCTTTTTTTCTTTTTAAGGTATTTTCAAAAGAAATAATTCCAGATTAATGGATGAAATTTTAAAACAACAGCAGGAACTTCTGGGTTTAGATTGTTCCAAATATTCACCAGAGTTTGCGAATAGTAATGACAAAGATGATCAAGGTAAGCGTGAGTATCAAATTGAATATCTAACTTACACAGATGTATTTTGTGTTTCAAGGCAGGTCCTGTCACTCATTCATTCATTTTGCACTGTTAGTCTTTATTGTCACGCTTCTTTTATCATCAGATTTAGACTTTTCTTTCTTCATCTTCTTCAAAGAATTTTCAGAAAAAGATAAAATCGTGACTTTCATAGATATTAAAAAATACACACATGTTAAAGATTTTATTTAACTAATGAATAACCAGGAAACAGGCAGATTTTGTAACCAGTTCAAAGAGAGTCCAAAGGATGGACATACTTACAGGTAAGTGATATTGCAATGAATGTGTAAATGGAGGCAAAACTGGTTTTTCTTTTGGGTTAGAGGGAAGATAGTTGAACCTCTACCAGACAAGAAAGAATTTGCATTCTTGTCTATAGACAAGAATTTGGCATTCCTGTCAGGTACCTAGAATCCTGTCAATTATAAAATAGCTCCCACAGAATCAGATTCTGATAAGGTAGACAGTACCTGTTTCATTGAAACACATTTTTTCCCCATATTCTTCATTTTTATCTTTTGTGTTACTGCTAACTGTACTATGATTGTAGATGGCATTTTAGGTGAGTGAAATTGTAAACTAGCGTATGATTCCTATTTTCTAGAGGATTTATTCAGAGATACAAGGTCTTTGAGTACTTTGAGAGGAAGGTACTATATATATATATACACACAAATGTGATGTGTGGGTCCTTTCAGAGGAGAGTAGATAAGTATGTTTTGATGTTCAATTTGAAGGACTTAAATGATCCATGTTTACTATAAGAACTATACTTTTATTTTAGTCTGAACTTAATATTTCTTGAAACAGATTTTTAAATATGTCTGGAACAGGATATTTTTTTTAATAACTTGTTTGTTTTTTCTTTCAGTTTTAAATTGCCAATCGGCAGTGAAGGTGCTCTCCCCAGAAGATGGAAAAGCAGATATTGTGAGAGCTGCTCAGGACTTTTGCCAGTTAGTAGCCCAGCAGCAAAAGAGATCCACAGATTTGGATGTAGATATGTTTGGCAGTTTACTTAGTAAGTCATATATAGACAAATATATATGTTTTCAGTTGTGTCCTACAACTGTATGTGGTTTACGAGGGTACACTATGAAGGAGAGCATCTGGGTTCCTTTTGCGCTATAAAGCCTGATTTTGTTGTTGTTGTTGTTACACTTGTAATGTTTCTGAAATTTTGAAGCCCCACATGTTGAAAATGATTTTGAGATAATGAGATTTGTAGTCAGCTCACTTGCAAGAGAACTTACTGGTAAAGGAGAGGATATAAGAGGATTTTGCAGGGGGCTGATGAATGTTCTTGAATATCGGGACTTCTGCTTGTCAGCCTTCCTGTGGGATGTTTTCCTACACCGTGAGTTTTCCAATTCTCCAGACACCACATGGGTGTACAGCAGTTCAATTCACTTCTGACACTAACCACCCAGAGATAGTGTTTGACTCTGTAGGTTGAAGGGCTCAGTCACACAAAACGGCCCCCACTTCAGATGCCAGTTGCGGTTTTCATGCCACCTGTACAGGCCACCTGATCAACTACCTATAACCAGGGGGTTCCTATGACTCTCTCCTAAGGTTTGCTAATTTGCTAGAATGGCTCCCAGAACTCAGGAAGGAACTTGACTAAACTTTATGTTTACCAGTTGATAATAAAGGACACAACTCAGGAGCCGTCCAGCGTAAGAGGCATACGGGGCCAGGTATCGCCAGGGGATGCAGTCATCTTCCGTGACCTCTCTGGGCTCATCACCCTCTCAGCACCTCAGTGCATTCACCAACCTGGAAGCTTTTGGAACCCTGTCATTTAGGGGATTTTGTGGAAGTTCCTTTATGTTAGCATGATTGATGAAATCATTGACTATTAGGGATTGAACTCAGTCTCCAGCTCTTCTCCCCTACCTGCAGGTTGAAAGGTAGGGCCGGAAGTTGCAGCCCTCTAATCACATGACTGGTTTCCCCAGCAACTAGCTCCCATCCTAAAGCTATCCAGAAGCCTGCCCAGAGTCACCATTAACAGAAACTCAGCTGTGGTGGAAGGGGGCTTATTACGAATAACACAAGATACTCCTCTCACTCCTATCATTCAGGAAATTCCAAGGATTTTAGGAGCTCTGTGCTTGGAACCTGGACAGAGACCAAACACATATTTTTTTTATAATAATATCGCACTCCTCTTACTGTTTCTTTTTAGTTTGAACTATCTGTTAAGTTTGAATTTAACAGCTATTTAGGAGGCAGTCCCAAGAATATAATCTTATTAGCATTCGTCACTTTATTTTTAGTGTTCTTTCTGTTATGTGATATGAAATATACTCACTGTATTTGTCATGTTATATCAAATATAACATTATAGGGTTTTTTTTCCTTCAACTATTTATAAAAGCCTTTAATTTGTTTATTCTCTGTAGAACCTCCTAGGAACCTTTTGCTTCAACTTTATGGTCCTTCTGCTTACTGGCATTATCCTTGATCCTTTTGTTTTTTTGTTTTTTGGGTTATTTTCTTTTGTTTGGGAGTGGGCAGAAGGGTAGGAGAGATGGGTTGGGGGGAGGCTCGTAAGTAGGCTGCATGCCCAGCACAGAGCCTGATGCAGGGTTCGACTTCAGGACTCGTACGTCATGACCTGAGCCAAAATCAAGAGTCAGATGCTTAACCAACTGAGCCACCCAGCCACCCCATCCTTGATCTTTTGAAGAAAGGCAGTGATTCTAACAAGTTTATGTCCATTAATAGCTTCTATAGCTATGCAATTTCAGGCATACATTTTTTGTTCATTCAAATAGGGTCTCCATTTACCTTACTTATTAATCATGCATTTTTTTTTTTTTTTTTTTTTTTGTCTAATTCAGTCATTTACTTGACTCTCCATTCTTGTTTCTTCCAAATTGACACATGTTCATCATACAGCACATTCGCTCTCTGGCCTCCGGTCTCACCAACTCCTGTCTTTCACTGACTACTCATTTCTTCCCCTACTCTGGTATTCTCTCTCATTGCCTGGCTGCATTTAGGCTGAATGAATAGACTTAAAGTAGACCATTGTAGGGACTTACTGTAGGTTACTGGATGTTGACTGTTTCCCGGATTCTGTAAGGCCCCAACCATAGAGTAATTTATGAGGGTGTCCTAAAAGTGATAGAGGGACCAAAGGTGGTCCTTCAGGGAGCCTATGGAGAAGTGCCAAAGTTTTGAGCCCAGGTGTTGCCTTCAGGGGTGGCAAACTCACGATAAGTGAAAAAGTACACAGTCCATAAGTTAATTTACCAATCTGACAGAAGCAGACCCCCTGAATACTGTTACCCCCAAAAGTTCGCTTATGATTGTGAACTTCACCATTCCTACTTGCATACAAGGCAACTACATATCTGCTTTTTTTCTTTTACTATACTTTTATCTTTTCTAGAAATGTTATATAAATGAAATCATATAAAATAATCTTTAATGTCTTGTTTTCTTTCCTCAGCATATTATTGAGGTTCATCCATGTTGCATGTATTAGTAGTTCATTGCTTTCTGTTGGTGAATAGTATTCAGTTCTGTGGATGTACATTTCGTTTATCCATTCACCAGTTGATGTGCATTAGGTTTGTTTGAATAATGCTGCTGTGACTATTCACATACGAGTCTTTGTGCAGACATGTTTTCCTTTCTTTGGTAGATGACTAATAATGGAATTGCTAGGTTGTGTTGGTTGAGTGAATGTTTAACTTTTAAGAAACTGCCAAACTTTTCCAAAGAGGCTATAGTATTGTTATATTCTACCAGTAATGTAGAGGAGTCTAGATTCTTCATGTCCTTGCCAAGGCATAGTATTGTCAGTTTTTTGTTTTTGTTTCTTAATTTTAGCCATTCTAGTGGGGATGTAATAGTATCTTATTGTGGTTTTAATTAACATCTTCCTAATGACTAATGTCATTGAGCTTTTTTCATGTGCTAATTTGTCATCTGTATCTTCTTTGGTGAAATATCCATTCAAGACATTCTGCCTACTTTTAATGGGTTGTGTGTCTTACTTAGTTTTAAGAGGTCTTTATATATTTGGGGTACAGATCTTTTTTTCAGTAGTAAGATATGACTTATGAATATTTCCTCACAATCTATGGCTTACTTTTTTTTCCTTAAAGTATTTCATCTTTGGGTGACTGGGTGGCTCAGTTGGTTAAGTGTCTGACTCCGGATTTCAGCTCACATCATGATCTCACAGTTCAAGATTGAGCCCTGCCTTGATCTCTGCACTGACAGCGCAAAGCCTGCTTGGGACTCTCTCTCTCTCCCTGCCTCTCCCTCTCTTCCCCACAAAATAAATAAATAAAAACTTTAAAAAAAAAGTATTTAATCTTTATGAAATCCAGTTTATCATTTTTTTTTTCTTTTGTGAATCATGCATTTGGTGTCATAGCTAAGAAATCTTTGCCTAACCCAAAGTCACCATTATTTCCTTCTAGAACTTTTATCACTTAACCTGTTCCGTTTAAATCTGTAAGCTATGTTGACTTACTTTTTGGGAATGGTGTGAGGCAGACAAACTGAGTTGTTCTTCTGCCATTTTTTTCTCCCTTGAATTACTGTGACTCCTGTGTTGAAATCTAATTTACTATAAATCTTTGAATTTATTTCTGGACTTCTTATTCTCTGCCATTGGTCTGTACTGCCTGTCCCTTCAAATGCCCCAAGGTCTTGATTACCGTAGTGCCTACTAATGATAAACTTTGAAATCATGTCCTTAAAGTCCTTCAACTTTGATTTTCTTTTTTTTTTATTATTTTTTTTAACGTTTATTTATTTTTGAGACAGAGAGAGACAGAGCATGAACAGGGGAGGGTCAGAGAGAGAGAGACACAGAATCTGAAACAGGCTCCAGGCTCTGAGCTGCCAGCACAGAGCCCGACGCGGGGCTCGAACTCACGGACCATGAGATCATGATCTGAGCCGAAGTCGGCCGCTTAACCGACTGAGCCACCCAGGCGCCCCTTGATTTTCTTTTTTGAAGTGAAACAACTTTGGCTAGTCAGGAACATTTCATTTTCATGTAAATTTTAGAATCAGCTTCACCAACCCCAAAGCACCTGGTTTTGGTAGGGACTGAATTGAATCTGTAGCTCAGTTTGGGGAGTTTGACCATCTTAACAATACTTAGTCTTCTAATCCATGAACATAGCATGTCTCCATATTTGGGTCCTAATTGTTCTTTTAACAGAGTTTTTAAAAGGATTTGGGATTTCTGCTTCTTTTGTTAGATTTATTCCCAAGTATTTTATTCTTTTGGATGCTGTTATTAATGAGATTGTTTGCTTAGTTTTGCTTTTAGATTGTTGATAATAAATGGAAATATAGTTTTGTTTTTTTTTAATATTGATTTTGTATTTTGCCACCTTGCTAAAATTCACTTACTAGTTCTGATAGTTTATTTGCAGAGTCTTAAGATTTTTTTTTTAATGTTTATTTATTGTGAGAGAGACTGGGGGAGGGGCAGAGAGAGGGAGAGAGAGTCTCAAGCAGGCTCTGCACTGTCAGATGTCACAAACCGTGAGATCATGACCCGAGCTGAAACCAAGAGTTGGACACTCAACCGACTGAGCCACCCAGGTGCCCCTTAAGATTTTTTTTTTTAATGTTCATTTATTTTTGAGAGATAGAGTGTGAGCGGTTGAGGGGCAGAGAGAGAAGGAGACACAGAATCCGAAGCAGGCTCCAGGCTCCAAGCTGTCAGCACAGAGTCCAATGCGGGGCTCGAACTCACAAACTGTGAGATCATGACCTGAGCGAAGTCAGACGCTTAACCAGCTGAGCCACCCAGGCACCCTGCCCCTTAAGATTTTTTAAATATACAGTTGTGTTGCCTGTATATAAAGATGACACCCATTGCCTCTTCTCAAATTTTCTATTTTTAATTTTATGTTTTAGTCTCACTTCTTGTGTCTGTCTAGTTTTATGTGTCAGACTGTCATTTGCACACTGGTTGTGCTCTAACAGCTTGAGTTTGGAAGGCTCCCCTGATCTGTATGATGTTGGCTGCTGGGTTCAGAGTTCCCACCAGTTCTCAAGTCTTCTTGGTTACTTTTCCTTGGTTACTTTCCTCCTTTGCATGTATGCAGTTTCCTCATCAGCTATGGGTACGTGGAGGGCTTAGCTGAGCCCTTATTTTCAGGATCTGCCTGGTAAATTTCTGACCATTAGATTGCCTGCCCTAACTGGGGCCACAACATCAAGCCAACAAGCTGTGCGTTTTCCTCATTTGTTTCCTTTTGAGTTTGCCACTTGGTGCTTTTAGCTGGCAAAACCCTGGGCTTTCATCATTGCCCCCTTCTGCCCACAATCTCCAGTTCCAAATTGAGTTCATATCTTTTAGCCACAGGCAGCAAATCTACCAGTTTTGCCATCAGCCCCATGCTGGTAAACCTATAATTTTTTCCATTTGATTGGGGGTAGAGGCATGGGAGTTAGGACCATTCCCAGGCAGGAAAGACAAAGACCCTTACCGTTCTTACCTGAAGCTCTAGCTGGTGTTTCATTTTTTTGTTATTAAAAGAATAATTGTCTGCTTCTGGCCAGTATCCGGTGCCCTTAAATGTTTGGTTTTGTCAGTTTAATACATATTTTTGGGGGGAGGATTCATCACCTTCTTCACACTACCCTTAGCCAGAAATTCCTTCTTGCCATTTTTAATTTAATTTTTTTTTTTTTTTTTTGATCTAAAGAGAATTTGCTCTTTAGCAGTCAGAGGAATATATATTCTTCTTAGTCCACACACCTTTACCAATATGGACTTTAAAGAGACTTTTTTATGGAAATAATTCTTAATTACTGCTAGATGAGCCTGTCTAATCTAGTCTCCTTATTTAACAAATGAAACAACTAAGCCCCGGAGAGGTTGTGCAACGGAAAGTTTGTGGCAGAATTGAGGTTATTAGAAACTGTTGCAGCCTGGGTTTCTTGGATAATAGCATCTTTTCTGTTCTACCAGTGACTATTTTAATATTTATTTTACTTTATTTTTTAAGCAGTTGAACTATCCTTATCCCCTTTTTTTCTCAAACCAGGTCTTGTATGGAAACCAGTTTGTGAGACTGAATGGCCATGCCTTTGTTGAGGCAGGTGTCTGGTCTTTTCCCTCCCTGGGCTGGAGCTCTGGAGAAAACATTTATACTAGATAGCTAGGGGTTGGGTTTTTTTGTTATCAGCTATAAAATAAGGGGTATTGGGGAAGGAAGGGTTCTAGTTACTTTTATGGTTCCTTTTCATCTCTGAAGTTCTGTGCTTCTATGGCCAGAATAAGCATTTGTGCCCCTAAAGCAGTATGGTTCTCAGGGTGCCAGGAGAACTTTGGAGTCTTGAAAGATGGATGGGATTTGGGGGCTGTCTCTATGGTTTAGGATGGGAGTGGGGTTACCTCTTCTTATGAGGTAATCCATTCAGTCAAATGGTCTTTAGAGAAAGTGTTCACGTTTGGAAATAACATAGATACTAAAGTATATGTTGGGCAGTGGGGTGGTGGTATGGAAACATATGAGTGAAGCTTGTGAAGAAAACAGATAAAGCATAAAAAGCCAATTTGATGAACAGATTTTGCCCTTGGTCGTTTTATTTGTGAGCAATGCATGTTAAATTCCTATGTGTTTCTTTCTTTATAAGGTTCAGATGGTTTCCCCGATCCCGATTTAGTACTGAAGTTTGGTCCTGTGGACAGCACATTAGGCTTTCTTCCCTGGCACATCAGATTGACTGAGATTGTGTAAGTAATTAAAAGTGTACTGACTTTGATTCAATTCAGCAAGTGTTTCTTGAGCCTAGCACTGTACTAGGTATGGTGAGAATTCCCAAAGACTTACAATACTGGTCCTTTGCCTCAGATATTTCACAGTATCAGTGGTAAGATAAAGACTCAGACACAAGAGAGAGTGCTTGTGCAAATATCTGGCATTAATACAAATTTCATAGGAGACGAGTGAGAGAGATATGTCTGTGGGTCAGGGTTGCTGATTTTATTGTGTTGTATTGTTTGTTTTTTTTTTTTTTAATGTTTATTTTTAAGAGATGGAGAGACAGAGTGTGAGTGGGAAAGGGGCAGAGAGAGAGAGAGAGAGAGAGAGAGAGAATGAGAGAGAGATACAGAATCTGAAGCAGGCTCCAGGCTCTGAACTGTCAGCACAGAGCCCAATGTGGGGCTTGAACCCATCAGCTGTGAGATCATGACCTGAGCCGAAGTCGGATGCTTCACCAGCTGAGCCACCCAGGTGCCCCCATAGTTACTGATTTTAAAGAAAAGGTCTGACATACTCCAGGGCATGTAAAATGGATAGAATTTTTGTAATTACAGAAAGGGTGAGAAGTATAGGGGATGATGGACAAGGAAAAAAGAAAAGCTGGGAAGTGAGGAGTGAACATCTCATTTTAGAGAAATCGTGAGGGAACCGGCCCTACCAGAGCACAGAGATTTGGCATTATGACATTAGATGGTAGTACACTTGACCCTGGAACAATGTGGGCATTAGGAGTGTGGACCCCCTGTGCAGTCCAAAATCTGTATATAACTTTTGACTCCTCAAAAACTTAATAGCCTACTTTTGACTGGAAGCCTAACTTAATACATATTTTATGTGTTATATGTATTATATTCTGTATTCTTACAATAAAGTAAGCTAGAGAAAAGAATGTTATTAAGAAAATTATAGGGAACAGAAAATACACTTATAGTACTGTACTGTATCAAAAAAACCAAATCTGTGTACAGATGGACTCATGCAGTTCAGACCCATGTTGTTGAAGGGTCAGCTCTGTAAGATGAAAACAAATAATTTGGGTGTATTGATGCTGGGAAGGTTTTAAGTACCAGCACTAAGAATATGCATAACGGTTTAGACAGGAAGTAGGAAACCACTGAGCCTGTAGATAGTGTGGAAATGGTGATTTTAGAAGATTTGTTTGGCACCTGTGTACTAGAGTAGATCGGATTTGGGAAAGAACCTGGTAAAGAGACAAGTGAAGAATCCTTGGCTATGATTTAGGGCATAATACAGCGCGGAGAATGAAATTGCTTATCTAGAGCAGAGTTGGGTAAACTTTTTATATAAAGGTAAGATGGTAAGTATTTTTGGCGAATGTGTGATCCATACAGTCTCTTTGCAGCTACCCCTCAGCATTGGCAGTATAGCTGAGCAGCCACAGACAGCGCAGAACAAATGTGTGTGACTGTGTTGTAATAAAACATCATTAAAAAAAAAAACAGGTGGCAGGCTCATGGGCTGTATTTGCTGACCCCTGATTTTAAAGAGACTTAGTAGCCTTAAAATATATTTAAATTCTGAGTCTTAGGAGGAACATTCTATAAATTCTGTCTCTAATGAGAATTATTTATCAAGCATAATTACAACTGTGCTAAAAGTCCGAGAAGAAATGAAATGACTCCTAAGCTGTTAAGCCTAATTATGACGTTACTGAGAGAAACTACAAAGTCAAGGGAGCATTGATTTTGAAAAAAAAAAAAAAAGGTTGATTTCAAGGATAAGATGATTTCAAAGCCATAGTCTATTTCGTGGAAACACTTACAAGGGCAGATGAAGATGCAGAATTGGTCCATGGATGAGAAGTCAAGGGGCTAAAAAATGTATATTTAGAGTTTGACAGTACTTAGAAGTAGTAGTAGTTGAGTCTGTGAGAATAGAGGAACTTTCTCAAGTGTATATAGAAGAGCACAGTATCAAGGGATCTTTTGGCCTTTTAATAAATGCTCCAAGTTCAGGGGCAAGACAGGGTAAAGGTGTCAAATAAAAAGGCAGAAAAGAACCCGTAGCATTGTAGAGTCAGAAAGGGCTGTAGATCATATGGTCCTGCCTCCTCATTTTGTAGGGGTGAGGAAAATGGGGAGGAGACGTAGCTCTTAACTATTGCTTGTAGTAAAGTGGAATTAGAACCCAAATCTCCAAACTCTGGTTTTCCGTATGATGGGTGTATGTTTCTCTTGTTTCTTTTTCTCCAGGGGATTTCTGAGTTAATTTCAGGTGCCTTGTGCATTGGGCTCCAAGAAAGGTAGCAGTGCTGCTTTGTGAGGTTGAGAGTAGTTTGAAGGGAAGAGTGTGTTTTAGAACAGATACATCTCAGTTTGAATCTTGGTGATGCTTTTCAGTAACATGACTTTGGATAGCTTTTAAACGTCTCTGTATTTGTAAAATGGGTATTTTAATAAGAAGTTGAGGATTTAAGTCAGATAACGGACATCAGATACCGAGCACATAATAAGCTTTCCTGTGGATCTTTGTACATGTGTCTGTCATGGCCCTATCACGTTATATTAAGGTTTGCTTTGGATTTGTCTACTGCCCACCAGACCGTAAGCACCTGATGTCTTAACGTCTTAATCATAACATGGAGAAGTAGAAGGGTGGAGCCCTAACAGAACAGACAGGAATGGCAAGACCACTTTGGGGGCAGTGAGGAGGTAGTGGCGCTAAGTGCTTCTTGAGTGATAGGAGACGAAGCTATTGATGAAGAGGATAAAATGGGAAAGACTTAGTCAAGTGGGTTGTTTGAGGAGGACATCTGAATGAAGCAAGCTTCAGCAAGAAGAGTGTCGTTGACTTGTTGTTTGAGGATATCTTGTGAGGTTATCGCTGCAGTGGAGTGAGTAAGAGAAAAGGTTGATGGCAGGATTAATAAGAGAAGGAAGTGGAAGAAAAGGAGACTTGTTTCAGAATTTTTGGCAGTTGAAGGAAAAAGCTTATAAGTCAATTATATTTCAGTAAAGCTAGGGAGGGGAAAAGGAAGGACAAAGAAAGCCTAGCTACAAGAACCAGCACATGGTCAGACAGGAGTCTGTTCGTGGTAAGTTTGTTCAGTCTTTTTTTTGTGATGTATGTGCCTGGAGCTCCCAGTGCGACTTGTACTCTGACCAGGTGTTTGGCTCTGGTACAGTTTGGAATTCCCAAAGCCTCACAAGAAAGCTGTGTACGTTAGAGAATTGTTTATGTCAATTATTGAAAATTATTCTAAGTATTCAAAATACCTAACAGGGAACCTTCTGGCTGTACATTCATTCTGCCCTTAAAGTGTCTTCACATCGCACTGTGATTGCCGCCTTGAGCGAATGGAAATGGTAGAGATGAACGTTCATTTGTTGGTTGCTCACCGCGTGGCTTCGACATGCAGTCGCGTGAGGGTGCTATGCTGCTCTGCCAGTGCTAAGCGTGGCTTTCATAGACCGCTTCACACAGTGCGGGCTTCGCTCTGGCAGAGAGGACTTCCTAACGTGAACGTGAATGAGATCCTTACAAATAGGTCTCCAGTTCTGCACTGATTTAGACTTCGGCTGATACAGGTTCTGAATCTCTGTCTTGCTACAAGTTGCTTTTCTCTCCTTAGGGAAAGAAGGAGAGATTATTTTGTACTTGCACTGTTTCACAGTGAGTTTAGCTGTCATTTGGTAGAAATGGTTTGACATACTCTGTGTTTATCATTTACTTTCTTCTGTCCTTAACGTCTTTTGGGGTATTTTCCTTCTGGTTCCCCCCTCCACATTACAGCGTATCATCTAATTGCTTTTTTTCCCCCTGTGCTTTCTTTTCAGCTCTTTGCCTTCCCACCTAAACATCAGTTATGAGGACTTTTTCTCTGCCCTTCGTCAATATGCAGCCTGTGAACAGCGTCTGGGAAAGTAGTGATCCCTGGTTGTGTAATTTGATTTCAGGCTTTTGGAGAAAAGGACCCAAGTGACTCTGATGTTTACAAAGCACCTATGAAACCCTGTACACACCTAGTTCATAATCCTCATAATTTATCAACAAACACAAAAAAGTGTCTTACTTGAGAGTAAGGGTATGTGTGAATATGTGTGTGTGTGTGTGTGTGTGTGTGTGTGCGTGCGCGTGTGTGCGTGTGTGTGTGTGTGTGTGTGTGTGTGTGTGTAAATAAATTTATAAATGGGGGAAGTATTGGAGAAGGAAATACATAGATCTGCAACTTTGAGCAAATAGCAGCAGTGTTTTAGGAGCTGAAATTTCAGATTTAAAGACTTCAGCCTCAACTACTTCCCTATTTTTGTGGGGAGAGGAGGGGGTAACTAGAGCTATTTGGTTGTTTTGAGCGGAGGGGAATCGTTTTTGTTCAGTCTTTCCTAGTGACCAAACTTAATTTTTAAGAATAATGTATTGACTTATTAAATGGAACTGTTTTGAGTCTGAGGGATCTCCGGAGGGATGGAGTTCTGTGTTGGTCACATGTTAAAAGTTTGCTCACCTTTGGAGTAGAGGGAATACCTATTTTCAGATATCCGTCCATTTTCATCTCATTATAGTTAAACAATGTGACTTGTGAGTGTTGCTCTGATGTCTGTGTTCTGGGTTGTGAAAATTATTTGAAAAGGTACTCTTACTACATTGAAATGTAGAATTTAAAAAATTTAAATATCAGTCAAAAAAAGGTGAAAAAGTTATAATCTTAAAGGATTATAAGTTGGAAAATTTCCTAAAATAGGAAATAAAGTTTGATTCCCTTTTTTATTTGGTGGGCAGTATGTACCCAAAGTTGGTTTAAAAAAAGATTCCCATTAACTTTCTATTTAAAAGAGCATTTGAAAAGTTATCAAGGCAGCTTTTTTCCCCTAAAGTAGTAACCTATTACTCTTTGGAATAGCACATTTAGGTCTGTGTTAGTTCCCAGGATTTTTACTCAGTAAATCCTGATGGTGGGGGACTTTGCCTAAAAGATCTTTAAGTAAGATTGAGGCCTGTATAGGTAATAAAATATTACCAAAGTCTACAAAAGTAATTTAAGTTAACCTTACATGTTCTCTTTCGTGACAGAGAACAGCACTGGTTCTGTTATTTTTTAAATGAATAAATGATTTTTTGATGTTTAGTATTTCTTCCCTCACTACTGATCCTTGGACAGAAACCATTCTTTATACTTGATGGACTGTTTTCAGAAAAATCTTAAGTGTACAATAGTTGTCTAAAATTGTACATTTAGAATGGAGTAGCTTAAATACTAGGTCTCAGAAGTCTAAAAAATAGCAAGGAAGACTGGGCTTGGAAAGCAAGGTCTAAAGTTGCTTGTCATATTCTAAAGCTCTGAGGAGGAATAAATGTTTGGACTTTGGACTATAAGACCCCATTTATGATTTTAAAAACTACACTTGAAATAAAATGATTAAACTAAATTTTGGTTCAGTGACATTACTTTGCACTTCATAGTCCTTTGTACATTGTAAGACTTTTTTTTAAGTCTTAATTTATTGCTACAAGTTTTGTGTGAAACTATAGCATATCCCTGAACTTTACCAATTTCTGATTTCTGTTCCCCTGTACTGTGATCCATGTTCTGTTGAGGGTTTTTTGCCTTAGTTTGAGACTGAATTTATGTCTTTTATAAACATGGTATGTGTCTTTTATAAACATTCTGGAATATGTATGGCTTCAATGAATAAATTTAATGGGTCTGGTTGAAGTGAAGGGATTTAATTTTGGTAAAATGAAGTTAATCAAACATTACCCACTGGGATGTAGCCAAAGTCTCTAAAAGTTTAGTGGTTAAGCCTTTGTACTTTTATTTTCTCCTCCCATTTATTTCTCCTTCCATTTATTCCATTTATTTCTCCTTCCAGTGTAGTATTACACATCAAAGTAAATCTGTAACCTGTGACTTGAGTCTGTTATAGTCCTAGAAAGAGACCCTTAACACAAGTTGCTAAGGATTCTGAATTCAGATATAAGCATTCCAGATCCTTCTCCTCATGAGTTTAACTGCTTGTATGGTCTCCACAACTTGAATGGCATTGGTCATTCTGGAATTCCTGCCAAAATCATCACAAGTTCCACATCATCAGGGCTCCCTGGGCACTCCCAAGAAGAACTGATAATCTTAAAGTTTAAACAAACTGTTATCTTTAGGTGTACTCAAGGTATTTGTCTTTAAATTGTTTCTTCTTGACACCCCTGACAATGGAAAAATTATCAAAGTAAACCTACTCTAAGGATGGCAGGTTGGAGCATAGCAAAAAGTTTGCGTGTTTGAATCCATTCCCAATTCTGGTTGTATTTTGTTTCTTAAAACTGATTACTGTTACAATAGAGTTTGAAAGCTGCTTTTGACGTGAATAAAAGAAATCCTGGTATATTGGGACTAAAGCTTAAGAATACTTGTCTCTGAGAGGAAGGTGTTCTAATGTTAAGGAAACAGTGCCAAATACACTGTGCGTATCTACAGTTTAATCTTTGAATGTATGTTATTTGATTAGCTCCCTCCTGTGTGATGGCACCATGCATAGAGTCAAATCTTTGTGATGTTTTGTATGGCTATAGACTTTGGCAACATGTACATAATGTGTAAAGCAAGTTTTTATGATTGAGGAATCAAATTTATTGAATTTTATTATTGAAAGTTGAAACAACATGTATGTACAAAAACAATAAAAGAATATACTCTTTTCATGGACTATAGTATTATGTGAATGCTACCTTTATTCTAAACATTTAGGGCCTGCAGAAATGTACTGAGAAACTCATGGCTAGATAGCAATACTATTTTTTTTCCCCAATGGTATGTTTTTGATTGAAATATATTCTCATTTTAACCAGGTTAAGCATTTGGAATCTTAATGGTATTTACTTTTTTGCTAGATAACGGCAAGATAAAACTCAGCCTTGCCATTGCTAGAGTTGTCAAAATTCCACAGTAATTAAGATCAAATTGATTTTTACTGAACATGGAATGCCAAGTTAAAAATGTATGTGTGTACTCTTTTAAGAAATTTGACAGTCCTTATCAAACTAGGAAATAGAATGGTAAGAACCATGGTTTGTCTTACATTGCATAGAATATTCGTTTTCTATGTATCTAATTGCAAGACAGATTTTCATCTGAAATCAGGTTTTTCAAAGGGCACATTTTTAATTTTGGTTAATAGGAAATGCACTTAGCAAAAATTAGGGAGAGTTCAGTATAGTTTGAAATAAAACCCAGGAACCAAGAGTAATGTAAGCACTTGTCCAAAAATCCTACTTGATAGGCCACAAACTGTGATAAAATTGGTGGGGAAAGGGAGTGCAGAAAGAATTTGCTTGTGGTTTTATTTATTTATTTATTTTTATTTTTTATTTTTTGCTTGTGGTTTTAAAAAATACTCATTATAGAAAAAAATAGAAAATTTAGAGAAGCTACAGTAAAGGAAAATAATTTCTAATACCATCATTCATTGGTTACATTTTTGGTGACAATCACATTTTTTTGTACTTCTATTTGAAAAAATGAATTCTGTAACAGGTTTAATAAAGAGATTCTTTTTAAGCTACAAACTATAAATTGAGAGTCTTGCATTCTGTTTTGTATTTAATTATTGTGTCCCGATATAAACAATCACATGAGCACATGAAAATAAAATGGGAGAAATTACAGTCCACATTCAGTTACCCTTAACGAGTATTTAACCTTAATCCAAATTCTTCAAGTAATTTTGTACTCCTCTTTTTTTCCCTCCATCTGTCTTGTAGAGATTTGGGAACTATACATAAATTTTAGCATCTAGATTCATACATCCGGAAGAATGCAAAAGATAAAAATTAGATCTACTCCGAGGTCAGACTATTTGGATTACCTGCTACTGACCGTGTTTATACTTCCCATCATTAGTAGTTTTAATCATCATTTAAGTTTAATGAGGACCAGGAAAACAGGATGTTTGGCTCAGAGAAGGAAAACCTGAGCAAAATGAGAAGATCTGAAGGTAGAGCAGTCATAACAGCATAGTTCTACTTGTATAGAGTATCTAATATTTCCATTCTGATAAAGATTGATTTCAACTGCTCTATCTTTAATGGATCTGGTTCTATGAAGCCTTCCTTTCTTTTTGGTAAATGTATATTTTGCAAGGTTATTCCTCAGTAACAGTTACTCATAACTGCCTTAAATTTCTTATTTTTACAAAATTTAATAGAAAAGTAAATAATGGGAATAGTAACCAACTGTTTTAACCAGAGAGGAATCAGTATTTTAATTAGATTTCAGATAATTAAACAATGGAACATCAAGAAAAACGTGGAAGTTACTTGACAGATGTTTGACAGCATTTGTCTAGAGCAGTGGTTCTCAACTGGAGTGATGACACCCGCCAGTGAACATGTGAAAACATTGGGAGACATTATTATTTGTCACAACAGGGGGCATACTACTGGTATCCAGTGGAAAGAGGCCAAGCTAGGGGTGGTGATGGATAGTGCCTAAAATACGCTGTAGCATAACTTTAAAAAGCAAATCAAGTTTACTTGAATCTATAGTTCATGGTTTAAAGATGAAATACACATTTGCTTGTATATGCATATTTTAATTCTGTGAAATGATACGTTAGCTTCTTTCCATGCACGAGTTCTCATTATTTTCACATTTTTCCTTGATGTTTTGAAACACCAGTTTCCCAAAGCCTGTCAGCTTGTTGTCTAAGCTTATTTGAAAGAAAGCAGTGTTTTTTGAAAGATGGTAATGCTTTACCCATGTATGATGTTATAAGAAATTCCATGCTTCAATTACCTGTTGTATAAACATCAAATTAGCAAATTTTCCCCCTTAATCTGCATGTAGTTGATTTCCACATTATAACCACCTAATAATGTTCTTAAAAATGCTTGTTGTAACATCCTGTGCTTGTTTTTGAGGTTATATTTCCAAGAATAATGATTAAGCATTGTTATTTTTTTTATAATTTTTTTTAATGTTAATTTTTAAGAGAGACAGAGTGCAAGCTGGGGAGGGGCAGAAAGAGAGAGGGAGACACAGAATCTGAAGCAGGCTCCAGGCTCTGAGCTGTCAGCACAGAGCCTGACGTGGGGCTCAAGCCCACGAACTGAGATCATGACCTGAGCTGAAGTCGGACGCTTAACCAACTGAGTCACCCCGGTGCCCCCTTTTTTATTTTTAAGTAATTTATCTGGTGGCCCTTTTTAGTCTTCTGAAAGTGATATTCAAGTGGCTTCAATCTAATGTGATTTTCCTAAATATTACCTGTAATTCAAATAAGTAATTGGCGTGCCTCTCATAAAGAGTTTTTTCTTGGCCTGGAGAAAGATGACTTCTCTAAGGGAAAATTACAGAGAAATAAGCCTGCTTTCGTTCAGGTGTACATGGGATACATATGTGTACGTAGAAATAGTCCCGCCAAGTCTGTCACTGGCTTTGGAGTGTGAGATGCAACACCAAATATAAGCATTCGGGAGATGAACAGGAATACACAAAGCATCTCCAGGCAAATGATTTCATTAAATATTAATTTATGAGTCACTTGGAAGCAGAAGCTCATCTATACGTAAATATGCAGAATACCTAATTACTTGCAAAATCAGACGCTATCAGATGTATTCTGAGGTCCTCAGCGTATCAGGTGGAGAAGACCAGCCATGATGCTCACAGAATATCAATTGGTGATGCTTTTAATTAATTTAGAAGAAAATCGTCGCTGACCTGCTGCCTACTCATGCGGGCCCAGGCAGGGGAAAAGAGAAGTTAAATAAATGAGTACGTGTGCTTTGGAATGTGAGTTTTTGTCATCATAAAAAAACATATCACACAAAAACTAGTACTACTTGAGTCCTGAACTGGTGATTATGTCCAAGAATTCTCTGGAATTCTAGTATTTTCTAATCTAGCATGTTGTCCGAAAAGATGAACCTGAAACTTGCTAGTTAGGCCTGGTTTGAAGAGGGCTTCTCCAACCTAGATGTCAGCATCATTCCTTTTTACCTCAAAATCTCTGTCTGCAAGCTGTGTGAGGAAAGGACGTTTCTTCGTGTCACAACTAATCCTCACACTGTACCTCTGATACCGTCTCTTCCTCTCTTCAGGACCTTTGCTTTTTCCTTCCCATTTTCAGTCACTGTCTGCTAAATACAGGAGATTCTTTCCCTGAGTTACAAATGTTACATTTCTAGTTTCTGGGATTCTATACTCTCCTGTATACTTGGAGTTTATGATTCATTCGTTTTCCTAAGAAATGAATTCTAGAAAGACCCAGTATTACTTCCCTAACCTGTTTTTGTTGTTTAATTTAAAAATCTGCAGACCAGGGTGCTTGGGGTGGCCCAGAGGCTTAAGTGTTGACTTTTGGTTTCGGCTCAGGTCATGATCTCAGGGTTTGTGAGCTTGAGCCCTGAGTTGGGCTCTGTGCTGACAGCAGGGAGCCTGTTTGCAATTCTCTCTCTCTCTCTCTCTCTGCCCTTCTGCTTGCTTACTCTCTCTCTCTCAAAATAAATAAATAAACTTAAAAAAAAAAAACCTGCCAACCATTATGGCCATCTTTTTAAAAAATGTTTACTTATTATTATTTTTTAATCTTTATTTTTGAGAGACAGAGAGAGAGCAGGGGAGGGGCAGAGAGAGAGGGAGACACAGAATCTGAAGGAGGCTCCAGGCTCCGAACTGTCAGCACAGAGCCCGACGTGGGGCTCGAACTCACAAACTGTGAGATTATGACCTGAGCCAAAGTTGGATGCTTAACTGACTGAGCCACCGAGGCACCCCGTATGTGTATTTATTTTTGAGACAGTGCAAGTGGGGGAGGGGCAGAGAGAGAGGGAGACACAGAATCCAAAGCAGGCTGCTCTGTGCTGACAGCAGAAAGCCCATTGTGGGGCTCGAACCCACCAACCGTGAGATCATGACCTGAACCGAAGTCGGATGCTCAACCAACTGAGCTACCCAGGTGCCCCATGGCCATCTCTTTCATTCCAGGTATTATGCTAGATACTGAGGGTATGAAGACAAATGACAAAGACCCCACCTTAGCACATACAGTGTGAGATTAGTCTTGATAAGGAGGAACACTTTTACCCCAGAGACAGGTCAAGATATAACTCGTGGGAAATGGGTACCCAAGTGGATCATCAGGCTGCAGTGTGATAAGCAAAATCATGGTCACTTTACCATTTTGGAGTAAGGATGTCTACTCCAGGGCAGTGGTTGGAAGGACAGGAAAGGATTCAGGAAAGGAGTCTGAGCTGCATAAGAATTGCTTATTGGCAGTAAAGGCAGCTGGGGTACGTCTGGCATCTCGGGAAAGCAAGACGTGAGCATGGGAACCAACAGTTGACACTGGAGTATAAAGTGTGAGGCAGAAAGTAATAACAGGGAGGCTCCAGAAGGGCTGGGTCTTGAATGCAGAGTTTAAAAGCTTGAACCCCGGCTGTAGTAGGCAGTAGGTGAGGGAGTGAAACGGTCAGAATCGCACCTTGCATAGTTCTGGCAGCCATGGAAAGGAGTCCTGGGAGGGATGATACAGAGACAGAGCACTTTGGGGGACAAGGAAACCAGCCTTCAAGCCCCTCTCATGTCCACGTGCATTCCTCCAACAATCTCACCCATTCTCACGGTTCCCACTACCTCTTTACATAAATAGCTCAACCTATATTTTACCCACCATCACTACTGACTCACTGATGCCTAATTCTACCACATGTTGAACATCTTCACATGGAGGTTTTCTGGACACCTTACACCTCTCACCCCGTTCTCCCTCATTCCCCTTCCCCCATGGACTTTCTGATGCCTCTCTCTGCTAGTTCATCTTAAATCCACCCAGACTCCCTCTCTTTACATTTGTAATACCTACTTCTTTGCCCCCCAGTTCACTTAACTGTCCAATTTTTATCGATTCTTCATTCCCCAAACTTCTGGCTTTTTTTTTTCCAGTTTCCATGCTCAAGACTTTAGCTAAATCGTTATGTCCGCTTACTAAACCATCACGCTAATCTCCCAATAACTATCCAGCTTTATATCTCCCTTCTGATGTCTTCTATAGACTAGTATCAGAAGAATTTCCTAAAGCATAGTTTTGCTTTCTTTGTTCCCCAAGTTAGGTCCTCCTATTTTCTAACCAGTAAATCCAACTGTTATACTGCCGTTCAAGAATCCTATATATGAGTCCAGGCATTATATTTAGCTATATTTCCTCTTACTTTAAAAAAAAAAAACACCCAATAGTCCAGCCATGAGGTACCACTTCCTATCTCTTAACTTAATAATCTCCTGCTTCCTTTCATTTGCTCGAATTGTTGCTCTTAATTGGAATGCTCCCCTTCTGTTTCTGCCTGCCACAGCAGTTTTCATTCTTCAAAACCCATCTCACCAGTGCTACGCCTTCCATGATGTCGTTTCCATCTCTTCAAACTAGATACAGTGTTGTCCTCATCTGACCACCTCCCCCAGAGCATTTTCCCCCTTTTTGATGGACTTACATCACAATGATATAGTAATTTATATATCCCTTTGGTCCTGTACAAATGTAAGCTTCATGAGAGCTGGGACATTATCTATCTTGCTTAACCCCATACTTGGCACATACTAGGTTCTCAATAAGTATTTTTTAATGTTTTAAAGATTTTTTGAACAGAAATTTAATGTTATTATTATTTTTTTCATCTCCTGCCATATACAACATGGTGCTTGGCATGAAGTAAGAGGTAAATAAACTGTTTGAAATAACTCGATGTCTTGGGATCTCCTATGCATATACTACCATATTCACCTTTCTAAAACGTTCTTTTCATATCACTTTCCTACCCACAGACCTTCCTCTAGTCTATGACATAAAGGCAGACTCTTGAAACAGACATCCAAAATCCAGGATACCTAAGTCCAAGTACTCAATCTCTTCTGAAAAGTTACTCTATTCATTGATGACAACCATCATTGTCTGTTGGGGGCCGGTCTCTTCCTTGCTGCCTAAATAAGCCATGGCCAACGTCATGACTAGGATGCCACAACATCTTCCAAACCCATGCCCTTCCAAATTCTATCCATCTCCAAAGTTGCACCCAACTCAAGTTTTATCTCAGTTATATTGTCTTGCCTGACCATTGTATGCTCTTTCTCTTCTTCAGTATGGTTTAGTAGAAATAGCAGGGACTCTGGACTCAGTTAAACCAAGGTTTGAAAACCAATTTTACTGTATGATTGTGGGCAAGTTACCTAACCTCTACGAGACTCTTTTCTTAACTGTGCAGGAACAACAAAGTGGTCACAAAGTGTGGCTATGGGTTTAGGTGAAATACTATACCTAATCCATCCTGGCACTTAATACATGCTAATTTGTCCCCTTCTTTTTTCAGTCATTCTTGAGAATGGACATTATTGTATTATTGATCATCTTTTTATTTTTTTGAGAGCAAAAACTTTCCCCCATTATTAAAAAAAATATTTTTTTAAGTTTACTTACTTTGAGAGAAAGTGTGCATGTGCACACATGCACGTTGGGGAGGGGCAGAGAGAGGGGAGAGAGAGAGAGAGAGAGAGAGAGAGAGAGAGAATCCCAAGTAGGCTCCACACTCAGTGCAGAGCCTGATGCAGGGCTCAATCTCTCAACCATGAGATAACAACCTGAACCAACATCAGGAGTCAGATGCTTAACCGACTAAGCCACCAGCTTGGTACTAAATATTTTCAATACAAGTTTTCAAACTTTAAAAATGTTGAAAGAATGGTACAACAAACATCCATATACTTTCCATTTAGATCCAACAATTGTTAAATATATTCCAGCATGTAATTTATCTATGTATCCATCTTATGTGTATATAGATAGATGTATAGTTAGATGTATGTATACATACCTACACTGTATATATACGTGTGTGTGTGTGTGTGTGTGCCCATGTGTGTGTATACAAGTGTATATAGTAGTCCCTCCTTGTCTGTGGAGGATACGTTCTAAGACCCCCAGCCGATTCTTGAAACTGCAGATGATACTGAATCCTATATATGCTATGTACTTTCCTATACATACAAACCTATGGTAAAATTTAATTATAAATTAGGCACAGTAAGAGATTAACAACAATAACTAATAATAAAATAGGACAATTATAACAATATACTGTAATAAAAGTTATGTTAATGTGGTCTCTCTATCAATATATCGTATTGTGTTCTACTGAGCCTCCTTCTTTGATGATATGTAAGATAATAAAATGCCTAGGTGAGGTGAATGATGTAGGCACTGTAATGTAGCGTTAGGCTACTATTGACTTTGTGATCATATGTCAGAAGGACTACCTGTTTCCAAATGGGACTACTGTAGTTTCTTTTGGTGAATAATTTGAGAGTAACCTGCAGACATAAGACACTATACGCCTAAATACTTCAGCAAGTATGTCCTAAGAATGAAGACATTTCCCCACATAATCATATTATTCTTTTTTTTAATGTTTATTTATTTTTGAGAGAGACAGAGACAGAATGCAAGTGGGTTAGGGTCAGAGAGAGAGGGAG
Organism: Lynx canadensis; assembly: GCF_007474595.2. Lineage (NCBI taxonomy): Eukaryota > Metazoa > Chordata > Mammalia > Carnivora > Felidae > Lynx > Lynx canadensis. Next base: position 106,786,878 of record NC_044307.1, read on the forward strand.
ACACAGAATCCGAAGCAGGCTCCAGGCTCTGAGCTGTCAGCACAGAGTCCAACGTGGGGCTCGAACTCATGAGCTGTGAGATCATGACCTGAGCCGAAGTCGGATGCTCAACCGACTGAGCCACCCAGGCACCCCAATCATATTATTCTTATATTTCCCTGACCCATGCCCAGAATGCCTCTTTTAGTGGACATGGTATTTAGAAACCAAGAAATGGACAAGAGGTGTGCTTATTATTACTGTCATTGCTTCTAGGTCCTTTCACGGAACAGAGGTAGAAAATAAGTTTCGTTTTTTTTTTTTTTAACCACGAGGCAAAATTGATATTTCCAATATCAGTGGGTTTGTTCTGCATCTTACTATTTTTACTTCTCCTGGAAATATTTCTTTGCTATGACATAAAAATCTTCCTAATTATGGCTACATGGTACTGTGTTGTTTGGATGTTCCGTAGGTTATTTCAAGTAGCCCTATTATTTGGATTGTCTAGTTCTTTGCTATTACAAATAATACCACATATATTCTTGTGTGCAAGAATTTTATTTATAGAGGTAGAAGTAGGGTTATGATTGCTGTGTCAAAGTGTAATTATTGCTAAATCCCCTTTATGGGACCTTTCACTTGCAATATATAAGAGTGCCTATTTCTTCAGAGTCTATGAGCAACTTCTAGATTTTTGCCAGTTTGATGGAGGGGAAATTTTTTGTAGTTTTAATTTGCATTTTATGGTAGATTGTGTTTCCAAAGATGGCTGTTAACAATTCCCACCCCCATGCTTTTTTTTTTTGACAATGTTACCTTGCCAATTTTCCATAAGGAAGTACAATCTGTTCCCCCTTTCCTTGACAATGGGCTGACCAGTGTGACTATGATTAATCACCAGAAGTGACACTGTGCAACTTGCAAGCCTAAACCTTAAAGATCTTGCTTCATTTTCCTGGCTTTTGGAGCCCTGAACTGTCACATAATGAGGTCTACCTTACTGGAGAGGTCACATGAAAAGAGAGAGAGCGAGGGCAAGAGAGAGAGAAAAAGAAAGAGAGAGAGAGGGAGGGAAGGTGCTAACTCAGTCAGCTCTCAGGTTGTTCTAGCCATCCCAGACAGGTGGGTGAAGCCTTCTGGGATATTTCAGTACCAGCAGAACCCAGCTGATGTGGTCTCAGGACTGCCCCCAGGCCACGTGGAGCAGAATTATCCAGCTGAGCCTTGCTTAAGTGTCTAACCAATAGAATCATGAGCAAATAAAATGGCTGTTATTTTAAACCAGTGAGTTTGGGGGCAATGGAAAACCAAAACACATTTCTCTTATTACAAATAAGGCTGACAACTTTTTCATAGGTTTATAACCCATATCCTTTCTTTTTATCTGTAAATGTACATGTCTTTGTTCATTTTTAATTCTGTTTTCTAGTATATGTTTTCCTCTTTTTTATGAGCTCTTTACAAATTAGGGATGTTTGTCCTTTGTCTGTAATATAAATTGCAAACCCTTTCATTCCAGTTTATCATTTACCTTTTGATCCTGTTTTTAGCTTTATCTTTTACATGCAAACATTTTTTTAATTTTTATGTTGCTTAATTTATCAATCTTTTTTAGGTTCTAAATTTTGATTTATAGTTAGGCAATATTTCCCCACTTACAGGTTATAGAAAAATTCACCCCTATTTTCTTCTAGTATTTCTATAGTTTCTTGCCCTCCCTCCCTCCCTCCCTCCCTCTTTTTCCAAATGGCTAACCAATTGTTACATTTTTCCCAGGTCCATTTTTTGTCCAGTGATTTGAGATGCCATGTTTATTGTACAGTAAATTTTGATTTGTCTTTGGATCCATTTTTGTACTTTTTAGGTTCCATTAGTCTGTTTACCCATGCACCAATACCACACAGTTTTGATTGTACTGTCTTTAATATTTGATAAGGTTTGGCATCCCTACTGTCCTTTTTCAGGATTTCTGAGCTGTTTTTGCTTACTTACATAATTAACTTTAGACTAAGCTTATTTACTTCCAGAAAATAACTTTTGTTTCTTTGTTATTTTTGTTGTAGTTTAAATTTATACAACTTGGAGAGAATTGACTTTTTTATGATGTTGAACGGACTTTCCAAGAAAAGGAGACATCATTCCATTTGTTCAAGTTTACTCATGAATTTTTCAGTCCTTCACACTTGTTTAAAATTTTTATTCCAGGGGTGCCTGGATAGCTCAGTGGGTTGAGCATCTGACTTTGGCTCAGGTCATGATCTCACGGTTTGCGGGTTCAAGCCCCGCGTAAGGCTCTGTGCTGACAGCTCAGAGCCTGGAGCCTGCATCTAATTCTGTCTCCCTCTCTCTCTGTCACTCATGCTCTGTCTCTCTCTCAAAAATAAACATTAAAAAAAAAAAGGGGGTGCCTGGGTGGCTCAGTCAGTTAAGCGTCTGACTTCGGCTCAGGTCATGATCTCGCTGTTCGTGAGTTCAAGCCCCGAGTCAGGCTCTGTGCTGATGGCTCAGAGCCTGGAGCCTGTTTCAGATTCTGTGTCTCCCTCTCTCTCTGACCCTCCCCCATTCATGCTCTGTCTCTCTCTGTCTCAAAAATAAATAAACGTTAAAAAAAAATTTAAAAAAAATTTAAAAAATTAAAAAAAATTTTTTTAAATAAAATAAAATAAAAAAATTTTTATTCCACGTATTGCAAATTTATGTTTATTTTTGTAAGTATTTAATTTTATTTTTTTCTTTTTCTTGATTTTTATGTTTATTTTATATTCTACTACCTTACTGAATTTTCATATTGTTTATATTAGTTTTGCTTTTGTTTTTCTTAGGTTTTCTAGGTATTCTATCACATAATCAGCAAATAGAGATAATTTTACCTCTTGCTTTCCAATATTTGTCTTTAGCTGTTTGTTTGTTTGTTTTCTGTTCTAATTTTGTTGGCTAATATCCTGAATATAAAGAGTGGGGGAGATAATGGTAATACATTTATTGACACAATTTCCCAGTAAGTCCGTGCACTGCAATGGAGAGAGTCAGCCTAAGACTTCCAAATTCATGTTCAAACGACCCACCTAAGCAGTTTATAGCTCTGTAGCACTGCTACATATTTCACTTTTCTAAACAAAATTCTCAGTACTGATGACACTTTCTAGTTTTCATTTGCTCTAATATCATAAGTAAGAATTATTTGGCAGCTTTATCAAAAGAATATGGCCACCCTAGCCAACAATTTAAAAACGTAGCTGGGTGCCTGGATGGCTCAGTCAGTTAAGCATCCGACTTTGGCTCAGGTCATGACCATTGGTGAGTTCCAGCCTTGCATCTGGCTCGATGCTATCAGCACAGAGGCTGCTTCAGATCCTCTGTTCCCCTCTCTTTGCCTCTCCCCTGCTCTCTCTGTCTCAAAAATAAATAAACATTAAAAAAATATTTTTCAGAGCTCCTGGGTGGCTCAGTCAGTTAGGTGTTGGACTCTTGGTTTCAGTTCAGGTCATGATCTCAAGGTTCCTGTGTTTGAGCCTGCATTGGTCCCTGCTCTGACAGCACGGAGCATGCTTGGGATTCTCCCTCTCTCCCTCTCTCTCTGCCCCTCCCCAGCTCACACACTCTCTCAAAATAAATAAACCTAAAAAAAATGTAGTTTCAAAATTACTTAAGAGCAAAATGACAAGCTTTCGAATAGGAATATTGTATTTTTATTATACAAACAAGTTCTAATGACCAGGCAGCATGATCTAATGATCAGGCCTGCTAAAGCAGCATGTTTTAGGAGGAAACTACCAGAGACAGACTAAATAATATTCAAGGGATCCCATGCTCCATTCGGTCTAGAGAAATGCACAGAGCTAAATATATGAATGCAGGTCTAAATATTCTATTCCAGGAGGACAGTTGGATTATTTTGCTGCTAGGCTGCATGAGTAAGAACGTACTGGGCTTCCTGCTGGTGTGATCAGGGCCAAGGAGAATGTTGACATCAGTCTTATTCTAATAGCTCAGACTTTGAGTCCAGGTATATTTATGAGGGTGTGGGTTGAAGTATCTCTCCTTTTTTGTGTTCAGGGACTGGGTCCAAGTCCTATGTGGTAAGCTAATAGCAAGATTTACCCATCTCTGTCGTGGTATAACCAGAACACGGGGGTCCAAGATTTGGGGTTGACTGGGAATGATTCCCTTAAGTACAAGACATAGCCTATGTCTGTGGAATTTTTCATATTCCAATTCCGTCTCTGGGAACCAGTCTCTAGGAAATCAATAACTAGACAAACTAACAATTAGTCCTCAATTTCCATCACAGAAAGACCATTATGTTGTCATTTCATATGTATTTCACTATATATTTATATAAAAATCTGTAAGCATTTGAAATGGTTTCCACTGATAAGTCACCATATTATGATTTGAACCCAGTCAATTGTGGGAAAGTTACTTTTGACTGTAACACTTAAATTTGGATGTTTTTAGTATGGAAAAAGAGAAAAATACAAGTTATCTTTAAAAGGAAGTAAGTGCTTTGAATATAAAATTTGCTTCCCTGAGGGCAAAACGTAGTTTGCTTACTGCAAATAATTTTCAGGCTACAATATGCTTCTGCAAAGTTTCTAAACCTAGTTTTTATTATAATTCAATTGATCTAACGAACAGCAGTAGATAAAACAATTTTGATATATTATTAAGCTATAAACTGATTCAGAATAGGAAATCAGAAAGGAAGAAACTTTGGGGATCTGTGAAGATGGTTTTTTAATTAATTTCTTCATATATTTGAAAGTAAAATATAAGTAACTGAAAAAATGAAATATTGATAATCCTTTTGTTTCATGTTTCCTAAGCTTTCATAATTTATATTATTTTTTTATTAAGGAACCTATACAGTAAGTATATTTTATATTAAAAGAGCCAGAGTTTTATATTTTCTGTGTATGGCATTATTTTATTACTTATATAGATTTTTTTTAATTTTAAAATGTTCTATATGATTTTGCATTTTTCTTTGATTAACCATTAAAAAACTCAAATGTGTTTGGTATTTTCATTGACTACAAAAAAATAAATTTCTGTTGGTTTAAGCCACCAAATCTGTAATTTATTGCAATAGCCACAGGAAACTAATACAGATGGAAAATAGGGAAAAGTTATTAAAGTGATTATTAAATTGATCATGGTGGTAGAAAATAGCCTGACTGGTTAATATAGATGTGTCAACTGATGTGGGTATGTCAAATAAATTTACAAATAACCAATTTGTCTTTCTATGTAATTAATATTTAAAATATTCATGTAATCTGTAACTATTTGTCTATATAATCTCTGAATTGATTCAAAGTATTGTGCTAATATAGACTTAAAAGGTTTTAAGACAAATTGCTTAAAAGGCAGAGTTCATTTAAGGCTGGGGGGAGTGTGAATTTGGCTTTCTCAGTCGGTCATTGAATGGACAGCATGAAAATTACTTTTTTCTTCTTTTTTGATTTTTATTTATTTTTGAGACAGCACAAGTTGGGGAGGGGCAGAGAGAGGGACACAGAGGATCCGAAGCCAGCTCTGCATCAACAGACTGATCAGCAGTGAGGCTCAAACTCACAAAACTGCAAGATCATGACCTGAGCTGAAGTTGGATGCTCAACTGAGCCACCCAGAGCCCTGAATATTACTTTTTGAACAAATAGTTATAAGGTGGATGCCAGTCTCATGTTGCTATGTCTAACAGTTCAAAGATGTATTGGATAGTCAGCATATCTTTTTTTTAAAATATATTTTTTAATGTTTATTTTTGAGAGAGAGACAGAGAGCACAAGCAGGGGAGGGGCAGAGAGAGAGGGAGTCACAGAATCTGAAGCAGGCTCCAGGCTCTGAGCTGTCAGCACAGAGCCCAACATGGGGTTCGCTCAGGAACCACGAGACCATGACCTGAGCCAAAGTCAGACACTTAACAGACTGAGCCACCCAGGCGCCCCGCATAGCCAGCATTTCTATGGCATTTCCAAACTTTCACTCCTGTTAACTCACCATTGGTCTCGATAGAACACAGGGTCCTACCTCCCATTATAGTAACCACAATGGCCTGATTCTCTTTCTCCTCTCCTAGGAGCCAGGACATGGTCACGTTACTTGGGTTTGGTTAAACACTCCCACCCGGGACTCTGACTCTTTGGTGACTGACGTTTACATAGAGACACTTAGGCGTAATTCTTAACAGCAGGGGCAGTTATTTCTGCCAAAAGCTTCCTTTTTCTGCCCTTTAACACTGCATTGGTGTTGGCCCATATTCCAAGTTTGGTCTTCCAAAAGCCCACTAATGACATCAACTCCTAATATTCTTTGATAAATCCCATTTACTCAAGAGAACTGGTGTCAGTTCTGTTATTTTTGCTTTGGAGGTTTCTAATACGTATAACAGTCTTTCCTAGTATTTTAGTATTTATCTTCAGATTTTCTTTTTTTTTTTTAAGTTTATTTATTTATTTTGAGAGAGAGAGAGAGAGAAAGTGGGAGAGGGGCAGAGAGAGAGGGAGAGAGAGAGAGAGAGAGTCCCAAGCAGGCTGGGCACAGAGCCAGATGTGGGGCTCAAACGCACAAATCTTAAGATCACGACCTGAGCTGAAACTGACTTCAATGCTTACCTGACTGAGCCATCCATGCGCCCCATATCTTAATATTTTCTTAGGAGTTCAGGCTTCAGTAATCCAATAGGATTTCTAACTCAGAGATTGTGAAGGTGAGCCATCATGTACAGCCCTAAAATTGTTAATGTTGATTATCTTTTCGAGACATACCAAAATGTATAAAGTAATTGAAACATCTATGCAGGTCTTTGTGACAATGTAGCAAGTGTTTTAGCATCCCCATGATCTGTCAGGATAACTAAAATTCTTCTTGATATTTAATTTGTATAAAAGTGATAAGGTATTTTGGTTGATTAACAATATGGTGCAGACTGGAAACAATATAATAAAATTTATTATTGAATGCGCACTTCATGCCAGTCATTGTCTGAAGCATTAAACACATACTATCTTATTTAATGCTCATAATAATCTTATGACCCAGGTACCATTAAAATTCTCCAAGGAATAGGGACACTGGCAAAAGATAAAGGAGGGGAGGAGTCAAGAGTTCTGTTATTTCCCATTGTTCACAACTTTAACCATTATTAATGAGTCATTTCTGTAAGACTTTCTGATTTCTCAAGTGCAATCAGGTCTAGAAATTCAGTCATTGCAAGACTTAATGTGTCCTTTTACCGACAACTTAAGCATGGCTCTCAAAAAAGCACCATCTACAGATGGTGTGGCTGGAGTGGCAGATATAGATTGAAGCCATCTGCAGAAATTCAAAAATAAATCTGTAGTTTAATTTGCTACAGATGTAATGATTATAGAGAGGTAATAGCTGTGTTGCTATCTTAATGTTTAATTTTTTTTAAATAAACACCTCTTTATTTAGGAAATCATTTGGTGGCACAAAAACAGACACTCAGATCAATGGGACAGAATAGAGAACCCAGAAATGGACCCACAAACGTATGGCCAACTAATCTTTGACAAAGCAGGAAAGAATATCCAATGGAATAAAGACAGTCTCTTCAGCAAGTGGTGCTGGCAAAACTGGACAGCAACATGCAGAAGAATGAACCTGGACCACTTTCTTACACCATACACAAAAATAAACTCAAAATGGTTGAAAGACCTCAATGTAAGACAGGAAGCCATCAAAATCCTCGAGAAGAAAGCAGGAAAAAACCTCTCTGATCTTGGCCGCAGCAACTTCTTACTCAACACATCTCTGGAGACAAGGGAAACAAATGCAAAAATGAACTACTGGGACCTCATCAAAATGAACTACTGGGACCTCAAAAAACTTCTGCACAGTGAAGGGAACAATCAGCAGAACTAAAAGGCAACCGACAGAATGGGAGAAGATATTTGCAAATGACAAATCAGATAAAGAGTTAGTATCCAAAATCTATAAAGAACTTATCAAACTCAACACCCAAAAAACAAATAATCCAGTGAAGAAATGGGCAAAGACAAGAATAGACACTTCTCCAAGGAAGACATCCAGGTGGCTAACAGGTACATGAAAAAATGCTCAACATCACTCATCATCAGGGAAACACAAATCAAAACCACAATGAGATACCACCTGTCAGAATGGCTAACATTAACAACTCAGGCAACTGACACATGTTGGCAAGGATGAGGAGAAAGAGGGACCCTTTTGCACTGCTGGTGGGAACGCAAACTGGTGCAGATGCTCTGGAAAACAGTATGGAGGTTCCTCAAAAACTTAAAAATAGAACTACCCTATGGCTCAGCAATTGCACTACTAGGTATTTATCCAAGGGATACAGGTATGCTGTTTTGAAGGGACACATGCACCCCCATGTTTATAGCAGCACTATCAACAATAGCCAAATTATGGAAAGAGCCCAAATGTCCATTGATGGATGAATCGATAAAGAAGATGTGGTATATATATATATATACACACACACACACACACACACACACACACACACACACACACATTGGAGTATTACTCAGCAATCAAAAAGAATGAAACCTTGCCATTTGCAACTATGTGGATAGAACTAGAGGGTATTATGCTAAGCGAAATCAGTCAGTCAGAGAAAGACAAAAATCACATGACTTCACTCGTATGAGGACTTTAAGACACAGAACAGATGAACATAAAGGGAAGGGAAACAAAAATAATATAAAAACAAAAATAATATTAAAAATATATGAAAAATAATATAAAAATATACAAATACAAAACATAAGAGACTCTTAAATATGGAGGACAAACAGAGGGTTACTGGAGGGGTTGTGGGGGGGGGATGGGCTAAATGGGTAAGGGACACTAAGGAATCTAGTCCTGAAATCATTGTTGGACTTTATGCTAGCTAATTTGGATGTAAATTAAAAAAATAAAATTTAAAAAATTAGTTAATTAAAAAAAACAACTTCAGGACATATGAATACATTGTTAACTTTTACTCATTACTGTACCATAGGGAGATATTAAGTGAACTATGCAAACTTAGATTGTTTTGGATATGGAAAATATTACTTAATTCTTGGACTATAATTATAAAACTCTGTTGTCAATATTCTGGGGTAAATAAGTAACAGGTAGAATTTTATTGAATCTGAGTTTTTTATTTAATTTTTCTTAAGTTCTTTAACTGAAACAAATATTTATTGTTCAAAAAAAAATCATTTGGGATTGCTTAAGGCAATCTCATTTTGTAGCTCACTGAAAACCTTACGGAGAATCTTGATATAGAGGTGTAGACTAAAAATAACTTTTAAAGTAGTCAATGTGGCTTAGGTTTCATGGTCAAACTGGTAGAAATAGCTGGCTTTTAAGTCTGTTCCGTCTTCATCCCATACTTTGACCCAATGATAGTTTACCTCTTTATTGCGGTGGGCTGAAGGCCATCATATACATGGGATGGATTGTCTGAAGCACGTCTATGATTCAGGCATCCTCCTGCTTCCTCTGGATCATATATATGCCTCAGTTTCCTTTGTTCTTTCATCTTCTATTCATTCTCAAACAGCTTCTTACCTCCTTCTCCTCCTGGCCCCAACTTTCCCTCTGGAGCTTATTCCATTAGGTGTGTTTCAGTTATTTGCTGCTGTATAACAAAGTACCCAAGATTTACTGGTGGAAAACAAGAACTGTTTTGTTATTTCTCACCATTCTGTGGGGTAGGAATTCAGACAGGGAATAGCAGAGATGACTTTTCTCTGCTCCATGTCATGTCTGCTGGAGCTACCATGTCTAAGCGGTTTCCTAACTTGCATGTCTCATGCCTCTATTTGGAAGTTGTCAGTGGTAAGGGCTTGAATGACTCTGCTGGGGTCATGTTTAGTGCCTTGTTCTTCTTGTTGGCTGGGTTCCCCAGTTCTTCGCCATATAATCTTATGACCTTTCCTCTCCCAATGTTGTCTCCATATGGCCTCTATATGTAATTTCTTCAGCAGGGTAGACAGACTTCTTACATGGAAGGTCAGGGGACTTCTGCCTTACTTTTGGTTACAATAGGTCATGGGATTGGCTCGGATTTATGGGGAGGAAATTACACAAGGACTCCTTTGGGAGTCACCAAAGAAATACACCAAAGTGTGCCAGTGATGTAACGGTAGCATTTCAGCTGCCTTTTGTACCCAACCATTGTGTGCAGAAACATGCAACAAAAGCTTTTTTTCCACTCTTGCATCAGTTCAGATCAGTATTATCTACTCACAGATGCAAAAATAATTACTTCACATACTATTCTTTTAATGCTATCATTGCTTCTTTGGGTTAGGTCAGATTTATAATAACTTTGGTCAGAGGTTAATACCAGAATTTAGAACAATGAGTTGTGCCTTAAATTCACAATATAGGTCAGATCAGGGAAAAGGGAGAACAAATTTCTAAGAAAAGCAATACGTAAATCCTATGGGTTGATTTTATTAAACCGACATTCTTAAAGTATAATTTATGTAATATAATTTAAAGTATAATTAATAAAAACAAAATATATAGATCCTGGGTTTTGACAATTTCATCACATATATAAACGTTACCTAAAACAAGACAAATCATTTCTATTACCACAGAATGTGTTCTCATGCTCCTTTCCAGTCAGTTCCCTCTTACCTCCCAAAGCAGCAATTGTTCATATTTTTATTACCACAAATTAGTTTTGCTGGTTCCTGAATTTCATGTAAATGGCATAGATAATGCAACCTTTGTGCTTAGATTTGTTTACTTACCATGGTGTTTTGAACTTTATCTGTTTAGTTGGTGTATAAGCAGTTGGTTCTTTTATTATCTGTTCCTTTCTTAATGAGTAATTTTCCACTTATGGATACACCATTTTGTTTATCCATGCTCCTATTGAACTGGTAGACATTTTGGTTGTTTCCAGTTTTTGGCTACTATAAACAATGATGCTATACCCATTCTTGTACCTCTCCCCAACCCCTTCTCTTACACAGATCCACATACTTGCAGAGTCAAAGAGTATCTTATGATAAAGTATGTGAAGTATATATTCTGATACAAGCCCTATGTGTTAAAATTATTTTTATTCCCAGGCTATGGATGCTTTTTCATTTTCTTAATGATATCTTTTGATGAGCAAAAATGTTTAATTTGGATTAAATCCATGTTATAAATTTTTAATTTTATGGTTAGTGCTTTTTTGTTTTGTCTAAAAATATTTTAACAGTCTAATATCACAAAAGGTATTTTTCCAAGTTTTTTGGTAGATACTCTATGGTTTTAGCTTCATATGTAGGTTGAGTTCCATTTAGGCTAATTTTTGAACTTCCATTTGAATTAATATACTGTGAAATAAATGCTGAGGTCCATTTTTTTATATTTTTCTCCTATTGAATTACCTTGGCACTTTGGTCAAAATAGCTTCTTGTCTAACGTCTTTGTTCTGCTTCACTGATCTATTTAAGCTCATACCAATGTCACACTCTCTTGATTAATGTACTTTATATTACGTCTTAAAATCATAGGATGTAATTCCCTCAACTTTGTTCTTCTTCTTCATGTTTGTTCTTCTTCAAGTTTGTTTTGGCCATTCTAGACCTTTGTCTTTTCCTTTTCTTTTCTTTTTCTGTTAATTAAAAAATATTTTTAAATTTTTATTTTGTAGTGTATATTTTTAAAAAGTTTATTTTGAGAGCTAGAGAAAGTGAATACGAGTGGGGGAGGGACAGAGAGAGGGAGAGAAGGAGAGAGAGAAAGAATCCCAAGCAGTTTCCACACTGACAGCTGGGCTGGCATACATGAGTTTGAGATCATGGCCTGAGCTGAATTCAAGAATTGGCTGCTTAATCGACTGAGCCACCCAGTCGCCTCAAGACCTTTTGCTTTTTCATATAAAGTTTAGAATCAGCTCTTCAGTTTCTGACAGAGTTTCTTGGAATTATGATTGGGATTGCATTGAATCTACAGATCAATTTGGGAAGAATTCAAATCTTAAAATTTGAGAGTCTATCAATCTATGTACATGGCATATCTCTCTATATAGATTTTCATGAATTTCTCTCTGCAATGCTTTGTGTGTGTGTGTGTGTGTGTGTGTGTTCAGATTTGCACATCTATTAAGTTTGTAGATAATTGATTTTTTTGATATCCTGTAATATGGGTAATTTCACTATTAATTTATTAGTTTTTATAGATGCTATAGTATTTTCTTTATAAACAATGATGTCACTTGTGATTAAGGATAGTTTTACTTATTTCTCTCTCATATTTATGCTTCTTATTTCTTTTTCTTGCTTTATCAAACTAGCTAGGGCTTCCACTATAATGTTAGAGAGAGTACACATCTTTTTGTTTTCTCCAGTCTTAATGGACATACAGCAGTATTTCACCATTAAATATGATGTGGGCTGTGTATCATATTAAGAGTCACCCTCTATTTCTTGTTTGCTGCAAGTTTTTATTTTTTAATTCATTAATTGGTATTAAAACTTATTTTGTTGTTATTCTCTATCCCAATTGTTATATAACTTTTTTTCTTATTGTTTTATATGGTGAATTACATTGATTGATTTTCAAATATTAAACTAATCTTACATTTCTGGGACAGAATCCACTTGGCCATGATATGTCATACTTTTTATATGTTTCTGGAATCAGTTTGCTAATTTTTGTTAAAATATGTGCTTATGAGGGATATTGATAGTGTGCTTTTCATTTATTGTAATGTATTTAGTTTTGGTATGAAGGATATGCTGGCCTCATAAAACAAGTTAGGAAATGTTCCTTCTTCCTTTATTTTATAAAAGCATTTATGACAGGTATTATTTCTTCCTTAAATGCCTGATGGTATTCATTGGGAAAGCCATCTGAGCCTGAAGTGGTTTTTTTGTTGTTGTTTTTTTGTTAATGTTTGTTTATTTTTGAGAGAGAGAGTGAGACAGAGTGTGAGCGGAGGAGGGCCAGAGAGAGGGAGACATAGAATCGAAAGCAGGCTCCAGGCTCTGAGCTGTCAGCACAGAGCCAGCCCTATGCAAAGCTCAGACTCACAAACCATGAGATCGCGACCGACCGGAGCCAAAGTCCGACGCTTAACCAACCGAGCCACCCAGGCGCCCCAGACTTGCTCTATTTTCTTTCCCTCTGGTTTATTTCTCTTCAACCCCAGAGCTATGTTCCCATTCCAGGTAGTCCAGACACTCACCGCTCCCTCTCCTACCATTACTAGGTCACGGTGTCTCTGCCAGGTACACCCATGTTGGTCATGGCCTCTCCCATAGTCTTACCCTTTATGATTTTTTAAAAAATTTCACCTCTGACTTACATGCTATTGGATATAGATGGAAATAGCTCAGTGAATTTCCTGACACTTGGATGAATATGTGCTTCTTGAGAAAAACAGTGTGCGCTGATAATCTATTGGGAAAAGTCCAAGGGTCCTATGCCCTTTACGGATTTGAAGAAAAGAACATTGACTAAGGAAATTTTCCCCTCTTTTTTATTTGAGTCCTTCCAAGTTATATTTTCTTCCCATTCATGAATTATTCTCTTTAGCTATTTGATTCAAGTTTGTTCAATTAAATATTGAACTATATGCAAAGCAGAGTTATAAGCTATAAAATAAATAAGGCACTACTCCTACTCATACAAAATTTTAGAGTAATACATTTTTTTTCTAACCTCTGGCTGCAAAGAAGAATCACTTGGGGAGGACATAAAAATACTGATGCCAACAGTCTATCTGCAGGAACTCTGATTTAAATGATTTGGTGTGGGGTCTAGGACACTTCTTTCAGGTGATATGCATGTGCAGCTAGAGCTGAGGACCACTAAGGCCAGCATGTGGCCTGTGCACAAAATAGCTGTGCTACAAAGCAGAATATAATTGAACGGTGATAAGACCAGACACCATTGTTAAGATAAAGTCCCTACTCCCCATGACTTTTCATAAGCACCTGCCCCTCTCTCCCACTGTATTCTGGGTTAGTTGCCCCACCAATCTTTTTTCATAAATCCCTACAGTTACTGCAGACATAGCATTTATCACTAACCTTTTCTCCCCCATTTATCTATAACCAATGTTTTTGTTTAGATCAGGGCCCAAGGTCTGCAGTCAGATTAATGTGATTTCCCATCTGGGCAGCTCATGATATAGGCAAGTTACTTAACCTGCTATGCATCCTAGTTCTTTATGTGTAAAACGTCAATAATAATAGGGTCTAGGTGAGAGGGTTGACATGAAGATATAATAAAATATTGCCTATAAAGCATTTAGTTCAGTGCTTGTAACATAATGAGTGAGCCACTCGTTAGCTATTGTTATTACTCGTCTCTCTGGCCTCAGAATCCTGCATACTGATTTGTACTTGCTAAGTATTTAATACATAAAATATACCACTATACTTGACTTCACAGGCCAGATTTATCAAGTTCCGATGAGTATTTAAATACTTCTTTAACAAAGGCAGGCTGCTGTTTGTCCACACTGTGCCTCTGTGCAACTTAGGAGAAGGACCCCATGCTGGTTTTTCTCTTTTTGTTTGTTTTATTTTGTTTTGCTTTTTTTTTTTTTCTGAGATCAATCCATTTTCCACACTTCCCTGTCATGGTCGGTGCCTGACCATTCGTGACTACATCACGCGGGCTCCCTTGCCAACAGACTTGGGTTCTGCCAATGGGAAAGTAAAAGGGCAGAAGGAGAGTTGGGATCTTTACTCCTGCTCCCTCCCTGCTTGGGGCTGCATCTCTGGCAGTGGCTGACATCTGTCCACAGGGCTAGAGCTCCAGTTTTCACTGGATTCTGAGAACACCATTTCCTTCTATGCTCTCAGGTCTAGGAATGGTGATGCCTTCCCGTTCTTGCCAGTCTCCAAGCGCGATATCTCTTACTGGTCTCCTTAGCTTGGTCCACACATGGAAAGGGTGGGGAGGCAATCTCTTCATTGAAGTCTTTTGAATGGAGTTGGAAAAGCAGGTGCCTACTACCTGCTTTTTCCTCATGACATTTTACTGCCCTCTGCTGGAAACTTGTGGTAAGCAATATGCATTTCTTAAGTCTCCAAAGGGAATGCTCCCACTTAGATGTGGGTTGAAGTAAACTCAAAGCACGGCAAAGTCAGAGGCACAACATTGATGGCTTACTATACCTATCCAGCCATCTTGTACTTCAGGAAGGGACCCCAAAGCCTCTACAGTTAGTTATCCAGGGTGTCACCTGTGAATGCTTCTTCATTCTGTTTCTCTCTTCAGCCTCTTTCATAATAATTATTATTTGGTGGGGGGCACACTTACATGAAAAAGTATTCATTGTTTATCTGAAGTTTAAAATTTAACTGGTCATCCTGTATTTTTATATACTTAATCTGGCAACTACTCCTTGGACCATTAGCAGCACAAACATTGTTCTAGGGCCAAAAACATAAGAGAAATGTAGTTGATTCAGGGTCACACTTCTACAGGGCAGGTCTGATTTGTCCTACCATATGCCTTCCCACTGCTTGTTTGTCCCTTGAAGAAACTTCTCTTTATCAGTACTGGTGTGCTCCTTCCAAGTGCAGCTGTGTCCCTTCTGGGATGTGAAAAGAACAAATGTCACCACTTAGAGTTGGAATGTAGCTTTATTGTTTCTGTAAGATCCAGATAGTGAGCAACATGGAAAATAAAGGGGGAAGTTCTGTTATGTTCGCATAATTTTCAGTCTCAACTTTAATGTCTTAATATTATTTATTGATGATTAATAATAAAGGGTCCTTTAAACACCTCATTTTTAATTACTTTGCCATATTGCTGATATTGCCCTGGTATAAATGTTAATATATCATCATTTATCTCAAATGCCTTATTAAAATACTACTAGTTATTCAGTTTTGACCAGGTCAAAACATTATAAAAATACCAAACATACCCTTACTCAAGGCCTTCTCTATGGTACATGTGTCTCTTTGTTATGTTTACACTTACTTTTCATTCACCAACACATATTTTTAATATATAGAATGAAAATGACATTTTTTTAAAGTTTATTTTTGAGAGAGAGGGAGAGAGAAAGAGAGGGAGAATGTGAACAGGGGAGAGGGAAAGAGAGAGGGAGAGAGAGAATCCCAAGCAGGCTCCACGTTGTTAGCACAGAGTCCCATGTGTGGCTCAATCCCACAAAGGATGAGGTCATGACCCGAGCCGACATCAAGAGTTGGATGCTCGGGGCGCCTGGGTGGCTCAGTTGGTTGGGCGTCCAACTTCGGCTCAGGTCATGATCTCGCTGTCTGTGAGTTCGAGCCCCGCATCGGGCTCTGGGCTGACAGCTCGGAGCCTGGAGCCTGTTTCGGATTCTGTGTCTCCCTCTCTCTCTGACCCTCACCTGCTCATGCTCTGTCTCTATCTGTCTCAAAAATAAATAAATGTTAAAAAAAAAAAAAGAGTTGGATGCTCAACCCACTGAGCCACCCAGGCATCCCAGATATTTGATAGGCACAGTGTGCAAATAGTGTAAGGTCCCCTCACTGGCTCTCAACTTCATACTTTGACAAGGGCACCACAAATACTTGGTGGTTTATATTAGTTACTCCTATATAACAAATTAATCCAAGTCTTAGTGGTTTGAAACAACAGCATTCATAGCTCACAGTTTCAGTAAAAATGATCCAAATATTTAGTGTTATCTTTTTTTTTGCCTCTGCCTTGAACCTCGTAACTGTCCCTCCTGTCCCACCGCTGCCATTCTGGGTGGAGCCAGCCATCTCTCTCCGCTGGATCACCACCAGAGCCTCCCTTCATAGCCACTCCTGCCCCTCCAACATCGTCTACACAGCAGGAGATGATCTTAAAACCAAACCATACCACTGCCTTCTCCGGACCCACCCAAAGTCTTATGCATTTATACCCCCACGGAATCTGGGTGCACAGCTTAGCGGGGTCCTTTGCTCCAGTCTCAGAGTCTGTGGTCCAGGATGGCCAGGGCTACGGTCACACCTCAAAGCTTGAGTGGGGAAAGAGTTGCTCTCAGCTCACTCAAGCTTATTGGCAAGATTCAGTTCTGAAAGGATTGTTGGGCTGAGGGCCTTAGTTCCTCACTGGCTGGCATGTGCTCTCAGTTTCTTTTCAGTTGTTTCTTTTCACAGAGGCCTCTCTACACTGCAGCACAGAACATGGCAGCCGCTTTCTACCAGAGCAAGGAAGCAAGAGGGCCAGGGAGCGCCAGCAGGAAGTCACAGTCTTTTGTAACTTAATCATTAAAGTTACACCCTCATACTTTTGCTATGTTCTGTTTGTTAAAATGAAGTCTTGAAGTCCAGCCCTTAGGAGAAATTAATTTTAAGAGCAAAAACTAAAGTCACCTTTAATATACTTTAATTTCTGGTTTTGTTTTCTAAAAAGTCTGAGCTCATTGAAGTGATTACCTTGACAGAGAAGAACAGAGGGGAATGGTTTTTAAAGTAAGGATGGGTGAGGTGGGGGGGGGGGTGGGAGTGGCAGGAGAGATTTCCCGAGGAAAGAAATTGGCAGCCAAGGAATCTGTTGAGAGCTACTGCCTTTTGGCTGAGTGGGAGGAGGGATCGGCGTTGGTCTTAGCTGGATTTAAAGACAATAAGTGCATATTTCTCCCACACCCACGTAGATTTGTAGACTGAGAGTCATAGTCACTTCTGATATTTGTTAATGTTTATTCACTTTAAGAGCAGACACATGATGGAGAGGGGCAGATGCCCAATGCCTTGAACTAATTGCATAGTCATTTTATGGGTTCAAATCTTGGCGTGTATAATTTAAATTGGTTGTTCGTAGAATTCTGTAAAGCCTATATTAAATCATGCTAGGTAGAATTAGTTCCAGAGCAATTATTGATGCTTCCACCAGGCTTAATATTCCTTTTCATAATTATTTTCCAGTACATGAAATACTGAAAAAAAGACCAGAACAAATGAGTTTTTGCTCATTTAACTTACTATTTTTAGTTATCAGAATATAATGTTTATTGGACTTGGGAGATACAAATGTTACAAACATTTCTGAGTTAGAGATAAAATCTTAGTCAAATGAACAAAAATAATGATACATTCCATGCCTCATTCTTAATTCTATTGCTTCTTCCATTTGGGGTGGGAGAGTGCGGGGTGGGGGAAGAGGCAAAAGCATATGTTTCAGTAAAAGAATCAAAAAGTCATATAATGAATGCCGCCATTGTATCACTAGAGTTTCAATGTAAAAATGCCCCTCCACCCCACAAAACATAAACCTGTTTCAAACAAATGTATAGTTTTTGGGTTTTTTTTAAAGGTATTTTTCTCGTTTGGCACAAGAAAGCTACAGAGAATAAATGACATACCATGCGTCCTGTAATTGCTTAGCTAATTGTAATACTATGTAAAATTATGAGAGTAAACATTATTCCTCAAGAAAAAAAAAATCAAACATTTAGTGTTACTTCTTGTTTCTTCTATCTGGGACCTCAGCAGTCAGATCACACAGCTCCCTTCTCAAGACCCACCCAAAGCTTCTCATCCAGCTTTGAATAAAGCACAAACTGTTCAGCTCTCCCTAGCCAGCTTCTCCAACATCAACCCTATTCTCCTCCATCCTTTGTTTCTGTCCTCATACTTACTAAATTCTGGAGCTTAATTTAGATGAGTGAAGCATGCTGAAAAACAAACAGATGAATAAACAAAAAGTAAATCTGCTGGAGGTAGTCAAAGTATGCTCACTGATTATTTTCAATGGATAGGTTTCCCATGAGCTTTTGCCTGGATCCATTCATGTTCTGTCTCATGGTAGAGCCTCTAGTTCATTCTGTCAAATGACTGAATATAATTGAGGACTTAGTGTGGGAAGCAGATTAACCCAGCCTTCTTTGCCATTACTCTCCAAGGTGAGTGAAAATGGCCTGTTTGGCTTTTGGCGAATCTTTTTTTTTTTTTTAATTTTATTTTTTCCTTTTTAAAATTTACATCCAAATTAGTTAGCATATAGTTCAACAATGATATCAGGAGTAGATTCCTTAGTGCCCCTTACCCATTTAGCCCATCCCCCCCCACAACCCCTCCAGTAACCCTGTTTGTTCTCCATATTTATGAGTCTCTTATGTTTTGTCCCCCTCCCCCTTTTTATATTATTATTGTTTCCCTTCCCTTATGTTCATCTGTTCTGTGTCTTAAAGTCCTCATATGAGTGAAGTCATATGATTTTTGTCTTTCTCTGACTAATTTCACTTAGCATAATACCCTCCAGTTCTATTCACGTAGTTGCAAATGGCAAGATTCCATTCTTTTTGATTGCTGAGTAATACTCCATTGTATATATATATATACCACATCTTCTTTATCCATTCATCCATCAATGGACATTTGGGCTCTTTCCATACTTTGGCTATTGTTGATAGTGCTGCTATAAACATGGGGGTGCATGTGTCCCTTCAAAACAGCATACCTGTATCCCTTGGATAAATACCTAGTAGTGCAGTTGCTGAGTCGTAGGGTAGTTCTATTTTTAAGTTTTTGAGGAAACTCCATACCTTTTTCCAGAATGGCTGCACCAGTTTGCATCCCTACCAGCAGTGCAAAAGGGTCCCTCTTTCTCCTCATCCTTGCCAACATGTGTCAGTTGCCTGAGTTGTTAATGTTAGCCATTCTGACAGGTGTAAGGTGGTATCTCATTGTGGATTTGATTTGTATTTCCCTGATGATGAGTGATGTTGAGCATTTTTTCATGTACCTGTTAGCCACCTAGATGTCTTCCTTGGAGAAGTGTCTATTCTTGTCTTTGCCCATTTCTTCACTGGATTATTTGTTTTTTGGGTGTTGAGTTTGATAAGTTCTTTATAGATTTTGGATATTAACCCTTTATCTCATATGTCATTTGCAAATATCTTCTCCCATTCTGTCGGTTGCCTTTTAGTTTTGTTGATTGTTTCCTTTGCTGTGCAGAAGCTTTTTGTTTTGATGAGGTCCCAGTAGTTCATTTTTGCATTTGTTTCCCTTGTCTCCAGAGACGTGTTGAGTAAGAAGTTGCTGTGGCCAAGATCAGAGAGGTTTTTGCCTGCTTTCTCCTCGAGGATTTTGATGGCTTCCTGTCTTACATTGAGGTCTTTCATCCATTTTGAGTTTATCTTTGTGTCTGGTGTAAGAAAGTGGTCCAGGTTCATTCTTCTGCATGTTGCTGTCCAGTTTTGCCAGCACCACTTGCTGAAGAGACTGTCTTTATTCCATTGGATATTCTTTCCTGCTTTGTCAAAGATTAGTTGGCCATGCATTTGTGGGTCCATTTCTGGGTTCTCTATTCTGTTCCATTGATCTGAGTGTCTGTTCTTGTGCCAGTACCATACTGTCTTGATGATTACAGCTTTGTAGTATAGCTTGAAGTCTGGGATTGTGATGCCTCCTGCTTCGGTTTTCTTTTTCAAGATTGCTTTGGCTATTCGGGGTCTTTTCTGGCTCCATACAAATTTTAGGATTATTTGTTCTAGCTCTGTGAAGAATGCTGGTGTTACTTTGATAGGGATTGCATTGAATATGTAGATTGCTTTCGGTAGACATTTTAACAATATTTGTTCTTCCTATCCAGGAGCATGGAATCTTTTTTCATTTTTATGTGTGTCTTCTTCAATTTCTTTCATAAGATTTCCATAATTTTCAGTGTAAATATTTTTCACCTCTTTGGTTAGATTTATTCCTGGGTATTTTATGTTTTTTGGTGCAACTGTAAATGGGATCGATTCCTTGATTTCTCTTTCTGTTGCTTCATTGTTGGTGTATAGGAATGCAACCAATTTCTGTGCATTGATCTTATATCCTGCAACTTTGCTGAATTCATGAATCAATTCTAGCAGTTTTTTGGTGGAATGTTTTCGGTTTTCCATATAGAGTATCATGTCATCTTTGAAGAGTGAAAGTTTGACCTCCTCCTGGCCGATTTGGATGCCTTTTATTTCTTTGTGTTGTCTGATTGCAGAGGCTAAGACTTCCAATACTATGTTGAATAACAGTGGCGAGGGTGAACATCCCTGTCTCATTCCTGACCTTAGGGGGAAAGTTCTCAGTTTTTTCTCATTGAGGATGATATTAGCGTTGGGTTGTTTATATATGGCTTTTATGATCTTGAGGTATGCTCCTTCTATTCCTACTTTATTGAGGGTTTTTATCAAGAAAGGATGCTGTATTTTGTCAAATGCTTTCTCTGCATGTATTGAGAGGATCATATGATTCTTGTCCTTTCTTTTATTGATGTGATGAATCACGTTAATTGTTTTGCGGATATTGAACCAGCCCTGCATCCCAGGCATAAATCCTGCTTGATCTTGGTGAATAATTTTTTTAATGTATTGTTGGATCCGGTTGGCTAATATCTTGTTGAGGATTTTTGCATCCATGTTCATCAGGGAAATTGGCCTATAGTTCTCCTTTTTAGTGGAGTCTCTGTCTGATTTTGGAATCAAGGCAATGCTGGCTTCATAGAAAGAGTTTGGAAATTTTCCATTTCTATTTTTGGAACTGTTTCAAGAGAATAGGTGTCAACTCTTCCTTAAATGTTTGGTAGAATTCCCCTGGAAAGCCATCTGGCCCTGGACTCTTGCTCTTTGGCAGATTTTTGATTACTAATTCGATTTCCTTACTGGTTATGGGTCTGTTCAAATTTTCTATTTCTTCCTGCTTCAGTTTTGGTAGTGTATATCTTTTTTAGGAATTTGTCCATTTCTTCCAGATTACCCACTTTATTGGCATATAATTGCTCATAATATTCTCTTATTATTGTTTTTATTTCTGTTGTGTTGGTTGTGATCTTTCCTCTTTCATTCTTGATTTTATTTATTTGGGTCCTTTCCTTTTTCTTTTTGATCAGACTGGCTGGTGGTTTATCAATTTTGTTAATTCTTTCAAAGAACAAGCTTCTGGTTTCATTGATCTGTTCTACTTTTTTTTTTTGTTTGTTTCAATAGCATTAATTTCTGCTCTAATCTTTATTATTTTCTGTCTTCTGCAAGTTTTGGGTTTTATTTGCTTTTCTTTTTCCAGCTCCTTAAGGTGTAAGGTTAGGTTGTGTATCTGAGATCTTTCTTCCTTCTTTAGGAAGGCCTGGATTGCTATATACTTCCCTCTTATGACCACCTTTGCTGCATCCCAGAGGTTTTGGGTTGTGTTGTTATCATTTTCATTGACTTCCATATACTTCTTAATTTCCTTTTTAACTTTTTAACTTGGTTAGCCCATTCATTCTTTAGTAGGATGTTCTTCAGTCTCCAAGTATTTGTTACCTTTCCAATTTTTTTCTTGTGGTTGATTTTGAGTTTCATAGCGTTGTGGTCTGAAAATATGCACAGTATGATCTCGATCTTTTTGTACTTACTTAGGGCTGATTTGTGTCCCAGAATTCGGTCTGTTCTGGAGAACGTTCCATGTGCCCTGGCGAATAATGTATATTCTGCTGCTTTAGGATGAAATGTTCTGAATATATCTGTTAAGTCCATCTGGTCCAGTGTGTCATTCAAAGCCATTATTTCCTTGTTGATTTTTTTTATTAGATATCTGTCTATTGCTGTGAGTGGGAAGTTGAAGTCTCCTACTATTATAGTATTACTATCGATGAGTTTCTTTATGTTTGTGATTAATTGATTCATATATTTGGGTGCTTTCTCATTTGGTGCATAAATGTTTACAATTGTTAGGTCTTCTTGGTGGATAGACCCCTTGATTATGATATAATGCCCTTCTGCATCTGTTGTTACAGTCTTTATTTTAAAGTCTAGATTATCTGATGTAAGTATGGCTACTCTGGCTTTCTTTTGTTGACCATTAGCATGATAGATGGTTCTCCATCCCTTATTTTCAATCTGAAGGTGTCTTTAGGTCTAAAGTGGGTCTCTTGTAAACAGCATATAGATGGATCTTGTTTTCTTATCCATTCTGTTACCCTATGTCTTTTGATTGGAGCATTGAGTCCATTGACATTGAGAGTGAGTACTGAAAGATATGGATTTATTGCCATTATGATGCTTGTAGAGTTGGAATTTCTGGTATGTTTTCTGACACTTTTTAATCTTTGTGGCTTTTGGTATTTATTTATTTATATATATATATATATATTCATCTTTTCTCCCCTCAGAAAGTCCCCCTTAAAATTTCTTGCAGGGCTGGTTTAGTGGTCACAAACTCCTTTAATTTTTGTTTGTCTGGGGAACTTTTTACCTCTCCTTCTATTTTGAATGACAGCCTTGCTGGATAAAGAATTCTTGGCTGCATATTTTTCTGATTCAACACACTGAATATATCCCACCACTCCTTCCTGGCCTGCCAAGTTTCTGTGGATAGGTCTGCTGCAAACCTGACCTGTCTTCTCTTGTAGGTTAGGGACTTTTTTTCCCTTGCTGCTTTCAGGATTCTCTCCTTGCCTGAGTATTTTGTGAATTTGACTATGATATGCCTTGTTGATGGTCGTTTTTTGTTGAATCTAATGGGGGGTCCTCTGTGCTTCCTGGATTTTGATGTCTGTGTCTTTCCCCAGGTTAGGAAAGTTTTCTGCTATGATTTGCTCACATAACCCTTCTACCCCTCTTTCTCTCTCTTCCTCTTCTTGGATCCCTATGATTCTGATGTTGTTCCTTTTTAATGAGTCACTGATTTCTCTAATTCTTAAATTGTACTCATTTGCTTTAATTGCCCTCTTTTTTTTTCTGCTTCATTATTCTCTATAAATTTGTCCTCTATATCGCTGATTCTCTGTTCTGCCTTGTCCATCCTTGCCGCCGCTGCATCCATCTGTGATTGCAGCTCACTTACAGCATTTTTAATTTCATTCTGGCTAGTTTTTACTTCTTTTATCTCTGCAGAAAGGGATTCTAATCTATTTTTGACTCCAGCTAGTATTCTTATTATCGTGATTCTAAATTCTGGTTCAGACATCTTGCTTGTATCTGTGTTGGTTAAATCCCTGGTTGTCATTTCTTCGTGCTCTTTCTTTTGGGGTGAATTCCTTCATCTTGTCATTTTGAAGGGAGAAAAGGAATTAATGCGGTAGAAGAATTGAAATTAAAAAAAATTAAAATTACAAAAATATTAAAATTAAAAATTAAAAACACACACACACACAAATCGAATAGATGATGCTAGATCCTAGGTGTGTTTTGGTCTGGATGTTGAAAGTGGTTTGACAGATTAGAGAAAAAAAAGGGGGGAAGAAAAAAAAGGAAATCGTTTGAGAATTTGAAAAAATGAATACACTGAAGTAGACTAAAATGAGATGATGGGGGTAAAATAGAATTTGAAAAAATATACACAAAAGTAAAGAATATAGTAGAAAAAAGTTAAAGAAAAATATTTTTAATAAAAATTAAAAATAAGTATGATTTTTTTCTTTTTCTGTGTTTAAGAAAAAAAGAAAAGAAACAAAAAAGAGAAAAAAGAAAAAAAGAAATTGGTTGAAATTTTGAAAAAGTGAATATACTGTAGTGGACTAAAATAAAATGATGGAAGTAAAATAGAATTTGAAAAAATTTACATAAAGGCAAAAAATATAGTAATAAAAATATTTTTAATAGAAATTTAAAGTAAAAATTAAGTTTTTCTCTCTCTGCATTCAAGAAAAAGAAAAGAAATGAAAAAGGGAAAAAAGAAAAAGAAAGAAAAAAAGGAAATTGTTTGAAAATTTAAAAAGGTGAATACACTGAAGTAGACTAAAATAAAATGATGGAAGTAAAATAGAATTTGAAAAAATTTACACAAAAGTAAAAAATATAGTAATAAAAATTAAAGACAAAGATTTTTTTTTTAATTTTTTTTTTCAACGTTTATTTATTTTTGGGACAGAGAGAGACAGAGCATGAACGGGGGAGGGGCAGAGAGAGAGGGAGACACAGAATCGGAAACAGGCTCCAGGCTCCGAGCCATCAGCCCAGAGCCTGACGCGGGGCTCGAACTCACGGACCGCGAGATCGTGACCTGGCTGAAGTCGGACGCTTAACCGACTGCGCCACCCAGGCGCCCCTAAAGACAAAGATTTTTAATAAAAATTGAAAATAAAAATGAATTTCTTCTCTTTCCATATTCAAGAAAAAGAAAAGAATTGTAAAAGAAAAAAAAAAAGAAAGAAAATTGAATAGATGAACCTGCTAACAGATTGTTGAAGTAGGACTGAAATTGCTTTGTTTTCCCCTAGAAGTCAGTCTATGTAGCTCTTTATAGTCTATAAAATAAGCCAGCGGTGAGACTTGTGTTCTTGAAGAGTGAAGTTGGCCCAGTTGTGCAGGGCAAAGTGTAACAGCTCCGCTCTCCACTAGATGGCGCTGCTAGCCTACTGGGGTGGATTGTTGTGGTGCTCGTAGGTGCGTATGCACATGCGTGGGAGCGGTGAAAATGGTGCCACCCAGCTACCCAGTCTGTTTTCCTGGATCAGCAATCGTGTACTGGTCCTCTCTTTTCAGGTTTCGTCCACTCCCCACTTTTTCACTCTCTGTGACCAGGCCCCAGGCAGTACCTCTCTCCCAAGTTTTGTCTCAGATGTGGTTGTTTTCCCCTGCCCCTTACTTCTGAAGGGCTGCGGCTTTGACCCGCTCCACCCCTCTACGGGAGGGTCTCACTGAGCAATGGCCGAATGAGCAATGGCCGAATATTGGCTGTACCCAGGAACTCCTGCTGGACCCTGCTGCTGCCGGTGTCCCAAGACTGAGGCCAGTTGCCAGCCTGTCCCAGAAAATGTTCGTGAGATAGTGTAGCAACAGCTTTTCAGGGATTATGGAAAATCACAACACACATCTGGCACCAGGCTTCACCCTTAATGACCTCGTTCCAGTACCAGTGAATGTGGCCGTTTTTCTGGGGTCTGCTGGGACCAGGTGGCTTCAACAGTCTCTACCAAATGTCCTTCCAGCAGTGGAACTGCTTTTCCCTGTGTGGCCCGAGAACCTCCCAGACCCCACTCTGCTCCTGGGGATTCGCCCTTTCCACCAGAGCACCGCCAGGTATCGAGCTACAGAGTTTCAGCCTTTGTGCTCCCCTTGTTTACAGTCTTAATGGAAGTTAAACCCTCTCCTTTCTCCTTTCTCCCTTTTTTAGTTTAGTCCCTGTGGCTGTTTCCAATTTTCCACTTTCTCTCCAGCTGCTTTTGGGGAGGGGTGCTTTTCCTGTATTCTCCCTCCCTCCCTCCCCAGTCTCTGTCCTCTCTCCTCCCGCAAAAGCGGTTCCCTACCTGTCGCGGCTTCTCACTCCCCAAGTTCAGCTCTCTGTACCACACACCTGCTGAATTCTGTGGTTCAGGTTGTGCAGATTGTTGTGTTAATCCTGCAATCAGTTTTCTAGGTGTGTAGGATGGTTTAGTGTTGATCTGAATGTATTTCATGGATGCAAGACACACAAAAAACTTTCATGCTGTTCCGCCATCTTGGCTCCTCCTCCACTTTTGGCTAATCATTTGAGGAGGGTTAAAAGATTCATAATGTATCTGTTTGATGAAGTTGAGCAGTAGTATCTGTGGGCCAGATATTTCATGGTATTTAGAGACTAGGCAGTGGATTGTGAGCTTGGGGCAAATTTATTTGTTATTAAATTCTTTTTCCTTCAGCTCACCTCATGAGCAGATATATAGTTTTCAAAAATAACCTGTCAACAACTTTGGAATCTCCCAATTGGGTAGGTCCTTAGAGAGGAGATAGATTTTCTTGATTAAACAATGTACCACCTCACTAGACAGGCTTGAAAGAGATGGAAAAAATGGAGTTATTAACCATCTCAGTGCTCTTCAGAAATTGCAATTTCTATTTCAGCAAGGCAAATAATTTCTTTGGGTAAATAACAAAAGTGGACTGTAAACTCTCCTTCCCTTTGTGCTATGCCTGAGAACTCAGGTCTGTGAAGATTCCATAGGTTCCCTTCCTTCTCCCAGTTGTCTGTGCATGGTGGACAGAGTTGAGGCCTGGAAATGTTATGTTATGACTTTTAGAGCTCTCTCAGAGCACATCCTGCCTACTGGGCTTCAAGTTCTCAAAAGAAAATATAAGATGTTGTGCAAACCATATATTAACAAGATGATGAAAAGAAAACACAAGATGGTACATCAAAAGCGTTCATCGTTTCCTACAGAGATTCAAAGACATGCCTATCAGGCACCTATAATATGCTTAGTAATTGGTTAGGATGAACAAGCCATTTATTGGGCATTCAGTAATGACATATACATGATGAATAATAGGAGTCAAATATAGCATGATAGAAGACAAAATCAGATATCGTAGGGACCAAAAGGATGGTGGTCAAGAAAACTGAGATAATCAGCAAAACCTTTAAGAGTCTTCACTAGTGAGAATGATTTGCCTAGTAGCCAAAGCCTTCATTGTTTTCCTTATGGAGCCAACATGATACATTCCCTGATTGTTTTTTATCAGCTAACATTCCATGCCCTCAGAAATGTAATCATTTAGGCCACAGCAGGCTTCTTCTACAGAGGCCTAAGTCCTCCTGAGTTCTTCTATTTATCTGGGGACTCAAGAAATTTGCAGTGTATGGTCAGGCTTATGAACCATATGGTCAAGGAGCCTCTCAAAGGGCAGCTGGGCTTCAGAGACATGTCCAAGGGTGAGCCTTTGGAAGAGATACTCAGCCAAGCCAACCTATGGGCCAACGAGCCTGTAGATCTTAGTCAGGTGTTTCCCCATATCCTTGATGAGTTTTACCTCTACATCCAGAAAGTGGTTCTCCAGGAAGTCACAGACATGGGAGTCTACTCAGGCAGAACCCAGGGCATGCATATCCAAAAGGGCCTCGTTCAGGTTCTTTTCCAGAACCAGGTGGCTTCCGAGGTGTCCAGGGTTTTACCTGTTCATCCTGGGACAGCTTCTGCATGTTCTAGAAGAGGGTGCGGCTGCTGCACTGGTTTTGCATCTTCAAGAGAAGCTCAGTGCCCTCCAGCCTCTCCTCAGCCAACCACAGAAGAAGTGCCCCCTTCCTCACCCCCACCCCCCCAGCCACATCCTTGCAGTGGAAATAGAAGCCAAGAGAGAGGTAAGTGTAGGAGGCCCTCAGATGCATGTTGACCATGAGGTTGTTGGCAACCTCCACCTCAGTGTAATAATTCTAACTAATCTGGAAGCTCATGGTTGATTGGTAATTAGGAGCTAAGTTGGAAAGAAAGTATTGGTTGGTCCCAGAGGCAGATGGTGGCCAAGAAGATGGCTCTGGTTGCCACTGGCAAAAAGGTTGGAGGGTGGTCGGAGGCTGGTAGAGGGGGCATTCCTGGGTCTGTTCTGTCCAAATACTGTTGAAGCAAAAGACAGATCCCTGGAACCGCTGGGCACACCGCCTCACTGCCCCCATCTTCTTCTCAAGCCTTACTGTTATTTTTTTAAATGTTTATTTATTTTTGAGAGAGAGAGAGAGAGAACAAGCAGGGGAGGCACAGAGAGAGAGGAAGACAGAGGATCCAAAGTGGGCTCTGTGCTGACAGAGGCTTGATCTCACAAACTGTGAGGTCATGACCTGAGCTGAAGTCCCACTCTCAACCAACTGAGCCACCCAGGTGCTCCTCAAGCCCCACCATTATTGAAGGGGCACAGACCTTGGAATCAAAGCGAACTGGGCTTGAGGGGTGCCTGGGTGGCTCAGCCAGTTAAGCGTCCGACTTTGGCTCAGGTCATGATCTCACGGTTTGTGAGTTTGAGCCCCTCGTCAGGCTCTGTGCTGACAGCTCAGAGCCTGGAGCCTACTTAGGATTCTGGATACCTCATAGCATTCGGAATTGCCCCTCCAGTGAAATCCTAAAGATCTACATTTTTTACATTACCTTTTCATATCATTCTAGCTCTCTTATTTCTATACTCATACCTATTCTCCAATTTTTCTTGATTCTCCATTCATCCTTGCTCTTCTTCTCCTTTCTTGTGTCTCTAAGTATAGACAAGACTAATAACGCTCTTTGGCAACTTTCTTGTTTCCTCATCTAGCCTCATTTAGCAGCAAAACTCCACTGCTAAATCAAACCACACGATTACCTCTTCTGTTTTTATACCCAGTCTCTAGAGAGCTATTAGAAAAACAAAATTAAACTTTGGTGAGTATTTTTAAGTATACTTTTTCCAGCCCAGCTCTGGTGAGGTTCCTCTGAGCTCTTCACATTTCAAAACACAACATTCTCCTTGGGTTTCCTACATATCACCTCTCTGAAGTCTCCCAGCTGAAACTCTAGCCATGTACATCGTGAGAGGAACTGCCCTATCTTTTCTGCTACTTCCCCTCTCTCAATCGTTTCCCAGTTCCTCCTCCTATAATTACATAGATCCACATAGTAGAAGGTTCTGTACTTATCTTTTCCTATTTACTTTAGGACGTCATTCTATTGTTCACCCCTCTCTCTTCTGTTGCTTTACTCTTCATCCACGTACTTTCTTTCTCTCTCAAATTGAAATATGTCCAGTGTCTTCTCTCCTTCATATGCTCCCCTTCCCCAGAAACTATCTTTTCTTTAATATTTATTTATTTATTTATTTATTTATTTATTTTCAGAGAGAGAGAGAGAAAGTGTGCATGTGAGTGGGGAAGGGACAGAGAGAGAGAGAGAGAGAGAGAGAGAGAGGGAGAATCCCAAGCAGGCTCTGCACTCTCAGCACAGAGCCTGACTCAGGTCTCCTTCTCACAAATCATGAGATGACCACCTGAGCCAAGACAAAGAGTCGGGACGCCTAACCGACTGAGCCATGTAAGTGCCCCTCCCCAGACACTATTAACTCTCAGTTTGAAACATTCCTACTGGTCTTTGCTGTTATAAATCTCCTACCTCTCCTTCCTCCTCCTTTTTCTCCCCCTCTTCTTCCTCCTCCTCCCCCTTTATCTTTGGTCTTCCAGTAAATACATGAACATTTTGTAGAGTTCTATCTTCAACCCTTTCCTACCGTCATTCTGGATCATCTCATATGGAGATTCTGGTCACAATATTTAATAACTGGCAAAGGTGGGCATGGACAAATAGAAACAGATTCTGGCCATAAGCATCTGATAGAGCCATGCCAGAGCATCACAGCTGAGCATTAGCCCTGCCTCCACGGCATCCACAGTCACCTGTTCCCCAATCTGTACCACCACCCTGAACCTCTTCCGTAAATCAAAGTGGACACATTCACTGGGACGTAGCACAGGCACCATAAGTTTAACATTTCCTAAACTGAGCTCTTCTTTCCCTCTTTCTTCCAAATGTGTCTTCTCCTGCACCGCCTGCACTTCTAGGGAGTACAGAGAGGGGAATGGCATCCTATTCTATGTGGAGTAAACCTGTTTCACCGCTGTGATCTTAGGTCCATGTTTTACCTTTGCTGCAATGAGAAGAATACAAATCTTGAACTGTGAACTTCCCTGCTAAAATCCTACAATGGCTTTGAACTGCTTTGAGGATAACAATCATACTCCTTAGGGCATCCAAGGCTCTTGCAGACTTGGCTTCCGCTTACCCTCGCTGACATGATTGACCTCTCAGCATGTCTCAGCACCCTTAACCCTTCATGCCCTCCACTTTATGCTAGATGTAGCCCCCAATATCAGTCCCCAAAGATTGTGCTAGTTTTTCCTTGTGCCTTTCCACAGCACCTCTTGGCTACCTGGGCCATCGTTATCACCACCAACTCACCCTGGCTTCTTTGTTAGAATAGCTCCTACTTAACTTTAAAAACCTAATATCTAGTTTTAAAAAACACAAAAAACAAATAACAACAACAACAACAACAAACCTAGTCAGAGATGTCATTCCCTTTACGAAGACTTCTTGAGCTCCCCACTTTACAGTTTGGGTTAAATACACTCCCCCTACTCATGACACCTCACGGTTACCTCTTCCATTCCACTTATTAGAAATTAATGCATCTCTCTATTTACCTGTTTGCTCTTCACGGCGATGTGAAGTCCTTAAAAGCAGTTGGATTAGTGGCTGGCACACAGTAGGAGCTCAAGAGTTTATGGATTAAGGGGCTAATTGCACCAAGCAGGAAGATCATAAATGAATACCAACATGTGACATCGTGGTGTCTGTTCTTTGTTGGTAAAAAGGTTTGTTTATCATTTGAAAAAGGCTTAGGGCGCCTGGGTGGCGCAGTCGGTTAAGCGTCCGACTTCAGCCAGGTCACGATCTCGCGGTCCGTGAGTCCGAGCCCCGCGTCAGGCTCTGGGCTGATGGCTCGGAGCCTGGAGCCTGTTTCCGATTCTGTGTCTCCCTTTCTCTCTGCCCCTCCCCCGTTCATGCTCTGTCTCTCTCTGTCCCAAAAATAAATAAACGTTAAAAAAAAAAAAAAATTAAAAAAAAAAAAAAGAAAAAGGCTTGAAACACAGCCTGGTCTTTGTTCAGTGTTTGGAAAAACTATCAAGACACACGAAGTGTCCCTCAGGAGTTTCTGAGAATCTAAAACTGATGACAGGGCTCCGTGAGCACTTCCTGCCCCCCTGTGGGCACCACAAGTGCCTAATGATTCTTGACTGACTGACTCTCCCTCTCCTGGTGCTTTGCCAAAACGCCTAGAAGGCTTTAGGTTAGTTTCATTTATCGTCCTTCTTTCTAGATTTTTCTCTCATAGAGTAGAAATGGTAGCCAAATGGACATAAGTAATAACTTTGCTTTGTATTTTGGGTGCTTTCTCAAATCCTGTCTCTATTTTAATCATTTCAGTAGAGCTAAATAATTTATCTTGTAATGTTTCTCTGTTGCCCTGTAATTTTGTCACATCAAAGTGTGTTCCAGACACAAATTGTGATTTAGTATGTATTGTTCTGGATCCTGTATTGCCTGCAGCCATTTGATTTAAAATTCTAGAGAGAGATGTTGAGCTTACTAGAGGCTGAGCCACTGTGTCTGGGTGGGGGTGGGGTGGGGTGGTAAATATGTGGGGAAAAAGCAAGTCTGTGAGCAGGGAAGGAAGAGGTCACCTTTAGTCATTACAGCAGGCAAAGTAATTGGGAACAGATTAACTGCACTGTGATAAAGGTCTCTTTCTTCAGAATCATCTTATAAATTGTTTTCCAAATTGTGGTTAAAACATTCCCTCACTTGCCCTTCCCATCCTCATCTCTTACTGCCCAACCCAACCGCCCCCCCTCCAAGGGAGATTAGCAAAAAGTGGACAAAATTAATTTCTCAAATTCTTAAGTAGAAAGAAGTTCAAACCAATTATATCAGAGCATTTTATCCTTCTTGTGCAGATGCTGTTGATGATAATTTGAATTTTGCTTATGATTGAAATGCAAAGTAACTTCTTCCATTTGTGATTCTTCCTGGGGCTTCCTGATCTTATTGTCTGTCTCAGACCATTCTCAGTTTCTTTCCTTCCAAGGCTAACCACCACAGGGCCTTGTGTTGTCTTCTGAATGTCCAAATGGCAAGGCTGGTGTTTCTTAATTCCACATTAGCATTAAGAAATGTAAGGGAATTAGCATTTATTGATCACACAGGATGTGCTAGCACAGTGCTGGGTGCTTACAGATGCTATCTCCTCTAATTCTCACCGTAATCTAGCGATGAAGAGATTATTTTCAGCCTGTTAGATAAGTACATTGTTGATTTGACCAACAGAACACAGATTGTGGGGGAGCCTGGACTTGAATCCAATTAAGATTGATTCTGAAAGCTCATTATCATTCTGTTGCAAAGGTTATATCCTGCTATGACCATGGAGTATCACAAATTTAGCATTTAATTTCTGTTATTCTTAATTGAGTTTTTCTCTTAAACATTTCATTGTGGTTCTTTAAAAAATATTTTGTAATGTTTATTTTTGAGAGATAGAGACAGAGCACGAATGGAGGAAGGGCAGAGAAAGGGGGAGACACAGAATCCAAATCAATCTCCAGGCTCCAAGCTGTCAGCACTGAGCTCGACATGGGGCTCGAACTCAAAAACTGTGAGATCATGACCTGAGCCGAAATTGGATGCTTAATCGGCTGAGCCACCCAGGCGCCCCCTCATTATGGTTCTTAATGAATTCTCTCTCTTATGAAGTGCTTCAGAGGATACTGTGCATGCATGTACACATACATGGATATGCATTAGAAATTAGAGATAGTTCTGTTTATACATTAGGATATTTAGCCAATAGCATTTTCTATTGAGAATTCTTCCGTTTTCTATACTTATATCCTTAATACAAGGAATATGTTGGCATTATTTAAGGGCCGAGTTAATTAGATGTTGTGATATACACCACAAACAGAGTCTCACATGACCCAATCTTTCTAGCCTTGTCGTTCTGTCCTAAACATACTCAGGGCTTTGGCTTCCTCACACCTGCTTTGTGCCATCAGCCCCAGTCACCAGCTTTTCTCCATTTTCACTCGCAGAAATTCCTTAAGGCCCACGTGTGCTTCCAGAGCATCCCATACTCCTGCTAGCAAAGCACTTACAACAATTTAAATTATCTGTGTGGCTGGGTAATGCATCATGACCGCCCTGTGAGGCTATTATATGCTCATTGCTTCAGAGGAATAATGTGGAGAGCAGAGAGCAAAAGGCTCCTTCAACATTTTGGAGGGAGAAGGGCTTCCCCCCTGTGGCAGAATTTGCTATCATGGAACAGAAGAGTGGTTCCATTTGTATCAATGGTGGCTGTGGGGAAATCAGTAAGAGCAAAGAACAGGTTGGGTGAGCCTTCTGTTGGGGGATTTGTCCTTTGCTTCTCAAGACCAAAAAGCTAAATGTCACTGAATCTATTTCCAGGAGGACAACATGAGCTACTTGAAATAATAATTACCAATGGCAGAAGACTATCACTGTTGTGAAGGCTCACTCTCATCCGTGTTTAACTGTTAGGGTGCCAAGCTATAGCAGGCTTCCACTGTGATAGTTGATTTGTAAAACATGAGCTTATGCATTTCACATGCTGTGTACTCATGACTTTGATTTCAGTCATAATGAGCACGAGCAGATATCAATAGTGTTTTGTTTGTTTATTTACATATTTTTTCTAGTGAAAAAAATTTTTAATATAATTTATTGTCAAATCGGCTTCCATACAACACCCAGTGCTCATCCCAACAGGTGCCCTCCTCCATGCCCATCACCCACTCTCCCCTTCCCCCACCCCCCATCCACCCTCAGTTTGCTCTCTGTATTTAAGAGTCTCTTGTGGGTTGCCTCCCTTCCTCTCTGTAACTATTTTTCCCCCTGCCCTTCCCACATAGTCTTCTGTTAAGTTTCTCAAGATCCACATATGAGTGAAAACATGATATCTGTCTTTCTCTGACTTCTTTCACTTAGCATAATACCCTCCAGTTCAATAGTGTTTTTATATGAGCCAGAAATACATTTATTCATGACTTGAGAGTAGTTATTTTTGATATACGATGATGTAAGATAATTTCAATACTGGATTTTCATTTCACAGGGTAATTATAACCACAGCAATAATTACCAACATTGTCATGATGGGGACCATTTGTTGAGTGCTTACTTGGAATACCAGTTGTTCTAAAATTAATTTTGAACCTGTGGTTTAACTTTTTTTTTAAATTTATTTTTGCGAGAGAGAAAGCATGTGCACACAAGCAGGGGAGGGGCAGTGGAGATGGGGACAGAGTTTTCCAAGTGAGCTCTGCACTGCCAGCAAAGAGCCCAATGCAGGGCTGAAACTCACAAGCCCACGCCATGAGATCATGACTTGCATTGAAGTCAGACCTTAACTGCATGAACCACCCAGGTACCTTGTTTTAACTGGTTTTGAACCTAGGCCTAGAAAAGAAGGAGGTATCCTTCTCCTGTCCTTCTTGGGACCACATCTTGAGAGCCTTATGGGAGCAGCAGAAACTCCCAGAGTGGCCTAGGGGAAACAGAGTATGGGAGACTGGAATCTCACCTTCTTGAATATAGCTTGGGGCTTGCCAAGACTAAGAGAGTCTCTGAGTTCAGGATGGTAGAGGGTTGAATTGTGGGCTCCAAGGGATACGTCCACCCAGAAGATCAGAATGTGACCTTATTTAGAATAAAGGCCTTTCTGATGAAGTTAAGGTAAAGATCTTGAAATGATATCCAGGATTAGATTGGACCTTAATGATATCACCCAGGGTTAGCTGGATCCAATGATGAGCATCCTTATTAGAGATAGGAGATACAGAGAGAAGAAGGCCTGTGAAGAGGAGGGCAGAAATTGGACTCATGCAGCCTTAAGCCAAAGAACGCCAAGGGTTGCCACCAGAAGTTTGAGAGAGTCTCAGAACAGATTCTTCTTTAGATCCTCCAGAAGGAGCCAACCCTGCAATGCCTTGATTTCAGATGTCTGGCCTCCAGGACTATGAAAGGATAAGTTTCTGTCGTTTTGTGACACCCAGTTTGTGATAATTTGTTACAGCAGCCCTAGGAAACTAACGCAAGAGCACCAATAATCAGGCATGGGCCTGAAAACAGTCTTCCAGACACAATTTGCAAATCATCACATAGAGAGCCCCTGACTGTCCCAGCTCAAGGGGTTGTTCTCCAGCATACAGCTGGAGCAGCCCAGAAGAGATCTCAGGCCAGGATAAGAGGACAAGGGAGGATAAGAGTGTGGGTTGGTTGTCTATTAAGTTGTAAAAGTTCTTTATATCTTCTAGAAAAAATCCTCCATTGGACATATGCTTTGGAAATTTTTTCCCCAAGTGCGTGGCTTGGCTTTTCATTTTTCATAACTGTGTCGTTGGACGAACAAAGTATATAATTTTGATTATGGCGAGGCCTGCAACTTTTGTCTGTATAGATCTAGGAGAGGCACTGTGACTCTGGTCCCAACAGTTGTAGATGCAGTGGTTTCTCCTACCTAGGGTAGGAGATTCCTGGAGCTAAAAGCTACAAAAACTGTCCCCTGTCCCCCTAATATGCTGGTCTTTTGCCTATTTGCTTACACTTCACCCTGCCTTACGGTGGTCTGGGGGAGTCAGGGCAAGCTCCCTTTGTAGATTCCCTCCCCAGTGGGTGTTTGGTTATGTTTGGCCAGTGGGTGGCGATGTCAGGAGACTGGCAAGGCAGGTATAGAGAAGCGAATTCTGTCCTTCTTCCAGCATTTGGAGGAATAGTGGTGAGGGCTACAGTGGCTGAGGCTGCACCAGCAATAACAGTAGCTGGAGTACGGGCTCTGGTTTCTGCACAGGCAGCTCAGGTCCAACGGGAAACTCAGCAGCACACTGAGCCCTGGCTACGAGTAATGCTATTTTCCCTTTCTGCTCCTCCAACTACGGCCGGTAGTGGTTTCCCATAAATACGGATCCCCAAGGAACGTTATTTTTCTTCTTTTGTCTTTCCAGCTGTTCCAACACCCTTGCAACCAATGCGTGTATTAAATTTCCTCTGTTGGAAATTGAGAGAAGTGTTTTCCCCCCTACCCCGATTGAACTTGACTGATATATTTTACTTCCAAATATGGCAGAGAATCCTGTCCCCTAGCAGGCCAGCTCTGCAGAATTGTTCTAGGAAGTATTGTTGAAGTCGCTACGTAAAGGCTCTCCCCCTGCCCTTCTCAATTATTCAGGAGGCTCTTCCCCTGCCCTTCTCAATTATTCAGGAAACACCCTGTACACCCATCTCTCTGATCTAGCTTGGGGCTGTGGTCAGGAAGTCACACATACGATCTGGTGACCAGAGATCCAGCATCTCTTGAGTGTCGTAAGAGTGAGTGCTGATTGCTAGCAAGAGCACAGTGTGGACAGGTTGGGAGTGTTTGTGGATTTCACTTTGTTGGGTATTTGTGACCACAATGATCAGTTGTATGATGACTTGTAGGTGTTTTGTTTTTGTTTTTGTCTTTTTTGTGGTTGCTGTTTGGGGTTTTCTTTTCTTTTTGCACACACTGACAATAAAACAAAGTGTGGCAGATATGCACACAAGTTTTAATCAGACAGATCTGAGTGAATCCAACTCTTCCCCTTGTGGCCTGTAGGTTAATGTCACACAGTCTCTGTTTTCTCACTGAGGGTAAAATGTCAGCAACAGCCTTCTAAGATTTTGTACAAGATTAAGTGACATTACCTGTGGATATATATGTAAAGCACTCAGCTTAGAGTTTGGCATATAGGTAAGTATTCAGTAAAAAAAATAGCTATTAAATTCCTG
The DNA here is from genome assembly GCF_007474595.2 of Lynx canadensis. NCBI lineage: Eukaryota > Metazoa > Chordata > Mammalia > Carnivora > Felidae > Lynx > Lynx canadensis. Next base: position 106,823,868 of record NC_044307.1, read on the forward strand.
GATTTGCAACATGGTTTTATTTTGTTTGTTTGTTTTTTTTTTTTTTTTTTTTTGACCTGTAGGTATACCTTTTAAGGACATGAAGGTACAAATTACCAATTTTAGCAAATCCACCAACTTGGGAGACTGCCTGGGCCGGGGCCAATTTGTGTCACTGGATGCTGTGCCTTCTCCTGAGACACAAACCCAGAGGTCTGCTTTGAGGAGGAGATGAGAAAATGGCTACTTACTCCTGCCAGCCACAGTGATGGTGGATCGTTCAAGATAGAGCATGAGAGGAGCACACTAGGAGGAGTCCAGGTAAACTCCCAGCTCGTTTCCTTCACAGACCTTTCCTAAGAGGCAAATGTAGTCACCACCATCTCATAGAAGTCTGCAAAAGGCTGCTGATGAATGTGTGCCACTTTCTCAGTAGAGTGCAAGTTTTGAGCTTGGGGGCAATTTTTTGATGTCTTAACTCATCAGCAACTAAAAAAAAATTTTTTTTAAGTTTCTTTGAGAGACAGAGACAGAGCATGAGTGAGGAAGGGGCAGAGAGAGAGAGAGAGAGAGAGAGAGAGAGAGAATCTGAAGCAGGCTCCAGGCTCTGAGCTGTCAGCACAGAGACCGGCATGGGGCTCAAACCCACAAATGGTGAGGTCATGACCTGAGCCCAAGTCAGAGGCTTACCTGACTGAGCCACCCAGGTGTCCCACTCATCAACAATTTTGTTAAGAGAGTCTCCCTAAAACAAAGGCCATTTCTGGGGATATGCCTTACAGACCTCCATGAATGATTCTTGGGAGGAAACCTGTAGAGAAAATTTAGCCACGGACATAAGAAATCAGCTGGGGGATTCTAGGAAAGATCTTCTGGGCTGCAGGAGACTCATCCCATCTTTCCTGCTTTGGAACTTATCAACATTGTGAGAAGTTGTGATGCTTGGTGCTATTGCAGCCATCTTGCAACCATAAGGTCATGAGAATCACAGAGATGCACAGGTAGCACTCTTACATTATGTCCCCACCCCGTAAGTGCCTACTCTATTGTGTTGCTTTGACCCTGATTCAGTCTGGGCACAGTATGATGTCCAGTTGGAGTTTGATAATATCTACTGGTTGGTAATATCTACTTGAGTGTTGCTCCCAAATTTTTCTCATTATACTTTCTGTACTGGACTATACTTTAGAATATATGGCAAAGGAGTCTGACTCTATTGGTAGAGACTTTCTGTCTCTGAATCGATCTGGTACAGAGGAAGATTATGTAGTGTGGCCGCCCCTCATCCTGGTGTCTCTGGTAAACAGGCTTACACACACAATTTTGTCAGGGCAGCAAAGATTTCCATACTGAGAGACCTTCAGTTATATTAGTGCTGTTTGGCTGTAGACAGGCTCATGCTTGCTGTCATAACCTCGGTAATTGATTCTACAAGTAACCCCTCCAACCCCCACATCAACTGAAGCAATACATTCCTGATGGTTATATTTCTTTATTTTTTATAGCGGCTCTTATACAACATTTTTGTGTCATCTTCTTTGGTTTTTTATGTATTTTGGTTGTTTTGTTTTTGTTTTTGTTTTGCTTTTTTAATTCTTGAATCCTTGAAATTTTTGTGTTTGGCACCAAAAATGTGTTTTGCTTGCCCTAATGGCTAATTACTTGAAGTGGGAAAAAAATCTGAGCTACAGACTGATTAACAACATAAGCTTGGAAGTTACCACCCACATGTGGAGCCACTCTTTTTCAATGAAAATATCTCACAGACTTACATGAATCCATAAAGAAGCTTAAACCATATATTTTGGGAGAAGAGGAAGCAGGCTTCCCTTGGAAAGACTCTTGTGACCTCTATTTAATCACAACAGAGGCCTATTTGTATGGTTATAGCCCTGGCATATTTTAGAGTCAAGAACAGGCATTGAAATTGTTGGCAATTTTGCTCAAATAACTTGACTGGATATACATATCTAGTAAGAAGTTTTAGAAAAAGTTATTATTCCAATAATTTCCATAAGATATAATATTTATACATAATACCATTTCAATAACATTCTATAAACTTGAAAAAGAGCATCCCTTCTTTTAAGAGAGCTATCTTGGTTTCGTTTTGATTGTAAGAGTAACACATGCTCTGTGACAAAAATTCAAACTACATATTCAAATGTTCAAACGTATAGTGTGGAGGTTCCCTGTAAGCTCATCTCCCAGAGACAACCACCGCTAACTCTTTAGTGCATAGACTTCCAGTTTTTCATGCATACATAATATATTTATATAAATGGGATCTTACTCAACATACAGTTTTATAAACTGCTTTGTCACTTAAAAAATATATCTTGGGGTGTCTGGGTGGCTCAGTCAGTTAAGCGTCCAACTTCGGCTCAGGTCATCTCACAGTTTGTGAGTTCGAGCCCCGCACCAGGCTCTGTGCTGACAGCTCAGAGCCTGGAGCCTGTTTCGCATTCTGTGTCTCGCCCAATCTCTGCCCCTCCCCCCCCCTCCCTCTCTCTCTCTCTCAAAAATAAACGTTAAAAAGTTAATATAGATATAGGTATAGATATAGATATAGACATACCTATAGATATATCTATATATATCCATCTTGGATATCTTTTCACTTAAAAAATGTATCTTGAGCATCTTTTCAAGTTAAAAGTTACCTACTTCAGCTTTTAAAACAGATGCAAACTGGTGCAGCCACTCTGGAAAAAAGTACGGAGGTTCCTCAAAAAAGTAAAAATAGAAGTACCCAATGACCCATTAACTGCATTTCTAGGTATTTATCCAAAGGATATAAAAATGCTGATTCAAAGGGGCACATGCATCCCAATGTTTATAACAGCATTATTAACAGTAGCCAAATTATGGAAAGAGACCAAATGTCCATTGACTGATGAATGGATAAAGATGTGGTATATATGTACAATGGAATACCACTTGGTGATGAAAAATAGTGAAATCTTGCTATTTGCAGCAAAGTGGATGGAGCCAGAATGTATTATGCTAAGTGAAATAAGCCAGTCAGAGAAAGACAAATACTGTATGATTTCACTCATTTGTGGAATTTAAGAAACAAAACAGATGAACATGGGGGAAGGGAAGGAAAAATAAGATAAAAACAGAGAGGGAGACAAACCGTAAGAGACTCCTAAATACACAGAAGAAATACTGAGTGTTGCTGGAGGGGAGCTGAGTGGGGAGATGGGCTAAATGGGTGATGGGCATTAAAGAAGGCTCTTGCTGAGATGAGCACTGGGTATTATATGTAAGTGATGAATTACTGCGTTGGACTCCTGAAACCAATACTACATTGTATGTTAACTAACTGAAATTTAAATAAATTAACTTAAAAAAACAGATGCATAATAGCATAATGGGTAGCTATACTATATTTTATGTAATAAATAAATAAACATTTAAAAACATTTTTTTTACTGTTTTAAATAAATCTACAGGTAACACCTGCATCCGCATATACTTTGATTATTTTTCTGAGGATATATTCTAAGAAATTGAATGACTTATTAAAGAATAGTTTAAAATTTTACACAATTTGCCAAATTTCTCTAGAAAAGTTATCTCTTTTTGCATTCTTGCACACAATAATTCCTTTACCAATCTCTTTTCCATTGCAAGCAGTAACAATTGTTTGAATGCTTGTCAAACTGAAAGATAATATCACTGATGTTTTGTTCTGTAACTAATGACTGGTGTGGTTGAACATCTTTTCATTGGTTTATTGGCCACTTGCATTTTACACTTTGTTAATCGCTTGAGCATATCCTTTGCCTTGGTCAATAGGAGGGTTAATTTCTTACACATGAGAGTTTTTACAGATTAGAGGCTTCAACTGTTTATGTTTGTAGAGGTTACTTACTGGAGATTATTTATCTAGTTTATGGAAGGTTAGTCACGCATATGGCCCCAGTCTTCCTGGGAAACAAGTTGAGTTAGATGGTTCCTCCTCTTTGTTTTGTGCACTTCAGACATGCATTCACTAGAACACTTGTCACTCAGTACTGACTCCTTCATTAGACATGTAGCTCATGAAACACAAGGAAAATCCTTGTTCATCTTTGTGCCTTAGTATGAGCATGACACTATGAGAAACTCACTGAAAGTGGTAACCAAAGCAAAGCCTTTTGGGTTTCCTTTTTTCCTCCATCTTCCAAAGTGCCGCTCAGGTTGAATCTGCATAGTAATAGGGCATGCAGGTTCGCTCTCTCCAGCCCAGTGTTGAGCACTTTCTGGGTGCCAACATTAGAGGCAGGTGATGACCAGAAAAGAAGGACTAGATCCTCTTAGTCATTTGCCTATTTTTCAGTTCAAGGGAACTCTCTCTCCCAAATTTGGAAAGTAAGGGCCAAACTGTCTGTATATGTGATACTGTATATGAATGGAGAAAATGGAAACAAAATGACAGATGCTGGCAAGATTTAGCCTTAAAAATGCCTCAAAAATGATAGCTATAGATAGGACAATGACTACATTTTGAACCACAATTAAGTATTTACTCATTTATTTCTAGATGCAAATGTATCCAGCTTTTGTAAATTCATTTTGCAGCTTATTCTCTTTCTAGAGATCATGCTGATAACTGAAATTTCTGAAGAGCTGTTGCTAAGCAATGTAACTTGAAGCATGTAATGAAGCTTTCAGGTGACTGCTTAAATGTAAGAAAGTCCTATCATAAGTTTACTACTTCGTTATCAATCTACTTTTAATGTTTGTATGATTGTATCATTCCTTCTTACTTAATTAAAAATTTTTTTACAGTCATCTAAAACTGATCTAATAAGGTAACTGAAGACTAAGGGGGAAATCTCTTTCAGAGAAAAATATTTATATAGTGACAAGGAGATAAGACTTTGGTATTCAACATTGGGTTAACTGTCATTATCTAGCTGGGTGACTTTGAGCACCCAGTCCCTCCCTCTTTCTAACTCAAGACTTTATTGGAAGTTCAGCCAATGTGATAAGACAAAGGACATGGAATATAAGCAAGGGGAAAAGACAACATTTTCTGAATAGGTTGTAGTCTATTGTATATGTTGAAACTCCAAATGACTTTATGGACAAGTTATTAGATATAATAAAATAGTTCAGCAAGTTTTCTGTATAAAAGATTGACATATGGAGTACCTGGGTGGCTCAGTTGGTTAAATTTCTGACTTCAGCTCAGGTTATGATCTTGCAACCTGTGAGTTTGAGCTCCGTGTCAGGCTCTGTGCTGACAGTGCAGAGCCTGGAGTCTGCCTTGGATTCTGTGTCTCCCTCTCTCTCTGCCCCTCCCCCGCCGGCACTCTGTCTCTGTCTCTGTCTCTGTCTCTCTCCAAAATAAATAAACACTAAAAAAAAAAAAAAGATCACCATACAAAAATCATTTGTATTGCCATATCAGAAATAAATAAGAATAAAAAATGAAAGAAAGATGCCATTCCAAGAGCACCAAAAACCCAAAGGTAACCTAGAAGTAAATGTATGTGAGTTATCCATGGAGAATATTAAAATACATTACTAAAGGACCTAAGGAAAAAATCTGAACAAGTAAAGGTATATACTATGTTAATAGATGAAAAGAATTGATATTGTTGTTATTAAAATACTTGATGTTATTTCTTCCCCCAAAAGCTTACAAACTCAATAACATTCCAATAAAATCTCAATAGAGTTTTTCATGGAACTTGACAAATTGACCCTGAAATTCATATGAAAAAGGCCAAGAGGCATCTCGTATATGGGTCAGGAGGAGCTAAAACAATTTTGAAGAAGGCAAGGAGGGGAGGCTCACCCTTCAGATATGAAGATAAATTATAAAACTATGGTAACGCAAGATTGTGCTTTTTTCCCCCAGAGATAAACATAAAGATTAATGGAACAGATTGGTACAAAATAGAGCTCAGCAAAAGCCCAAACTCATATGAGCATTTGACACTTGCCAAGGAGATCGCTATAAATCTGTAGAAAAAGCATGGGCCTTATTAAATAGTGACAGTACAATTTAATAGCATTAGATAAATTTAAAAATAAATTCCAGGTAGATTAGAGAATTAAATATGAAAGACAGAATTTTAAATCTCTTAGAAGAGAATACCGATGACTATCTTCATAATATCTGTTAGGGAAGTATTTCTTAAATATAAAGTCATGAAAAAGGATAAACAAAAAGTTTGATAAATTTGAATATATAAACACTGAAAAGTTCTTTGGTTATAAAAGATATTTAAAAGGTTCATTTACAACTAACAGACTGGGTAAGATATTTGAAATAAATATTATTTGGGGCACCTGGCTGGTTCAGTCTGTAGAGCATGTGACTCTTGATCTCAGGGTTGTGAGTTCAAGCCCCATGTTGGGGGAAGAGGTTACTTAAAAAATAATAATAATTAAAAAAAAAACTGCCAGCTTTTTTTTTTTTTTAAAGAAAAGAAGTGTAATTGACAGAATTAGTATCTAGGATGTGTAGAAAAGACCTACGAATCAATGGGAAAAAAAAGCAAACAGCCCATTATAAAAATGGGCCAAAGATACATGTGAACAGGCAATCACAGTAGAAGAGAACACCTGAATGGCCAATGAACATATGGAAAACAGCTCAACTTCTAGTTGGGAAAGCGAAAATAAAAGCAATCATGAAATAACATCTCACATGCACAAGATTGGCAGAAATGGAAAAGCTTGATAGTATTAAGTGTTGCAAGACCTTGGAGAAATGAGAACTCTCTTCTAGGACCTTTGGAGGCCAAAGTGAAGAGAGCTTAGTGTTTACTAGTGCGGACTCTGGAGCTATGTGACATACTTCAAATACCCAGACCTCTGCTTCCTTGTCTACAAAACACTAATAACAATAATAAAAATGATTTAAAAATGATAATAATAATAACCACACTTAAACAGAGCTTCCTGAGACTGGGAGGTATCTGTTCTAAGGTACCTCACAGGGTTTGTGCGACGATTCAGTGAAAACAGTGCCTTGTCCCAGTGCTTAATTCATGAGAGTTAATACTGTGCAAGTATCAGGTTTTTTCTTTTTTTAAGTTTATTTATTTATATTGAGAGAAAGAGTGAAAGAGAGCACATGTGAGCCGCAAAGAGGCAGAGAGAGTGACAGTTCAGAGCCCAACATGGAGTCCGAACTCCCGAACTGTAAGATCATGACGTGAGCTGAAATCAAGGGTCAGATGCTTAATCGATTGAACTACCCAGATGCCCCAAGTGTTAGGCGATTTTATTTGTTATTACCTAGTAAAGCTAAAGCTGTCCATACACTTCAATCTGATGATTTCAGTTTGAAGTGCAGACTTTTGCACATGTGCTTCAGGGAATTTATAATATGTATTGCCGTGTTGTTTATTACAGCAGAAAGTAAAATGGCCCAAATGTGTAGGAGAAAAACAGATAAGTAAATTGTGGTACTTTCATTCAATCTTGTAGGAGCTCCATAGAGTTGCATGCGTGTGTCAAAAATATAATTTTTTCCCAAAAATGTAATGTTAACTGTAAAGCAATACATAGATTCATACATGTGATAAGGTACCATTTATTTAAAGTTTAAACACATGCAAAACAACATGATGTGTTTAAGAACAGCTGTAAGTGTGGCAAAAGTATAAAAACAGTTACGAAGGACCCTACCAACTTCAAGATAATGGTTACATGAAGGTCAGAGTGGGGCATCAGGAATCAGGGGAATCAGGGATCCAGGCTGATGGGAACAGTTATATCACGGTTGCATCATCTGGAACACACAACCTCTTCTGTTGCTGCAGAAGCAGACCAGCAAGACAGGAAGGGCACTAAAGAGCTTTCTACAAGCTCAGCCGGGAAATGACAGAGGTTATTTCTGCTCACATTTCACTAGCTAGAACTAGTCACATGATCCCACACGTCTGTAAAGGACTGGGAAGGGCATATTTTGACAAGCACTATTGATGTTTGCCCACAGTTGGCCTGTAAACTGTCTTTTTTTTTTTTTTTTCCTCTTGGTCTGAAACTCCTCAATAATTCACTTTCTCTGGATCCCTTGATCATTGGATCTTCAGGACTAGATCTGTCGTCAAATGCCTTGATTGCCTTCATAGATACTAACTGTTCATTTTACAGAATCACCAGATGGGAGCAGAGGTTACCAGGATTTTCTCTGACAGTGACTCAAAAAGAAAGTCTGCAGTGGTTCCCAATCTTTTGGAGGTTTTGTACAAGTATCTAGAATATTTTGGTTAAAAAAGTAAATGTTAAATAGTAGTTGTTTATAATTATCCTTTTAAAATAATTTAGGATAACTCCTTAGTGACTTAATAAAGCTCTTTGATTAGAGTCTTTGAATGAGGTACACGTTGACTGGTGGATCATCCATGAGCTTGGGAAGCTTTGAAAGGCTCATTCATCAAAGCCAGCAGTTTTGGCAAACTCTGAGCTACAGCTTTAATTAGCATTATGTTGCTTTCTTCAGTTTGGGTTTTGCATAAGTTAAAGCAGCCAGGGAAACATTTTACTCAAATCCACATGCTCACTCAGCATCACCTACCGCTTTGGTTTTCCATAAATAGCTCAGGATGAAGAGCTGACAGTCTACTTGTTTCCGTACTCACAGCTTGGGTGCCTCAATTGAACATATGGAAAGGTAGATTTCAGGGGCTTTGTGACTCTTTCTGAGCCAGGCAAGTGGGTACCTGAGGCTGTTTTTTTAGTGCCTTCCTTGATCCCCATCTGGCTTCTAGGTTTGGAGCTGGCCTTATAATTAAGTCAGAGCTCTAGCTGGCTTTGATGTTGCCTTGGCGTGATCTTCTACTTTTTCTGACTACCTTCAGAAACGAGCACCTCATAAGTCACTCTCAGAACTGCCTAGATCCTTGTAGACACCTGTGTCAATGTGACTCATAATCCAGTGTAAGTGTTAAATAATTTGGGTCTACCATTAGGCCAATTTCTATAAACATACTATTGGAAGAGAACAAAAACCTCTCTGTGGGATATAATGTATTTTACAGTTAGTTCTCCCTATTATTGGTATATTCTTCACTCATTTCTAATTGAATAGTGTATGAGTTTTTTTTTTTTTTTTTTTTTTTTTTTTTTTTTTTTATATGAAGTTTATTGACAAATTGGTTTCCATACAACACCCAGTGCTCATCCCAAAAGGTGCCCTCCTCAATACCCATCACCCACCCGCCCCTCCCTCCCACCCCCCATCAACCCTCAGTTTGTTCTCAGTTTTTAACAGTCTCTTATGCTTTGGCTCTCTCCCACTCTAACGTCCTTTTTTTTTTTTTTTTTTTTCCTTCCCCTCCCCCATGGGTTCCTGTTAAGTTTCTCAGGATCCACATAAGAGTGAAACCATATGGTATCTGTCTTTCTCTGTATGGCTTATTTCACTTAGCATCACACTCTCCAGTTCCATCCACGTTGCTACAAAAGGCCATATTTCATTTTTTCTCATTGCCACATAGTATTCCATTGTGTATATAAACCACAATTTCTTTATCCATTCATCAGTTGATGGACATTTAGGCTCTTTCCATAATTTGGCTATTGTTGAGAGTGCTGCTATGAACATTGGGGTACAAGTGCCCCTATGCATCAGTACTCCTGTATCCCTTGGGTAGATTCCTAGCAGTGCTATTGCTGGGTCATAGGGTAGGTCTATTTTTAATTTTCTGAGGAACCTCCACACTGCTTTCCAGAGCGGCTGCACCAATTTGCATTCCCACCAACAGTGCAAGAGGGTTCCCGTTTCTCCACATCCTCTCCAGCATCTATAGTCTCCTGATTTGTTCATTTTGGCCACTCTGACTGGCGTGAGGTGATACCTGAGTGTGGTTTTGATTTGTATTTCCCTGATAAGGAGCGACGCTGAACATCTTTTCATGTGCCTGTTGGCCATCTGGATGTCTTCTTTAGAGAAGTGTCTATTCATGTTTTCTGCCCATTTCTTCACTGGGTTATTTGTTTTTCGGGTGTGGAGTTTGGTGAGCTCTTTATAGATTTTAGATACTAGCCCTTTGTCCGATATGTCATTTGCAAATATCTTTTCCCATTCCGTTGGTTGCCTTTTAGTTTTGTTGGTTGTTTCCTTTGCTGTGCAGAAGCTTTTTATCTTCATAAGGTCCCAGTAATTCACTTTTGCTTTTAATTCCCTTGCCTTTGGGGATGTGTCGAGTAAGAGATTGCTACGGCTGAGGTCAGAGAGGTCTTTTCCTGCTTTCTCCTCTAAGGTTCTGATGGTTTCCTGTCTCACATTTAGGTCCTTTATCCATTTTGAGTTTATTTTTGTAAATGGTGTGAGAAAGTGGTCTAGTTTCAACCTTCTGCATGTTGCTGTCCAGTTCTCCCAGCACCATTTGTTAAAGAGGCTGTCTTTTTTCCATTGGATGTTCTTTCCTGCTTTGTCAAAGATGAGTTGGCCATATGTTTGTGGGTCTAGTTCTGGGGTTTCTATTCTATTCCATTGGTCTGTGTGTCTGTTTTTGTGCCAATACCATGCTGTCTTGATGATGACAGCTTTGTAGTAGAGGCTAAAGTCTGGGATTGTGATGCCTCCTGCTTTGGTCTTCTTCTTCAAAATTCCTTTGGCTATTCGGGGCCTTTTGTGGTTCCATATGAATTTTAGGATTGCTTGTTCTAGTTTCGAGAAGAATGCTGGTGCAATTTTGATTGGGATTGCATTGAATGTGTAGATAGCTTTGGGTAGTATTGACATTTTGACAATATTTATTTTTCCAATCCATGAGCAGGGAATGTCTTTCCATTTCTTTAAATCTTCTTCAATTGCCTTCATAAGCTTTCTATAGTTTTCAGCATACAGATCCTTTACATCTTTGGTTAGATTTATTCCTAGGTATTTTATGCTTCTTGGTGCAATTGTAAATGGGATCAGTTTCTTTATTTGTCTTTCTGTTGCTTCATTGTTAGTGTATAAGAATGCAACTGATTTCTGGACATTGATTTTGTATCCTGCAACTTTGCTGAATTCATGTATCAGTTCTAGCAGACTTTTGGTGGAGTCTATCGGATTTTCCATGTATAATATCATGTCATCTGCAAAAAGCGAAAGCTTGACTTCATCTTTGCCAATTTTGATGCCTTTGATTTCCTTTTGTTGTCTGATTGCTGATGCTAGAACTTCCAGCACTATGTTAAACAACAACGGTGAGAGTGGGCATCCCTGTCGTGTTCCTGATCTCAGGGAAAAAGCTCTCAGTTTTTCCCCGTTGAGGATGATGTTAGCTGTGGGCTTTTCATAAATGGCTTTTATGATCTTTAAGTATGTTCCTTCTATCCCGACTTTCTCAAGGGTTTTTATTAAGAAAGGGTGCTGGATTTTGTCAAAGGCCTTTTCTGCATCGATTGACAGGATCATATGGTTCTTCTCTTTTTTTTTGTTAATGTGATGTATCACGTTGATTGATTTGCGAATGTTGAACCAGCCCTGCATCCCAGGAATGAATCCCACTTGATCATGGTGAATAATTCTTTTTATATGCTGTTGAATTCGATTTGCTAGTATCTTATTGAGAATTTTTGCATCCATATTCATCAGGGATATTGGCCTGTAGTTCTCTTTTTTTACTGGGTCTCTGTCTGGTTTAGGAATCAAAGTAATACTGGCTTCATAGAATGAGTCTGGAAGTTTTCCTTCCCTTTCTATTTCTTGGAATGGCTTGAGAAGGATAGGTATTATCTCTGCTTTAAACGTCTGGTAGAACTCCCCTGGGAAGCCATCTGGTCCTGGACTCTTATTTGTTGGGAGATTTTTGATAACCGATTCAATTTCTTCGCTGGTTATGGGTCTGTTCAAGCTTTCTCTTTCCTCCTGATTGAGTTTTGGAAGAGTGTGGGTGTTTAGGAATTTGTCCATTTCTTCCAGGTTGTCCAATTTGTTGGCATATAATTTTTCATAGTATTCCCTGATAATTGTTTGTATCTCTGAGGGATTGGTTGTAATAATTCCATTTTCATTCATGATTTTATCTATTTGGGTCATCTCCCTTTTCTTTTTGAGAAGCCTGGCTAGAGGTTTGTCAATTTTGTTTATTTTTTCAAAAAACCAACTCTTGGTTTCGTTGATCTGCTCTACAGTTTTTTTAGATTCTATATTGTTTATTTCTGCTCTGATCTTTATTATTTCTCTTCTTCTGCTGGGTTTAGGCTGCCTTTGCTGTTCTGCTTCTAGTTCCTTTAGGTGTGCTGTTAGATTTTGTATTTGGGATTTTTCTTGTTTCTTGAGATAGGCCTGGATTGCAATGTATTTTCCTCTCAGGACTGCCTTCGCTGCGTCCCAAAGCGTTTGGATTGTTGTATTTTCATTTTCGTTTGTTTCCATATATTTTTTGATTTCTTCTCTAATTGCCTGGTTGACCCACTCATTCGTTAGTAGGGTGTTCTTTAACCTCCACGCTTTTGGAGGTTTTCCAGACTTTTTCCTGTGGTTGATTTCAAGCTTCATAGCATTGTGGTCTGAAAGTATGCATGGTATAATTTCAATTCTTGTAAACTTATGAAGGGCTGTTTTGTGACCCAGTATATGATCTATCTTGGAGAATGTTCCATGTGCACTCGAGAAGAAAGTATATTCTGTTGCTTTGGGATGCAGAGTTCTAAATATATCTGTCAAGTCCATCTGATCCAGTGTCTCATTCAGGGCCCTTGTTTCTTTATTGACTGTGTGTCTAGATGATCTATCCATTTCTGTAAGTGGGGTGTTAAAGTCCCCTGCAATTACCACATTCTTATCAATAAGGTTGCTTCTGTTTATGAGTAATTGTTTTATATATTTGGGGGCTCCGGTATTCGGCGCATAGACATTTATAATTGTTAGCTCTTCCTGATGGATAGACCCTGTAACTATTATATAATGTCCTTCTTCATCTCTTGTTACAGCCTTTAATTTAAAGTCTAGTTTGTCTGATATAAGTATGGCTACTCCAGCTTTCTTCTGGCTTCCAGTAGCATGATAAATAGTTCTCCATCCCCTCACTCTGAATCTAAAGGTGTCCTCAGGTCTAAAATGAGTCTCTTGTAGACAGCAAATAGATGGGTCTTGTTTTTTTATCCATTCTGATACCCTATGTCTTTTGGTTGGCGCATTTAATCCGTTTACATTCAGTGTTATTATAGAAAGATACGGGTTTAGAGTCATTGTGATGTCTGTATGTTTTATGCTTGTAGTGATGTCTCTGGTACTTTGTCTCACAGGGTCCCCCTTAGGATCTCTTGTAGGGCTGGTTTAGTGGTGACAAATTCCTTCAGTTTTTGTTTGTTTGGGAAGACCTTTATCTCTCCTTCTATTCTAAATGACAGACTTGCTGGATAAAGGATTCTCGGCTGCATATTTTTGCTATCTAGCACCCTGAAAATCTCGTGCCAATTCTTTCTGGCCTGCCAAGTTTCAAAAGAGAGATCAGTCACGAGTCTTATAGGTCTCCCTTTATATGTGAGGGCACGTTTACCCCTTGCTGCTTTCAGAATTTTCTCTTTATCCTTGTATTTTGCCAGTTTCACTATGATATGTCGTGCAGAAGATCGATTCAAGTTACGTCTGAAGGGAGTTCTCTGTGCCTCTTGGATTTCAATGCCTTTTTCCTTCCCCAGTTCAGGGAAGTTCTCAGCTATTATTTCTTCAAGTACCCCTTCAGCACCTTTCCCTCTCTCTTCCTCCTCTGGGATACCAATTATGCGTATATTATTTCTTTTTAGTGTATCACTTAGTTCTCTAATTTTCCCCTCATACTCCTGGATTTTTTTATCTCTCTTTTTCTCAGCTTCCTCTTTTTCCATAACTTTATCTTCTAGTTCACCTATTCTCTCCTCTGCCTCTTCCATCCGAGCCGTGGTGGTTTGCATTTTGTTTTCCATTTCCTTTAAAGCGTTTTTCAGCTCCTCATGACTGTTCCTTAGTCCCCTGATGTCTGTAGCAAGAGATTCTCTGCTGTCCTGTATGCTGTTTTCCAGCCCAGCGATTAATTTTATGACTATTATTCTAAATTCACTTTCTGTTATATTATTTAAATCCTTTTTGATCAGCTCATTAGCTGTTGTTATTTCCTGGAGATTCTTCTGAGGGGAATTCTTCCGCTTGGTCATTTTGGATAGTCCCTGGTGTGGTGAGGGCCTGCAGGGCACTTCCCCTGTGCTGTGGTGTATAACTGGAGTTGGTGGGCGGGGCCGCAGTCCGACCTGATGTCTGCCCCCAGCCCACCGCTGGGGCCACAGTCAGACTGGTGTGTGCCTTCTCTTCCCCTCTCCTAGGGGCGGGATTCACTGTGGGGTGGCGTGGCCCGTCTGGGCTACTTGCACACTGCCAGGCTTGTGATGCTGGGGATCTGGCATATTAGCTGGGGTGGGAAGGCAAGGTGCACGGCGGGAGGGGGGGCAGGCTTAGCTCGCTTCTCCTTAGGTGATCCACTTCAGGAGGGGCCCTGTGGCAGCCGGAGGGAGTCAAATCGCTGCCGGAGGTTTGGCTCCGCAGAAGCACAGAGTTGGGTGTTCGCGCGGAGCGAGCAATTTCCCTGGCCGGAGCCGGTTCCCTTTGGGATTTTGGCTGGGGGATGGGCGGGGGAGATGGCGCTGGCTAGCGCCTTTGTTCCCCGCCAAACTGAGCTCTGTCGTCCGGGGGCTCCGCAGCTCACCCTCCCTTTGTCCTCCAGCCTTCCCGCTTTCCGAGCAGAGCTGTTAACTTATGACCTCCCAGACGCTAAGTCGCGCTTGCTAAGTCGCGCTTGCTGTCTGTACACAGTCCGTCAGGCCCCTCCGCTTTTGCAAGCCGGACTCGGGGGCTCTGCTTGGCCGGCGAGCCGCCCCTCCGCCCCGGCTCCCTCCCGCCAGTCCGTGGAGCGCGCACCGCCTCGCCGCCCTTCCTACCCTCTTCCGTGGGCCTCTCGTCTGCACTTGGGTCCGGTGACTCTGTTCTGCTAATCCTCTGGCGGTTTTCTGGGTTATTTAGGCAGGTGTAGGTGGAATCTAAGTGATCAGCAGGACGCGCGGTGAGCCCAGCGTCCTCCTACGCCGCCATCTTCCCAGAATCCAGTGTATGAGTTTTGAGCATTTGTCTCCAGCACTGGATGGGACAGGAAGAGGAACATGGATGAAGGTGTGCCGATTATAATGGGGCTAGCCATTCACCATGCTAGGAGATTGCTTAATGCTTTCTGGCAGGTTGGTGGAATCTCTTTGTCCTCCTTTGCTTCTGGAAATGGATACCTGACTATAGAGAGACCCCATATCTCACAGAGTTTATTGATCCCCTTTGAACCAGTTGAGCACTTTCAGTGCCTTCCAGGATAAAAAGGGAAGTGGATCTTTTCTTTCTGCATTCCATATTCTTCTCTCTATGAGCAGATGAGCATGAGAGTTCACTTAATGTAAGCAAGAGTGTGTTGAACATGGAGATACATCTCCTAGATTCTTTCCAGTGGAGAATTTACCGCAAGCCTCTCACCGCTCCTTCAGCGTCAGCTGCCTCACTCAAGGGCTCAACTGGTCAAGATGGGGGTATAAAGGCCTGGACATTTGGGCCTGATGTGGGCCAACTTTGATGGGCAATATTTGCCTCTGAGGTCCCCCCTGGGATCGGCTGAGGCTTTATTATGCTGCATTAAAGACTTTTCCCTCCACCCAGTACTGCTCTTTCCTTTCCCTTCCGTAGGTGCTGATCCTTCATAATTCCCTCCATTCCCACTGTTTCTCAGCATCTGGTTTTGGATAACTGAACCTGCAATACAAAACAAGGCTCTTTCCTTTTCAGCCAACCACATATCCCACACTCAGCTGTGACTTCTCTATATCCAAGAGCAGTGGCCGGTGGTGGTGGGGGGAGGAGTATAGAACCCAGGTGGGCCATGAAATTATGGATTCCAAAGATACTGATAAGCTAGGGCATGGGTGCTTTGAGTTCATCGAGTCCAGATTTTCTGAAATCGTATTCTGAGGAAGATGTTAAAGAGCATTCCCTGCAACAAAGTTCCCAGGGTGGAAACATTTAGGAACTACAGCACATTACATTTCTCTTTGGAGACTTGTCATGCATATTAATGCGAAATTCTGTTGTAAAGAACATAATTTAACTTTAGCTTAATGATCATTATCCAAATTTATTTGATTTTGGAATCCTTTTATTCCCATGAAACAACCATTAGCAGCCCACAGTGCTACAATTCTTTTGATAGCCCTTTGGGAAGCTTCAATGAAGACATATGTAGAAATTGAATCTTGAATAGACACAGTAACTCCCAATAGTGGCAGAATTAACTCTTGGTAGAATCAGGACTAGAATGTGGGGCTCTTGATTTTTTTTTAAATATTTTTTAAGCATTTATTCATTTTTGAGAGAGAGAAAGAGAGACAGAGAATGAGCAGGGAAGGGGCAGAGAGAGGGAGACACAGAATCCGAAGCAGGCTCCAGGCTCTGAGCTGGCAGCACAGAGCCCGATGCACAGAACTCACGAACTGGGAGATCATGACCTGAGCCGAAGTCGAAGTCGGAGGCTCAACTGACTAAAGCCACCCAGGCGCCCCAGGGCTTTTGATTGTTTTCCCAGTACTTTACCTGTGAGGTCCAGCTGCCTCTCTTATGTAATCCTAAGGGGATGTTAAATTGTTTAGTCTCATTTTCAGCTGAGGTTCAAAGCCAGTAAGAGCAAACTCCTCCCATATTCCAAATTATGGTGTTAGACCTCTAAGCAAGACTCCCCACATGATGAGGCAGACCACTTGGAGCCAGCTCTCACTAAGAGGCTGAAATGGGAAACTGAACAGTTGTCTTAAGAGAGTGGTCATTATATAATGACATAACGGGTGTTACCTTGCCCTTCAAGTACAGTGACAGTGGCTTCCAGGGACTCCCCCAAGGGCTACTTTGCATCTCCTGCCCAAAGGGAGGCTGGAAATCAGCCTGCAGCTGCAGATCAAAGAGCTATGCTTTAGGAAATAACCACAGTCCCACCAGTGATGGGACAAAAAGGACATTTTCCCACAGTGGGTGCATGAGAGAGTTGACCTCGGGTCCTCAAAAAGGGCTTGGTACAGGAGTAGCTTCCTGGAGTGGAGATCAAAACAGAAAAATGATTGTGAAGGTGGATTACTGAGTTTCAGAGCCAAAGAAGGGTTTCAAAAAGCTACTCGGAAGACACAGGAGGAGTGTCGTCCAGTGACTGGGGGTTCTCCAAGAGCTCACAGAGTCTGCCGCAGAGACCCAGTCAGGTTTAAACACTAGTGTGGCCAGGGCGAGCTAATGCTGGCTCAGTGTAGGAGGTATTGGCCCCCAATTCTCCCTTACCTACTTTCTTTTCCTTCAACATCATGGTAGCTGCTCATGGGAGAACTGGAGGAACTGGCAGGCTGAATGAAGAAGTAGCCAACCAGGGCCCCTCTCCTGGAGCAACACCCGCAACGGCCATTAGCTGAGAAGTGCTAGGTGCTAAGTACTAAGTGCTAGGAGATGCTTGCTCAGAGCTTTGCGAGTTAATATTACATTGTACTTCATCTATTATTTACCTAATAGTGACTGTTCTGATGCCTCCAAGTTACTTGAAGACTTTTATTCTCTAGAAGAAAGGCTGTGAGATGCCCAGGATTTCATTCAGGGAGGGAGTGGGGTACAGGTTATCTAGACAAAGGAGCTGACAACAGATTTGCAGAGGCAGTGCTGAGAAAGAAACGTCACTGGATGAATCCACGAGAACACTATAGTTGTGAAGAGCAGGGGCTGTGGAGCCAGATCATCTCAGTTCACACCCTACACGTTGCTGTTTCCAAGTTACTTAAATTCTCTGTTCCTCTGTTTCCTCATCTGTAAAATGGGAATAATAATAGAAACTACCTCATAAAGTTACTTTGAGAATTAAATTGGTGGCACATAGAATAGTGCCAGACATCATAATAAATGCTTTATAAATATTGGCTATTATGGGTCTAGCACTTTTGTTACCTGTTACATAAGCACAAATGAGGATCCCAAGAATGACTGTTTCCGAGTTGATGGTAAACCAAAAACCAAGTTATTAAGTGAATTTTCTCCCCTCTTGAACTACTTTCTGTAGTTCAGGGATTGGTCTGTGTCCCATGATAATGAGGTAAGCTCATTACCATTCTATTGATAGTTCCACAGATTTCCTTTCTAGGAAAAGGTATGATGTATGCACAGCTGGCTGTGTAGACTCTGGCATAACTCCCTAGCCTTCCAGTCTTCCCTGAGGCCTCTGCACCAGGCCTTACTGTTGAAGGCAGACTTCATTTGCACGTCGGCAGGAAGTGCTGTCCCTGGGCCAATCTGGCAGAATTGGAACATGCCATTCAGCATTCATGACCTTGTGCCCTAAAGTGAATGTTTAGCATCATCTGAAAAAGATTTCAAGTCTGATTTGTTGAGTCACATGAATCCCAGCGTCCCCTAATAGAAAATCTTTTTCAGTTCCTTGCCTGTGACTTCAATCTGTACCTTTGCCAAGGAGGAAGGGGTAGAAACTCAGATTTTTTTCCCATCTCTTGAAAAATGAGATGTTTGAGGTTTGAAATCTGCCTAGTAGTTTCCAACTATTCAAAGCAGAATTTAAAACAGGAAATTGAAGAGAATTTGACATTTAATTTCTATATTAATGAGTCATGTCACTTGTTCTTAACTATGATCTACACACTTAGCATTTAAAATCAGCAATCCATTTTGCACCATATGCAGTTGAGTTAAATAATAGTCACATATGAACAAGAAGGTCAAAGATGTATTTTTTAGTTTTATGTTCCCAGTTCGCTTGTCTCTGTTTTGTATTTATTTCTTCTCTTGTCACATAAATGATCTGAAACATGATATTCCAGCACTAGGGAAATGACTGAAACTATATCAATATGATGACTTTATATATGGTCTAACTAAATTATTATGAATACAGAATAGATATTACCTTGTCAATGTGGAACTTATAGACACACACATAAATTAATTGGAGGTGCATTGTTTAGATTTCTTATGTATATTTATCTGTGTGACAAACCTTTGACTTCTTAAAAAATATAACTGAAGTCAATGACTACTAATTTTGACCCTATATTGGCCTTTGAAACCAAGAGCCATTTAGTTAGTTCTGTCTTCCTAAGATCATTGTCTCCTCACTGGAAACCTCTGAAGGAGATTTTGCCTGGTTAGGGGTATGTTGGAAACAGTGCTTCAGCCAACTGCCATCTAGAATGACTGGACCACTCTGCAAAGTTAATTTTATGGCAGTTTATTTCATTTTCTCATGTACTTATTAGAAGGAATAACTTGTCTAAAGTTCTATTTATGGTAGGAAAAAGTTTGTTGTGTAGCAGTGACGGAACATTCAATGGCTCTATGATGTTGGTTTCATAAGATGCAATTGACCCCTACAAAATGTGAGAATATGTGTTTCCTTTAATTTAATTTAATGCTTCAAATTTTCTAAAACTCCAAATCTCTTATACACATTAAATATTAAAATCCAAATAGCTCTTACTAATCTTATGTATTCCAGGTAAGAGAGAGACCCCAAGCAATTAATTGGTTCCAGAAGAAGCAATCATTAATCTTATGTGATTTAACAGAGCGTAAGTATACCTGAACCTAGCAACAGATCTGCTCTGGCATTAAATATAATACATTTAGCCCGTTGTGGGTCATAGATTTTTTTTTATAAGCTCTCTGGATGCATCTCAACCAGAAATGGAGCTAATTGGTGAGTCAACTGCTGT
The DNA here is from genome assembly GCF_007474595.2 of Lynx canadensis. NCBI lineage: Eukaryota > Metazoa > Chordata > Mammalia > Carnivora > Felidae > Lynx > Lynx canadensis. The sequence goes on from NC_044307.1 coordinate 106,843,548, forward strand.
GGATTCTAATGTACCTCTCAAGGGAGAGTGAAGTCAGATAGGAATGTTGCTAGCCCAAGAGTTGAACCCTTAGCCAGAAGAAGACTGGAGGAAATTTGCTCTGTAGGGCTTGTTAGGATTTATGTCAGTCCAGTTAAATGTGTGAATTAGATATCCATAAGAAGCCAGAACTAACCAGAAGAAACTCATGGCTCCGTGAAGTAGGAATACACTGCTTTTCCATTATTGCCTGGTAAACTTTTGATAAAAGCCAAGGAGGGAGACCAAACCAAGAGCTTCATAGCCATTAAGGACAATAGGGTAAAGAGGTTTAGGAACAAAGGAAAATTCTCTTTAGTTTGAAGGACAGCTGAAAACTTACTTGTGTGTGTTTTTTTCTGTGTTTCATCTTTTATTGATGGCATATGTGTAGAGGTTATAAAGTTATTATAAAGTGAGAACTGTTTATTCCTGAACACTTTAATGAATTGTCTTAATCTGAGTTATAGCAACTCTTAAAGAATTTTCTTCACTGGGGATTAGTTATCGGCAACTCATTAACAACCCACCAAAGACATTAAAAAGTTTCAGGGATCAAAATATGCCACTCTACTCATTCTACTTGTGAATTCAGTGAAAAAGAATTCATCCAGTTTTGGTGAATTTTCCATTACTACCTGATATTTTCAGATTTGTCTCAAATGCAGTAAAGGTAAGACTCGTCTAGTTAATAAATGGTAAAAAGAGGACTACATTTGTGCATATCAGAAGGGTTGCCCGGATCAGACTACATGTGTGACTACTACAGTTGAGCTAGAACTTGGCTGTGAGTGGCCTCACATGGGAGATAGCATGACATAGTTGAAATCATGGTGACCTTGGTTTAGGCAGACTCCTTAGCGAAGACTTCAAAGCCATTGGAATCTTATGAATCAAGGCCTGAGTTAGGGTTGGAGAGATGGTACCAGGTCATGCTGTTTGGCTCAGGCCTAACTTTCTTCATACTAAGGACTTCTTTTCCAGACTTTGATGTCATTTCCAAATCAACCTGCCAAATATCACAGCTACAGCATTGAAAAATGACATTTATCACCAACTTCCACTCGTGTCCCCTTCCCAGAGCACACTGACTATAGTGGACTATGAATTAATAGTCTGTTGTAGGTGTTTTATGTTAAAGGATTATTAAATGTAAACATTCAAAATATACAGAAAATTGGTGACATTTTATTTTTATTTTTATTTTTATTTTTTTTTTTTGAAAGTCATATAATACTTTTATTTGTAGTAGGGGTTTTGGTTTTTTTTTTTTTTTTTTTTTTATGAAATTTATTGACAAATTGGTTTCCATACAACACCCAGTGCTCATCCCAAAAGGTGCCCTCCTCAATACCCATCACCCACCCTCCCCTCCCTCCCACCCCCCATCAACCCTCAGTTTGTTCTCAGTTTTTAACAGTCTCTTATGCTTTGGCTCTCTCCCACTCTAACCTCTTTTTTTTTTTTTTTCCTTCCCCTCCCCCATGGGTTCCTGTTAAGTTTCTCAGGATCCACATAAGAGTGAAACCATATGGTATCTGTCTTTCTCTGTATGGCTTATTTCACTTAGCATTACACTCTCCAGTTCCATCCACGTTGCTACAAAGGGCCATATTTCATTTTTTCTCATTGCCACATAGTACTCCATTGTGTATATATACCACAATTTCTTTATCCATTCATCAGTTGATGGACATTTAGGCTCTTTCCATAATTTGGCTATTGTTGAGAGTGCTGCTATGAACATTGGGGTACAAGTGCCCCTATGCATCAGTACTCCTGTATCCCTTGGATAAATTCCTAGCAGTGCTATTGCTGGGTCATAGGGTAGGTCTATTTTTAATTTTCTGAGGAACCTCCACACTGCTTTCCAGAGCGGCTGCACCAATTTGCATTCCCACCAACAGTGCAAGAGGGTTCCCGTTTCTCCACATCCTCTCCAGCATCTATAGTCTCCTGATTTGTTCATTTTGGCCACTCTGACTGGCGTGAGGTGATACCTGAGTGTGGTTTTGATTTGTATTTCCCTGATAAGGAGCGACGCTGAACATCTTTTCATGTGCCTGTTGGCCATCTGGATGTCTTCTTTAGAGAAGTGTCTATTCATGTTTTCTGCCCATTTCTTCACTGGGTTATTTGTTTTTCGGGTGTGGAGTTTGGTGAGCTCTTTATAGATTTTAGATACTAGCCCTTTGTCCGATATGTCATTTGCAAATATCTTTTCCCATTCCGTTGGTTGCCTTTTAGTTTTGTTGGTTGTTTCCTTTGCTGTGCAGAAGCTTTTTATCTTCATAAGGTCCCAGTAATTCACTTTTGCTTTTAATTCCCTTGCCTTTGGGGATGTGTCGAATAAGAGATTGCTACGGCTGAGGTCAGAGAGATCTTTTCCTGCTTTCTCCTCTAAGGTTTTGATGGTTTCCTGTCTCACATTTAGGTCCTTTATCCATTTTGAGTTTATTTTTGTAAATGGTGTGAGAAAGTGGTCTAGTTTCAACCTTCTGCATGTTGCTGTCCAGTTCTCCCAGCACCATTTGTTAAAGAGGCTGTCTTTTTTCCATTGGATGTTCTTTCCTGCTTTGTCAAAGATGAGTTGGCCATACGTTTGTGGGTCTAGTTCTGGGGTTTCTATTCTATTCCATTGGTCTGTGTGTCTGTTTTTGTGCCAATACCATGCTGTCTTGATGATGACAGCTTTGTAGTAGAGGCTAAAGTCTGGGATTGTGATGCCTCCTGCTTTGGTCTTCTTCAAAATTCCTTTGGCTATTCGGGGCCTTTTGTGGTTCCATATGAATTTTAGGATTGCTTGTTCTAATTTCGAGAAGAATGCTGGTGCAATTTTGATTGGGATTGCATTGAATGTGTAGATAGCTTTGGGTAGTATTGACATTTTGACAATATTTATTTTTCCAATCCATGAGCAGGGAATGTCTTCCATTTCTTTAAGTCTTCTTCAATTACCTTCATAAGCTTTCTATAGTTTTCAGCATACAGATCCTTTACATCTTTGGTTAGATTTATTCCTAGGTATTTTATGCTTCTTGGTGCAATTGTGAATGGGATCATTTTCTTTATTTGTCTTTCTGTTGCTTCATTGTTAGTGTATAAGAATGCAACTGATTTCTGGACATTGATTTTGTATCCTGCAACTTTGCTGAATTCCTGTATCAGTTCTAGCAGACTTTTGGTGGAGTCTATCGGATTTTCCATGTATAATATCATGTCATCTGCAAAAAGCGAAAGCTTGACTTCATCTTTGCCAATTTTGATGCCTTTGATTTCCTTTTGTTGTCTGATTGCTGATGCTAGAACTTCCAGCACTATGTTAAACAACAACGGTGAGAGTGGGCATCCCTGTCGTGTTCCTGATCTCAGGGAAAAAGCTCTCAGTTTTTCCCCGTTGAGGATGATGTTAGCTGTGGGCTTTTCATAAATGGCTTTTATGATCTTTAAGTATGTTCCTTCTATCCCGACTTTCTCAAGGGTTTTTATTAAGAAAGGGTGCTGGATTTTGTCAAAGGCCTTTTCTGCATCAATTGACAGGATCATATGGTTCTTCTCTTTTTTTTTTGTTAATGTGATGTATCACGTTGATTGATTTGCGAATGTTGAACCAGCCCTGCATCCCAGGAATGAATCCCACTTGATCATGGTGAATAATTCTTTTTATATGCTGTTGAATTCGATTTGCTAGTATCTTATTGAGAATTTTTGCATCCATATTCATCAGGGATATTGGCCTGTAGTTCTCTTTTTTTACTGGGTCTCTGTCTGGTTTAGGAATCAAAGTAATACTGGCTTCATAGAATGAGTCTGGAAGTTTTCCTTCCCTTTCTATTTCTTGGAATAGCTTGAGAAGGATAGGTATTATCTCTGCTTTAAATGTCTGGTAGAACTCCCCTGGGAAGCCATCTGGTCCTGGACTCTTATTTGTTGGGAGATTTTTGATAACCGATTCAATTTCTTCGCTGGTTATGGGTCTGTTCAAGCTTTCTATTTCCTCCTGGTTGAGTTTTGGAAGAGTGTGGGTGTTCAGGAATGTGTCCATTTCTTCCAGGTTGTCCAATTTGTTGGCATATAATTTTTCATAGTATTCCCTGATAATTGTTTGTATCTCTGAGGGATTGGTTGTAATAATTCCATTTTCATTCATGATTTTATCTATTTGGGTCATCTCCCTTTTCTTTTTGAGAAGCCTGGCTAGAGGTTTGTCAATTTTGTTTATTTTTTCAAAAAACCAACTCTTGGTTTCGTTGATCTGCTCTACAGTTTTTTTAGATTCTATATTGTTTATTTCTGCTCTGATCTTTATTATTTCTCTTCTTCTGCTGGGTTTAGGCTGCCTTTGCTGTTCTGCTTCTATTTCCTTTAGGTGTGCTGTTAGATTTTGTATTTGGGATTTTTCTTGTTTCTTGAGATAGGCCTGGATTGCAATGTATTTTCCTCTCAGGACTGCCTTCGCTGCGTCCCAAAGCGTTTGGATTGTTGTATTTTCATTTTCGTTTGTTTCCATATATTTTTTGATTTCTTCTCTAATTGCCTGGTTGACCCACTCATTCGTTAGTAGGGTGTTCTTTAACCTCCACGCTTTTGGAGGTTTTCCAGACTTTTTCCTGTGGTTGATTTCAAGCTTCATAGCATTGTGGTCTGAAAGTATGCATGGTATAATTTCAATTCTTGTAAACTTATGAAGGGCTGTTTTGTGACCCAGTATATGATCTATCTTGGAGAATGTTCCATGTGCACTCGAGAAGAAAGTATATTCTGTTGCTTTGGGATGCAGAGTTCTAAATATATCTGTCAAGTCCATCTGATCCAATGTCTCATTCAGGGCCCTTGTTTCTTTATTGACCGTGTGTCTAGATGATCTATCCATTTCTGTAAGTGGGGTGTTAAAGTCCCCTGCAATTACCACATTCTTATCAATAAGGTTGCTTCTGTTTATGAGTAATTGTTTTATATACTTGGGGGCTCCGGTATTCGGCGCATAGACATTTATAATTGTTAGCTCTTCCTGATGGATAGACCCTGTAACTATTATATAATGTCCTTCTTCATCTCTTGTTACAGCCTTTAATTTAAAGTCTAGTTTGTCTGATATAAGTATGGCTACTCCAGCTTTCTTTTGGCTTCCAGTAGCATGATAAATAGTTCTCCATCCCCTCACTCTGAATCTAAAGGTGTCCTCAGGTCTAAAATGAGTCTCTTGTAGACAGCAAATAGATGGGTCTTGTTTTTTTATCCATTCTGATACCCTATGTCTTTTGGTTGGCGCATTTAATCCATTTACATTCAGTGTTATTATAGAAAGATACGGGTTTAGAGTCATTGTGATGTCTGTATGTTTTATGCTTGTAGTGATGTCTCTGGTACTTTGTCTCACAGGGTCCCCCTTAGGATCTCTTGTAGGGCTGGTTTAGTGGTGACAAATTCCTTCAGTTTTTGTTTGTTTGGGAAGACCTTTATCTCTCCTTCTATTCTAAATGACAGACTTGCTGGATAAAGGATTCTCGGCTGCATATTTTTGCTGTCTAGCACCCTGAAAATCTCGTGCCAATTCTTTCTGGCCTGCCAAGTTTCAAAAGAGAGATCAGTCACGAGTCTTATAGGTCTCCCTTTATATGTGAGGGCACGTTTACCCCTTGCTGCTTTCAGAATTTTCTCTTTATCCTTGTATTTTGCCAGTTTCACTATGATATGTCGTGCAGAAGATCGATTCAAGTTACGTCTGAAGGGAGTTCTCTGTGCCTCTTGGATTTCAATGCCTTTTTCCTTCCCCAGTTCGGGGAAGTTCTCAGCTATTATTTCTTCAAGTACCCCTTCAGCACCTTTCCCTCTCTCTTCCTCCTCTGGGATACCAATTATGCGTATATTATTTCTTTTTAGTGTATCACTTAGTTCTCTAATTTTCCCCTCATACTCCTGGATTTTTTTATCTCTCTTTTTCTCAGCTTCCTCTTTTTCCATAACTTTATCTTCTAGTTCACCTATTCTCTCCTCTGCCTCTTCCATCCGAGCTGTGGTGGTTTGCATTTTGTTTTGCATTTCCTTTAAAGCGTTTTTCAGCTCCTCGTGACTGTTCCTTAGTCCCTTGATCTCTGTAGCAAGAGATTCTCTGCTGTCCTGTATACTGTTTTCCAGCCCAGCGATTAATTTTATGACTATTATTCTAAATTCACTTTCTGTTATATTATTTAAATCCTTTTTGATCAGCTCATTAGCTGTTGTTATTTCCTGGAGATTCTTCTGAGGGGAATTCTTCCGCTTGGTCATTTTGGATAGTCCCTGGTGTGGTGAGGACCTGCAGGGCACTTCCCCTGTGCTGTGGTGTATAACTGGAGTTGGTGGGTGGGGCCGCAGTCCGACCTGATGTCTGCCCCCAGCCCACCGCTGGGGCCACAGTCAGACTGGTGTGTGCCTTCTCTTCCCCTCTCCTAGGGGTGGGATTCACTGTGGGGTGGCGTGGCCCGTCTGGGCTACTTGCACACTGCCAGGCTTGTGATGCTGGGGATCTGGCGTATTAGCTGGGGTGGGAAGGCAAGGTGCACGGCGGGAGGGGGGGCAGGCTTAGCTCGCTTCTCCTTAGGTGATCCACTTCAGGAGGGGCCCTGTGGCAGCCGGAGGGAGTCAGATCCGCTGCCGGAGGCTTGGCTCCGCAGAAGCACAGAGTTGGGTGTTTGCGCGGAGCGAGCAATTTCCCTGGCCGGAACCGGTTCCCTTTGGGATTTTGGCTGGGGGATGGGCGGGGGAGATGGCGCTGGCGAGCGCCTTTGTTCCCCGCCAAACTGAGCTCTGTTGTCCGGGGGCTCCGCAGCTCACCCTCCCTTTGTCCTCCAGCCTTCCCGCTTTCCGAGCAGAGCTGTTAACTTATGACCTCCCAGACGCTAAGTCGCGCTTGCTGTTGGAACACAGTCCGTCAGGCCCCTCCGCTTTTGCAAGCCGGACTCGGGGGCTCTGCTTGGCTGGCGAGCCGCCCCTCCGCCCCGGCTCCCTCCCGCCAGTCCGTGGAGCGCGCACAGCCTCGCCGCCCTTCCTACCCTCTTCCGTGGGCCTCTCGTCTGCACTTGGGTCCGGTGACTCCGTTCTGCTAATCCTCTGGCGGTTTTCTGGGTTATTTAGGCAGGTGTAGGTGGAATCTAAGTGATCAGCAGGACGCGCGGTGAGCCCAGCGTCCTCCTACGCCGCCATCTTCCTGCGCCTCCCAGTGACATTTTATTTTTAATATAATGGTAGCCTTTTTAAAAAATGGAAGTAGCTTTGTCTCTATTATATTGTATGTAATTCACCATCTACTTAAAAGTGATTAGTTAGCATTTGAAAAATCATAGTCAGGAATCCAAACAGAGCTAGCTAGTTAAATATTGTTATCTAAATCTGCAAGAGAGGGTTTTGTTATTTAGACAAAGGGGTGTTACAAATAATTCTTCACTGGAGGAATGAGTAGTGTTCAGGGTAAATAGTCAACTAGAAAGATTGAACAGGCATTTTTATCCTTTTATATATATATATAAAAGTGACCCAGCAAAAGCCAATAAATATAGCGGCATGAAATGTGTGGAGGTGAAATGTGCGCATGAAATGTGGACACCTTAGCTCTAGAACTCCCTTTAGTCATTTGTGTCTCCCGTACTGGAAATCTAAAAGGCTTATTGATCCTATCTTCAAAATATCATTAGATCTGCTTTGGAATTTCCTACAGCATGCTTTTTAGAGCCAAGAGTTGTCTTAGCTCAGGCTGCAATAACAGACACTTACTTCTCACAGTTCTAGAGGCTGAGAAGTCCAAGATCAAGTTGCTATCATGGCTCAGTTCTGATGAGAACCTTTTTCTTGACTTGTAGATGGTTGCCTTCTTGCTATATCCTCACATAATGGAGAAACAGAGAGAAAGAATGAGAGAGAGAGAGAGAGAGAGAGAGCGAGCACTCTGGAGTCTGAGTCTTCTTATGAGGGAGCCTACTTCCATCATAGAGGGTTAACTCTCATGACTTTAGTGAAGCCTAATTACCTCCCAAAGATCCCACCTTCGAATACTGTCACACTGGGGGTTAGGGCTTCGACTATGGATTTGGGGTGAGGTACAAACATTCAGTCCATAACAGGGGTATTCTGAGGGAAGACTTTATTAAGCTTATGGGAACTGGTTGCTGGTTCTGTACCTGCTTGTAAAGATATGTTTGCATGTGTGGCACAATTCAATCTGACTTATTTTCATTTAACATACACTCTGGCAGCCAGGTGGTGGGGAGGAGACGCATAGTCCTGTTCTCTAATTGTCGCTGTCAACCTTGGGAGGTCATGCTCTGAATATAACAACTTCATTCTGTAGCTTTCATTAACCTTTCAGACTGGAGGAGCAGTTCTCAACTGAATTGTATTTTTTCATCAACAAACCCAAACCATGTAAATAATGTGAAATCATATGAATGAACTATGTATGTAAAGAATTTCAAACATGATCTGGAGATATTTCTTCATGCAAAGAAATCATTCCTTATTACTCTGAGTCCTGAACCAGAGAGATAGTTCAAGAGGATCACAGCAGAAAGGTATGAGGCACTGAAAACTGTCCTTAAGGATAAGCAGAAGGAATGGGGCAATCAATCGATTATTTAATTTCAGTGACTCAGATTATTTCCAGATTCTTTCATTAATTGTGGAAGTCTATTTAATTTTTCATGTTTCTAGTCTACAAGTCAGAAAGGCATTCTTTTCATTTTTAATTAAAAAAAATTTTTTGGGGGCGCCTGGGTGGCGCAGTCGGTTAAGCGGCCGACTTCAGCCAGGTCACGATCTCGCGGTCTGTGAGTTCGAGCCCCGCGTCAGGCTCTGGGCTGATGGCTCAGAGCCTGGAGCCTGTTTCCGATTCTGTGTCTCCCTCTCTCTCTCTGCCCTTCCCCCGTTCATGCTCTGTCTCTCTCTGTCCCAAAAAAAATAAATAAACGTTGAAAAAAAAATAATAATAAAAATTTTTTTAATTATAGTTGACACACAATGGTACATAAGTTTCAGGTATAGAAAGGCATGATTTTAGTGCAAGTATTGCACTCAAGTATTGCACTATGGGCAATGCCCATAGAAAACAAGTTATTTAGGGGTGCTTGGGTGGCTCAGTCGGTTAAGCATCCGACTTCGGCTCAGGTCATGATCCCACAGTTCGTGAGTTCAAGGCCCAAGTGGGGCTCCAAACTGACAGCTCAGAGCCTGGAGCCTGCTTCAGATTCTGTGTCTTCCTCTCTCTCTCCCCTTCCCCTGCTTATGCCCTGTCTCTGTCTCTGTCTCGCTCTCAAAAATAAATAAACATTAGGAAAAAAGAAAGCAAATTATTTATTTGGAATTTACTTTTATCTTTTCTTCTTATTAAGCTACTCCATTAAGTGTTATTTATAGGCTTACACTTTTATTTTTTTATTTATTTGTTTTATTATTTTTTTAAATGTTTATTTATTTTTGACAGAGTTCGAGTGCGGAAGGGGCAGAGAGAGAGGGAGACATAGAATCCAAAGCAGGCTCCAGGTTCCGAGCTGTCAGCACAGAGCCCAACACAGGGCTCAAAGTCACTAATGGCGAGATCGTGACTTGAGCTGAAGTTGGATGCTTAACTCACTGTGCCACCAGGCACCACGATAGCCTTATAATTTTAAAAGTGTGACCATTTGAACCTCTTTGCTAGGGTGACAATGTGTTATTTTTAGAACGATTGCAGATACTTTATTGACACTATTTGCTCAGGGATGAAGTATTTGGAGTGTGGAGTTTGAAGTAGAAATTCAAAAATGAAGGAAGGACTGACTAGATAAAAAATTCAAGGCTCAGATTGGTGACAAATTAGTGTAATATGCCTTAAGGATTTGCTTATGCTAGATTAAGAGCCTTGTCCATTAAAATCACTGTATATGTAGAGCCTAGTAAAATAACATGTGCAATTAGGAAATTAGTACATTTTATTTGACCAGGGTTTGGGAAAGCACTCTGAGACATTAAATCAGGCGTGCAGAATTTTGCCTGACAAAAAACAGATTCCCTCTTCCCACATTGGATGTTTGTGTGTCCAGAGACCCTACTTGCCAGTAAGGAAATGAGACCCACTGACTTTAGAACCCAAGGTATCCCCCGTAATCTTTCATGTGGATGAAGCTTAAGGGCAATCCATCAGACCCCCAGGTCTTGTGAAATACAAGTTTCGTTATGTCATTGACTATAAACTTTTGCGTTTCTTCAAAAGTTTAGCACAGATTATTATTTTTTTCTATCTCTAACTTACTTCCTAGTTTCTTCTGATTAGGTATAGGGTATCAGCATGTTTATTATTATTTTTCAATATAATATCTTTGATCTCTTTGTTTCAAAAGGCAATTTGAAAGTGGAAATCTTCCTTTTTCTAAAGTAAAGACCAAAAAGGATATCAAATAAATCCACTTTATTTATTTAAAAAAAATTTGTTAACTGTATTTTGAGACAGAGCATGACCTAGGGAGGGTGGAGAGAGAGAGCCTGATGTGGGGCTTGAGCTCATGAAACCATGAGATCATGACCTGAGCTGAAATCAGAAGCTGGACGCTTAACCGACTGAGCCACCCAGGTGCTCCAAATGAATCCACTTAAAAAAAAAAAAACAGAGATCTTCACGTTCTAGGCGCTGTGTTAAATGCTCTAAACAACAACCAAAGACACGTTGCTTTTGCCTTTAAATCTACTGATTGCATGCTTTGTTCTGTAATCATGAAACATTCCCTCAGAATTTGAACCTGGTTATCTCTCTTGAAATTTTAAAAATGCATTTTCACTCCTTTGCAAAACTGTCCTTGAATTTCTTCTTTTGGAATCTGCATAATTTCTGGTTTTTCCTTAATTTCTTGTTTGAATTTGCTTCTTACTTTCTTTAGCCATTTTTGTGTTTTAAAAGGATGCTTGCTTCTTCATAATACTCTTTCACCCCCAACCCCAGGTCTCATTTTGTGCTTTGGCCGATATTTATTCAAGGACTTTGAGAAGTTGTATTAAGTTATTTCCAGGCTTCTTGGGGGCTTCAAATCCTCCTGTTCTAAAAGTTAATTATTTGTCCTTATACTAACTTTGTTTTTCAATCTCTTATGATGAAATAAAAATTCTCCATTATTATTATTATTATCTGACTTATTACTTCTTCTCAAGGTACTATAGCTTTTGGGTCAGTTGCATTTTCCAGTCCAAGTTAATTTTGTCAAGCACAGAACCACCCACAGAGGGTTCTGTAGTTTCTCACTTAAAAAAAAAAAAATGTTTATTCATTTATTTTTGAGAAAGAGACAGCATGAGTGGGGGAGGGGCAGAGAGCAAGGTGGGCAGAAAAGATCCCAAGTGGGCTTTGTGCTGATAGCAATGAACCCAAAACAGGGCTTGAACTCATGAACTGTGAGATCATGACCTGAGTGGAAATCCAGAGCCGGATGCTTAACTGACCGAGCCACCCAGGCGCCCCTTGTAGTTTGTTTTTTGTCCAGTAAATTGTTTTTGTAAGATTTCTATGCTTTTTTCATGGATACAGTCCATTTTAGTCCCCCTTTTACATGTATTTGTACCCTTTAGAATTCTTGGCTCTGCTGAATTCCATTGACTGTCCTCATGTCTTCAAGGATCTAAGATGCTGTTTTAGTCAGCTTGAGCTGCTCTAACAAAATACCATAGCCTGGGAGGCTTAAACAGCAGACATTTATTTCTCACAGTTCTAGAGGTCCGGAAATCTAAGATCAAGGCGCTGGCAGATTCTGTGTCTGGTAGGGAAATTCTTCCTGGTTTGCAAATGACTGCCTTCTTGCTGTGTCCTCACTTGGTAGAGAGAAAGGACCCTTCCCCTTCTTATGAGGGCACTAATCCCACCCTGAAGGCTCCACCTCCATGACTTTATCTAAACCTAATCGCTTCCCAAATGTTTCATCTCCAAATATCATCATATTGGAGTTCAAGGCTTCAACATATGAATTTGAGGGGAGCAGAAGCATTCAGGCCATAGCAGGTACTTATTATATGAAAGCCCTTGATTTTTTTTTTCCCACGGAAAGCTTTAGTAATACACACGCGTGCGTGCACGCACACACACACACACACACACACATGCACATTTTTTTAAAAGAAAAAGTTTATGAATAAAAACCATCTGATTATGATGATCATTAGTGTTGGGTAAGATCACGCCATATAAATTTTAAGATAAAAATTATCTTAAAATAAGACATCTTTGATCAGTAGATCCTTGGAAGTTAAGAGATCATTGCAGTGTATGTATGCTAATGGTATTAGGATTACTCTATAATATAAATGTAATCAATATTTAATCAACTCTTCAATGGAATAAATTATTTGTTCTCTCATGGATAGATTTATAAAGAATCACATTTCAGCTGTGATATTTGAAACACAAACTAGGGGCGCCTGGGTGGCGCAGTCGGTTAAGCGTCCGACTTCAGCCAGGTCACGATCTCGCGGTCCGTGAGTTCGAGCCCCGCGTCAGGCTCTGGGCTGATGGCTCAGAGCCTGGAGCCTGTTTCCGATTCTGTGTCTCCCTCTCTCTCTGCCCCTCCCCTGTTCATGCTCTGTCTCTCTCTGTCCCAAAAATAAATAAACGTTGAAAAAAAAAATTTTAAAATAAAAAAAGAAACACAAACTGGAGTAAGAGGAAAGTCAGAAGCTGTTGGTGAATTTACATATCGTTGCTGCATTTATTTTTTAAGGGAACACAAATATCTTGGGAGGGGCATACTTTTATGTCCTGCCAAGCACAGCCAAATGCAAGGTCTTTACTTTTTTTTAAACATTATGTATTCATGCCTGATCTTATGAAGTTATGAAGACAACTGAGCCTTTGATTATTTAAAAATATTAGAAATGATGGTACAAAACATAAGGTTTTCTGGGGTTCACTTTTATAAACGTTTAGAAAAATAATAAATAAGAGGAAAATGTATTCTTTTTGGTGACATTTCTTTAAAACTTTAAAAAGAAATTTTTTAATGTTTCTTCATTTTTGAGAGAGAGAGAGACAGAGAGAGAGAGAGGGAAAGTATGAGCAGGGAAGGGGCTGAGAGGCAGGGAGACACAGATTCCAAAGCAGGTTCCAGACTCTGAGCTGTCAGCACAGAGCCTGACATGGGGCTTGAACTCACGAAACCATGAGATCATGACCTGAGCTGAAGTCTGACGCTTAACAGACTGAGCCACCCAGGCGCCCATTTTTGGTAACATTTCTAACACCATATGTTGTAGTTTGAAAAAATGTAATTCAGAGTGCCTGGGTGGCTCAGTCGGTTGAGCAGTTTGAGCGACTGACTTTTGGTTTTGGCTCAGGTCCTGATCTCATAGCTGTGGGCTCAAGCCAGGAGACAGGCTCAGAGCTGACAGCACAGAGCCTGCTTGGGATTGTCTCTCTCCCTCCTTCTCTGCTCCTCCCCCACTTGCATGCACTTTCTCTCTCTCTCGCTCTCACTCTCGCTCTCGCTCTCCCTCCCTCAACATAAATAAATAAACTTAAAAAAAAGAAAAAATGTAATTCGACATCATAAGGAGTAACAATATAAATAGCCAAAATACGTCAGGAAGTAAATTCTTGAGTATTTCTCCTGAACCAAATTTTTTTCTGAGAAAATTCTGTCTTCCAATACCAATTCTGACTTGTTCAGTGGATGGCTCTGTTCTCTGCATCCTGGCATTAGAACTAGGCTGTCCTATTAGGTGATAAAGATATTCTAATACTGATATTTAATGGTTCATACACAAATACTTTTTAGTAGGGTTTATAAACTCTGGATTTTTGTGATTCTGTCCACGTAAAGTTCTGCCAACAAGTCATTTAATCAACATTATCAATAAAACCAGCTAAAATTGGTGAAACTGATTGAGTTTACTTTCATTAATTCAATAAATTTTTATTGAGCTCTTACTATGTGCCAGATGCTGTTCTAATCAGAGTAAACCAAACAAACCTCCGTGGCTTCAAGGAGCTTAGTAGGGAAAACACACAAAAATAAATAAATACATAACCATACATACATATAGAGACAGATCTAGAATAATGACTGGCATGTAATAGGCATTCAGTAGCTTTTACAAAACTAGTTTTTATTGAAGTAAAATTCTCGTAAAGTGTGGTAGGTAAGACAACGGCCTCCCAAAGATTTCCATGTCCTAATCCCTGGAACCTGTGAATGTTACTTGATGAGGAGAATTAAGGTATAGATGGGATGAAGATTGCTAATGAACTGACTTTAAGGGGAGAAAATTATCCTGGATTATCTGGATTGGTCCAATGCAGTCACAAAGGTCCTTCAGGTGTGGAAGAGTCAGTGTGAGAGTAATGCAGTGTGGAAGGACTTGAATAGCTATTGCTGGCTTTGTAGATGGAAAGAAAGAAAGAGCCAAGGAATTCCGGCGGCCCCTAGAGGGTGGAAAAGGCAAAAAAATGCATTTTCCCTTAGAGCCTCCAGAAGGAACCAGCCTGTTGACACCTTGATTTCAGACCACTGAGACACATTTCAGACTTCTGACCTACAGAATTGTGAGATAATACATTTGTATTGTTTTAAGCCACTAAGCTTGTGTAATTTGTTGCAGCAAAGATGGGTAAGTAACTAATATATACAGTAACATTTACACATCTTCAGTGTATCATTTGATAAATCTTAACAAGTATCTTCACATATGTAACCAACCATGTTACAGACATTTCCATCATCAAGAAACTTTTATCATTAGCTCCTTCTAGTCATACCATTCTCCCCCCAAATAGAAGGAATTAACTGATTTCTTTTATTTTTTTATTAAAATTTTTTGTTTAATTTTTAAAAAATCTGTTTATTTTAAGAGAGAGAGTGAGAGACAGAAAACATGAGTGGGGGAGGGGCAAAGAGAGAGGGAGAGAGAATCCCAAGCAGGTTCTACACTCAGCACAGAGCCTGACATGGGCCCAATCTCAGGACTTCTAGATCACGACCTGAGCAGATATCAGGAGTCACTTAACTGACTGAGCCACCCAGGTGCCCCTAGATCTGACCTTTTATGCAAAATTGCCCTTCAATGTAAAGAATTTCCTTTAGCATTTTCTTTTTTTTTTTTTTTAATGTTTTTTAATGTTTATTTATTTCTGAGACAGAGAGAGACAGAGCATGAGTGGGGGGGGGGGCAGAAAGAGGGAGACACAGAATCAGAAGCAGGCTCCAGGCTCCAAGCTGTCAGCACAGAGCCCTACGCGGGGCTTGAACTCACAAACCGCGAGATCATGACCCGGGCTGAAGTCGGACACTCAACCGACTGAGCCACCAAGGCGCCCCTAGCATTTTCTTTAAACATTTTTTAAAGTATGTTTTTAAAGTTTATTTATTTATTTTGAGAGAGAAAGAGAAAGAGAGCATGAGCAGGGAAGGGGCAGAGAGAGAGGGAGAGAATCCCAAAGAGGCTCCTCACTCTCAGCGTGGAGCCCGACTTGTTAGCTCAACCCCATGAAACCGTGAGATCATGGCCTGAACTGAAATCAAGAGTTGGATGCTCAACCAACTGAGCCACCCAAGCACCCTTCCTTTAGCATTTTCTAACATTAAAAACAAACGAACAAACAAACACCATTTCTAACCAGAAGGTTAGGGAAAAGTTCCCTTGGTTTTATTTTATCTGAAAAAAAAAATCTTTGTTTTATTCTTATTAGTTTTTTTAACGTTTATTTTTGAGACAGAGACAGAAAGAGAGAGCACGAGCAGAGATGAGCAGAGAGAGAGAGGGAGACACAGGATCTAAAGCAGTTTCCGTGCTGAAAGCAGAGAGCCGAATGTGGGATGCAAACCCAAGAACCTTGAGATTGTGACCTGAGCCAAACAAAGTTGGGCGCTTAACTGACTGAGCCATGTAGGCACCCCTATTTTATCCTTATTTTTGAGGCATTTTTCACTGGATATAGAATCATAGTTTGACAGGTTTATAAAAGTTTCTTTCGCTATGGGTTGATTGGCATGTACCTCCATCCCCTATCATATGTTGATGTCTGAATCCCCAGTACCTCAGAATATGGCCTTTTTTGGGGATAGGGTCTTACAGAGGCAATCAACTTAAAACAAGCTCACTAGGGGGCCCTAACTCAACATGACTGCTATCCTTAGGAAAAGATGAAATGTGGATACAGAGACACAAATATAGGGAAGACAGAGTGAAGAGACATAGTGAGAAGACAGCCATCTCCAAGCCAACAAATTCCCTCATAGTCCTCGGAAGAAACCAATGTTCTCAGGATCTTGATTTTGGACTTTCAGCCTCTAGTACTGTGAGGCATAAATTTGTGTTGTTCAAGCCCTCAGTCCATGGTGTTTTGTTATGGCAGTCCTAGAAAACTATTACACTTCTCATCACTTTAAAGATTTTGTTCCATTTTCTCCAATATTTTTTTCTAATGAGAGGTTAGTTGTCATTCTTATGGTTATTCTCCTATATGTAATGTGTCTTTTCTTCTTCTGGATATCTTAAAGATTTTTTTCTCTTTGGTGGGGCTCAGTGTGGTTATCTTTGTATTTATGCTGCTTAGGGTTATGCAAACATTTTGGATCTATGAATCAATTAAAAAAATTTTTAATATGAAATTTATTGTCAAATTGGTTTCCATACAACACCCAGTGCTCATCCCAACAGGTGCCCTCCTCAATGCCCATCACCCTCTTTCCCCTCCTTCCCACCCCCCATCAAACCTCTCAGTTTTTAACAGTCTCTTATGCTTGGCTCCCTCCCTCTCTCTCTCTTTTTTTTTTCTCCCCCTCCCCCATGGGTTTCTGTTAAGTTTCTCAGGATCCACATAAGAGTGAAAACATATGGTATCTGTCTTTCTCTGTATGACTTATTTCACTTAGCCTAACACTCTCCAGTTCCATCCACATTGCTACAGAAGGCCACATTTCATTCTTTCTCATTGCCACATAGTATTCTATTAATTTTTTAAAAATTTTCAAAAAGATTTTATTTTTAAGCAATCTCTACACCCAACATGGAGCTTGAACTCACAACCCCAAAGATCAGGAGTTACATGCTCCATTGACAGAGCCAGCCAGGCACTCCTATTAATTTTTTAAATGAAATTTGGGAGCATATCTTCCATTACTTTTAAAAATATTTTTTCTAAGTCATTCTGTCTCTACTCCCTTGGATGCCAATCATCCAAGGAAATTGTATTGTCCCACAGATTATTGAGGCTCTGTTCATTTTTTTTTTCAATTTTAGTCCTTTTATTCTTCAACTTGAGTAATTTTTATTTATCTGTCTTTAATGTTCACTAATTCTTCTTCCACAAAAAAAATCTGATTTTAAGCTAAGCCAGTAAATTTTTAATTTCAGATATTGAATTTTTTTAGGTTTAGGGTTTCCATTTAGTTCTTTTTTTTTTTTTATTTTCCATTTCTCTGCTGAGCTTTTTCATCCATTCCTTCACTCATCATCTATGGTTTCTTGAACAAATTTACAATGTTTTGAAGAGTCTATCTGCTAAATCCAACATCTGGACAATATTGGGGTCTGTAGCTGTTACCTGGCTATTCTTTTTATTGCTGATCACATTTTCCTGCCCCTCTTCCCTTGCACATCTAGTGTCTTTTTTATTGTGCACCGGGTATCATTGTGGATGACACATTGTGAGGAGTCAGGATCATTCTGAGATTTGTTCTGGCAAGCAAATCAAATAACTGGTGAATCCTCTTGACACTGTCTGGATTGGTTTTAGGCTTTACTGAGCCACATATATTTTGGTCTAGTCATCATTTGTGGTCATGACTGCTATTCTTGGGAGTGCTACTTATTCTTAAGGCATGGCCTCTCTGGGTCACATTTGAATGCCTAGTGGTCAACAAGGTCTCTCAACTCTGGCATGGTTAGGACACCAACTCCTCTCAGAATGGCCTGACTTTAATATCTTTGTTCAGCTCTTTGTCACCCATGAGTCTCTCTCTGCTATATCCTTGGGGTTTTGTGTTGTTATGTTCAGTTCAGTACTCAGACAAGTACCCAAGGGTAACCACCACACCCATATCTGGGGTCCCATCTGTATTGCTTTCTCTTAGCTATACCGTGATATGTGAATTTCAGTCACCTCAACAGCCCCAACCTATTCTGCCTCCTCACATCACTGAGATCATTGCTCTTCTCCTGGGTTCCATATACCGGGGTTGCCAAGAAAATGCCCCAAGGAAGAAAATGGCAGTGAATGTGTAGCTCCCTTTGTGTGTTTCCTCTCTTAATCATCAGAACCAGTGCTCTCTGTTGTTCAATACCTGAAAAAAATTTCCACTTATTATTTGTCCATGTTTATAGCTGCCTTAGAGGAAGAATAAATCCAATACCACTTACTCCATCATGGCCCAAAGTGGAAGCCCAATACTCAATGCATTTTTATGCATAAATGTGTGAATTGAGTTCATGTTTCTAGGGTTCAATATAAAATCTGGCACAAGAAGAGCATAATAAATGTTTGATGGATAAATTTCTAAGATTTCAAAGAAAACCCACCCTCAAATTTTATACTGGTCTACTAAAAGTGGAATACAGGAAAGTAGGACTAGAGGAAGTTATTAAATATTGTCATGGCACTTTTTTTTCTTATTTCAGTTATCTTTTATTTTGTGCAAATAGAAATGTTTGCATATCCGGAGCCATTTTATTGGTAAACTTTTCAGAGGAGACTGAGGTGCACTGGCACAGTGAAGATTCCTTTCTAGCTAGAGAGAAAATGGACTTCTATTGTAGACATGGCTGGGAAGAAACAACCGTGTTGTTGAGACCGGAAGTACACATGATCTTCTGCAGGGAATAAGAAACAGGTGACTTGTGAAGAGATTCATGTATCACTTGATTGTGGATGTCATTATTAGCTTTCCAAGATGCTCTGTAAAGAGGACAAACTTTTTCCCTTTTCAGCAATTTCCACTTTGTTTTCAGAGGGATTGTGTGTGTGTGTGTGTGTGTGTGTGTGGTGTGGTTTCACACCAGGCCCAGCTGGGTCTAAGCAAAATTGGCTGGGGGAATTCTTCTGCATTTGGGTCCTGCAATTTCATTCTATGTCACCCACTGGGGTGGGAGTTGTCAGCGTTAAGCTTAGTTGTCAGTAGACGGTCTGCCACCGCTACCAGCATGGTGACCCCTCCCCTTTGTGCCAGCAGAATAGAATATTCGTTGCCTCAAGTTTTCGTAATGACAATGCTTTCACTGTTCTCCTTTTCAAGCTGGGACTCCCTCTAGAATATCAGTTAGAGGAACCAGCTGGGATTCACTGTTGTAGCTTGATGCCCACTCTTTTTCTTTAACCCCTTTACTCCAGTTCTCTGCACATTATATGTAGATACGAATGTCTGTTCTTGTTTCCTCGAGAAACAAAGAGGCGTCAGAGTTAAACTTGGCTAATAAATCATGTGACCATCTATAGTACAAATTTTATTGAAAAACGGACTAGAATTATGCAGATCTCCCTCGCTGCCTGAGTCCTGACATTTCTTCCTTCAAAGAATTAATTGGATTCAAGGCTCTGGAAGGCAAGAAGATGAGTAAGATATTAATAAGATTGATTTATGCAAAGGAAGCCACAACAATGAATATATTGTGCATTATGCAAACCAGAGGCAATGCACTTCAGAACCAGAGTCACTTGAAATCTTAATTACAATGACTATACACTGAAGTACACAGCAGTGACAATGTCCCACATTAAACATTTAACCTCAGAGCCATCAAGTAAAAAGATGTACATTTAAGAGAAAATGTGAAAAAGCAATTAAAAAATCACAACCCCTAAACTGTTATGAATTTATATGTATCTCTAGACTTAACAAGTATGACAAGATGACAAGTGATAAAAGACATCTGACATGTGACTTTCTGCTCCACAACATACCTTATGTGCCTAACGAGGATATAACCTTTTCTATTATAATACGGCTCACATCCCACTGGGGAATGAGGCAGCCATTAACGCACAGCTGTTAGCTTCCATGGAATGCATGGATACAGAATGAAACAACCTCTATTTAGCTGTTGCCTTTTTGTGAAACAGCAGTGAAATTTCCTACAATAATACTAATGATAATACTCCCTTACATTTATGTAGCGATTTACAGTTTACAAAGCGTGTGAAGATAAAATAACAATGGCTACCATGTATTCACTGTTGTGTGTGTGTGTTGGGCACTTTCTCAGGCACATCTCACATAGGGCTCTGCGAGGTAGCTGTTGTTGTTCACATTTTCCAGATGAGAAACTGAGCTTTGAGGGATTAAGCGATTTAACTGAGATCATGTAACTAGTAAGAGGTCAGAGCTGAGATCTGTGTGACTACAAAGCCAATCTTCAAAACGGTGTTAAACTGCCTCATTTGATGTCACAGCAAATACATTCTCATGTTAAATAATTATAGCTGCTCCCTATCATGCTTCCAAAGTGTTATATACTGTTATGATTTGAAAAATAATATATTTACATAAAATGAAGAAAAAGGAAAAAGCTGTTGCCTGGCTAATTTTTTTCTCTTCATTTGCATAATTATGCTCCGTATCTTCTACACCCTCACATACAAACACCTCAGACAGAGCATGCCATTCTTTAGCCTGTCCCCCGCTTGCTGTCCCTTATCCTGGAAGTCCTCCTGGCTTCCCAGTCATGAGACAAGCAGCATTCAATAGGGGACTCTGTTCTTCTATGACAAATATTCCACTGTGTGTGTGTGTGTGTGTGTGTGTGTGTATGAGGTGGCGGGGGGAGGGAGGGAGAGAGAGATTGAGAGAGAGATTAGAGCCAAGTTTAACAGGATCACATACAAAGGGAGAAATTGGTTTTTCTGTGGCAAAGGTGGTAGGCTTTGCCGAGTCACGCCTGGATATTATTCATATTCTCTCACTCACTCACCACTCACTCATTCAATGAGTAATATTTGAGCATCAACTCTTCATCAGGCTTTGCACTAGATGCTGTGGAGGTATAAATATAGTAACAGATATATTCCTTGCCCTCAGGGAGCTTATAGTCCAGCTAGGAGAATAGATGTTACCCATTATAGTATATATGAAGAAGGAGGTTTTGCAAATGGTAACAAAGCACAAATCAGAGACCAGAAAAAGCAAAGTAGCTTTTGGGAGTGGGGGAACACTGCCTCTGAATTCCTGATCTTTCCATCCTTGCTGGGGGACATGAATTAGGGTGACATCCAGCATTTCTCAGTTTGTATTTCATTTTCTGGATGTCATTCTTACTTGTCTTCACTTTTGGCCATCACCCTTTTCCATTCAATCTTACCTGCTTGGTGAGTTTGAGAGGAGGGATGAGACACAGAGAGAGCTCCCCCCCCTTCCATTCTCTTTCTCTTTGGGGGCTCCTGCCCAATGGAATTATACCCCCTGTCTGCTTTTCTATGGTGTTCAATTATCTCAGACAGGCTCTGCCCTCTGGGAAGGGTGGTGGATTTCAGCCCTGCCCGAGACTGAGTAGGTGAGTCTGTTTAAGTCTGTGGTGCAATATTTGAAGCACATTGTTGCTGACCATTGAAGCCACGTTCTTCCATATCAACTTAAAGATTAATAAAGGTGATACTTTCACCCCAGTGCATCTTACTCACTGGTATTATTTCTCAAACGGCTCAGAGAAGCATTTGAGTGGGGAGAGACTGTTGTAAGTTAAGTTCTGTACTGATCATAACAAGTATCTTTTCAAGCATCTCTACTTTAGATGAAGATGAAGAAACATGGAATTATTTTCCTAACCCAGCTGTCAAAATGATTACTGCCTGTTATTTTATTTCCTACAGCAATGTCATTCCTACAGAAATCTTTGTACAAACGTAATGGTGGAATGAAAAGTCAAAAAATTGTTCTGTGTCCAATTATTGATATCGAATTCCTCTTTGACCTTTACTACTTATATAATTATTAATGGTAAATTTAACTTGTAACTTTTTATGAGTGAGTTTTCCTAGTTCTGTAATATTAAGTCATGAGATTCATTTCATTTTTTTTATCATTATGTAACAGTTATGTAGAAAAGTTCACAAAATATAAATGCCCACCAGCATGAATTGAATTATTGAATTCTTGGAGTTATTACTGGATATCCGCTGCTCATGGTGCAAATTCTGATGAGGAAGGTAACATGATGGGTACGTTTTTATATATTTTTTTGAGGGCTTCCTTCGTCAATGAATCTAGGAAGCTCTGGCAACAGCCAACATTTTGGCCGCTCACCCTCATCTGAGCAGTGCGGCTGTTAGAATACAATCGGTGATCAGGAGGACACCTTCCCAACCTGTGACTTGCCTCTTACTGACCACGTGGGTGTTGTGAAAACTGCTGTTTACTCTTACCTCATCAGCATCTGTCATCATGATGTGTAAGTGTAAAAGGTTCATAGAGAAAAGCTGTCAAACTGATGGTATTATTACATTTCCTCAGGGACTTAGCAGGGCTGGAGGGGAAAAAAAGAGAAAATTTAATCATCTTTTTTTTTTTTTTCATTTTAAGTGCTATAAGTTATATTTTCAGAGACGAATCCTCTGGTTCACTTAACTGAGAGCTGCATCTTTGCTTGATTAGCTCCAATCCAAATACAATCAACTCTTCCTCGAAACTGTATACATGTGCAATTTCCACCGTACAGACCTGCGTTTGCTAGGTGTTGTTCTTGTGTTCATTCAATCATTTATTCAATGTTTAGTAAGCCCTTTGCTCGGTCCTGGGAATGCAAATATGAATGGGAAGCAGAAGGATAACAAAGTAACCAGCTCTGGAATAAATTTAAGGAGTAGATGTGGAAGCATGGAGGAGAAAGTGTCTAACACAGATTGGAATCAAGAGGGAAGACTTCAGGGTAAGGGAAGGAGGAAAAACACCCTGGAGGGAGAAGTCTATTTACAGAGGATTTGGAGGTTCAAAGAGTACAATGGAGCAGACGGAGGTGAAATTCGGAAGTGAGGAGCTAGGAACGTGTGGCAGACCAGTGAGGTGGAAATGAGGCTGGAGGAAAAGGTGGATCATCCCAAGGGCTTGCATTCTGGATGACCATGCAGAGTGATGTGAAGAAAATTAACTGGCTTCAAGGTTCCAAAATGAGTGCAGGGAACAATTATTTTGGAGATGCCCAGATTTCAGCTATTTTTTTTTTAAATTTTTTTTTTCAACGTTTATTTATTTTGGGACAGAGAGAGACAGAGCATGAACGGGGGAGGGGCAGAGAGAGAGGGAGACACAGAATCGGAAACAGGCTCCAGGCTCCGAGCCATCAGCCCAGAGCCTGACGCGGGGCTCGAACTCACGGACCGCGAGATCGTGACCTGGCTGAAGTCGGACGCTTAACCGACTGCGCCACCCAGGCGCCCCAACAGCTATTTTTTTTTTAAATACTCATGGGAATGTTATTGGGGTCAATATGGCTCACTATCAATTAGAAAGGAGAAATGTTGGAAGGCGAGGATGGCAAGAAAGAGTTTATACTTTAGAAAATGCATTTCTGAACTATCTGGGTTGTGATAATTATCCTCTTACAGTATACGAATGTGACCTTAAATTCTTTCACGTGCTTGTGTCTCTGTGATCCTTTTTTTTTTCTAATATGGAAGCTGTTACATTTCAGGAATCATACTTTTAATTTTTCTTTTTTTTAAATATATATATTTAATATTTATTTGTTTTTGAGAGAGAGAGAGACAGAGCATGAGTGGGGGAGGGGCAGAGAGAGAGGGAGACACAGACTCCAAAGCGGGCTCCAGGCTCCGAGCTGTCAGCACAGAGCCCCACGTGGGGCTCGAACTCACGATCGGTGAGATCATGACCTGAGCCCAAGTGGGACACTTCACTGACTGAGCCACCCAGGTGCCCCTATATTTCTAATTTTTAAATCTACGTCTCCATCCATCACTTCATAGTACAGAATTTATATATTTTGTTATAGCTATTAAGTATATGACAATCTTTTTTTGGCTGTAAACTTCAAAGCTGAAACTTTAGTCATCCTTAGTTATTAGCTTGTATTTAGTAATCACTTGATAAATGTTTCTTGAGCTATAAAAACAGAGCTAAATTGAACAGATGAGGCTCAGGTGTTGCTGTCTTCCACGAGCCTAAGGAAGACAGGAGAACAAGTCTCCAGCATGCTAACTCCTGTTTTGCCTTGATCTGTAGACATCCAAAGTAGATGCTTAACATCTACCTCCCACCCCAAGGAAAATATTCTCTGTGAAATAACAGAATATGCCAAGACCTGTCAAAGCTAACAGCTGTAAATATTAATAATTTTTCTTCTCTCCCCACCCATAAGCCTAGCTTAGACTTTAGAGAAATAGTGAGAGAAGTTTTTCTCTTCTACATGACACTATCAGCCTTATTGAACATCTTGTTGATGTAGGAGAAAAAACTTAATTAAAAAAACTAAGTATTTTATGTTATTTGTTAGGACACTTGCTTCTAAGATATTTCGCTTTGTGTGAAAACTGTTGGTATTTCATGATCTCCAGATCTCAGAGGGATATATATATATATATATATATTTTTTTTTTTTTTTAAGTTTATTTATTTATTTTGGGAGACAGAGAGCTAGCAAGGGAAGGACAGAGAGAGGGAATCTCGAGCCAGGCTCTGTGCTGTGATCATATAGCCCGACGTGGGGCTTGATCTCATGAACCATGAGATCATGACCTGAGCCGAAATCAAGAGTTGGATGCCTAACCAACTGAGCCACCCAGGCTCCCCTCAGAGGGATATTTTTAATGAACAGAGAAGGAAGCAATATGACGCTGAGTGACAATTACCTGACAATGATTTTCATCTTCTGTTTTGATTTTTTAAGTAAGCTTTTACCTTTTAAAAGAGTTGTAGATTGACAGAAAAATTGTACAGATAGTACAGAGTTCCCATATACTTCTTACCCAGTACTTCTTGTTGTAATTTCACATGAATGTGGTACATTTGTCTTAATTAATGAACCACTCTAGACATATTATTATTAATGAAAGTACATATCTTATTCAGAATTCCTTAGTTTTCCTCCACTGTCCCTTTTCTTTTCCAGGATGTCATCCAGAACACTACATTACATGTAATCACTATGTCTCCTTAGGCTACTTTTAAAAGTTGGACATGTTGTATCAAATAATAGGAACTAAGGTGAATAAGCCAATAGTGGGTGTCTTTATATTAATTGGGCTAGAAGTTGGGCTATATTAGTGTCTGCTGTTGTTAACAGTTGTCACAGCCTTAGAAATTCCTCTACTGATCTTGTTTTTGTCTCCTTCCTTGACTTGGGGTTTCCCTCAGTACTCCCCCTCAGAAAGAGTCTTTGTCCTGAAGTTTTCAGCTACAGTCCGCTTTGATTATACTGGAATCCTGTTGCTATTGTGATAAAGTGTGGACCTGAAATAGCATTCTGTCATCTTGCAATGAAATCTCTGTCTTGTAGTGGGCCAGCATCTTGGGGTTGTGATCTTTCTAAATAGTTCTCTGGTGGTATAGCTTTTCCCTCTTGCTCCCTACTCCCTCATCTCACTGTCACATTGCTAATCTATTTTCTTGAAGCCCTGATTTCTGTGGACTATGCTTTTTCCCCTTTTATGAGCCTATTAAAAATTTTATTAACATTTACTATGTTCCATGTATTGCTTTGGCACTGGAAGAATGATTTAGTATTGAGAAAAAAAATTGATGTTGCAGGGGAAATTGAGGATAATATTTGGAATGATGTCCTTGATTAGGAGACAAAGGATATGATTTGGTTTACAAGTGGAGAGATTAGCTTTAGATAGTAGCTTGTATAGTTGATCATGGGAGCTTGTGATAGGAAAGAAGACAATAATTTGGCCCAGATGCAAATAGATTGATTTGGCTTCATGAGGGATTGAAGCCAGGAAAGTCATTGGAAACAGACAGCTAATTATTCTCTCTCTCTCTCTCTCTCTCTCTGTGTTATTCTTGAACTTCATGGTTTCTCATAACTCTGGTTGTGTGCCTCATTCTTTATGCTTTCCAAAGGCTGATGTCCAATACTTAGGCAGAGATGTGATAGGAAATGGCTCCACCAAAATTCTCTCAGGTCATTAACTTAAGAGCTTAGAGTTGCTGTGTCTCAATTACAAACTTCTGGGAGAAAGAACTGCATGGTTTTCCCATCTGAGGTTAGGTGACTATCACTGTTTCAATTACTAATAGCCAGTAATTTGCCCTACAGCTTACTTTTTAGGGATTGAAGAACAGATATGAGCAGGTTCTGTAAGAGCATGTGGAGTTAAGGAGGAAATTATTTCAATTTCTAGCCAATGAGCACGTGTGTGTATGTGTGTGTGTGTTTACATGTGTGTGTATATGCAGGCAAGTAAAACAACCAAAGTTAATCTGTAAATTTCATTTAACATCCTTAAAAATATAGCTCTGCTCAGGAGAACTTAAGATTTGATTTTGGAGGGGCACCTGGGTGCCTCACTCTGTTAAGTGTCCAACTTCAGCTAAGGTCATGAGCTTGAAGTTCGTGGGTTCAAACCCCGCGTCAGGCTCTGTGATGACAGCTCAGAGCCTGGAGCCTGCTTCGGATTCTGTGTCTCCCTCTCTCTCTCTGCTCCTCCCCTGCTCGTGCTCTGTCGTTCTTTCTCTCAAAAATAAATAAACATTAAAAAATTTTTAAAAAGATTTGATTTGGAGTTAAGAACCCAAGAATAGGGAAATTATATTTTGTTATAGTTTAAATTATTGATGCATAGTTTAAATTATTGGTACATATTTTCTTACTATGTTTGAATTTCGCACTCAAAAATATAGTTAAATATATATTGCCAGATGAATTCTACAGTGTGGGAATGAACTGTGGTTCAGTAAGTGCAGAAGTGATTACTCCTTTGCTTTTAGTCCTGTTGCCACACCCCAAAATGTCTTTTGAAAGCTAGCCTTTCAGCCCAGATGGCTTCTCCGTTTTGCTTGATGACCACTTAATGATAAAAACAAATTCTGCTTCGTTGTAACACTTGCTAACACTAGCTGAATTATTTAGACAATTGGACACTGTTGGAACTATTACTGAAGACAAGTCTTTATCCCTTTGGCAAAAAGCAAAATTGCATAAGCAGTAAGATGCCATAGGAAAAAATTCTATTTTGAATTTATTTCTTTAATTATTGAGTATTATAATTGTACAGTCCATCCAGAAAATAATGTATTTTAAGTTTAGAAACCTCCTTTCACTTGGTAAGAGCCCTACATGAGAACAGAGGTGGGGAAATAGGTAACCTTCTTTCTCTCAGTATGTTTTATTGGCACATGTGGCTTACCAGTTGTCCCTCAGAATCTAGCCTTCTTCCTTGGTGATAGAACCCCCAGTTTTAATCTAGGAACAGGCAATAGGATAAAGACTACATCTTTTCTGATTCTCATTCCTTACAGCTGGATGTGACTATAATTAATTTCCAGGAGGTCTTCTTTTTTTTTTTTTTTTTTTTTAAATTTTTTTTCAACGTTTATTTATTTTTGGGACAGAGAGAGACAGAGCATGAATGGGGGAGGGGCAGAGAGAGAGGGAGACACAGAATCGGAAACAGGCTCCAGGCTCTGAGCCATCAGCCCAGAGCCCGACGCGGGGCTCGAACTCCCGGACCGCGAGATCGTGACCTGGCTGAAGTCGGACGCTTAACCGACTGCGCCACCCAGGCGCCCCCAGGAGGTCTTCTTAAAAAGAGCATTTTTCTCCTTTGTCACTCCTTATTGGTTTCCCACTCTCTGGGATGTGTCTATTTGGATGTCATAGCTCAGCAGCAATATTGGATGATGAAACAGAAGCCACAAATTGAGGTTCAAAGCTGCAAAATATAAGGAGCTTGGGTCCCTAACACTTCTAAGCTTTCATGCTTGCCCGACTGCCTTGTTCCTATATCGTTTCTCTATTGCCACAAGAATGCTAAGTAAAAAATATTCACAAAGCCTGAACAGGGTACAAAACCACTTATTTCTCATGCATCTGTGGAGTTCGGCTGATCTGATCTCTCCTGCTTCCAGAGGTCAACTGAGCCTGGTCTAGGCTGGGTTCAAATGGGACAGTTGGTATAACTCAGCTCTGCTCCATGTGTCTTTCATCCTCCAGCACAGCAGTTGGGCACATCATTCTCGTGAAAGACAGAGGCACAAAAGATCAAGTGGAAACATGAAGAACTCCTTAAGGCTTAGGCATGGAACTGGAACACCAGCACTTCTGCCTCCTTCCGTTGGCCAAAGCAAGTCACAAGGCCAGCTCAGATTCAAGGAATGGATTCCACCTCTTTAGTGAGAGGAACTGCAGGCTACATAACGAAGAGGATGATATAGAAGAGGGAAGAATTGGGCTATTTTTGCAATCTTTCTCATTGTCAGCCTTCTTTTATGTAAGAGACAAACTGCTGTCTTGGTCTGTAATTTGGTTTAGTTTAATTTTGTTTTTGTTATATGTAGCTGACCCTAATGCTACTTGACTTACTGAGCTCTCACTGGAATGTGAATTCCATGAGGACAGGATTTTTGTCCTTTTAAATTCACAGCTGAATGTGCAGAATGGAATAATGCTTGTTCATAGTAGGCATTCAATAAATGTTTATTGATACAATAAATAAATGATATGGCAATTAAGCTTCATATTTTAAAAAAGAACCCATCTGGAGAAAGAACACAAACATGCAGAGTAGCAGCCTCCCCACCACTCCCTCCCCCTCACCAAAAAAAAAAAAACCCAAGCAAACAAACAGGACTGTGAATAGCTTTAGAACCAAATTAGACTGCTATAAAATAAATGTTTTAAAATGCTAATGTGTCTTAAAATAATTTGGTGACTATGGCAGATACTATAATTTGGCTCAGTTCCCATTCTAATTCTTTTTATCTTGACTTCTAGAACCATGAAGACTATAAAGCTAAAATCTGTATTTTCACATTCCCTACCAACCCTGGTGCTTCGGGAAATCTAGCTTCCCCCAAGCTGACCCACCTACACTTGGGTTAGGGTTAGCATTGTGCAACATGGGTGGTGGCTATGCACAGGTACCTCCCAGCATGACTGAGGGTAAATGTACCTAGTTCTTCTGGGTGGCTGTAATGAGGTTTCTGACCTGGGGTCACAGGTATAGAGTGATGGGGGGCAGTGCACTTGTGCTTTGTCCAATGGTGTCTTTCAGCTTTTCTCCTGTCTGCAATCTTCTGGCTGTGTGTATCCAAGCCCAGTACTTGGACATCCCAAGATAGTTATAAACTACATAATATTTCTTTTTTTTTTAAATTTTATTTATCTGTTTTGAGAGAGAGAGTGTGTGAGCGGGGGTGGGCGGGCACAGAGAGAGAGGGAGAGAGAGAATCTCAAGCAGGCTCTGCACTGTCAGCATGGAACCCAATGTGGGGCTTGAATTCACGAAATGTGAGATCATGACCCGAGCCAAAATCAGGAGTCAGTAGCTTAACTGACAGAGCCACCCAGGTGCCTCAGCTACATAATATTTCTAGAAGAACTTTTTGGGGCGCCTGGGTGGCTCAGTCGGTTAAGCGACCGACTTCGGCTCAGGTCACGATCTCGCGGTCCGTGAGTTTGAGCCCCGCGTCGGGCTCTGGGCTGACATCTCAGAGCCTGGAGCCTGTTTCCGATTCTGTGTCTCCCTCTCTCTCTGCCCCTCCTCTGTTCATGCTCTGTCTCTGTCTGTCTCAAAATTAAATAAACGTTAAAAAAATTAAAAAAAAAATAAAAGAACTTTTTATTGTCAACCAGACAAAGGGTTTTCTGTTGTCTTGCAGTTACTTTCAGAAACAACCAAAGATTTGATCATTTATGGTAGCACCCCATTTGCTAGGGTGCCACTTTTTGGATCTTCAGTTAAAATGCTGTGGAAAATTATTTTTGGTTAAGGACAGAGGTGGGGAAACATCATAAATGGGTACCTGTTAAAGATATATCTTTGATTTTTTGTTTATTTAAAAAAATATTTCATTGGCCAGCAAAAAACAGTGACATTACAAAATGGAATATATAATTAAAGCATCAAGAAGTGGAAATTATTAATACTTCAAATGTGTTTTACAATAATTGTGTTCTATATCCATAAAGTATAAAGATGAAACTTTATTTTGTTCCTTTTTTCTACATGCCCTTTCTTATATCCTTGAACAGGTTTCTAATCCCACCCAGAATACTGATAAACATGAAAACATTTGTAATAATGCATTTACTTTCAGTGATAGTTTTGGTATGATGTTTCTAAATGAAGTA
Organism: Lynx canadensis; assembly: GCF_007474595.2. Classification (NCBI taxonomy): domain Eukaryota; kingdom Metazoa; phylum Chordata; class Mammalia; order Carnivora; family Felidae; genus Lynx; species Lynx canadensis. The sequence goes on from NC_044307.1 coordinate 106,873,785, forward strand.
AACTGATTTTTAAAACATTGTTGTTCATTTTGAATAAACTGATATAAACCCACAGGTAATGTATAATTGTCAGAAAAATAATTACAGATTAACACACGTAAGCCTGCACTTGGCTCGCTTAACCTCAGCATAATGACATTCTGAGCTGGACGATCCTTTGTTATGGGGCCTGTCTTGGGTATTGTAACATGTTTAGCATCATTGTTGGCCTCTACACACTAGATGACAATAGCACACACCTTCCCAAGTTCTGACCATCAAAAATGTCTCCAGAAATTGCCACATGTTCTCTGCAGGGCAAAATCACCCCCTTCCCCACACTCAACCTGTTGAGAACACTGAAAAAACATGGAAGCAATTTCTAATGGAGTATTTAACAATATATTTCAAGATTTGAAGAACATCTTAATATGTGAAATATGCACCACAGATAGCACGTTAATATCATATTAAGGGCTTGTAATGTAATGGACACCTCTTTCCACTTTCTTACTTCATTGCTCCAGGGACATGAAGTTGGTGTTCTGCATAGCAGATCTAAATGAGTAAACTGTTAACTTGATAAAGACAGAAACTCAGGCCTGTATACAATGGAAAAAGAAAACATAAAGCTTGAGGCACCTAGTGATTACCTGTGACTCATTTTTGAGCCCGTGGTGTTTTCATTTTAATTCCTGGGAATTGTCTTAACAGTTGGAATCTAGTCCTGAGGGTGGAATGAAAAATTATATTCTTCTTTTCTCAGCAGCTGAAAAGAAAAATGACTGTTTACCTGAGTTCTGTTCTCAAACCGTGTGGCCCTTGAGCTGAACTGTCACCGTTGTTTGTTTATGGGTTCTGTGATCCCAGTCTGGGAGTGCTTCGGGGTTGTGGGAGCAGTTCTGAGACCTTAGAAATAATAATTAATTTTTAAACACCTTGTCAAAATAAAAATTTTTTTTCTGACTCAACAAACATTTGTTTCAAATTCGGCATCAAGGATTTTCTATTAGCATGAAAGTTTCAATATTTCAGACTCATAGGGAAAGATTTTTTTTTTTTTCTCAACGTTTTTATTTATTTTTGGGACAGAGAGAGACAGAGCATGAACGGGGGAGGGGCAGAGAGAGAGGGAGACACAGAATCGGAAACAGGCTCCAGGCTCTGAGCCATCAGCCCAGAGCCCGACGCGGGGCTCGAACTCACGGACCGTGAGATCGTGACCTGGCTGAAGTCCGACGCTTAACCGACTGCGCCACCCAGGCGCCCCGGGAAAGATTTTTTTAAGTGTTATGCCAGAATGACAAGCAAATGGAAACTATGGTTACAAGCATAGACATTTGACTTGTTTAGGTAAATGAAATAAACCACCTTACTTTTAAAAATACGTGTTATTTAACAGAAATTTAGGAGATCCAAATTCTCATCCTACATCTGAAACAGACTAGATCTATGATTTTGAGAAGGGAAAGAGGAGAGGAGTCCTTTTATTTTTTTTTTTTATTTTTTTTTTTATTTTTTTCCCCCTTCCCCCGAGGAGTCCTTTTAGGGGCGCCTGGGTGGCGCAGTCGGTTAAGCGTCCGACTTCAGCCAGGTCACGATCTCGCGGTCTGTGAGTTCGAGCCCCGCGTCAGGCTCTGGGCTGATGGCTCGGAGCCTGGAGCCTGTTTCCGATTCTGTGTCCCACTCTCTCTCTGCCCCTCCCCCGTTCATGCTCTATCTCTCTCTGTCCCAAAAATAAATAAACGTTGAAAAAAAAAAATTAAAAAAAAAAAAAATAAATAAATAAAAATGACTTCGTGGACCAGGGGCTCCACATATGTTCTCCCAGATACCTTCCTTATGTTATTTCTAGTCACTTACCTCCTCTATGTCTGAATCCCTCACCTCTAAATTGGGTTGTTGGCTATGGCCAAGCTTTCTTTTTTTTTTTTTAATTTAATTTTTTATTAAAAGAAATATTTTGATGTTTATTTATTTATTTTGAGAGAGAGAGAGAGACCAGACAGCATGAGCATGGGAGGGGCAGAGAGAGAGGGAGAGAGAGAATCCCAAGCAGGCTCTGCTTGTGCTTTCAGTGCAGAGCTTGATGCGGGGCTCAGTCTCACGAACCGTGAGATCATGACCCGAGCTGAAATTGTAATAAATTAAAATTAATTTAATTTTTAAATTTATTATTATTATTTTTTCATTTGAGTAGAGTTGACACACAATGTTACATTAGTTTCAGGTGTACAGAGTAGTGGTTTAACAAATTTATACATTATGCTGTGTTCACGACAAGTATAGCTACCACCTGTCACGGTACAACACGATTACAACTGTTATCATTTCATACATGTAATATGTAATATGTAATATATCATTGCCTATATTCCTTATGCTGTGCCTTTTATTCCTGTGATTTATTCCTTCTGTAACTGGAAGCCTGTATCTCCCACTCCCCTTCACCCATGTTGCCCATCCCCCACTCCCCTCTTCTCTGGCAGCCATCAGTTTGTTCTCTGTGTTTATAGGTCTGATTCTGCTCTTTGTTTGTTTGCTCATTTCAGATTCCACATAAGAGTGAAATCATGCGGCATTTGTCTTTCTCAGTCTTATTCATTCTACTTAGCAAAATACGCTCTGGGTCCTTCCATGCTATTGCATAGGTTGGCCAGGATTTCTAAATTGAGAATCCATGCATAGGATTCAGGGCAGTCTGTGAATTCCCTAAAGCTGCATGAAGAGTTTTGGGTATGCATGTGTGTGTAGTATTCTGTGGGAGATGGCTCAGAGTGCCCATCAGTTTCTAAAGGGATTCAGATCCTGAAAAATAACCAATTCATTTAAAACAAACTAGGATGTGTATGCCCCTGGGACTAGGCAAATGCAGGAGGTGTGCTGGCATAGAAAGCTCTAAGTACATGCATTTGTGTTCCTTAACTTCCTTGTATAATATGTACCAAAATGGATGTGCCTGAGAGAGTATGAGTGTGAAAGCCCGTGTCACAGGGCGTTGATACTTCTCTCCTACCTCCTCCTTCATAACTACCATTTTTCATTTATAAAACAAGGTTTTCATCCCAATTGTCTCATAATCTTACCAAAAATCCCCATGGTGCCAAACAGAGGGATATTTCAAAGTATTAGTGTTGAGATTAAGAAAATAAATGACTTCAATGACTAGATAGCAATTCCTTTGTTTCTTTCATGGTTTGCATTCAATCAAATTGAAAGAGGACTTAAATTATTATCTGAGAAGTCATTAATTACATTTTTTGTTGATTGGTCCCAGTAATTTTCTCTATTTCATTCATTTCTGCTCTTACCTCTATTATTTCTTTTCTATTTTCTTTGGGTTTACTATACTGTTGTTATTGTTGTTGTTTCTAATTTTGGGGGGTAACTCTTTAAACCATTGATTTTTGGGGGCGCCTGGGTGGCTCAGTCGGTTAAGCGTCCGACTTCAGCTCAGGTCACAATCTCACCGTCTGTCAGTTCGAGCCCCGCGTCGGGCTCTGGGCTGATGGCTCAGAGCCTGGAGCCTGCTTACGATTCTGTGTCTCCCTCTCTCTCTGCCCCTCCCCCGTTCATGCTCTGTCTCTCTCTGTCTCAAAAATAAATAAAAACGTTAAAAAAATTTATAAAAAAAATAAACCATTGATGTTTTAACTTTAACTTTTTATCTAATAAATATATTAAGCTATAGGTTTCCTTCTAAGCTTTAGCTGATATCCACAAATTTTGATCTGTAATATTTCATTATCATTCAATTATAAATATTTTCTTATTTCCAATATGATGTTTTTGAGCATGCATTACTCAGAAGTGCATTGCTTAATTTCCAAACCCTGATTTGGGAGATTATTTTAGTTATAGATTTCTAGCTTAATTACACTATGTCTATAATCCATATTTTGAACGATTTCAATTATTTGATGTGTTTTATGACCTGTAGTCAATTTTTTTTAAATTTTAAAGATTTTTATTTTTTAAGTAATCTCTCTGCCCAATATGGGGCTTGAACTTACAAACCAGAGAGTAAGAGTCACATGCTTCACTGATTGAACCATCCAGGTGCCCCTGACATGTAGTCAGTCTTGATAAGTGTTCCATGTGCACTTGAAAAGGACATGGAATTTACAGTTTGACCTGACAGCTCTCTTGACCTTCCCCAGTTCCCTCCTTACTTTCCTTTATAGGCCTCAACTGCACAAAACTTTTGCATGGCTAATCCAGTCTGCTTCTTAGAAGACCTAGACTAAGAATTCATTTACCATCCCCCTCCCCTGTCTTTTGGGCTATTGTTGCAGTGTATTTACTTGCACACATATTTTAAATTTCAGAAGGCATTATTATCTTTCATAGTCAATATTAATTTTGATTTATCCTCTTTCTTTCTTTTTTTCTTTCTTTCTTTCTTTTATTGCTCTTTATTTCTTCCCACATTTTCATGGCCCTGCCCTCATAGAACTGGGATCACATTTTTTATTCTGCCTCCAGAATTCCTTTGGTATTTTCTTTAGTGCTGGTCTCCTGCTGATGAAATTTCCCCCCCTTTTTTGTCATCTGAACACATTTTTATTTTGCCTTCATTTACTAAAGATATTTTTGCTGGATATAAAACTTTAGGTCTTCTTTCTCCATGAAACTGTGACAAGCTAATTTACTAACTTGCAAGTAGGATATGATCCCCAACCCTTCACAGTTCTTGACAATTATTACCTGAAATTGTATTTTTATTTACTGACTTGTATGTTATCTGTCTTCTTCTCTAGAATTTAAGTTCTTTGAGAGGAGGGACTTTTCACTCTGTATCTTCAGCACATATAATAGTCTTCAGCACATGGAAGATACTCAATAAATATTTGCTGATTCAATAAATGAGTAAATAAAAATCTTTTCTAGCATAACTTTTTGAAAATCAATAGAGCCATCCTCATCATATCCTAAACCAAACAAAATCTATTTTCTTATAGTTTCTGCTGCCTCGATCATTTTTCTCCCTGACTAGACTATTACTTCAAGTCTTCTCCCAGTATTCATGTTATTTACCATTTCTTCCAAATCATATTACATTTGTTCCCACTGTAAGGGTTTAGTCATGTGGGTAACACACAAGAGTACAGAGGGTATAGACTCTAGAGCAAAACTGCTACTTGTCTGATGCTGGCTTCACTCCTTTTTAGAGGAAACTTAGTTTTTTGATCTTTAAAATAGGGATAGGAATGATGCCTCACTCATATGATTGTGACTATAATCAGAGTTAACGTATGTAAAGTCCTTAGCAGAGTACTTGACCTGCAAAACATATTTGATGAGCTGAGCTGTCTATGGAATTTGGACATGGTTCTTCCCCCCTGACAGTGCCTTAGAGTTAGAACTCTCCCCAGCTTTATGTATATGCTCTTTGTTCCCCGCTGAAGGAACTTACCCAGCCAGTGAACAATATGCTCAGAAGGGTAGTGCTCTGAGATATGCCCCTAAATTTCACCCAGCTTTTTATTTGCTGTGGATGATCTGAGATCCTGTCTCCAAAGTAAAAGGGGAGCAGAAGAGTTGGGCAAATCTTTTAAAAACTCCAGGAATTCAAAAGTGATGCATTTGGTTTTGATCTGCATTTCTATGTTTCTGGTAGTTGAAATTTTAATGTGCTTCCTTCGTCAGAATTTCCCTCTGAATGATAGTCTCAACGCTCCGCTTTATTAAAATTAGAGAATAACAATGTCGTTGAAGTCTCATTTTACCAGACAGGCAACCTGAGACATTGTGGTGACAGAACAAAAATGTGATAATGGAGATGCAAATTCTGGCGGGATAGAGATTCATGACTCCACAGCTCAAGACCCGAGCTGAGTGCGTGAGATCATTGTGTAAGATATTAAATAATCATGGCTCTGCTAGATAAGAGTGTAACCATGTAATTTTGACATTACATTTTATGTTTTTTTAACTGCGAAGGCTATCTGAGGAAAGTTTCTGACCAAGCAGAAATATTGAAGATGGGGCAAGCTTCTTTTGTGAGGGAGCACCAAGACTCAGCAAAGACTTGGATTCGTCTTTCCTCAATGCTGGCAGCCAGCAGTCGTGTGCAATTGGCAGCTCAGGCAAAGTCACGGTTCATCGTGAACGCCACGTCAACACCAGCGCAAAGGGTTGCTAACAAATAGACTGAAAATTTGGTGGTTACAGATAGATTTCTCGAAATAGATGAATTTCAAAAAACAGAAATAGAAAAGGCTTGACATTCTCAGATGGTGTTTTATTTACAAGTTGCTCTAGCGAATGAAATTGAACGCTGGTGACAAAGCATTCACCAGAAAATAAATAAGTAACAGAAACAGTCCCTTGGGCCTGTGACTGAGGATAGCATTTTGCTGTCTCAGGCTGAAAATTTTTCTTAAGTAAACCTGAGGAGTTTCTTAAGCTAAACCTGAGGAGTGTGAGACACAATGAATATAAGCAGCAGCTTCAGAGACACAGGGTTAGTTAGTAACAGATGCCAAATGCAGAAACACATTGGGCACTTTTTCCTCTAAGAGCATTATCATTGTCCTCGTTACTGTCAAAACCCCATGTCATGCTAGGTTGACCGCCCACCATGCATTCTGGCTTGTCCAGGCATTACTGGTTTTTATTTGTTCTTGTGACCCTGCCTACTAGGATTCCCTTTGACTCACACAAATGTCCTGGTTTGGAGAATAAATTATATGGCCACTTTGTGTATGGCACGTTCTTAGACAATTGGAGGTTAAGCAAAAAACTGTGGCCACTGGACTTAATGGTATTTATTTTTCTCCTTTACAAAAGATAAGGGGCTGAGGGCAGGAACATGCAGCCCCTTGACTCCTATAAGACTTAATAAGTGGGTAAGTTGATTGAATTAAATACTTAACCACTCCAGAGCCTCTTGGGTTTAGGTAAATACTACACCTCTGCTGAATATTCAAAGGGGTTTAAAGAATACTGTAGGCCAGGGGCACCTGGGTGGCTCAGTCAGTTAAGGATCTGACTTTGGCTCAGGTCATGATCTCACAGCTAGTGAGTTCGAGCCCCGCGTCAGACTCTGTGCTTGACAGCTCAGAGCCTGGAGCCTGTTTCTGATTCTGTGTCTCCCTCTCTTCTGCCCCTCCCCTGCTCACACTCTGTCTCTCTCTCCTTCAAAAATAAACAAACATTAAAAAAATTAAAAAAAAAAAAAAAAAGAATACTGTGGCCCAGTCAAAGAGAAATTGTGCTTAACCTTACCTATTGGAAGGTACCATGACAACAGCGTTTAACTGGAAGGCTGGCGGGTGGACCAGCCTTTCTCTGTATGCCAAGAAATGAGTAGAGTGAGTTAATCTTTTCTCTTATCTAGATGAAGTCCCAAGCATGTGCTTTCCAAAACTAAAACACTTGTAAAGCTACTACTTTTATGTTTATGGACTAAGCATCCCTTTGCCACTTATCAAGGAAAGTAATCAATCAGCTGGGTCCTGAATAGAGTTTATTGTTTGGAGATGCTTAAGTTGCCAAAGTCTCACACCAGAAATAAAGTTGAGATTATCTTTTTAAATGAATAATCCATTTCCTCGTAGGCATTAGTGATAAAAGAAAATAAGATATAAAATCTAAGCAGGATCTTAGATTTTTAAATAGCATCTGACTCCAAGACAATTAAAGAAAAACATAGAATTCTTTCTCAAAATCAATTTTCACATTTCTATGAAGAAAGGAACAGATATTAATATCTCTGATCTCCATAAAGCAAAAAACAGGTATTACTATCTCCGTTTAGTTGAGAGAGGAGATAAAACATGTTGTTTCAAAGATGTATATATACGTGGTGAAATAATGACATTTCAATGAGTTTTACATTAAGGAAAATGGGTAAAAATGATTAAAATTTTACCTTGTGTTATGATAATAAGGATATGCATGGAGATCAGGGGCTCAGAGCCAATGCTATAAAGGAGGATTAAATAATTTTTTCATAAATCTGTTCTAAACCTTACTCTTAGTTTAATTATCTTGGGTTAATTGTCAAAATAGTTCATCAGTCATTTATCATTAAGAATCAGCTATTGCTCATCTAAAAACACACATCCGTCCTAAAGAATGCATTAATTTATTCAACGAAGATTTATTTACTATTTATTATCTCAGTCGCTTTTCTGAGTGCTGAGGTGAACAAGACAGACAAGCTTTTCCTGAACTTCTGTGACTGACGAAAGACGGATGTAAACATCAAGAAACAGGTTGACTCCAGACAGGGTAAGTACTATGCAGATGAATTAGAGAGTGCCATAAGCTAAAAATTCCAGGATGGTGAAATTTACGAAAATGCAAGGCAAGGGACAGAAAAAGTGGTGCGAGAAATATTCACCAGAATAAAATCAAGTATTAGCGATAATTTTTCTTTTGCTTGCTGCCTTCCTTCGTGCGGAAAGCCTCTTTGTTTTCCTGCAGTTAGGCTGGTTGCTACTCTGTATCCATTTCTTACATTGAGCCCTTCTGCAACCCAAGGAATCTATGAATCCTTCCCCAAATACAGACGGAATCAGTTTGCAACCCAAACGCACTCTGCTGGAACTTTTCTTTGAGGCTGTTAATTTTGGCAAATGTGTCCCTCAGTTTAGTCCTCTGTCCGGTGATGATATGTTGGCTTGGTTCCTCTATGGGAATTACATGGTTGCACAGAGGAGATGGTGGCACTAATGTTTTCATGTCCTGAGGCCCAAGGACAGCTGGTCATTGTCACAGGTGAGTTCTGCAGTTGCCGTTTGGTTTTTATTCATGTTGTTGTTGTTCTATATTGTTTTAATATCTCCCTGTCTTAGTTGCTTTCTGTTCCAATGACTCTTCCACAAGGTTGCCCAGAGGTTTTTTTGTTTGTTTGTTTGTTTTTTTAATATTTATTTATTTTTGAGAGAGAGACAGAGACAAAGACTGAGGGAGTCACAGAATCCAAAGCAGCCTCCAGGTTCAAGCTGTCAGCACAGAGCCTAACGTGGGGCTCGAACTCAAGAACCGCGAGATCATGACCTGAGCTGAAGTTGGACGCTTAACCAACTGAGCTACCCAGGCGCCCTGAGTTTGTTTTTGTTTTTCCTTTTTCAGGAACAAAATCTAATAGTTGTTCAGGTTGTTCTCCTGTACTCCCTGCTAAAAATTTCAGGTGGACATGCCTGCATCTGGTTTGTTAGTTGACTTTATTATAGTCAGTGTATGAATATATGGCCTTTTGTTTGTTCCCTTATTACTGGCGTTTTAGCTTGTTTCAACTTTGTTTCTAATATTGCAAAAGACATTTATGCAGGTCTTCTTCGGTATCAGTGAAAGAGAACAGATACCAAAATAATTTGGAATGTTTGAAGCGAACATTTTCTTTTTTTTTTTTTTTTAAGTTTATTTATTTTTGAGACAGAGAGGGACAGAGCATGAACGGGGGAGGGTCAGAGAGAGAGGGAGACACAGAATCGGAAGCAGGCTCCAGGCTCTGTGCCATCAGCCCAGAGCCCGAGGTGGGGCTTGAACTCACGGACCGCGAGATCGTGACCTGAGCTGAAGTCGGACGCTTAACCGACTGAGCCACCCAGGCGCCCCTGAAGCGAACATTTTCAATGATAGAAACTGTTAAATACTCAAAGTCGTTGTGCCAATTTATCCCCTCTCCAGGAGTTTGTGAACATTCCCATATTCCCACATCATCTCAATACTGGGATGGCATTTTTGCCAATTTGATGGGGGGCCAGATAGCATTGAATTGCTTTAACTTGTATCTCTCTGACTGCAAGGAGGTCAAGCATTTGAAATGTTTATCTCAGGAGGAATTCCCTTTCATATCTTTTACCCATTTTCATTTTGGTTTGTCGTTTTTCTTCTGTTGATTTTTAAGAATCTTGTGTATACTTAAGTTAATAATCTTTGTTTTATTGCATGTATGTATCGCAAATATTTTCTCTCATTCTGAGGCTTGCCTTGAAGTTTTAAATTTTGATGGGGCGCCTGGGTGGCTCAGTCGGTTAAGTGTCCGACTTCGGCTCAGGTCATGATCTCACGGTCCGTGAGTTCGAGCCCCGCGTTGGCTCTGTGCTGACAGCTCAGAGCCTGGAGCCTATTTCCGATTCTGTGCCTCCCTCTCTCTCTGACCCTCCCCTGTTCATGCTCTGTTTCTCTCTGTCTCACAAATAAATAAACGTTAAAAATTTTTTTTTTAAATTTTGATATAATTAAGTTTATTAGTCATTTTTCTTTATGATTTATGACTTTAATGCTTTTCTAAGAACTCCTTCTCTCTTGTAAGGTCATGTAGACATGCTCCCATAATTTGTTCTAAAATGTTTCAAGTTTTATTCCCATTTAGGTCTTTAATTCATCTGGATTTCATTTTTCTAAATGGCATGAGAAGGAAATCTAAAATACTTCCTTTATCAGATGGATAGCCTTCATCCAAACACCTCTTACTTTGGATATAAGCCCATATTTTCCTTGTGAACTTGCAATGTCCTGTCAGATAAGATCAGATGTGTGAATATATTTCTGGGTTCTCTGTTCTGTTCCACTGACCTATTTGAACCTATCTGTGCCAATACTATGCAGTTTGAATGGGTATTACCACATTAAATCTTCATAACTGACAAAGTCGTCCCCAAATTATTTTGGGAACTCTTGGCTATCCCATTAGGAAAGGCTTATAGAGGTCTGACAAAATGTGTGGACTTTGACTGGGATTGCATTTGATATAGACTAAATCTGACAGGACAGAGTTCTTTTAAATACTGATTTTTCCTTCCACAAACATGCTATAGCTTTCCATTTTTTTCAGATCTTCTTTAATATCCCTCAGTAAAATTTTACAATTTTTTTCCATAAAACCTTTATCTATCATTTATTAAATTCATTTCTTGATACTTTATCATTTTTCTTATCTTATCATTCTATCTAGGACCTTGAATACAATATTGAATTTCAGTGGTGACTGTGGGAATTCTTGTTTTGTTTTTGAATTTAAAAAGAATGCTTTTGAAAAAATAATTAAAAAAGAATGCTTTTGCATTTTCACAATTAGATAGAAGATTTACTCTGTGGTAGATACCCTTTGCTGGATTAACACAAAATCGTTCTATTCTTAATTTTTATTTAAATCACAGATGCGTGTTGGGTTTTATCAAGTGCTTTTTTGCATCAATGAATATCACCAAATGTTTTCCCCTTTAATTTTTTTTATTGTGGTAAATAATTGTAATTCTAGGTCAAAAAGTTATAGATGTGTCTTGTCTTTTTGTAAATAGCATGTAAGAGGATTTTTAAAAATTCCTGTACGACTACTTCCTGACCTTTTGGCACTTCAAGATGCTCCAGACTCATCTTGTATTTTCCCTGCTCCAACCCTAGGACTAGCTATTCCTCAAGGAGCCTGTTTCTTTTTATTAGAGAATGGCCTTTAGAAAGTAAGACTGGCCACTAGGTATGTTCACTGCTGTTGGGGTACCCTAGCCCTCTCAGCGGACAGAGTTAGGGAGTATATAACTGTATATAACTATGTCTGTACTGAGTTTTAATTTCTAAATTTGTGGTTGTAACTTCACGCAGGTGATGAGAAATTGAACCTAATATCCAGGCATGGCTTTCAGTTTCAGTTCATTGAGGGCAACTCTTTTTCCATTCTTCATCCAGTGCTGCCAGCCTGCTTTCCATGGTGTATTCTTGGGCCAGTAAGCACAGGTGTTCTCTCTGTTTCCTGAACTGGACTCTTTCTGTCTCCTATCTTCAAGCAGAGTGCTCCACTCCCAACATCCCACTGAACACACATTTGCAGCCTCACCCATCATCGTCTCTCAGGCACCAGATTCTACCCCCACCTCATGTCTGATACTCCTCAGGGTTATTTTTCTTTTGTTAGTGCTTCAATCTTAAGTTTCTTCATAATTTCAGTTACTGATGGGTATTGTTTTCTTATTTGAAACTTTAGTAAGGATAAGAAGAAATATCTGATGTTGTACTGTATCTAATATTTTCGTGTGTGTGCGTGCGTGTGTGTGTGTGTGTGTATCTTCACATTGGCTTCATCTGCTCTGTTGAACAGAAATTCTATTTACAGCTAAGGAAACAAACACTAGAAAATTTATGTGACCCCAAATCACATAGAAACGTAGGGCCAGACTATCTGCACTCTCATCTCTAAGCTTCCCACTTTACTTTCTTGCTCCTGTGGTAACTGTAATAGTTTCACAAAATTTTAAGCCTCTTCATATATGAATTTTTCTTTCCAGAAACTAACTCATTTCTAAAAACTTCCAGAATTCTATACTGTGATTAACTTTCCTTGAAATGTTGCTGTATAACTGATAGGGGAGGGCAGAAAATCACAATAGACTGAGAATGGATTCCCTTTCATTCTAGGACAATCTGCAGTAGATTTAATTTGCAAGCCTAATTACGGAACAGAACAGTGCTTGGGAAACACAAATACCCCTAAAATGGGAGAGTTCCTCTAGAACTCAAATATTAGCCATATACAGACTCCTGAATTTGTTGGAGTCTATATAGACAATACTTATAGCCCTTCATTTTAAAGGTATTTTATTTTTATAAAATTTTTTTAATGTTTATTATTTTTGAGAGAGAGAGAGAGAGAGAGAGAGAGAGACAAAGCGTGAGCAGGGGAGTGGCAGAGAGAGACAGAGACACAGAATCTGAAGCAGGCTACAGGCTCTGAGCTGTCAGCACAGAGCCCAAAGCAGGGCTCAAACCCACAAACCATGAGATCATGACCTGAGTTGAAGTCTGGTGCTTAACCATCTGAGCCACCCAGGCACCCCTTTAAAGGTATTTTAAATGATTAGATTTAAAATGTCTAGATTTGTTGTTAGGAATCTCTTGTGGTTTGTTTCCCTCTCTTTTCTTTTTACCCCCCTTTCCATATTTTCATCTGTTTTGCTTCTTAAATTTCACATATGAGTGAAATCTTACGGTATTTGTGCTTCTCTGATTGACATTTCATTTAGCATAATACATTCTAGCTCCATCCATGTCATTACAAATGGCAAGATTTCATTCTTTTTGATGGTTGAGTAATATCCCATTATATATATATATATATATATATGTACATATATACACACATACCACATCTTCTTTATCCATTTATCAGTCGATGGACATTTGGGCTCTCTCCATAGTTTGGCTATTGCTGATAATGCTGCTATAAATATTGGGGTGCATGTACCCTTTCGAATCTGTAGATGGAGGGAGGGAGGTGGGAGATAGGCTAGATGGGTGATGGGCATTAAGGAGGGCACTTGTGGGGCGCCTGGGTGGCGCAGTCGGTTAAGCGTCCGACTTCAGCCAGGTCACGATCTCGAGGTACGTGAGTTCGAGCCCCGCGTCGGGCTCTGGGCTGATGGCTCAGAGCCTGGAGCCTGTTTCCGATTCTGTGTCTCCCTCTCTCTCTGCCCCTCCCCCGTTCATGCTCTGTCTCTCTCTGTCCCAAAAATAAAAATAAAAAATAAAAAATAAAAAAAAGGAGGGCACTTGTGATGAGCACTGGGTGTTGTATGTTCTTGATGAATCACTGAATTCTGCTCCTGAAACCAATATTGTGCTGTATTTTAACTAACTAAAACTTAAATTAAAACAAACAAACAAACAAAAATAAAATGTCTAGATTTAGAGATATAGGTAAAATTCTGAACTTTCTCTTAGCAAGGAAGAGGCTGATGTGGGGCGTACCAAAATGGGAGTAAATATTTGTTTCATGGTTAAAAAGCTCTCCCTCTTCATCGTGCTTCATCAATTCTCCCTTATTGCAGAGTCTTTGTAACTGTTGATTGCCTATTTATGCCTGTCTCATTGCATTTAAAAAGTGCTAATACTAAGAAAACCAAATACTCCCCAAATTAAAAGTCTTTATTGATAGGACAAGTTGTATGAAATAAGTCAGTTAAACACTATAAGTTTATAATTTTTTGCTGAGAAACAAGTAAAGACAAAACAAACAAACAGAATAACCTCCTCTTGACCTCTAACTAAACTTCTCTATTGATACCAGATAGGTATCAGATATAAAACACGACTGACACTTCAGTACTCATATTATTTTTAAACAGAAGAAACGACCCTATCAAAAATGAATTCTAAATAATCCACTGCTATAATGTGAGAATCACTTAACTAGATTTCTTTCTTTAATCTGACATTGACGTTAATGATCTGTAAAGCTGATTAAAATTCAAGGATCAGTGATGCTTGGGTAAACCACAAAAGTGACATTTTAAGCCTAAATTCTCCATTTTTTTTTTTTTTTTTGGAAGCAAATATCATGTGTCATGGAGCTTTGGTATGTACTTGTGGGTTTCTCAAAAGTAAGTCTGAAATTAACAGTGTCCTTGCTTGTTTTATGGAAAATTATTAAACCTTTTAAAATATTTATTAAAGGGGCGCCTGGGTGGCGCAGTCGGTTAAGCGTCCGACTTCAGCTGGGTCACGATCTCGCGGTCCGGGAGTTCGAGCCCCGCGTCGGGCTCTGGGCTGATGGCTCAGAGCCTGGAGCCTGTTTCCGATTCTGTGTCTCCCTCTCTCTCTGCCCCTCCCCCGTTCATGCTCTGTCTCTCTCTGTCCCAAAAATAAATAAACGTTTAAAAAAAAAATAAATAAATAAATAAAATATTTATTAAAATATAGCTATTGGAGCTGTATTTCAATTGACTTATCCTAAGAACCAAAATGTAACGTACAACCGGAGGATTTTTCTTCACTCGTTACGACTGAATATCAAAGTCTGATTAATGTTAGCTGGAGATGACAGAGTCCATTGACTGTCAATATTTATGCAGCTAAAAATTTTTACTCATCCGCATAGTCTGGCAAATATTAAGGGAAGTTGCTATTGAGCATGATGTTCTCATTCTGGAAAAGACTTATATAATTGTGGAAGAGAGAGATCTCAAGTCCAAGATTATTAGTTGTCATTCACTATAAGCCTTTTAATCTTTTCTATGAAAAGAGAATGAGATATAAATTAAAGTATTAATTTATGTTAGTTGTCCCAAAGACGCTTATGCAGTAATCACTGAGAAACAATTTGGAGGCCCAAGAACTGTGTGCACATTTGATGAATTAAAGTCCCAAATTACCTCATGGGCGTCACGAAATCCCAGTAGTTTAGATTATTTCCTTTACTTTGGGACCCAGGCAGTTTAGGGCCATGGGCCTAAAATCGCAAAGAGAGAGCCAACATCTCTGCTTAATTCCTGCAGGAACTTACCCGTTCTTTACATTCACATCGTGACCGGACAGATGAATCCCTTAGGCTGTACAACTGCCGTCTGTTCTAACAGTACGCTCTTTTACATTTTGTTTTTCTCTCTCCTGCTTTCAGAAACGTTCACGGCAGTTCATTAGAAAATAGCATCCATCCCCACAGCAGCCACCGTGGTGAGCAGATCACTTCCTGCGTGTTTCCCCTGCAGTGGGTCTGTGGCGGGTACCTGCGGCCATGCCCGCAGCAGCATCGTGGTGCACAGGACATTGTGTCTGCTCTACCCAGAGCCTCGCTCAGGCGTCTGCTTTAATGTTGTTCTGCAGACGCAAACTGTAATGTTCTTTAAAAGAAAGGAGCAAAGTATTTTCATTGTTCTTCTTCACCCTTCGCCTTCTTCGGGTTCTGTCATGAACATGTGTTTTCTCTAAGGAAAGAGGTCACCGTCTGACCCTTTGATTTATCCTATAATTCCCAATTGTGCTTCGCTGAACAAAAGCCTTTTCAAGAGGACAGTGGGAACATGTTTCATTACTCTTTCTGAGAAAAAGAAAACTAGCGCAACATAATAGAGTGGCGGTTCTGTAGCATTAGAGGTCTACCTGTTTCTTTCACTCATTTTCTTTCTGGAAGTTCTAAAAGCAGAAATTCCTAGTTGCTTCTGGTCTGGAGAATAGAATGTGGGGTGAGTGAGTGTGTGTGTGCGTGCGTGTGTGTATGGCATTAGATAAGATGTAACAGTCAAATAACTGGAGAAGCAAACAAGCCACTTTTTATCCTCCTCACGGCCTTTCCCTAAACACGTCCACCCTAACCCATTCTGCTAGCCATCCTCTGCGCGTCTCCTTACCGACCTCATGAGACGGTAAAGCTAACAACTAGGATGCTCTTTTATCTTGTAAACAAACAGGCAGGTAGCACTGGGGAGAAATCCACTGGAAAAGATTTGACTTTTCCCTCTTAAAAAGTAACCGAGTTATTTGAAAAACGGCGACACATTGGCAATTGGCCTATTTAGGTTTTCTAGGTGCTCTTGACAAGGAAACAATGGTGACACGGGAAGAGGCTTGACACTTTGACAAGAGGATCACGCTCTTTGATGCTGGTGAAACCCCGCAGGGAAGAAAGTATATTTTACAGAAATCTTTTGTGAAGTAAGTGGTGGCTGGGAGTGAGATATTTGCCCCATTGTGAGTATTTAGTGGGCAGTAACAGGATGCTAAAGACCCTGCAGAGCGTGGGGCAGCCTTATAAAAGGAAGAAATGTCCCATCAAAATGTCAGAAGTGCCGCTGAAGAAAAACCCTGGGTCTAGTGCGTATCGAGGAAGGAAGAAGCTGTCCTCAGTTCCTCCTAAATTTTCCACCTGACAGTTCCTCCTCTGCGTTGTGCACAAGCCCTGCAGCTCCCAGTTCCACCATGGGGCCACTGGTCACCCTGCTCCGAGTCACTTGCTGACACTCCACTGGATGCTGCTTCCTGTCCGGGGAACCAGCACGGGGACCAAATCTGCTGTGCCTGCACTCTTCCTAGTTCCTGTTTCCTACCTGATTGTCCTGAGACTTTGGCATACCCTCAGCGAATGACCTTGGAAACAGGGAAACGTTTAGAACTTTACTCTAAAGATGACTTTCTCTGCAGTTCAAGGTGAAAAAAAGCACTGAAGTCTGCTAACCATTCTTAAGTCTGAGAACAAAGTCTGAGATGTTCCATTAGAACATTCGCTTCTCTTCTTTTTAAGAAAATTTTAAGTTATTTTTTATTTTTATTTTCTTAAATGTTTGTTTATTTACTTTGAGAGAGAGAGGGAATGAGAGTGAATGAGTGGGGAAGAGGCAGAGAGAGAGAGAGGAAGAGAGAATCCCAAGCAGGCTTGTGCTGTCAGAGCAGAGCTGGATGTGGGGCTCCATCTCATGAACTGTGGGATCATGACCTGAGCCGAAATCAAGAGGCGGACACTTAACCAGCTGAGCCACCCAGGCACTCGGTTAATTTTTTTTTTATTTTTAAGTAGTCTGTACACCCAGTGTGTGGCTTGAACTTACAACCCTGAGATCAAGAGTCATATGCTCTACTGACTGAGCCAGTTAAGTGCCCCCATTCTCTTCTTTTCATTTCTGCCATGTGAATACATCTTTCAGAAACTTTGTACCATACCTGCAGAATTATCTATCAGCTTCCTCAGCAGTATATTGCCTGAAGTCTGGGTAAGTCTATTTAGAAACACACATCCATACGATAGGTGATGGATATATTACAGCCTCTGACACTAGTAGGGATTCAATCAAGACTTGTTGAATGAATGAATGAGTGAATGAATGAATGAAAAAGCCCCCCGACTCTCCTTTCTCTCTTTCTTCTCTTCTTCTTCCTCCTCCTCCTTTTTCTTTTGGCTGAGATAGTTAGATTTGGTTTCTGTTGCTTGAAGTTAATAATCCTGATGGATATAGAATTGAATTGCTTTAAAAAAAATTATCTTCTGAGAGGGAAAATTCAATCCAAACCCAGTATTTGCCAACAGATAGAGTTTGTCAGTTACCCTCTGCTCAACTCTGCCCTTGGGCACTAGGTAAAAGCCCTTCTCAGAGATACAGCAGGATAATACCTGATGCATGACCCCATTTCAAATGTTTAGCAGACTTTCTTCTAGTGCAGCTCTGTTGAACTGAAATGAGGTCTCCTAACCTTGCTTTCTAGCTTTCTGAGTAAATCACATGCACAAAAACTTCCCTCCCCATGAATGTTGTTACCAGCTCTTCCTGACTCCCTTACCTAAAACTTTCTGAGACCAAGCTTTCACATTTATCACTCCTTCTCTCTTTGTGCCTGATTGTTTTCTGGGTGTAGCCATCTCTATGACAGTAGAAAGAGATTCTGAGGGAGAGGGAGGTAGAGAAGGGACTCTGACTTCTCAAAAAACATCATTCATATGGCAAGTTGCCCAGTTTTCTGACTGAGGTTTTTCTGACCCAGTGATTAAAGAGTGAGGAGTAGTAATGTTGTCTCGTTCCTCATTGTCATGTGAGTATCATACAGTTGTTCTGTGTGCTTAGTTTTATCGGTTGTACATTTAGAGGAAATTCCTCTCAAATTCTGCAGATCAGCTGAGTATCATTTTTAGGTTGCAGCCTTGGAAATGTATACATCCTTTTTGGGTTTGTTACAAAAATATTTTAGTAGAAGTTTAGAGAGATCATGTTAGAACTTAAACTAAAAGGCTTAATGCTTATTTATATACAAGTTATATTTCAAGTATTTTTTAGTTTGTCCAAATATGGTACATAAACTCACGTCTGATCAAACTAGTACTTGCATTCACACACTTCATGTTTCAATAATGTGATTCTCTAATTTGGGGGCATATTTTCAAACTTTGAGCTTTTATGATTGCCACTGTTGAACCCCTGGTCCCCTCATCTCCATTACAAATCCTTCCAGTCCTCAAGAAGGGCTCAGTGGTAAGTTGTCAAAATATGCCTCTTGCTTTGAGGTCCTCTGTTCACTGTTGGACCATTGTTTCCAATGATGCTGGTGGCCCTGGCATGACTTTCAGAGTTTATCTGAAGCCTTATTGATGGCAGTCACAACTTTCATTTTCCTCACTGATGAATGCTCTTGAAGGTCTTCTAATTCATCTGGAATTAAGTTCTTTGAATGTGGGAGTCATGCCCTATAATTTGTAAGAAGCCTGGAGACCACTTATATACTCTGTGTCTTGCACAGAGGGGATACTTGATGGTTGTTGGTTGATTGATTACTGGTAAGGCTATGGTTATTATGTGTCAGGTGGCAGGCTCACAGATGGGGACACTGAATCTCAGCTCTACAGGCTCTGTAAGCCTTTAGAAATCCATCATGCGAATGGGGAAGTAGTTACTATAGGTATTACCCGTTTTTATCAGCATTTTCTGTTTGTAGTAAGCACTTCCTGTGTGCTGTCTCATTTAATTTACTTTTTTATTTATGTTAAAATTTATTGTTGAAGTACAGTTGATATACAACATCATATTCGTTTCAGGTTATAGCACCGTAAGTCAATATCCAAAAACCTTACCAAATGATTACCACAATAAGTATAGTTACCATCTGTTGCTATATACAATATTGTTGTCTGTATGTCCAATGCTGTACTTTTCATCTCCATGACTTATTTAGTTTATAACTGGAAGTTTGTACCTTTTAATCCCCTTCACCTATTTTGCCCTTCCCCCCACCCTCCTTCCCTCTGGCAACTACCACAGTGTATTCTTGGTATTTATGACTCTGTTTCCATTCTGTTTGTTTGTTCATTTGTTTTGTTTTTTAGATTCCACATACGAGTGGAATCATATGGTAATTGTCCTTCTCTGTCTGACATATTTCACTTAGCAAAATACTCTAGTTCCATCTAGGTTGTCACGAATGGCAAGAGTTCATTCTTTTTTAGGACTGAGTAATGTTCCATTGTGGATATATCCCACATCTTCTTTATCTATTCATCTGTTAATAGACGCTTGGGTTGTTTTCATATCTTGGCTATTTTAAATAATGCACTAATAAAAATAAGGATGCATATATCTTTTCAAATTAATGTTTTCATTATTTAATTCATTCTTCACTGCAGATATTATTATTCCATTTGTACTGACAGGAAAATGCAGGTTCAGAAGAAGAGATTACATGGTTATAGTAATTAGAACAACAATGACATACAATTACATTCTGGAAGCTAAAAAGGAAAAATCGGAAGATGTAGATGTATGGGAAAAATTCTTTTCTTTTTCAAATTTTTAAAGTTTATGTACTTATTTTGAGAGAGAGAGAGAGAAAGAGAGAGAGAGAGAAAGAGAGAGAGAGAGAGAGAGAGAGAGTCCACAAGAAGGGGAGGGGCAGAGAGAAGGAGAGAAAGAATACCAAGCAGGCTCTACACCATCAGTGCAGAGCCCAATGTGTGGCTCAAGCACGTGAACTCTGAGCTTATGACCTGAACTGAGATCAAGAGTTGGACACTTAACCGACTGTGCCACTCAGGTACCCCTGTATGGAAAAAAAAAACTTTTTTTAAAAGTTTTTTAAAATGTTTATTTATTTTTGAGAGAGAGGTTGACAAAGTGTGAGTGGGGGAGGGGCAAAGAGAGAGGGAGACACAGAATCTGAAGCAGGCTCCAGGCTCTGAGCTGTCAGCACATGAGCCCAACATGGGGCTTGAACCTATGAACTGTGAGATTATGACCTGAGCCGAAGTTGGACACTTAATTGACTGAGCCACCCAGGTGCCCCGGGAAAAACTCTTAAAGTGTGATGATGGGTAAGAAAAGTCTGTCTGCTGGGGAGATAGCCCGGGCCAGGGACATAGTTGGCCCTCCATAGAGACTGGGAGTTCTAGAAGCATAGACTTCAGTAGCTGGAACTTTAACTTATGGGCATAACTTTTCCTTTTCTTTTTGTTATTTTTATTCCAAAGAACTACAACAGGGAATCTGTATAATAACATAAGGGAATTTGGAATTTCTTTGATTACTTAGCATTTTATGTTACTAATCATGCTTGAGTCAGGCATCCAGAGTTCCTATCAGAGCAGTAAGTAGCCTATTCCCGATTGTGGAAAGCTATGCTTCCCCTCCTACCCGAGGCCTCGTCTTCTAATTCCCCTGGGGAGAAAATGTATCTAGTTCTGTGTTTTCAGTTTGCAGAATCTTCCCCTTGAGGCCCTATAGTTTGGCAGTGTAAGTTCCAGCCATAGTCTGGTATTTGTCTAGTACAGCATAGTCCTGTGAAATTTTCTGCAGTGATGGCTATGTCCTGTATCTGCTCTGTCCAATACCATAACCACAAGGCCCACATGGCTGTTGATCATTTGAAATGTGGCTAGTGTGACTGAGTAATTAAAATTTAATTTAATTAATTTAATTTAATTTAATTTAATTTAATTTAATTAATTTACAGGTACATTTAAATAGCCACATGTAGCTAGTGCCTGCCATGTTGGACAGTGCGGCTCTAGAGTCTGGTCAGAAAAGAAACCGGAGCACCTGGGTAGCTTAGTTGGTTGAGCATCTAACTCTTGATTTCGGCTCAGGTTATGAACTCACGGTGATGAGATTGAGCCCCACATTGGGCTCCAGGCTGAGTGTGGGGCTTGCTTGGGATTCTCTCCCCCTGCCTCTCTCCCCTGCTCTGTTCTCTTTCTTTCTCTCTCTCTCAAAAAACAAACAAACAAACAACCAAAAAATAAAACGAAAAAACGAAAACCCAACCAAACAAATAAAAAAACTAATCAGTGTCAGGTTACATCTCAGTTGGTTCCTCCTACTGAATTCTTGCCTCAACAGAGCTTTTTCCTCTGTACAATCATGTGAGTACTTTCTGCTCTCACCTCACTCAATTAACTTTCTCTCTTATCACTTGTTTCTCAGCATTTTAAAACAATTACCTACTTGCTTCCAGCAGGAATTTCAAAATTGCTTTATTGGACAACCTTTACATAGAAGCATTGTTTTCCTGTTTCTCCCCCATACTTGGAAAATAAAGCTAATAGTTTGTGAAAGCTGTTCCTTTTCATATTACTTATTAATGCAAAGAGGTA
Organism: Lynx canadensis; assembly: GCF_007474595.2. Taxonomy (NCBI): domain Eukaryota; kingdom Metazoa; phylum Chordata; class Mammalia; order Carnivora; family Felidae; genus Lynx; species Lynx canadensis. Next base: position 106,895,554 of record NC_044307.1, read on the forward strand.
TTTCCCAAAGTGTGGAGCATGTGCCCCTAGTGGCATAAAAGACAATTTTAGGTGATATGATACTAAGCATTTACATAACTTTATTACTTATTTTTATTTTAATGACTACTGGGAAAATGTGATTAGTACCTCAAATGTGTAATTTCATGGATATTATTGCTTAACATGAAGCTAAAGTAGACATTCACGTTTTACAAAGAGAGTCATTTAAAACAATATCGAGTAAATAATAGTACAGGTGGTGTGCAGATATGGTAAAACTTATTAATTTATTTTAAAAATGGCTGAACTCTGGGAAATGCAGTTGTTAAATAAACTTTCAGTATCGATTCCATTCCCTGCCACTTCCTACACATGCTCTGAGTTTCAGCACACTGCTCATCATTTGCAAACGGGCTGAGCACTTCTCCATCAGGCCTTTGTTGATTTCTGCCCTTCTGTTCTGGACCTGTCATTCTCCATCAGGGGAAATTCTGCACAGCCATGGAGGCCAGAGCCAATCTTCGGAGAAACCATCCATGCCACCTCTTCTTCCTTGACTCTTTCATAACGTGAAACTCACCTGCCTTCTTAACCTCATGGCACACTATTCACCCTTCCAGTGTAGCGCTTAGCATTTGATGGTTTAGTTGGTTATATGTGGATCTGTTTCATGCACTGGGATTGAGAATCCCTTGAAAGGAAAGACGTTGTCATAATCATCTTTGTACCTTAGTGCAATCACAGTGTCTGGCACATAGCCAGTGTTTATGAACTATTTGTTAAGGTACAAACTCAGCTTTTAAATTAAACTTGATTATGTGAAGCCAAATTAAGCACCTGGGCCCCTTTCCACTCACATTCAGTGCATTTACTAACATTTGGCCACACCAGGTTAATAAATGCACAGAATGACGAGTTACATTTAGTATTAGCCAAAAGGAAACACATATGGATTTTAAAGCTGGGAGGAAAAGCTTTGTAGCTTTGCAAAGTTAAAACAAATGATTTTATGAAAATAATTCACACCTCTGCTACCAAGGAGTTTTTAGACTGAGAATTTAATTTATTCAAATAATGCAAGCTAAAATGCTCTGCTATATTTCAGGGGGAAAAAAGGCATCTTTTTGGTTTCAGTTTCAATTATAAACTTTGTCTATACTGATTTCTTTCACCATTGCTTAACCTTTCTTTTCGTTTTGTTTGGATAGCTGTATTACAAATACACCATTACATGCCTCTTTGCTATTGAGATCAGATAATAAGATATGTATCTAGAATACCTGAATACAGTAAATTTTCTGTAAGCCTTCTAATGTGAATGAGTCATTTACTAATGTCTAGGACAGTAAAAGTATGCAAGATAGCCTGTATTTATAGAAACAGTTTCTGCCTGAATAAAAAGTTTACTACATTATTTTCTAGAAAGTCCTTGGCCTTTTCTTCTCTTTAAAAAAATTTTTTTAATGTTTATTTATTTTGAGAGAGAGAGAGAGAGAGAGCATGAGCAGGGAAGGGCAAAGAGAGAGGAAGACACAGAATCCAAAGCAGGCTCCAGGCTCTGCCCTACGCGGGACTCAAACCCACGAGCGAGGTCATGACCTGAGCTGAAGTTGGACGCTCAACCAACTGAGCCACCCAGATGCCCCAACCCTTGACCCTTTCTTATAGTGTTTTCTAGCTTAGATAGGCAATATATTTGTTCAGAAGAGAGTTCCTTTCACGTTAGCTTTTCCCCTCCAACCTTAAATGAAGTCTAGTAGGTAAGACCTTGTTCCAGTTACACTCTTTTAAACAATGTCTGATTTTGACAATGTGTGGGATAAATTCTTAAGTCCATTTCTTCACTGTCAGTTAATCATTTGACAAACACTTATTATATGCTGGACTCTGTCTTAAGTGGTAGGATACAAGCTGAACAAGACATGAAGCTTACAGTCTACAGAGAACCACATAAGAAAATGATGCTCTGTTTGGTGCACATGCAGAGTGCTGTGATTTTATGAAGGCATCTAACTGGGCTACGGGGTTAGGGAAGGCTTCCTGGAGGAAGTGACTCCTGAGGTAGTTTTTAAACAGTAAGTAGGCATCAGCTGGACCAGGAAAGAAAAGAATATTCAGAGTGGCATATGGGAAGGCCCATAGGCATGAAACAACTCCTCACAGTAGGGAACTGAGCATTCTTTGTGGCTGTGCAGAGGGTACTTACACTGGGGAAAGGAAGGAAATGAGGCCTAAAAGGGGTTGACAAATGGCCAGAATATGAATGGGTCTTCCATTAAGCTAATGGATTTGATTTTTGTCCTGATTGCCAGTGGAGCCATTGATGAGTTCATAGCAGGGAAGTGACAAGTTAGGTTCGTGTTTTGGGCAGGGGACTCTGGCAGCTTGGTGAGGGGTGCACTGGAGCAGGGCCAGACTGGGATAGAAACCCAATCAAAGACCACTGTAATGATCATACTGTGATGTAAAAGAGCCTGGGCAAGGCTTAAGGATATGATGGAACTGGGAAGGGCAGGAGGGGATTTTAGGAGATAGCACTGTTGGGGCACCTGGGTGGCTCAGTTGGTTAAGCGCCTGACTTCGGCTCAGGTCAGGATCTCATGGTTTGTGAGTTGGAGCCCTGTGTCAGGCTCTGTGCTGACAGCTCAGAGCTTGGAGCCTGCTTCGGATTCTGTGTCTCATTCTCTCTCTGCCCCTCCCCGACTTGTGCTCTGCCTCTCTCTGTCTCTCAAAAATAAATTCATGTAAAAAAAAAAAAATAGGAGATAGCACTGCAAGAATGGGTGACCACAGGGTGAGTGAGAAGTGCCGTGTGGGCATCTCTCAGGCTTTGCTTGAGCACTTGGGTCACATATGATGTTATTCAAGGAGCCAGGTGTCTCAGTGGGAGGAAGTTGTGGGTGAAGTTTCCTAAGGTTCATTTTTAAAAGATAAGTAACATCCAGGGAGAGAGGGGTGTAGGAAAGTTTCCATGAAGAGAGTATTGTGCAAGAATCCCAGAAGTGAAAGAGGATGTGTGTTGGGTTCAGTTCAGAGGCTGTGGCTTCACCCCATTGAAGAGACAGGCTGTGTAGTAGGGACGAGGCAGTGGGGTATGGAGTGAATGGATTCAGGAAGCATTCAGGTGCCTGAATGAGATGTTGAAGGTGGGAGAGAAATGGGGCCATTAAAATGGTTCCTGGACCCAATTTTAACATACGTGAGGAGGGGGGCTTCCCCATATACCACCAGGCAATTTCAGACAGCAGTAGGGTTCCCAAGAATTCAGCTAAATTCTGATACTATCAACCTGGAGATAGCATCAGATTCCACAGGTTAAGAGTTCAGTCCTACAAGACTGCCCCCCACCACGACCGGCCCCCACCACGACCGCCCCCCCCACCACCCCTGCCCCCAGCAAAACGCACACAACTTCAACAGCCAGTCATAAATCACAGGCTATTACCGTGCCTCTGGCTGACAGACTACAGATTGGAGGTTACCACGACTCTCTCCTTGGACTTTAGATGCCAGTCACAAAGTCCAGATTGTTATTTGTACTTCTGACTGGCTATAAATCAGAGGTTCCCACAACCCTTTCTTTGTGTTCATTTAATTTGCTAGAGGAGCTCACAGAACTCAGAGAAACATTTTACTTACTAGATTACTGGTTTTTTATAAAAGGATATAATGTACGAGCAACCAGATGGGAGAGATGCCTAGGGCAAAGTATAGGGAAAGGGCATGGAGCTTCCATGCCCTCCAGGTATACTACTCCCCATCACCTCCACTTATTCATCCACCCAGAAGCTCTCCAAACCCATTCTTTTGGGTTTTATGGGGACTTCATTACATGGGCATGATTGATCATTAGTGATCATTAATAATTGAACTCAATCTCGAGCCTCTATCTTCTCCCCAGAGGTCAGGGGGTGGGACTGAAAGTTCTAACCCTCTAATCACCAGGCTGTTTCTTCCGGGAACCAGCCTCCATCTTTAGGTGTGGTTCAAAAGTCACCTCATCAATATAACAAAAGACATCTTTATTGCTATCATCACTTAGGAAATTCCAAGGGGTTTAGGAGCTGGGAGCCAGGAACCATGGACAAGGATCAAATATATGAGAAATAGTTCTTACATCAACCTTAAAAGTAAAATGTTTTTACTAGCAAAACATGGGTTTATTAGGGAATAGCAGAGAATTGCCATTCGGGATATTCAAGCTATGGCAAAACCAAAACCATAAGCAAATCTGAAGAGAAGGTTAGTTTTAGGAGGAAACCGGGGAAGGTTGTTCCGAACAAAAGATCATTGAAGAAGAAGAGTCTGAGGTTGTGGCCGTTTCTTACTGGCTGCAAGTGGCGATCAGTGTGTTGTTGCTGGGACAAGGAGGGATCTTTTTTTTAGGAGCAGGAGATAAATTTCTGTGTGAAAAGTGTCCTCCCAATGTCAAAGTAAAAATCATCTTCCTCCTCCTTACTGCTGGTTTTATAGGCTGAGATGAGTGGTATATGCATGAGAGCTCCCCTTCAAGGGCTTCTGGACTCTATTTTAAATGAGGTTGCCTTTACTCATTTTCACACTTATAAATCACAATATCACAGCCATTCATTGGATTACCAACGAAGTCACTTCAGGAGAAAAACACTGGGTTCAGTTTTAGCGTTTGAGGTTTGAGATGTTTGTGGGATTGTAGATGATAATGTAAGCCATAGAAATAGATGAGATTTCCCATGGAGAAGTTGTGAAGCAAAAGAGAAGCATTTGGGACAGAACCTCAAGGATCACAACTAAGGGACACACAGAGAAAAAGGTCGTTGCAAAAGAAGTAGAGAAGGAACAGAGCAAAAAACCCAAGAGTACAAAAACCAAAGGAAGAAATTTTCAATACAGTCATCTGTGTTATATGTTTTATACATTATAAAAGAGTCAACAAAGTAAAGACCGAGAAGTGTTTGTAGGATTTAGCAACTAGGAAGCCCTCGGTAACTTTGGAAAAAGCAATTTCTATGGAGTGGTGAGTGGGAGCAGGTGTGGGCAGAAACCTGGCTGCATAAGATTGATGAGTGGGTGGAGGTTAGGAGAAGGAGACAGCAAGTGTAGACAACATTGTCAGAAGCTTCACTGTAAAGGAGAGAAAATGCCTTTAACTAGAAGCATTGATTCCTCTGCCATAAAGTCAGAGGTAGCATTGTTTTTTTTTTCTTTTTTCAGAAGAGAAAGATTTGAATATGCCTAAATGCTTATAATGAGACAGTAGAGGGGAGAAGATAAAATACAGGAGAGGCAGTGGTACTTCCTTGATCAAGTTCCTGAAAAAACAAGAGGCCACAGGACTCAGCACATAGGTGAAGAAAGCAGGCATAGGAAGGGTGAGGGATACCTCATTCATTATGAAAGGCGAGAAGGAACAAAAGAGATAAATTTGTAATTTGGTTGTGGGAAACTGAGGAAGTTCTTCTCAGTGGCTTCTGTTTTCTCTGTGAAGCAAGCAGGTAACTGATGAGCATGAGAGAAAGTAGAGATGGTAGAAGTGATAGTAAGAAAATAAGACGGTTTGATATATATATTTCAGAAGGCACTCAGCTTTTTGTGAAGATAAGGACGATGGGAGTGAAGGAAGAGTTGAAGAAAAGATCCTTGAAACTAAGGAACAAAGCTATCAAGGCATTGGGTGGTTCCTTTATTTGAATATTTAAATGAAAGTGGTCATAGGAATAGGTAGAATGAGAAACAGTGAGTTAGACACTAATATGATCAATTAATGAGGGGGTTGGCAGCAGATCAGTAGATGACAGTAATAAGAGGGGATGGCAAGTTGTCAAGTGTGATGTCCTGAGTCCTTTTTTTTAGATGTTCTAAAAAAAAATACATGTTTTTTTTAGAAGTGGAGGAGAAATGTTATGAAAGCAACAGGAAGCAAGAGGCTCCCTATCCTACTTTTGGGACCAAAGGTGAGCAGGATGTAAGAGAAAAAGCAGCATCCACTAAAAAAGGGCTGCAAGGGAAGAGGAATCATCAGGAGATATTCAGATTTCAACTAGAGCAAAACTGTGGAGATGATGAGGATGAAAAGAGTAATTTTCAATAATATACCATGAGTTCTAGAAGGCAGAGAGAAAAAGTGAAGGGTTTGGGAAAGGTGGAAGATTATCTCAGATTAAAGGATATATGCATAGCTATCCTTATATCTGGGTGATGTTTGATGACTTACGAAACTTGGGATTTTGAAGGTAACAAATAATCAGATGTGAAACATGATGGACTTAGTCTCGATGAGGTTGCCATATTCGATTAAAAACTATGGGGCCACTGAGGTATTTTCTTTGTTTCCAGTTCATGGTTGCTTTGTTGCTAAGAGATAAGGCAAGGTATTTCTTTTAGGCAGACATTGACATATAGAGATAAGTAAAATCATGGGCATGGTGAACTTATCTCAGGAGAATAGGGTGACAAGGAAGGGGTCTAAAGACTGAGACTTGAGAAATTCCTACACTTGATGGCTGGGTATAGGAGAACAAGCTTATAGAGAAGACCAGGAGAAATCACAAGGTTAGAAGAAAACCAGGAGCATGTGGGTCATGATGGGATTCACTGGGAAAATATGTTTTACAAGGAAATGATTAGTTAATATTGTCAAAGGCTAAGGTGAGGAACAAAAGCTCCATTATAACAAGGAGATTGTTGGGGCACCTGGGTGGCTCAGTCGGTTAAGCGTCCGACTTCGGCTCAGGTCACGATCTCACAGTCCGTGAGTTCGAGCCCCGCGTCGGGCTCTGTGCTGACCACTCAGAGCCTGGAGCCTGTTTCGGATTCTGTGTCTCCATCTCTCTCTGACCCTCCCCTGTTCATGCTCTGTCTCTCTCTGTCTCAAAAATAAATAAACGTTAAAAAAAATTAAAAAAAAATAATAACAAGGAGATTGTTGATAATCTCAGTGGGATTTTTGTGTGAAGTTACTGCGCAAAAGCCAGATTGACTAAAGAGTGAAGGAGAAATGAGAAAACTGGGCTAATGAATTAGCAAGTTCAACATTTTGGCTTTGAGGAGATTATGAGAAATGAGAGGGTAACTTAGGAGGTAGAGAAGGCATCTCTTTTTTTTTTTAAGATAGGAGAGACTCGAGTATATTTGACTGTCTTTGGGACAAGGAAGAAGTTTTATGTACAGGAGGAGAGAGAAGAGAAAAGAGACAATATAAGTTTCCAAGAAACTGAGAAAGATGATATAATTGGGTTTTTTTTGAGAACACACTGAAAAAGTTTGGTTGGGAGGTCAAAGAGTAGAATAACAGAAGGAGCCTGGGAGTTAAAATTAGTAGTCTTTGTGGTTGACTCCTAAACAATCTTTAATTCCAGATGTTGAGTGTTAGCCAATCATGGTCATGTCACTCTTCTTGCCTCAAAAATCCAGGACTGGTATTTGACCCAATCATGGCCAATGAGTAAGAAAAATCTGCTCATGGGTTTCTGCAAAGGAAGACATGGCTCCTTTCTTCTTCTGAATGTTGGTGTATATGGATATCACACCCAGAAATGCAATATTCTGGCGGCCCCTGAGGGGAGCCAAGCTGAGGGCAGAACCAACGCATCGAGGCTTATAGAGAAAGATGGAAAGAATTTAGGTCTATGATGATATCTTTGAGACACTATTAACTAATTCTGGCTCCTGCCCAACCCCTTGACTTCTCTTTATATGAAGCAATTAAGTTTCCTATTGTGTGAACCAATTTGAGTCGAGGTTTTCAGCTCCTAGCAGTTGGATATGTTTTAACAAATGTGGTAGGATTAGTTGTTCTCAAGACTTACTACTGATGCAAGTGTGCTGGCTGGCTTCTAAGGCTCGATAATATTCATATTTTGAGATCCTGTCAGAAATTGTGGCTTTCATATTGGTTTTAAATAGAACTTTGATGCTATTTATTGTTGTTATTTCTGAATTGTATAAGCCTCAGTGCTGAGTGACAGAAACATTATTTTAGGACTGAATCAATACACAAGTAGCTAAGGCTTACATGTTCTTATGACCTTGCAAAGTTCAGCTCTGAGTTTACCATGGAAAAAAAAGGCTTTCAGTAAGGTTTTTGGCCTTTATGAAACTTATTAACAGAGAATGTGTCACGTTCATGTCTGAGTCACAAAAGAAGAAACTGGCATTAGGTACAAAATTAGGAGCTCACTTGGGTTTCTAGGTAAACAAAAATATCACAACCATATTTTCATATGTTTTTCAGGAAGAATAAGTAAAAATGCTTTAAAAAATAGAATTTAGAAATAGAAGTGAAGTTGTTACTGGGATGGAGGTAGACTATTTGCCTTTTCAATGTTTGACAATTCAATGTTGAAAGATAGCCTATATGAGACAACTTATTCCCATTGACTTTAAATAACCCATTGACTTACAGAACCTTATAGGAGAAAGGAAAATCTATTACATCCAGTTGAATGAATAAACTCAACCATGTTTAACTTCTGATTTGCAAAGTGAAAAAAAAATGTATTCACTATCTTCCTTCTCTCCCCATTTTGATGTCAAAATATGTTAACTAAAAACTGATGTCTCACTGTTCATATTCTACTGCTTTATGTCAACTTAAACGACGAGAAAGTGTTTGTTGAATTGTGGCTGAATTCATCTGTTGGGAAATTGAGGGTTTATCAATGAGGACATGATAGATCTTTCTAGAGAATGGAAGCACAATTAGCGAATTAATGAATCTGCTTGTAGATTTACTATGACAATTTATTTGTTAGTTCATGGTAAGAAATGGTTGCAGCTCTTGTAGTGATCCCTAGTCTTCTGCCTTACTGGCAATCTGCTCAGGAAAGTGTCTTAACAACACCAAGAACTCAATGGAGAAAAAATATGTCAGGGTTGCACTTCTATATTTTCCTTTCTTTTTGAAAGAAAAAAAGTATTTATTTTTTGTCAAATTTATACCTGCGTATGGTTGAAAGAGTTGAATCTATAAGGTTTGTTAAGTGAAACAGCAGTGCTCCTCCTCCCTCTCCACCATTTCCCCTTTCACCATAGGCAATCAGTTTCCACTCTCTTAGCTGATTCTTTTATGGATTCTCACAATGGATGCTGTGGGTTTAGCTTTCTTTTTTTCTGGTCCCAAATATACATATATACCATTTAATTCTCTCATCAATCAAATATAGTTGTAAATTTATCTAGATCAAAATTCGGCATCTGTGTTGTTATGGCTCAGCAAATGTTTTTCAGAGCTTAGACAGTTAGTAAACTATGATAACTTTTCATCTCCTGTCTGAACAACTGTTTTTTTTTTGTTTTGTTTTTTTTTTGCTGAAGTTAATATTGCCATTTTGTTAAAATTTCTTTGTACTTGTTAAATTCAATTACAAATTTTCTAGCAGTTGTCTAAATTTACTCTTGAGAGGGTAAGATGCATTATATTTGTTTGCTGTTTGTTTGTTTTATCTATTTCATCTTGAAGATACACTCTCCCAGAGTCTTTTGGTGTATTCCAACATGGGCTATTTGTCCTCAATGACTTGTGCACACCTGTAGTTTTGAGATCACCCATCATTGTCACAGGTATTCCCTTTGCTTCTCTTCTGTGCTGGATCTCTTTGTTCCTATTTCTTCTTATTTATTTAGACTCTAATTTTGGTGGAATACGTCAAGTAGCTTCCTAATAAAAGGTGCATGGGAGGTAAATATTCTGAGACCTTCTAAATCTGAACATATCTTTACCTATACTCATAGTAGATTGACAATTTGGCTGGATATAAAATCCAAGAATGAAAATAATTTTCCTTCAGAATTCTTAAGACTGCTCCACTGGCTTCTAATTTCCATTGTTGCTATTAAGAAGACTCAAACCATTCTGTTTTTTGTTTTTTGTTTTCCTTCTCTGGAAGCTTAAATTCTTTTGGCCCCAAATTATTGGACTTTCACAATAACGTACTTGGTGTAGTCTATTACGCTTAGTCTTTTTGGACTATTAACTCATGTTTTTCAGGTCTTGAGAAATCATTACATTATTTCATTGAAATTTCTTCCCATTTCTCTGTCCCCTTATGAGGAACACCTATTTTTCAAATGCTGACTTCCTTGACTGACTTTCTGATTTTCTTACCGTTGTTCTCTTTTTTCCACTATTTTTTTTTATTTCTTGGTGAATTCATTAGATTTATCTTGCAAACCACCTATTGTGTTCTTCATTCCTCCTTCAAACATTTTAATTTCTGAAAAGTTTATTTTGTTCTCTGAATTTTATTTTTTTGTATGTGTGTCATTCTGATCCTATTTGAAGTCTTCACAATCTTCTCTTACTTTCTAAGGATATAAGTGATGTTTTTCAACTTTATTAAAGGCATATTTTGCATATCATAAAATCCAACCATATAATGCCTACAACTCTATGATTTTTAGTAAATGTATCTAATTGTGCAACAATGATGACTGTTTTATTAAAATCAGTTTTATTATGCACTGTTTATTTACTATTTACTGGGTTTTTTTTTCAAATTTTAAATTATTCTTTTGCTCTTCTTTTGTTATGTGTTTTGTTCAAGTCTAAGATTTGAAAATGCTGACCCTTTGTTAACAAGAGTCAATAGGAAATATAGGATCCCTCCCCTCTCCTGGCCTCCCTCCACGGAAGCCACCACCATTGCCTCATTGGCTGGGTTCTAGAAGAGTCTTCCCTGTGTGTGGACTCAGGATAACAGGGCAGTCTCCTTCTGTGGTTGCTGGGCTTGTGACCGCGGCAGTATCTTTTGACTTTCAGTGTCTCTAAAGTGTTTTTAAACCATTTTGCATACATGGCTCAGTGCACGCTTCTCTTTGCTTTTACAGTTTTCCACTTGGTATGGTCGGTGTGTTAACAACTTCTTCCATGACTATGAGGGTTTTTTTCTTGCCATTTACAGTCTTTAAAGGTCTTGTGTACGGTCTGGACGAGCTGCTGGCCCTCTAGGGAGACACCAGCACTGATTGCATAAGCCTGGCTCAGCTTCTCCTCCTTCTCTGTCCATGCTTTGCTGGTAAGCTTACTAACATTGAGTGCAGCTAGTGGAGGATGGGTTTCTGTTCAGTCATTATTTCGCCATCTTGGGAGAACAGCCTACTATCTGCTGTTAATCCTCGTTTCCACCTTTGTCCCAGGCAACCACTGATCTACTTTCTATATCCATAGATTTGCTTGTTCTGAACATTTCCTATAAGTGGAATCATTTATTATGTGGTCCTTTGTGTCTGCCTTCCTTCACTTAGCATAATGTGTTTGAGGCTCATCCATCTCCACATGTATCTGTAGTTTGTAACTTCTTACTGTTGAGTAATATTTTATTGTATGACTAGACCACATTGTTGTCTATCCATTGACTAGTTGATTAACTTTTAGTCCCCCCCCGCCCAGTTTTTGGTTATTATCAATAAAGATTCTACAAACATTTATATGCAAGTCTCTGTGTGGATATATGTGTTCATTTCTCTAGGGTAGATACCTAGAAGTGGGATTTCTGGGTCATAGGGTAACTTTATGTTTAACTTTTTAAGAAACTGCCAAACTGTTTTCCAAAGTGGTTCACCATTTTATATTTCCAGCAACAATGTATCAGTGTTCCTGTTGTACACAGTTTGTCAACTTAGCAAACATCTGCCTTTTTTATTATATAGCCTTGTGGGTGCGAAATGATATCACATTGTGGTTTTAATTTATATTCCCCTAATGACTAATGATATTAAGCATCTTTTTACATGCTCATTAGCCATTCATACATCTTCTTTGATGAAATGTTTATTCAAATCTTTTGCCTATTTTTGAATGGTTTGCTTGCTTCTTATTGAATTGTAAGAATTCTTTATATATTCTGGATCCTCCATATCTATATATCCTTCATCAGATATGTATTTTATAAATATTTTCCTCCTGATCTGTCGCTTGTATTTCCATTTCTTAATAATGTCTTTTCAGGCACAGTTTTGAATTTTGATGAAGTTCATTTCAATTTTGTTTGTTTATGGACCTTGCTTCTAGTGTCATGTCAAAAAAATGTGCTTAATTCAAGGTCTCAAAGATTTTATGCTGTGTGTTCATATAAAAGTTCTATTGTTTTAGATCTTACATTTACGTATGTCATGCACTTTGAGTTAATTTTTGTGTATGGTGTGAGGCAAAAGTCCAAGTTCATCTTTTGCATATGGATATCCAACTGTCCCATACCATTTATAGAAAATACTTTTCTCAATGAGTTTTCTGGGCGAATCACTCAAATGACCATAAATATAAGAATTTACTTCTGGGCTCTCAGTTCTGCTCCATTGATCTCTGTGTCTATCCTTAAGCCAGTATCATACTGTCTTGATAACTGCAGTTTGATAGTAAGTTTGAAAGTGGTAAGTAAAATTCCTCCAACTTTTTTCTTCAAAATTGTCTTGGCTATCCAAGGCATTTTCCATTTCCATATAAATTTGAAGATCACCTTGTCCATTTTTGTAAAAAAAAAAAAAAAAGGCTGGAAGGATTTTTATAGGGATTATATTGAACTTGTAGATCAATTTGAGGAATACTGCCATCTAAACAATATTATATCCTCTGATTCGTGAACATGGGATGGCTTTCCATTTCAGTAGATCTTTTTCAATTTATTTCAGTAATCCTTTATCATTTTTCATGTATACATCTTGTACTACTCTTGTTATATTTATTCCCTAAGTACTTTATTCTTTTTGATACAATTATAAATGGAATTATTTATTAATTTCATTTTCAGATTGTTCATGACTAGTGTGTAGAAATACATTTAATTTGTGTAAATCAATTTGATATTTTGCAACCTTGCTATATTTGTGTGTTAGTTGAAATAATGGTTTTTTGTTTTTCACTTTTTGTTTGGTAGATTCCTTAAGATATTCTATATGTAGGATCATGCATCTGTGAATAGAGATAGGTTTATTTTTTTCTTTCCTATCTGGATGCCTTTTATTTATTTTTCTTGCTGATTGAACTGGCTAGATAGGTTCTACTTCACTGAGTAGGAGTAGTGAGAACAGATATTTTTGGCTTATTCCCGAACTTGGGGGGCGTTCAGTCTTTAAATATTAAATATAGTTTTTCACTATAGTTGTTTTTTAGATGTTCTTTCAGATTCAGGAAATTCCCTTCTATGACTAGGTGTTTGAAAGATTTTATCATGCATGAATAGTTGAATTTTGTCAAATGCTCATGAAATTTTGTTCTTTGTTTGCTTAATGTGCTGTATGACATTAATTGATTTTTAGGTGTGAAATCAGCCTTGCAGTCCTAGGATAAATCCCACTTAGTCATGGTATAAGATTGTTTTTATATATTGTTGGAGTTGGTTTGCTAATATTTTGTTAAGGATTTTTGCATCTATGTTTATGACCAATATTGGTCTGTTTTTATACATCCCCCAAGCCTAGAAGAGATTTTTACATTTTTAACTGGCTTAAAAACAAAACAAAAAAAAAAGGAATATTGCTTGATATGTGAAAATTATATCAAACTTACATTTCAGTGTTCGTGTATATGTAAAGTTTTATTGAAACACAGCCATATTCATTCATTTATCTACTGTCAATGGCTGCATTCACATTACAACAGCAGAGTAGTTGCAAAAGAGAATGAACGAATTGCCAATAAAGCCTATCATAGTACTACTTAGTCTTTTAACCCCTGCTATAGATTATTAGTAACTTTTTTCTGCTTATTTTTATCTGTAGTAATTTAAAAAAAAAAATTTTTTTTTTTTTCAACGTTTATTTATTTTTGGGACAGAGAGAGACAGAGCATGAACGGGGGAGGGGCAGAGAGAGAGGGAGACACAGAATCGGAAACAGGCTCCAGGCTCTGAGCCATCAGCCCAGAGCCTGATGCGGGGCTCGAACTCACGGACCGCGAGATCGTGACCTGGCTGAAGTCGGACGCTCAACCGACTGCGCCACCCAGGCGCCCCCCAAAAAAAATTTTTTTAACGTTTATTTATTTTTGAGACAGAGAGAGACAGAGCATGAACAGGGGAGGGTCGGAGAGAGGGGGAGACACAGAATCCGAAACAGGCTCCAGGCTCTGAGCTGTCAGCACAGAGCCCGACGCGGGTCTCGAACTCACGGACCGCGAGATCATGACCTGAGCCAAAGTCAACTGCTTAACCGACTGAGCCACCCAGGTGCCCCAATCTGTAGTAATTTTTAATTACTTACTGGATGTTGTGAGTATAGGCAATAGAGATTTTGGATGATGGCATCTTTCTTGAAAGAACATTAAATTTTAATCTGGAAGGCAATCATCACCTCTGTCATGTTGAGGTTTGGTTTTAGCTCTGTTAGATAAGGTCTATCATTGTCCTTAGACTTCTAAGTTCTTACTAGAAGTTCTTACTACTGTGACATGATCCTTATACTTAGGGTATGGCCATTTTTTTGAGTGGTGACCCAAAGTCTGGGAGCTCATCAGATACTGTCTATAATCACTGGGTCTAAATACCAACCTCTATCCTTTCCAACCTGTGCTGCCTCTGAAATCTCTGTCCAGCTCTCCACCTTTCTTTGCTGGGCCTCCCAAAGTCTTGCCTTGCATATGTAATTCTTAGGAGTTGGCTCTCAGTGCAATTTTCACACAGAGATTTTAGGCTCATTTTCCTAGGTCTCTCTTTTCTAGAATCCTCACCAGAAATTGCAGTGGTCTTTGCAGCTCTAAACTCTGGTATCTTGTCTCTTCTACCCTGTGAGACCATCACTCTCTGATTAGGCATTATTTTTCTGAATGGTGGTTGGAAAAGCTGAGATGAATATGCAGCTCATCTAATGTGCTAATGTGTTTCATTTCTTATGTGTTTCTTGTTTCTAAAGGATCACGGCCTTACGTTGGCTACTTAATATTTAATACAGCTTTTAGAATTGTTTATGGGGACCATTCTAATATTGCCCATCCCATCATATCCAAGTCTGGATCAATTATTATTGTTTTTTTTAAATATAATTTATTGTCAAATTGGCTAACATACAGTGTGTAAAGTATGCTCTTGGTTTCTGGGGTAGATTCTGGTGGTTCATCACCTACATACAACACCTGGTGCTCATCCCAACAAGTGTCCTCCTCATTGCCCATCACCCATTTTCCCCTCTCCCCTATACCTCCCATCAACCCTCAGATTGTTCTCTGTATTTAAGAGTCTCTTATGTTTTGCCTCCCTCCCTCTCTGTTTGTAACTATTTTTTCCCCTTTCCTTCCCCCATGGTCTTTTATTAAGTTTCTCAAGATCCACATATGAGTGAAAACATATGATATCTGTCTCTGACTGACTTATTTCATTTACCATAATACCCTCCAGTTCCATCCACGTTGCTACAATTGACAGGATTCCATTCCTTCTCATTGCCAAATAGTATTCCATTGTATATATAAACCACATCTTCTTTATCCATTCATCAGTTCATGGGCATTTAGGCTCTTTCCATAATTTGGCTATTGTTGAAAGCACTGCAATAAACATTGGGGTACATGGGACCTTATGAATCAGTACTCTTGTATCCTTTGGACAAATTCCTAGTAGTGCTATTGCTGGGTCGTAGGATAGTTTTACTTTTAATTTTTTGAGGAACCTCCACACTGCTTTCCAGAGTGGCTGCACCAATTTGCATTCCCACCAACAGTGCAAAAGGGTTCCCTTTTGTCTACATCCTCACCAACACCTGTTTTTCCTGAGTTGTTAATTTTAGCCACTCTGACCAGTGTGAGGTGGTATCTCAGCGTGGTTTTGATTTGTATTTCTCTGATGATGAGTGATGTTGGGCATCTTTTCATGTGTCTGTTGGCCATCTGGATGTCTTCAAAAAACCATAGAGGAGAAAGCAGGCAACAACCTCTTTGACCTCAGCTGCAGCAATTTCTTGCTTGACACATCTCCAAAAGCAAGGGAATTAAAAGCAAAAATGAACTATTGGGACCTCATCAAGATACAAAGCTTCTGCACAGCAAAAGAAATAATCAACAAAACTAAAAGGCAACTGATGGGATGGGAAAAGATATTTGCAAATGACATATCAGATAAAGGGTTAGTATCCAAAATCTATAAAGAATGCGCCAAACTCAATACCCAAAAAAACAAATAATCCAATGAAGAAATGAGCAGACCAATGATTTTTTTAAAAATACCTTTTATGCCAGATTCTTTATATACATTATTGCTAGTCTGTGTGTCCTGTAAAGTAGACATTATTATCCCCATTTTCATTGATTAGAAAACTGATGCTCAGAATATTTTAACAATTGACTAAAACTAACCCAGTCAATAGAGCTGGATTTAGAACTAAGATTTCTTTGACTCCATTTTCTACTATAACATAGTCTCTCCCCACCTAGTCACTGACAAGTCAGTATATAAATTCTACACGAGAGTCACTACAATTTTACCAAAACTTTTGCATTAATACTTTTGTGAATTAAAATGTCTAGAGGGGAGAAGGTATTGATGTCATTAGTTAAAAATTATACATGAGGTTTATATGAGGATTTTGCTGCCCTATTCAGAGATAGTTGATATCTATATTGAAAATAATAAGTGTTTCTGGGGTATTGCTATGAAATGAATGTTTGTGCCCCCCTCCCCTCCATCACCAGTTTATATGTTGAAACCCTAATCACCAATGTCATAGTATTTGGAGTTGGGTCTTTGGGAATTAAATAGGTAATGAGGGTAAAGCCTTCATGAATCGTATTAGTACCCTTATAAGAAGAGACAAGAGAGAAATGATCTTTCTCCACCATGTGAGGATGGCCATTTGCACACCAGGAAGAAGGTTCTCATCAGACACTGGGTCTGCTGGTGTCTTGATCTTGGACTTCCTAGCCTCCAGAACAGAGAAATAAATGTTTGCTGTTTAAGTCTGTGGCATTTTATTACAGCAACCTAAACAGACTAAGACAGAAATCATTCACGTGTTTTTTTGGCTAATATCTTGAGATACTAAAATAATCATGAGGAAATTGGAACTCCTAAATCAGTGCCCTTACTGAATATGGCAAGTTTTCTGTGGTCAGGGACTCATCATGTCACCACGTCAGAGATACACAATATGATGCTTTTGGAAATAGAACACTTGGAAGACAATACTTAGACATTTTTGACCTATCATAATGTAGTCTGACCCTGGAAAACTAGCACTTATTCACAACCAGTAACACTAATCTCCTTCTCCAGTGCTTCATGTCTCTTATCAGGAAAGGTCAATTATAAGCCTATGAATAGTATTTAGAGTTTCCCCCAAAGAAATACGTTTTCAAAGCACAAAAGAAAAAAATTAGCTATATAAACAGAAGAGGCATGTAAAATGTGTGAACAGTCTTTGAAACCTGTTGTCTACTGCCTGTCTCCCTGCCCTGTGCATATTTTTCCTATCCACTAATACCATCTACAGACTGTCTTTAAATGATGAGGAGGCTCACTGAAGTTCTGCCAATGTGATCTCCCAATTATTTTTATCCATTGGCCAGATATACATTTAAAGACCTACCCATCCTACCTTCCCATCTCTGTAAGTTTCCCACCAGCTTTGCTTTCTTCTCTCCTCTGTGAATTGAATTACATGAATCAAAACTCTGAAGTTCTATCATTCTAGGTGCCATGTGTTTAGTAGTGTGTGTTGACAAGATTCAACAAGACTTAGGAGAGAAAGAAAAAGAGTAAGAGAATGGCACAGGGAGAGCAGGCGGGCCACTGGGCGTTTGGAATAGCACCAGCAATTCCAGGCAACTGGTCAGCAATTTGGACAGGATCATCAGTCACTTCTGGAGCATGACTGTGAAGCTTTTAGCCAAGTACAACACACAGGTGCAGTCTGTGCTAAATGATGAGTCAAAATGCCTGGTGACTCTAAGGGCTGAAACACAGGCCAAATGCTACTCTTTTCCCATCCCATATGAGTGGAAATGCCTTCAAAATAAGCACCATTAAAAAAAAAAAAGGGTGTAGCTGAGAGTCAACTTCTGCTTCCTAAAGGAATTCAACAGAGCTAGCACTGGGTCAAGTGAAAATCAGATGATGTAATAGTAAGAGCAGAATGGAAACTTTGCAATAGTATGGCACCACTAACCATACCTAGTCAAAGAGAGGTAAACTGAGCAGTAACTGTGGTCCTGGAATCACGTGCCACAAGTAAAAAACTATATACTGGTGCACAACCCATTGCCTTCATCCCTTTTGCCTTTGTTCAGAGCTCATGCAGGATGGATTTTTTTTTAAATGTTTATTTATTTTTATTTTGAGGGAGAGGGACAGACAGAGAGAGTGCCAGCAGGAAGGGGCAGAGAGAAAGGAAGAGCAAGAATCCCACGTAGGCTCCTCGCTGTCAACGCAGAAGCCAACGTGGGGCTTGATTCCATGAACCATGAGACCTGAGCTGAAATCAAGAGTCAGACATTCAACCTACTGAGCCACCCAGGGGCCCCTGGAGGATGGATCTGAAGGCCAAGGAGGCAGCAGAGAAAAGGGAAATAGGCCTTCCCCTCATCTCTTTTGTTTTAAATCCGTGTGGGACTCACCACTATGACATGTGCCCTTTTAAAACCTGTTTCTTTATCTCTCAAATACTATTTAGCTACTTTAAAAAAAATTTTTTTTAACGTTTTATTTATTTTTGAGACAGGGAGAGACAGAGCATGAACAGGGGAGGGTCAGAGAGAGGGAGACACAATCTGAAACAGGCTCCCGGCTCTGAGCTGTCAGCACAGAGCCCGACGTGGGGCTCGAACTCATGGACCGCAAGATCACGACCTGAGCCGAAGTCGGCCGCCTAACCAACTGAGCCACCCAGGCGCCCCTATTTAGCTACTTTTTAGGAGACGAGGCTGAAGCACAGAATTGGAGGTAAGAACGGATCTGATGCTGTATCCCCTTTACAATAAGGAAGAATGAAAGACCTGTTTTGGGTCTTAATAGTAGGGTTGAAATTTTACATCTCTCATCTTGTTCTTTTCCCACCCTGGCTTTCTCCCTTCCTGACTCAGTGGAGATTTAGATAACTTGGGTTCAGCAGTCCCTCTGGAGAAGTGAGCAGACACAAATGCAGACACTGAAGTGTAGGCATAGCACTGAGTTGGGAGGTGCCAAAAACATTCAAAAGTGAATGTGAAGGAAGCCAAGTGTGAAGGAAGAGGGCACTGAAGCAACCAGTCATTCAAGGCAGACATCTGAAATGATCACAAATGTTGTTTTAATAGAGATTCTTACCGTGATTTGCTTCCAGGGTGAGCTGAAGTGAGATATGGTCCTACATTTGGTGGGTCCTCCAAGGGCAAACTCTATTGTGAACTATCAGAATGTTAATGCCTGTGAGGTTACAAGCTTTGGTTCTGTTGTTAACATTTCTTCAGAGTGTCTTGTCCAAATCCGAGGTGGAAAAATCTGAGAGTCAAAAGTTGTTGAGGAAGAACAGGACAGTGTGTTAATTATAAAAGGAAAAATGCTCTGATCTGGGTTAATTTTTATATTAAAAAGACCTCAGGGATATTTCAGATAGTAACCTGGTTTTACATAAATTGAAATATAAAGAGTTTTTTGAATACAGATTTCCTCAAATTTTTGATTATTAAAAAAAGGGCTCCCCATATTGTTAAAGGGATGGCAACATAAAAAAATGTTTATTTATTTTTATTTTGAGAGAGGGAGAGAAACAGAGAGAGAGAGAGAGAGAGAGAGAGAGAGCACCAGCAGGAGAGGGGCAGAGATAGAGGGAGAGAATCTCAAGCAGGCTCCACCCTCCACTGAAGAACCCCTGGCAGGGCTCGAGGCCACCAAATGGGAGACTATGACCTGAGCAGAAACCAAGAGTAGGAAGCTCAACCAACTGAGCCACCCAGGCATCCCAAAGGGATGCCAACGGCTTAACCAAATAATGAATCTCATCTTTTCATCCTCCCCTCTCCTTTTTGTTAATCAGACACGGTCAATTCCTTTCTCGAATGTTTTTTCCCTAGTTCCATTCTCTGTGGCAAATCACCAGTATTTTTTATTTGTGCGTTTGGATTTGGTAGTGGTATTGGCATGCCTTTCTGCAAACATCCTTACCTTTCAAAGATGTTCAGGGCAAATAAGTCCACATGCTGCACTACAATGGAAAAAATTCAAAAATTCCTATCATTATTCACAGCAGGATCCTTATCCAGGCAATGTAGATAAAGGAAAATGGGAAAAATACAACTCTCTTAAGAGAGTCAGTTATTAACTGGAATCTGGAGCAATCGGTATAAGAGATGCCTGAGGCAGGAAATCAGTTTCCTTTGGGAGAAATACGGTCTTGTTTAGGGCTAAGGTTTCTGGGTCAGATTCTCAGGGGTTTTCCTTTTTGGGAGTGGAGATCCTCTGGTCAGAGCCCCACTGAAGAATCCATCAGGGCCCCCTGCTGGGTGGTTTGCCTCATTTAACTCTTACACCTCGGGGAGAAAGATACGCTTAGCCTCGTTGCACAAAGGAGAATGTGTCTCAGAATGTAAGTACACAAATTGCATAGGGAATCTCTGCTAACAAGTTTTAGAGGCACAATTGGAACTGGAATCTACCCACGTTCCCTTCGCAGCGCTACAAAACGGAGACGTTGAGTTGGTCTGACAAGCTTTTTCCAGTTCCCAGAATGAATTCTTTGTGCGAAGTTGTGTCTCCTCCAATTTCCTCCAGGCCCATTATGGTGAGTGTTGGTGTAATCGTTAGGATACTTGACTTTTGGTGTTTATTTCGGGGCCAGCACCTTGTCTTCGGGTCCTGGCGCTGTCCCGGAAGGGTGGTACTAAGATTCTGCGGTGTCGCGGCAGGAGGCGGGAGATCCCGCCAAGTGAAGAGGGAAGATCTATCCCCAGCGTCACGCGAACAATTAAATAAATAAATAAATAAATAAATAAATAAATAAATAAAACAAAAGAAAACAAAAGAAAACAATCATCGCAACCCGGAGCGCGGGGCTCGGGTGGACCCGGGTGAGGAGGGTCGGGGCAATGAGGCGCCTCCCGAGCGCCCTCTGGCGAAGATGGAGCGCGCGTGTCCCCGCCCCGGCCCCCCTTCGCCGCCGCAGCCGCCACCGCCGCCGCGGCGCCCCCGCCCGGCTCTCCGGGTTCACTCTCGGTCTTTCACTCCGTGAGACACAGACGGCAGCTTTCCGAGCGAGCGGGGGACAGGCTGAGGCGGCGCTAGCACTACTGCTGCCGCTCGCCCAGAGACGAACTGGGCGCCGGGAGAGAAGGCGAAGCCCGGACCCTCATCCCCTCTCTCCGTGGAGGTCTCCTGAGCCGACGGGCAGCTCGGCGGCGGCGCGCGACCCCCTTCCCGGCCACTTCGCGGGGCGTGCCAGGACTTGGGGACGCGGCTCGGGAAGAGCCGGGCCGGGAGGCGGCGGCGGCGGCGGAGCGAGGGGGCGCGCACCGGGACTGGAGAGGAGTGAGTGGCGGGCTGGGCGGCGGCGGCCGTAGCCGCGGGTGCCTCCCCGCTTCGCCGCTTCGCAGGCAGCGCCGCCTCCCCGGGCCGCGGCCGCCCGGCCAGGTCCTCTGCGCGTTCCCGGGCCCGGAGCCGGCGCACGATGCGCCCGGCTGCGTTCTGATCGCCGCCGCGCCGCCGCCTCTGCCGCGATGATCCCCCCCGAGCCGCCGCAGCAGCAGCTGCAGCCGCCGCCGCCAGCCCCGCCGAACCATGTGGTGACCACCATCGAGAACCTGCCGGCCGAGGGCAGCGGCGGCGGCGGTGGCGGCGGCAGCCTGTCCGCCTCCTCCCGGGCTGGCGTGCGCCAGAGGATCCGCAAAGTGCTGAACAGGTGAGCGGCGGCGGGGGCGCGGGGCGAGGGCTGCGGGAGCCCGGCCCCGGGTCTCCCCCGGACCCCCGGCGGCCCCTTGGGACTGAGTCGCGGCCGAGGGAGGCTGAGGAGAGCTGGCGACGACGCGCCCCGCTCCTGCGGGGAGGCCGTGGCAGCTTTGTCCCAGAGCCGGGAGCCCCGGGGCGCCCGGGCTGCCGGCTGGTCCGAGGCGGGAGTTCGGGGAGAGGCGGGGTTTGCTGCTTGGCTGCTGTGTGTCTGCGCTCACACCCTCGCACACGCGTGTCGCTCACTCCTCTTGCTCACTGAACCCCAGCTTTGCACCCAGGGGACAAGAGGGAACCGAGGGTGGCCCGGACGGAGGCGGGAAGGCGCGGGGCTGCGGGGAAGGCGAGGAAGTCGCCGGCCTCGCGCTGTCGCCCGCCCCGGCAGGACGTCTCCGACCTCCACAGGGCGGGGAGGGGGGAGGGGGGAGGGGTTCGCGGCAACAGCCGGGGCGGGCAGGCGGGGGATCCACTTCTCCCGTTGCCGCTCCGACTCCTCCAAGCTGGGACCAGGGAACCCGAGGCTAGAGGCCTGGATCAGACCCACGCAAAGTGCAAAAATGTTGCGAGAAGGGTGGGAGCTGGAGGAGCCGGGTTATTCTAAAGCGGGCGAAAGCCAGAGGAGGCGAGCGCCTATCGCCGGCGCCTCCAGTGCTGGAATCTGCGCAGTGGAGGGATCAAGGGCGAGGCGTTTTAGGTTGAGAACCGCGTTGACGTGAAGATGGGGCCCCTGGCGTCCTGACTCAACTGTGATGTGAAGGGGACTTTTTCTACTTAAGTAACTTGAAATGGTTGAAGAACTGACACTTAAAAAAATCAGAGAATTTGTTTTGTGTGTTTTTATTTGAGTGCGTGTGTGCTTTTTTGAGGCATCTGCATGGGTAACTCTAAAGGTCGCGCTGTTCATACAGGTTTCCGTGTGGCACTGCTTCGGGTAGCGGAGACTCCCCATAGAGCTATGGGGAGTTCACGTAGACCTTTATGGGGCTTAAAGCTCTAGTGGGGGCACCAAATATGTACAGAAATCAAAGCTTGAAAGCTCTCCTTATTTTAGGAGTAGGGTTTAATTCAGGTGTAACAAGTCCCAAACCATTTGAGTCCCTTGTGAACGGGGTATATATTGGCTTACTTAACGTATATATTGGCTTACTTGTGGGACTTCAATATGTTTCCATTTATTAGCAAACAAGAAGAAATTCACTCTGAAGTGAGACAAGAGTTGGTAATAGAAAGTCCCGCCTTTACTTTCCGTCGAGTTGTAGCTTAGGATAACACCTTCCAAATATCACATTCAAAAGACAGTGAATAGAATAAAGCAAGAAGATGCTGGCTGAGTACATATTATGTAGGTTTCCTATTCTTCATAAATACCTGTGGGGTTTTTTTTTTGAATTGTAAATGCCCAGGCATTGGATCTTTATTTTAAGCAGAATCTATTAAATATTAATATCCCTCATCACTCTGGCAAAAGCTGATGCAATCATTCATTTATCTTTGCTTGATTATAAGTTATTATTGATTCCGTGCAAGTTATTTCTTGATATTCAATGACTCTTAGAGTCCAGAATAAAAAGATCACTGAGGAGACTTGGTTGTCACCATTTCGCAGCCAGTAACCAGCCACGTGGCTCGGGGGCAGAGCTGCGCATCTCCCTGGGTCTCGGTTTCTGCATGTGTAAAATGTATTTTATAATACGTGTCTTACCTCCCTTGTCTTGAGATAATACCGAAGAGAAAACACTTGCGCGAGTTTAAAGCTCTACACGAATTCATTTTGTGGTCTGAGGTGGGTCAGTGGGAGCATCACAAGCGAATAAAGTGAAGTCGTATACCATGAGTAGAACTATGTGTTTTACTAAGCTGTCGGTGATCTGTATGACATGAGTTGAACGATTCCTGATTTATAGAGGAAGAATTTAGATTGGAAGGTGGGGTCAATGATATATCATTGCAGGTACATCTGTGAATGGGACTCCAGGGTTATAGCCTTTCCGCTTCAACTCATTTAATTGTCTTTCAGAATTCTTCAGAACTTCCAATATCATATTTTGCATTGAGCTCATGGTCTTTCCTTATCCGTAAAGAGACAAGAAGAAAATATTTCTTTTGAGAAGGAGCATCTGGTATGGAGACTGAAAAAAAATCAGATTAAATGTAAAAATCTCGGTGGAATAATTTCATTAGCATGCTGATGAGCTTGGCTTCTGTACCATGATTATGTCAACAGGAGACAGCATTGGTAGTGGCTGAGTGACTGGGCTCTAAGAGTTACAATGTGGGAGGAAAGTGGAATTTTAAAGATCTTATGCCAGCACTCAGGTGTGGCTCCCCTTTGGTTTGAACCCTCCAAGTATGTTGAATCAGTCAGTAATGGCTATCAGACTGGCCCACTGGGACCGTATCACAAGCATCTTTGTTCATTTTCTCAAAACTTAAAATCATTTTTCCCCTTCTTTTTCTTCTCCTTCTTTTGCTCTTCCTTTTTCCTTGATACTTCTGTATCCTTCACCTCTATTGCCCTGTCAACTAACTGTCCTTTGGGTTTCAGTTGCTTTTTTTTTTTCATTTACTTCTGGCACGCAGCAACTTAGCTGCTAGCAGAAAGTGAGGTTGCAAATCTGGATGTTTGGAGCCAATATAAAAAAAAATATCCCTTCAACTTTTGGCATGCAGATATATGGTTGGCAGCATCCTATTGCTGTGAGCTGGCCAGGAGTCTCTTCAGTGACAGAATGGGACATTGCACCACTGTTAGTCCTTAGCCTCCGATTGGGCCAAAGGGGCAGTGCTGACAGACTGAGGATGGTGCAGTGAGATGGGGAGTGTTAGACTATGAGCAATGTAAACCTGGTGATTTGCCTGCCACCGGTGGCAGTCTATAACAATAACCACCTGCCAACTCAGAGGAAGAAATGCAAACACATATGCTATCTATATCTACCGAGGGATAGGTAAAGGGAAAAGTACTGATTAATAATGAAGTAAAGGTACTTGCTCTCAAGAAGCATAAAATGAAAATATAGTGTTACCTTAATGAAATCTGCCTGACATTATACTATACCCTATGACTTTCCTCAGTATAGTTACTCATTCTTTCCCCTTTCTTTATGGGCTTGTAGAATTGGATTGCCGCATTTTGTATGCGACAGTTGGGGCATCTCACTGATCACTCACTTTCTGTAAAGCAGTTAGATTAGAATCCAGTAGTACCAAGATTTTGGTGAGAGAGGAGGTGATAGATCATTTTTTTTAAACCGGTTAATGGGATGTGTCACATTCTTCTCCCCATAGTGTTCAAAATTGTTTTGGCAGTGGAATGCTAGAAATCCAAGGTGATTCTTATGCGGAGATAACTGTTGCTTCTTTAATTCCCAAAGACTTAAAATAATGTGTTGGTTCCAGCAAGGAAAAAATAAGGCTTACTCTTCCTCATTTATTTCTTAGCGCAGAATAGTATTTATTACTCTGTCACGAGCAAGCAAGATATGACAAAAAAGAAAAAAAAAACACTTCAAGGGTAATGGTTGGTGACCCTCACACAAAAACTGCTGATACTGGTAGTTTCTAAGAAAGATAAAGGAATGGGTACTGGTCTATATAGTATCTGAAGATTTTCTCCTCTAAAATGATTACTTAATGAAATGTTTGTGAAAAATGAGTAATAGCTTGTTTTGTGTTTTCATGTGTGTGGTTTTATTTATATTTCCCAGTTAAATATTATTTTCAAATCTTAACAAAAATAACTGTGAATTTCTAGTTTTGACCCACTTTCTTCCCCATAAGAGATTCATTGCCTTGTCTCAAGTTATAAAAGGGTTTCTGCCTTTTTGAGTCTTGTAGTGGGCATGTTTAATCATTAGAATGGATCCACTAGTGTGATGCTGGGTCATCCATTTATTTGATTTGGAACTAACTGATTTCCAACTTACATTTTGATTTGTACTACTAATTTCAAAATTTCTAAAAAAAATTTTGAGTTGAAAACCAAGAATTGTTAAAGAGGATGTATAAGAGAATTGGTGACAAGCTTAAGTAAAACCAAGTCCACGTGGGAAGTTACCATATAAGATGGAACAATATGTGTATAGCATTTCTGACTCCTTATATAAGGTGGACAGAACACAGTGAACCAAAAGAATGACTGCCAAGGAACAGAGTTATGCTTGAACCACGTATTAGGTACAGTTGAGGAAGACAGATATTATAATTTAGATGATCCTTTTTTATTAAGTTGGAAGGCTCTTGTTGAAAAATTGAATAGTGAAGCTCTTCCTCAAGCTACTTCTTCTAACAGATGTCAAAATGAAAGGGGAAGACCAACTTGTAATGAGGATAATTTTATACACGATTATTCCAAATGGAACTGGGTGGTGTGATTAAAAACAGACATTTCGGAGATCAGTAGTCTTACTGAAAGAAAGGATGTCAAAGGATGCATTTATGTTTTTCAGTTTACTTATTTATTTCTGCGAGAGAGAGAGGTGGGGGGCAGAGAGAGAGGGAGAGAGACAGTCCCAAGCGGGCTCCATGCTGAGCTTGATCCCAAGAACCATGAGATCATTCATGAGCTGAAATCAAGAGTCAGATGCTTAACTGACTGAGCTGTCCAGGTGCCCCAGGATGCATTTATTTTTAACTAAAGGACAAAATTATGAAAATAAAAGATCATCCTGTGTACTTATTTTTTATACACAGGGCTTGGAGAAATGAATGTTTATAATGAAGGAATATTTGGCTTACTTGGGATAGAGATGATACATTTCCAAGTAATTAATGTGTAAGAAAATGGACGTATCTTTGTGTAATTTTCCTTTGAGTGTTTACCATCTCAAGATGTTTCAGGGCCATCATAATAGAAGCCTGTTTTTATTGTGCCCTGATGTCTGTGTAGATGATATAGGAAGATGAGTTGGCTGCCCATATAGTTCTAAAGTTACTTAATGCAAGAGCTAATTTATTATTTAACTGCTATTTCTCGTAAAAGTAGAATGCAGAATGTGAGAATACCACCACACGGTTTTGGTTTAGCTTTCTCACTCATTTGAGCTCAGGCCAATGAGCATTCACTGTACATTTTCAAACACATTAATTCTTGATTATGTTTCTAAAAAAAAGTATGCTTAGGAAATTAAACTCCAGTAGTCACATGGAAAAATACCTCACAAATATTTGGCATATTTCCTGACTGTGGCATGAACACATACAAGTACACATTCATTTATTCTTTGTTTTTAGTGGCCAAAGCACATGACATAAAATTTACCCTCTTAACCACTTCTAACTGTACAGTATAGTAGTGTTATTTGTATGCACATTGTCATGCAACCCATGTCTAGAATTTTATCAGCTTGCAAAACTGAACCTGAACCCATTAAACAACTTCCCGTTTCTTCTTCTGCGCTGACCATGGCAACCACAATTCTACCTTTTGTTTCTGAGAGTTTGACTGTTTTGGATACCTCATATAAATGAAATCATGCAGTATTTGCCTTTTTATGACTGGCTTAGTTCACTTAGCATAATGTCCTCAAGGTTCACCCATGTTGTATCATACGAGGATTTCCTACCTTTTTTAGGCTAACATTCCGTTGTATGTATATACCACATTTTCTTTATCTATTTGTCTGTTGATGGACATTTAGGTTGCTTCTTCCATCCTTCTTTCATCCCTTCAATGAACATGAATGTGAAAATATATCTTCAAGATGCCTCGTTCAATTTTTTGGGATATGTACCCAGAAGTGGGATTGCTGGATCATATGGTGATTCCATTTTTATTTTTTGGAGGAAACTCTATACTGTCTTTCATAGCAGTGGCACCATTTTACATCTTCACTCACAATGTATAAGAGTTCCAATTTCTCCACATCCTTGCCAACACTTGTTACTTTTGGTGATTTATTTTATTTTATTTATTTATTTTTTTATTGTGGTCATCCTAATGGGTGTGAAGTGGCATCTCGCTGTGGTTTTGATTTGCGTTTCCCTAATGATTAGTGATATTGAACAGTTTTTCATATGCTTGTTGGCCATTTGTATGTCTTCTTTGGAGAAATGTCCATTTACAGCCTTTGCTCATTTTTAAATTGAATTGTTTGGAGTTTTTAAGTTGTTGAATTGTAGGAGTTCTTTGTATATTCCGGATATTAACCCCTTATTAGATATATGGTTTACAAATATTTTCTCTTATTCCATTGGTTGCTTTTATACTCAGTTGATTGTTTTCTATGTTTATTTGTTCTTAATCACTTATTGTGTGCTGACCTCTTTTTTGGAGGACATCTACGTGACAAAACATTATTCTAACTGGATAATGTGGCATGTGTTTTGCTACTGAGAGTGAATCATTATAATCTGTAACCTGAGTTTTTATGCATAATGTCTAATTGTATGCCTCCAAATGTCTAGATACTGGAGTCCTATAAATAAGTTGCTCAGTATGCATTCCATATTACACTTCTCATTCTGTCATTTTGACCTTATACAGGGACTACTTGAATGTGCAGTAGTTAAGAAGAAATTTCATAGGAAATGCCAAGGAAAACAATAAAAGTAAATACATCTTAGAAAGTGTTTTCTTAGAAAAATGTCAGGCTTCAGTCAGTGGCAACATGAATGTAACTTGTTTAGGAATACTATTATTAAAAATTTTTAAGTATTGTTTTCTATTGGATTTAATTCTAAACTTTCTCTTAAGAAACTTTATGTGTGTGACTCTGTGATGGTTAAAAAAAATACCTTAAATACCATTTTGCAACTTCTGTTGTTATGTTCCACTAATTCTTTCCATTTTAAACAAATTCATTAGGGAAACCTACTATGACTGAAAAAACAAGTTAAGGATTTTAAAAAACAAATCAATCTAATTATGTCCAGATTTAGAATGACAGGGCTACAATTCCTGATTATTCTTGACTTTGAGATACAAAAAGTACTGATCCATTGTATAAGAGAAATTTTTTACTAGTTTCTCATTCATTCATTCATTCATTCACTCATTCATTCAATGATATTTATTGAGTTCTTCCTATACGTTGGGCACTTCAGGATCAATGTAGTGAACTAGACAAGTATAGGCTAAAGAGGACTCTTGGGTGCTGTTGGTAGAGTTTCTGACTGTTATTACCCTTTCAATATAATTTACCAAGGGGACAATTTAAGTAAAGTAGAAATAATGATAACATACATCACCTCTCAAAATGATTAGATTTTCAAGCTGATCTAACAGAGGTGTACAAAAAAGCCCCATAAGTTAGCTGTTTCACCTGTAGGCAAACTACTCAAGAGGAAGACCGAACCCATAATAAAATTACTTGAAGTGTACACAGAGTCCAGAGGGTATATCTTTCTTGATGAACACAGTACAATTTGTTTCACTTAGGACTTAAAGAAAAAAGGAGACATAGCCATTCAGAATGTTAGGAGAAAAAGGAGAACAGATTTGAAACGCATCCTGTCATTGCAAGTGAGCCTATCAAAGGTCATTGCCACATAAATCAAGAAAACAGACTTTTCTGACAGTATTAACATTCTGACAAGTGCATATACAGCTTTGAGGGAGCTTGGACATATTTCATGCATTGCAGGTAAGAGAAGCTTAGAATATGACAATAGCATGAGGATGAGTTGGTGGAAAGACAGCATGCTTTATTATATAATTTGATGCAGTGTTTGAGTTAAAATTAGCATTTAGACAGTGGACCCAATTCTTACATTTTACATTATAAAGTAAGCATTTTATATTATAAACTATATCATGTGTTATTCTTATGACAAAAGTGCTTATTATCATCCTTTTATAGGCAGGGAAACCAATTTTTGTAGTCACACAGCTAGGTGCTTTTATAAGACTACAGAGGAAAGAGACACCACACTAGACTGGAGACAGGGAAGGAAGGTTCAAGGATGGCATTTTCTCTTGGCATTGAGAGATAACGTCTTACCGAGGGCTGCTTTAACGAGATACTGTAGACTAGGTGGCTTAAACAACAGACATTTACTTCTTACAGTTCTGGAGGCTGGGAAGTCTGAGGTCAGAGTACCAGCAGATTTGGTGTCTGGTGGGGCCTTCTTGACTTGCAGACAGCCATGTTCTCATATCTTTAATTGGTACAGCAACAGAGAGATCTTTCTCCCATCTCTTTTTATAAGGCTACTAACTCAATTATGGGGACTCCACCCTTGTGACCTCATCTGAATCTAATTACCTTCAGAAGATCCCACCTCCAAATATCATCACATTGGGAATTAGGGCTTCAATTCATGAACTTTGTGGGGACATAAATGTTCTAATCCATAGCACATGGGTAGGAAAGGAACATGTGGATCCACATATTAGTGAAAACATCTTTCTCTGCCTGACTTATTTCACTTATCAGAAGACCATGGGGGAGGGGAAGGGGAAAAAAAAGTTACAGAGAGGGAGGGAGGCAAACCATAAGAGACTCTTAAATACTGAGAACAAACTGAGGGTTGATGGCTGTGGGGGAGAGGGGAAGTGGGTGATGGGCATTGAAGAGGGCACCTGTTGGGATGAGCACTGGGTGTTGTATGGAAACCAAAGGAAGATGTGTAAGAAGGGGGATGGTAGAAAGGATGAAACCAAATATGGGGTAAGATCAGAAGAGGATTAAGTGTCCAGTTTGACAATATTATGTGGAGGTAAAAAAGGCAGTGGAGTGAAGTAAGGTGAGAATTATAGGCTGGAGACAGATAATGGACACCCTTGGGTGCTTTGATAAGGAATTAAGACTTCATTCTGTGGGCTATTACTATTGCAGGTTATTGAGCAGAGAAAGGATATGATCAGAGATGTGCTTAAACATGATATTCTGAACCATATCTGTAGGACAGATGGAGAGAGGAAGGACTGGGGTGTGTGGGACAAGTTAGGGGCTACTATAGCCATATAGGGGAGAGGAGAAAGGAGTCTAAATGGGATGGGGATGGGGAGAAGGAAGTGCTATGATTTGGACAGAATCTGGACCAAGATCAGGAAGAGGAGGATTAGATTATTTTGGAGAAAGCACTCAACAGTGCCTACACCATTGTGGGCATTTAATACTTGTTTCATGAACGGTTATTTGAAAGTTGCCTCAAAGAAGAGATATGTTCACCAGGGCAGAAGAGACATACAGCCAGGAGGCCAGCAGCCAGCTACTCAAAGTGTGGTCACGGGACCTGTGCTGATTCAGAAACTGCACAAACCAGAATGTGATATGAACAGAAATCAAGAGTAAGCATTTAGAAATATCTATAGCAATCTGACAGAACTTTTATGCCTTTCCTTCTAATATTAAAAATGGGGTCATGTATTTTGGTAAGTTTTTGTTTTTTGCCATTTTATTTTTCTAGTAGTTGGCTTTTTAAATTGCATTTTACAAAAGTATTGCCTGCAATGAATTGAAAGAAGCAATTGATATCTTACAGTAGATAGTCTGAGAGGTACTGGTCCCCACCCAATATCCAATATCCAGTATTGATATCCAATATCAACTGGTCCCTTGGATACTGGGTGGGGACCAGTTGATCTAAGAGGGATCAATGGTGAGTCTGGATTCAACAGTGAGTCTGGAAGTGCATCTAATCAGGTATTAATGGTAGCATTAGGCTGGTGCTAGTCATGGCCTTGGAAATCTGTATGTCCCAGCTGGTGATATGGAGGCAGTTGATTAGGTCTGATAAGAGCTACATTAAGTATCAGGGACTCAACCCAACAGCCTGGCTTGAGGCTCCCACCTTAAATGTTAAGCAGAGTAGCTTTTAGAAGTGAAAAGAGATAGCATCCCAGTTCTGTGGAATGGGTTTATAAGTGGAGAGTGCTACCTTTCAGGGATGGTGAAGTTAAAGAGAGCACATTCTAGGTCTGAATGGCAGAAGGGAGGGTCAGGGTTACATCACAGCTCAGCATAAGTGGCAGAACCACTGGTATGGCTTCACTTCGAGCTCTGAGGAGCTCAGGCTAGGAGCTATTTAGCCATTCAACAAAGAATTACTGAACCAGGTAAGAGGCATCATCTGGATATTGGGAATACTGCAAGGAACAAGACCTAAAATACCTTCATTTTCATGGTGACAGCATTCAAGTTAGTACAGGCAATGAACGATACTAAGAAAGATGTCTAATTGTGCTAAATACCACGCAGAGAATTCAAGCGGAGTGATGTGACAGAGAGGCACTGGGTGCTACTTTCATTTGAGTGGTCAGAACAGGCCTGTTTCTCCCTGGTGACATTGAAGCTAGGATTGGCATGACCAGGAGGAACTGGCCAACTGAGGGTCAGGAGGAAGTGTGCTCCAGCAGAGATGGTAAGATGAGACAAGCAGGCATAAGGTACTAAAAAAGAGGGAGACTGAAGTGCAAGATGGAAGTGAGCAGGGGCGGGGAGGAGCTCACAAGGAACGGAGGTGTAAGATCTTTTAGGACCTCAGAGGCCAGGAGACGAGCTTGGGTTTTATTCTAAGTGGGCTGTGAAGCAACTGGAAGGTATTCAGCAAAGGAGTAATCTGGTAGAGTTTTGAAAAGACCATTCTAGCTGCTGTTGGGGAATGGATTGTGGGAGAGATAAGTGGTTACTGGAGGGAAGAGATGTTGGAGGCTTGGACTGGAGGGTAGCAATGCAGGTAAAGAGAAATGATCGTGTTTTGGAGTGATTTGCATGAGGAGACGGAGTCCATGGGACTGGTGAGTGATTTGATGAGGCTGCTGAGGGTAAAGAATAAAAAGAAAATTCTAGTGTTGGGGCCTTGAGAAATTGGGTGAATGAAGGTGCTATTGTCTAAGATGGCAAAGGCAAGGAGAGGAACATATTTGTGGGGAGAAAGTTGGGAATTTACTGTGGCGAGTTCAGTTAGAAATGTCTAGTGGAAATGTTCAAGGACTGCTGGAGTCTAGGATTCTTGGGAGAAATCAAGGGCTGGGGATTTGATGTGGGAGTCACTGGGGTGGTCCTAGAGGAGATCATCTGGAGACACAGTGTAGACAGAGGACAACAGGGGTCCCAAGGTCAATCTGGGCAGTGCATCAACGTGTGGGTCAAACAGAGGAGGAGGTCCCAGCTCAGGAACTGGGGTCTGAAGTAGGAGGGGAAACAAGAGAGTATGGTTTAGGGGCGCCTGGGTGGCGCAGTCGGTTAAGCGTCCGACTTCAGCCAGGTCACGATCTCGCGGTCTGTGAGTTCGAGCCCCGCGTCAGGCTCTGGGCTGATGGCTCGGAGCCTGGAGCCTGTTTCCGATTCTGTGTCTCCCTCTCTCTCTGCCCCTCACCCGTTCATGCTCTGTTTCTCTCTGTCCCAAAAATAAATAAAAAACGTTGAAAAAAAAAAAAGAGAGTATGGTTCAGAAGCCAAGGGAAGGACTTGTTTTGAGAAGGAGGAAATAAGCAGTGCACTGTGTTGAAGTATTAAGGGAAGGGCAGAGACATGGCCTGGTGACGTGAGAACCTTGGGGGCCATGAAAGGCACAGGTTCAGAGTGGTGGTGCAGCTGGGAGCCTGGATGGAATGGCTGGACAGGGAATGTGAGATGGGGGCTTCAAAACATGACTTGTGAGACATTTTGCCCTAATGAGGAGCAAGGGGAGGAGAGTCTTTGAATGGAGGAGATAATGCAAAAGGTCTGTGTGCTGATGGGAATGATCTAGTGGAAAGGGGAAAAATTGCGTCTGTGGGAAGGAATGGGATAATGGAAGGAGGGAAAAGCCGTGAGAAGGCTAAGATGGTGGGATCCAAAGGAAGGGGGAAAGGTGGGCCTTTGAGAAGAACCAGACATTCTCCGTGATACAAGAGGGGAGCCACAGCCTGTGGGTGTAAATGAAGGTGATTTGGTAGATTTGGTGGTGGGACTAAAAGTTCCTGGCTGGTGGCTTCTCTCTCTCTCTCTGAGAGCTCTGAGGCAAGGATATCGGTTGAGGATGAAGGAGCTGGGTGCTGGGGACAGGGTGTAGGACATTTGTGCAGAGGAAACCGGGAAACAGTCATTTTGAAGAGTCAGAAAGGAAATACATGAAAGAAGTGTAACAGGATTGAAGGACAGTGCTGTGAGTTTATTTGACATTTGTGGTAGGGATGGGGTGGAGGGGGTGTGATGGGCAGAAAGATGTTGCCTTAGAAAGGGCTAACTCAGAAACAGGTATGGGCCTGAGTGACCTGGCAAGCAAGAACCATCAGTGAACTCAGCTATGAAGAAGTCAGGATATTGGTATGGGGCATATTTTGGGGGAGCTCCGTAGGATTTGGGTCCTCATGACATTTGAGAATAGCGTGTGAGAGACAGAAGAGGGAATTGAAAGTCACTTAAAGATATTGTGTCTGGGCCATTGGTGTGATGGTGTCCCCTTCAGAATGTGATTGATATGTTCTCGCAGGCAACTGACTTAAGTTTTGGGTGCCTCAATTTTCTCATTTGTAAACCAGTTAAAATAATCCTAGCCTTTCATTTCCCATTGCATTTTGGGGATTTTTAACTGAAATGACATCTGGGTGCGGGCTTGGACAGCTGCCAAACACAATGCAATTGTTATCCTGGTCACAAAATTCAAAGGAGAGCCGGGTTTTGGGGCTTTGCGCTGTCTTCAGGCCTGTGATAAATGCTGACTCAGCCCACAGAGGACTTGGGTGCAGGCCCTGCGCTGGCCTGGTCGTTTTGTCAGCCTTGTCAATCAGAATCTGAGGGGGAACTCGCCCATCTGTGAACAAGGCAGGAGTCTGTTTGCTTCAATGTACTCCAGTTTTGAAAGCTAGATACTATTAATTTTGTTTTTTGTTTTTTAAATATTTATTTTTTTGTGGGGTGGGGGAGAGAGAGGGAGAACAAGTAAGGGGGAGGGGCAGAGAGAGAGGAAGACACAAGAGTTTAAAGCAGGCTCTAGACTCTGAGCTGTCAGTGCAGAGCCTGATGTGGGGCTCGAGCTCATGAACCAACAGATCATGACCTGAGCGGAAATCAAGTCGGGTGCTTAACCGACTGAGCCACCCAGGTGCCCCTGGTTTTGATTTTTTTTCCCAGAAAGCCTCTCCCTGGGAAGACTAATTTGGCAGAAGGTGTACGTGCTGCTGCCTGATTGCTCCCCTCCCAGCAGTAGTGCTTCGAAAGTACCTGTGGTTTGTGACGGAGTTTGACAGGCTTTCGGGAAGGGTTAGTGCCTCTTGAACTGGGGAGGTTTCAAAATGAGCGTGGGCCTAAAAGGCTCCATAGAGGCCGGCAGTGGGACAGACAGAGCGGCTCAGAGGGAAAGGACAGAGCAGCTTTAATGTGCTAATGAGGGGAAGCCCAGATGCCAGCCGGATCAGAGGAGCTCTTTGTGACACTGGGTTCCCGGGGATGGCTGGAGTCTCTGTCCCTATCTGTATCCTGCTGTGGGCAGAAGAAACACTGTGCTCTCAGAGAGGGCCCTTTCCTCAACAGATAGCCTTACAGACTGCTCTGAACGCCTGTGGGTGGTGAGGGGCCTTGGAAAATCCCAGGGTCCCTCGACTGCTTGAAAACACGGAGGCTGTGAGGTGGGGGGGAGGTGTGTGTGGGAGGACAGAGGAAGGGTGGGGAGATCTGTTCTGGAGGGTGTGTGCAGTCCCAGAGAGCTAGGAAGGATATTTACAGCTTCACAAAATTAACTGTTGTCCCTCCAGTACTGCCAAGTTTGGTGAATGCACTCAAGCCAGTCAACAGGAGGTGATCTGTCCTTGAAAATAGTCAAGGTGGGGCGCCTGGGTGGCTCAGTCGGTTAAGCGTCCGACTTCGGCTCAGGTCATGATCTCGCGGTCCGTGAGTTCGAGCCCCGCGTCAGGCTCTGTGCTGACCGCTCAGAGCCTGGAGCCTGTTTCAGATTCTGTGTCTCCCTCTCTCTCTGACCCTCCCCCGTTCATGCTCTGTCTCTCTCTGTCTCAAAAATAAGTAAACGTTAAAAAAAAAAAAAAAAAGAAAGAAAATAGTCAAGGTAGTTTGTAGCTAGTTACGGAGTAAGTCTGAAACATTACACAACCAACCAAACAAAAACTACCACCATCACCCAATGAGTGCTGGAATGAAATTCATGGTCTTGTTACTTCATTCGGGGATGGCTCCAGAGTTGCTAGTGGGGAGGGGTTGGAAGCAGGGTCAGGGAACTTGTCTTGAAGCTGACTTTGCATAGCAAGAACACAGTATTTATAAAGATTGTGTGTATACTTGTACTGACCCCGTCTACTGGTGGAGTCACCCCTTAAGGCTGCCTCTAGATTTCATCATGATGTCTAGGGTTGTTGTCTCTGGAAATATGAGTCCCTAGATAAGACAGACCAATGAAATGAAGATGATCAATCCGTGGTATCTTGACCCTGTTATCTTTGCTACTTTTCCTTTCTGAATCTTTCTGGGATATATAAATATTTAATATAGTACAGTATATATATTATTTACCAAATAATGTATATTAGATATTATTTGTAATCAATCTTTGTCTATCCATCTGTCTGTTTTGCTCTGTTTTTTTTTCTGACACGCACACACACACACATGCACACACACACACACACAACTGATTGGTAGATGATAGTTTTCCATTTGTCTTCCTTATTTGAAAACAGCTCTTAGATTTCCTCACCATACTTTTTTTGGCTCAGAGTTGGTTCAAGAAGAATGTTTTATTTTTAACATGTTTTATTTTTATTTTGGAACCATACTGAATTGGTATCGACTAAGAAAATAAAAATATTCAGTGTGGAATTACCTATGAACTAGCTATATCTGAAAGTGTGAATGTACCTATAGAACAGCCACCCCATAAGGATTCTTCCCCACCTATCCCACATTTCCCTGAGTCATAGATGGTTTTATTACACTTCAGCTCCAGGTGATAATGAGTCTAGTGACTTGACTTTAAAATTTTACCTTTTTTTCCCTACTCTGATTCTAACAGTTTGTGTGATTTGTGTTTTTGAGGCAAAAATTTACCTTCTCCTCCTCCTCCTTGTCCTCTTCCTTCTTCTTGTCCTTTAAAAAAAATCCTTCTTTCCTTGACGCTTCCTGTTAATTTCCTGCTCCTAATGGGATACATGCATCTTGGATTGACCTTCCCTAGTGAAAGCTTGGTGTTCTTGATCCTATCAAGTATTATAGACAATGAGGTGCTTGCTTGCACTGGTTTTGGAAGATCAGTCATTTGCAACTCAAATGCTGATAAATGAACTCATTTGTGTCCAATTCAAAGAGGCCATAATTATTACTTCCCTAGCCCCCAAATTAATTGCAACCTGAGAGTCTGCCTTCAACGATGACAGAAGAAAAGCACTGTTTCAAGCATTTATAGCAATGAATATCAGATCGTTCGTTTTGGATATCAGTTTGTTAAAGAAAATGGTGGTTATGCAAAGTATGCAAATGGGAACGAATGCAGTATGGGCTGGTGCCCCAGGGCTGCAGTTTGTTTGGCTGTTGAGATACAGCAACAAAAAAAATTTTTTTATCGGATTGTCATCACCTGTTTCCCTCTGTCACAATTACAAAGCAGTTCATTGGCGTTAGGAACCTGAAGGTTCTCTTCCTTTTTGGTTGCAGCTGGAGAAGCGGGTAAAGGGCCGGAATGTATAGTGCACTCTTTTTCTAAAAAACGAATTTCCACAGGTTGATAGACTCTCCCACAAACTCTTCCAAATGGTGGTTGGGAAAGATAAGACATACAAGGAGCAAAGGATTTTTAAAGGTTTTTTTTAATGTTTATTTTTGAGAGAGAGAGAGAAAGAGAGAGAGAGAGAGAGAGAGCGCAACGTGGGTGGGGGGGGGGAGAGAGGGAGACAGGATCTGAAGCAGTCTCAACGCTGTCAGTGCAGAGCCCAATGCAGGGCTCGAACTCATGAACTAACTGTGAGATGAAGACCTGAGTGAAATCAGAGGCTTAGCCAACTGAGCCCCCCAGACGCCTTGACACAAAGGATTTTTAAAGTGAAACACATAAGAAAACGGATACAGGGTGGGAGGGAAGCCTTGCAGAGAATTGGCCTTGCATTTCTAATATTGCTCTGCTATTTTAACCATTAAAGTAATTGGCTTCATGAGGCATAGAATGTTGATTCCTGGCCCCTCTGAGGGAAATGTTAGCAAGTGAACAAAGGAAAAAAGCCACAGAAGACGTATGACATATTAATGAATCAAAGTCACCCTCATTCCATGTCAAAATCTCCATTTTGGTGAATTACTAACTTTCTCTCTGGAGCTGTTTTGATCTTAGGAAATGAATAAAGTAAAGCGATGAATGGAATCATAAAAACCTGATCCTCAGTTTTGAGTCACTACCAGGCAGAGCTATAGGCTAGCTATACACTACAATCTAAAGAGAGGGGCACCTGGGTGGCTCAGTCGGTTGAGCATCCGATTCTTGATTTCGGTTCAGGTCATGTTCCCAGGGTTCCCAGGGTCATGGGATCGAGCTCTGAGTGCAAAGAGCAGTAGGTTCTGCACTGAGTGTGAAGCCTGCTTGGTTGGGATTCTCTCTCCCTCTGCCCCTCTCCTACTTGTGCTCTTTCTCTTTCTATTAAAAAAAAAAAGGCTGTGACATAGAAGCTTGTTTATGAGACATAACTATTCTTCAACCAAAACACAAAGGCACCTATGCATCTGAAGACCTTGACATCCACCCCCCAACCCCCAAGTCTGGGTTAGATGCCTCATTCCAGTTACAGGCTATTTTATATCATTTACGGTCTACATTCTTTATGTGTCTGAACCCTCCCAGCGGTTAAATCTATGAGGGTGTTCTCTACCCAACATCTTACATAGAACCTGGCATAAAGTTAAGTGCTCAATAAATATTTGTTGAATGAAGGGGCAAATGACCTGCTAGAAGCCCTTTCAAGAGAGGTATTATTTTATGTTCTCTAATTTTTAGTTTCTCAAATAATGTATGTGGTAGTGCCTGGCACAGAGTAGGTACTCAATGAATTTTAGTTTTAGTTTTTTTCAAATTGATCTATGGAGAAGTAGGGGATATAAAAAAGTATAGAGAGATAATTTGAGTGGTTCCAGAGTTAGGAAAATACTGAAGTGCACTGCCTAAGTCCTACTCATACTTTAAAACTCAACATACGTGTCTATCTACCCACTGTTTCCGTAAAATTTTCAATTCCATCTGCCAAGAAATTTCCGTTGGGATAATCAGTTGTAGAAATAAAAACAGAAGTCACTTAAAGCTTGTTATAGACAGCAGAAATTGAGAAGAGGGCTACTTGCTTATTTCAGTATCTTAGCGCTCTGATCTCAGAGACCTCAGTTTCTTTCCTGCTCACAAGTTGTGTTGAGGACTAAAAGATTTTATATCTATATACATAGATGTATACAGCTATCTGTCTATCTATCTATCTATCCATCTATCTATCTATCTCGTGCACTTAGAACAGCATCTGACATAGAGAAAGTCCTACTCAAACTTATTTTATTATTATTATCATTACCGGCAGGTATAAAGCCTGGTGAAAAATGGGAAAGAAGGAACCGATTACCAAGAAAACTACATGAGAGTAGTAGAGCCCATGCCTGGCTGGTTTAGTGCTTTCCGCTCTGTGCTCCACATACTCCTTGAATTTAATATATGTTGATAATAATTGTTTGATGAATTAATGGTGTATTTTCAGTGGTCTGGGGAAGGAATGGTAAGAGGGTTATATGGTAGTTAGAAGTCCTAGCTCAAAGTAAGCCAGGAGATAGGAGAACGACATTTCTTATGCCTGGTCCTAAATATTTTCCTAAGCAATTCCTACCAGTCAGAAATTAATTTGAGATAAATTTCTTCTTCAAATACATCACCCTGGGAAAATTAAACAAGATTAGATTTATATCCTTTGCATGTCTGCTGCAAGGAAAACAAAGTCCTAAGTGTGGTTCGGAGATGCAAACACATAAGGTTAGGTCTCTGCTCTCAAGCATATTTTAATCTAGTTAATCAGTTATTATTTTAGTCAATCAGTTAGACTGCTTTTCCCTTAAGAGCTGAAATCAGTCACAAGGAAGGGTGGGAACATTGCTTGAAGGCGTCTTTGGAACATGGGACATGGGACATGAGAGAAGGTCTGGTTGGGTTTTTTATAGTGTGGGAAGTTGTACCACTAGAGAGCTATAAGTATTTTTGGTTGGAGGAGATCAACTTTGCTGCCTTTGGAATATGTCCAGTGCTCTCCACCGGTGAGATCAAACATCACCTTCCCAGATTTTCAGAGGCATACTGGTCAATAAATGCATGTATCTATGAGATATGAGAATGTATCTATGCAACAGCTATGAGAATTTTGACAGGTCATTTGAAATCCATGGTCACTAAATCCCAGTACAACTCTTTTGGTGCATGGTTATACATGACAATAAAACCCAAAACCTTGTGACAAATCAAATGAAGTTTATTTTTAAAGCTATATAATATATATATATATACACACACACACACACACACACACATATATTTACATATGTATATATATAGCTATATATATGTTTGTATTATATATAATAATATATAATATATTAGAAAATATATGTATCTATATGTATATTTAAATATATATATATGGGTATATATATATATATATATTGCCTTTCTTCTTTGTCTGCTGATACCTCAGAATAAAATGACAGTCCAGTCATTTCAAGAGTGGTTCATATGTGCTGTGTCCTCGGGGCAAAGAGCCCACATAGTTAAGTTAAATATCTTGTGTGCTAGATTAGAGTTCCAACCAAAGAATTCTTTGTTACCTCAGTGTATTTAGACAAACCCTGCAAAGGGGGACTCAGGATAACTTGATAAGTTATCTGCCCTGGAATAGAATGGAAATTAGTGTAGTATTTTTTCTAAAAGTGTCAGTTATCTAAGTTGGCTTTTAAATTTCTGCCCCAGAACACACAAATGTGACACACTGGAGAGCAATACAGGGCTGGAAGGTTACTACCTGTAACAGCCTTTCTTTTCCTCTTTCCAGCCTTTGTTGCATCACTAAGATGGGATGTTTTATCCACTATGGGGTGATGAAACTTCTGCTTTATGACATTATCGAAGATGTGCGTACATAAAGAAGAGTAATGAAGTCATTTGGCTTACATTTTTGATACCATTTGTATTGCCTCTGTGCAGGGTTGAGTGAAGCAGTTTCTCTAGCTGCTGTAAGCAATAAACCTCTAACTGTTAAATGCTGACTCAACATAAGCGTGTTGGCAGAAGAACATGATTAACTTGAAGAGAAGCTAGTGTCAGCAAGAAGAAATACAACCACACATCCAAAAGGAATATGGAGTATTTACATGTGACATCTTCGGGAGCCATTGCAAATAGAAAGAGAAATATAGTTGTGTTACGTGGAAATAAGTGTAGTCTTTTGCTTCTGTCCTTGGTATTGCATATTTTGTCCTCCGTAGTCTCTTGTTGGTTCCATCACTACTGCATCCATTTTTGCCCCAGATGGTTCTGATAAGCCAACTAGTTCTTGGCATTCTTCTGGACTCGGGAGCTGGCATATTGTCGTCAGTCTTCGGGCAGGCATAGGTCCCAGGTTGGCTCAATCATATTGAAAGGAAGTACTTACATTTGATGGTGAGGGGGAGAGATTTCTCTTTCTCTGTTGGATTTGATCAAGGAAACATCTGTTTTACCACTGGCTGTTACTGTCAGCCACCTTATGACCATAAAGGAAACCAGCCTTCAGATGTCACTGATGCTGAGGACAACATAGTAGAGACAGGAAAAGTTCCTGGATCCTTGAAGATAGTATTGAGCAACTGACTGACTGACGTGCCACACGCTCAGAATTTGCTCTATCACTGGACTTCCATTATATGGCATAATAAATATTCTAACTGCTTAGGCCAGGTTAAGTTGAAATTTGCTTTACTTGCAGTTGAGGGCTTCCTTAACTGATACACATTTCTCTCACTTTGCCCTTAAACTGACAACTTTATATGAAGAACAGCCAGGGCCTTTTCATCTCTTTCAGTATGGACACATGCACCAAGGAAGTGCAGAGGCAGTTTGCCCCAGTGTGTGGTGCGGAGGGTTAGTTTTCCAGGGTGCATTTGCACAGAGAGTAGAAAGAATGGGCTTCTGTGCCTGGTAGATGTCATGGATATCCACACCAGGCACCTTTGATAATCTGAACTGGCCTGGATGAGACAAATACATTGAGGAGATTGGAGTACAGGATGATAGACCCTCCCACCACATCATCCATTTGTTCATTTGTGTGATCATTTATTTTGAGCCTGCTTTGTGCCTGGCTGGTGTGAGGCACCAAGTGTAGGAAAGATCTCACAGAACAGTGGAGAACCATGGAATGCCTGATATGAGGGATTGGAGATGGCATCTGAGCATGTGACAGCTAACCTGGCAACTGGAGGGTGAGGACGACTTAACTAGAATAAGGAGAGGAGTGTGTGTGTGTGTGTGTGTGTGTGTGTGTGT
This sequence comes from Lynx canadensis, assembly GCF_007474595.2. Taxonomy (NCBI): domain Eukaryota; kingdom Metazoa; phylum Chordata; class Mammalia; order Carnivora; family Felidae; genus Lynx; species Lynx canadensis. The sequence goes on from NC_044307.1 coordinate 106,937,751, forward strand.
GTGTGTGTCTGTGTGTGTCTGTGTGTGTCTGTGTGAGTTTGAGTGGCAGGGAATGTGTTTTAGACAAAGGAAACACATCAGAAGACTGTGGGGGTGGACGCATGGTGCATTCTGGGGAATGGAAGCGGTTCAGATGGCTGTGGCTCCCTGTGTGAGGGAGGGAGATGTTAGAGGCTGGCAGAGTAGGCGGGGGTCAGATGAGGTAGGGCTTTGGAAGCTTGTTCAGTGTGTGTGCTTTATCTTAAGAGCACTGAATAGTATTGAGGCTCTAAGCAGAAGAATGCCATGGCCAATTTTCGTTTTCACAAGCTCTGGCTTCCTGTAGTATAAACAGTGAGTTGAGTGCAGCTGGATGGTTACAAGGAGCCCAGCCAGGAGACAGATGCAGAGGAGAAATGGCAAGGTGTGATGCATTCCTAACTTCTCCTTTCTGAAGCCATGGGTCTTGATTATAATTGCTACTTAAGAGAAAGGTGAATTGGGTTTATGGTGGTCAGTGTTTGATTTTCTTTGGTGTAACAGTGGCACGACCTCAGGCAAGTTACTTGAACTCTCTGAGTTTTGGTTTCATCAACTGTGCAGTTACAAAAACACCTACCTCAGAGGGTCATTGTGGAGAATTAAATAAGATAATATATTTATAGTTCTTGCTGCCATGCCTGAAACATGTTAGCCATTATAATTATTCATACGCAGCCTGATAAATATGTAAGAAGAGGGGTAAGAACAGAAGCAGAAGAAGAGTTAGTTTGGGAGTTGAGAGTAACACGAACACCATACTTTCTTTGGGAGCAGGACTTGTATTTATTGTACAGGCAGGAAATTTCCAGTAATACTTGCTCTTGGAAGGCAAAAAATAGAAATCACGACAAAAATGACAATAGAAGGTGTGCTTCATTTTGGCTAAGGAGAAGAGGAGAGAAGAGATGTTGAGCTCACAGGGCAGGGAGAGGAGGAGGCCTGGCCCTGAGAGATGCTGGGAGCAAGGGCTTCCAGAACCTGTGGCTTCCCTGCAGTGACAGCCTTCTTCAGAGACATACTTGGAAGCCCTGGATGAAAGCAGGAAACAGGTGTATTTGTTTTAGGGCAGGGGCTTTTGTTTGTTTTTTAAATCATGTAGAGCAGCTGTCATATAGGAGATACTGTATTCAACAAATATTTGTTGAATGAATGAATATGAGGAGATGCACACGCTTCTGCCAAGCTTTGAGTTCTGGGGTCAGAATTTCTGCCTAAGGCATAGGTGCACGCTGGGTTGGGTTCCCTTCATTTGCCACCTACAAAGCAGCCTTGTATTTCTCTTGCAATTAATAGAGAAACTAATTAGAGAAGCTAATCAATGGCTGATGAACTGATTCATGCAGATAGATTTCTCAAGCCAGAGTTTGAAAGAAAAGAATGGATTCTTTCCTTGGGCGATGTAGGCAGCTATTTTTAGTCAGCAGGTGTTGCAGCTTTTAAGAGGCATTTGGCAGGGTTTCCTTCTACTTCCATTTCATCCAAAATATGTTACTTTCATCCTTTTCATTCCAGAAACATGCTGCTTTATGAGTGTTTACTGAGTAGAAAAGGGGATTGTGGGAAAGAATAATCAAGAAAAAATATATGAAGTGCTTTGCATGGAACCTGGCTCCATAGTAAATGGGCAGTAAATAAGAGAGGAGATGGAAATGCCATTCAGAGAGCGTGGGTGGAGGAAGGATGGCTGGTAGACGGTGCTCTCTGCTGAACATGGAGGAGGTTTCTTTGCATCACTGGAGATAATGCGTTGCTTTCGGCTTTCTTAGTCTGGATCAATTTCTGTACCCAGAGCCTTGGATTATAATTTAAGATGTCAATACTTATTACTCAGGAAAGGGCCAATCAGTTTTCTTTGTGCATTGGTTAAAAACAAATCCCCTCCAAATCAATGGGCTAAAAAATACAACAACTTAATGCTTCACACAGTTCTGAGATGAGAACTGGGCCTCCAGAACAGTTCTCTCCTATGATAAATTTCTAATCACACATGAGATTTGTGCCAGAGACTGATAAAGTGTAAGCCACAAATAGTAGTTTGCTCTATGTGCATATGTTCCACTGTGAGATGCCATACTTAGGTCTTGGATGAAGATAGCCTAGAAATGTCTTGCTTCTTGGAGAACAGTTGTGAAAGTCAATCAAATATAAATATATAAGATATAAGATATATAATAAAAAGTATTTTAATACATTTCTATATATTATAAATATAAATAAATATTTGTGTTTTGTACATATATGCATATATATTATATATATGTTTATGTAAAAATAAATATGTATATATGTGTATGTATGTGTGTGTGCTGTGCATATATATAGGCACATATATATAGAGAGAGAGACAGAGAGACAGAGACAGAGAGAGAGAGAGAGAGAGAGAGACAGGGAAAATTTATTTTAAAAAATCAGCTCATGCAATTGTAGGGGCAGGCAAGTCCAAAATCTCTAGGGCAGTACAGCAGGCTGGAAATTCAGACATATCTGCTACAGTCTTTAGGCAAAATTATTTTTCCAAGAAATCTCAGTTTTGGCTCTTAAAGCCTTCAGTTGATTAGATGAGACCCACCCTTTATATTTTTTTAATTAATTAATTAATTATTAAGTTTACATCCAAGTTAGTTAGCATATACTGCAATAATGATTTCAGGAGTAGAATCCGGTGATTCATTCCCTACATGATACCCAGTGCTCATCCCAGCAGGTGTCTTCCTTAATGCCTCTTGCCCATTTAGCCCATCCCCCCACCCACAACCCCTCCAGCAACCCTCAATTCGGTCTCCCTATTTAAGAGTCTCTTATGTTGCCTCCCCTGCTCCGTTTTTATATTATTTTTGCTTCCCTTCCCTTATGTTCATTTGTTTTGTATCTTAAATTCCAACTATGAGTGAAGTCATATGGTATTTGTCTTTCTCTGACCGACTAATTTCACTTAGCATAATACACTCTAGTTCCATCCATGTTGTTGCAGATGGCAAGATTTCATTCTTTTTGATTAGCGAGTAATACTACATTGTGTGTGTATATATATATATATATATATATATATATATATATACCATATCTTCTTCATCCATTCATCTGTCAATGGGCATTTGGGCTCTTTCCATACTTTGGCTATTGTCAATAGTGCTGCTATAAACATAGGGGTGTATGTGCCCCTTTGAAACAGCACACCTGTATCCTTTGGATAAATACCTAGTAGTGCAATTGCTGGGTCATAGGGTAGTTCTATTTTTAATTTTTTGAGGAACCTCCATACTGTTTTCAGAATGGCTGCGCTGGTTTGCATTCCCACCAGCAGTGCAAAAGGGTCCCTCTTTCTCCGCATCCTCGCCAACATCTGTCAGTTGCCTGAGTTGTTAACTTTAGTCATTCTGAGAGGTGTGAGGTGGTATCTCATTATGGTTTTGATTTGTATTTCCCTGATGATGAGTGATGTTGAGCATCTTTTCATGTGCCTGTTAGCCACCTGCATATCTTCTTTGGAAAAGTGTCTATTCATGTCTTTTGTCCATTTCTTCACTGGATTGTTTTTTGGGTATTGAGTTTGATAAGTTTTGTATAGATTTTGGATACTAACTCTTTATCTGATATGTCATTTGCAGATATCTTCTCCCATTCTGTCGGTTGCCTTTTAGTTTTGCTGATTGTTTTCTTCACCATGCGGAAGCTTTTTATTTTGATGGGGTCCCAGCAGTTCATTTTTGCTTTTGTTTCCCTTGCTTCTGGAGACATGTTGAGTAAGAAGTTGCTGCAGCCGAGGTCAAAGAGGTTTTTGCCGTTTCTCTTGGAGGATTTTGATGGCTTCCTGTCTTACATTTAGGTCTTTCATCCATTTTGAGTTTATTTTTGTGTATAGTGTAAGAAAATAGTCCGGGTTCATTCTTCTGCATGTTGCTATCCAGTTTTCCCAACACCATTTGCTGAAGAGATTCTTTTTTTCCACTGGATACTCTTTCCTGCTTTGTCAAAGATTAGTTGGCCATATATGTTTCTGGGTCCATTTCTGGGTTCTCTGTTCTGTTCCATTGATCTATGTGTCTGTTTTTGTGCCAGTACCATACTGTCTTGATGATTACAGCTTTGGAATATATTTTGAAGTCCAGAATTGTGATGCCTCCAGCTTTGTTTTTCTTTTTAAGGATTGCTTTGGCTATTCGGGATCTTTTCTGGTTCCATGCGAATTTTAGAATTGTTTGTTCTAGCTCTGTGAAGAATGCTGGTGTTATTTTGATAGGGATTGAACTAAATATATAGATTGCTTTGGATAGTGTCAACATTTTGAACAATATTTATTTTTCCAATCCATGAGCATGGAATATTTTTCCATTTTTTTGTGTGTCTTCTTCAGTTTCTATCATGAGATTTCTATAGTTTTCACCTCTTTGGTCAGTCTTATTCCTAGGTATTTTATGGTTTTTGGTGCAATTGTAAATGGGATCGATTCCTTGATTTCTCTTTCTGTTGTTTCATTATTCATAGAAATGCAACCAGTTTCTGTGCATTGATTTTATATCCTACTACTTTGCTGAATTCATGAATCAGTTCTAGCAGGGTTTTTGTTTTGTTTTTGTTTTTTTGTGGAATCTTTCGGGTTTTCCCTATAGAGAGAGTATCATGTCATCTGCAAAGAGTGAATATTTTACTTCTTCCTTGCCAATTTGGATGTCTTTAATTTCTTTGTGTTGTCTGATTGTTGAGGCTAGGACTTCCAATACTATATTGGATAACAGTGTTGAGAGTGGACATCCCTGTCGTGTTCCTGACCTTAGGGGGAAAGCTCAATTTTTCTCCATTGAGGATGATATTAGTGGTGGGTCTTTCATGGCTTTTATGATCTTGAGGTGTGATCCTTCTATCCCTACTTTCTTGAGGGTTTTTTTTTTCAAGAAAAGATGCTATATTTTATCAAATGCTTTCTCTGTATCTATTGAGAGGATCATGTGATTCCTGTCCTTTCTTATATTAATGTGATGTATCACATTGATTTGCAGATATTGAACCAGCCCTGCATCCCAGGTATAAATCCCACTTGATCATGGTGAATATTTCTTTTAGTGTACTGTTGGATCCAGTTGGCTAGTGTCTTGTTGAGAATTTTTGCATCCATGTTCATCAGGGAAATTGGTCTGTAGTTCTCCTTTTTAGTGGTGTCTTTGTCTGGTTTTGGAATAAAGGTAATTCCGGCCTCGTAGAATGAATTTAGAAGTTTTCCTTCCATTTCTATTTTTTGGAACAGCTTCAAAAGAATAGGTGTTAACTCTTCTTTAAATGTTAGGTAGAATTCCCTTGGAAAGCCATCTGTCCCTGGACTCTTATTTTTTGGGTTTTTTTTTTTTATGTTACTAATTCAGTTTCTTTACTGATTATGCATCTGTTCAAATTTTCTATGTCTTCCCGTTTCAGTTTTGGTAGGTTATATGTTTCTAGGAATTTGCTTATCTCTTCCAGATTGCCCAATTTATTGCCATATAATTGCTGATAATATTCTCTTATTATTGTTTGTATTTCTGCAGTGTTGGTTGTGATCTCTCCTCTTTCATCCTTGATTTTATTTATTTGGGTCCTTTCCTTTTTCTTCTTGATCAGACTAGCTAGAGGTTTATCAATTTTGTTAATTTTTTCAAAGAACCGGCTCCTGGTTTCATTGATCTGTTCTACTGTTTTTTTTTTTTTTCAATAGCATTGATTTCTGCTCTAATCTTTATTATTTCCTGTCTTCTGCTGGTTTTGGGTTTTATTTGCTGTTCTTTTTCCAACTCTTTAAGATGTAAGGGCAGGGAAATACAAATCAAAACCAGACTCAGATATCACCTCACGCCAGTCAGAGTGGCCAAAATGAACAATTCAGGAGACTATAGATGCTGGAGAGGATGTGGAGAAATGGGAACCCTCTTGCACTGTTGGTGGGAATGCAAATTGGTGCAGCCACTCTGGAAAACAGTGTGGAGGTTCCTCGAAAAATTAAAAATAGACCTACTCTATGACCCAGCAATAGCACTGCTAGGAATTTACCCAAGGGATACAGGAGTACTGATGCATAGGGGCACTTGTACCCCAATGTTTATAGCAGCACTCTCAACAATAGCCAAATTATGGAAAGAGCCTAAATGTCCATCAACTGATGAATGGATAAAGAAATTGTGGTTTATATACACAATGGAGTACTACGTGGCAATGAGAATGAATGAAATATGGCCTTTTGTAGCAACGTGGATGGAACTGGAGAGTGTGATGCTAAGTGAAATAAGCCATACAGAGAAAGACAGATACCATATGTTTTCACTCTTATGTGGATCCTGAGAAACTTAACAGAAACCCATGGGGGAGGGGAAGGAAAAAAAAAAAAGAGGTTAGAGTGGGAGAGAGCCAAAGCATAAGAGACTGTTAAAAACTGAGAACAAACTGAGGGTTGATGGGGGGTGGGAGGGAGGGGAGGGTGGGTGATGGGTATTGATGAGGACACCTTTTGCGATGAGCACTGGGTGTTGTATGGAAACCAATTTGACAATAAATTTCATAAAAAAAAAGATGTAAGGTTAGGTTATATATCTCAGACCTTTCTTCCTTCTTTAGAAAGGCCTGGATTACTATATGCTTTCCTCTTATGACCACCTTTGCTGCATCCCAGAGGTTTTGGGCTTTAGTGTTATCATTTTCATTGCCTTCCATGTACTTTTTAAATTCCTCTTTAATTTCTTGGTTAACCCATTCATTCTTTAGTAGGATGTTCTTTAATCTCCAAGTATTCATTGTTTTTCCAATTTTTTTCTTGTGGTTGATTTCGAGTTTCATAGTGTTGTGGTCTAAAAATATGCACGGTATGATCTTGATCTTTCTGAACTTCTTGAGGGCTGATTTGTGTCCCAGTATGTGATCTATTCTGGAGAATGTTCCATGTGCACTTGAGAAGAATGTGTATTCCTTTGCTTTAGGATGAAATGTTCTGAATATTATCTGTTAAGTCCATCTGGTCCAGTGTGTCATTCAGAGCCATTGTTTCCATGTTAATTTTCTGTTTAGATAATCTGTCCATTGTTGTAAGTGGGGTGTTGAAGTCCCCTACTATTTTGGTAGTATTATCAATGAGTTTATTTATGTTTGTAATTAATTGATTTATATATTTAGGTGTTTCATGTTGGGGGCATAAATGTTTACAATTGTTAGATCTGCTTGATGGATAGACCCTTTAATTATGATATAATGCCCTTCTTCATCTCTCGTTGCAGTCTTTATTTTAAAATCTAGAGTGTCTGCTGTAGGTATAGCTACTCTGGCTTTCTTTTGGTGACCATTAGCATGATAGATGGTTCTCCATGCCCTTACTTTCAATCTGAAGGTGCCTTTAGGTCTAAAGTGTGAGACCCACCCTTATTATTAAGGGTAATCAACTTAAAGTCAACTGATTGTAAATATCAATCACATCTATAAATACATTGATAGCAGCGTCCAGAATGGTGCTGGGCACGATAACATAGCTGAGCTGACATGTAAAAGTTAATTTTACACAGTTATGTCACAGTGATGGTGATGATGATGGTGATAGTGATGTTTGTAGCCCTCAGGTGTCTTGGCATTGCCGTGTATCAGTCACGTGCCAGGTGCCTTACATCTCTTATCCTGTTCAATCCTCTGAAACCTTCATCTCCATTTTATTTTGTTTTTTATTTTTTTAAAATGTTTGTTTATTTTTGAGACAGAGAGAGAAACAGAGCACAAGTGGGGGAGGGGCAGAGAGAGAGAGAGAGAGAGGGAGAGAGACAGAATCTGAAGCAGGCTCCAGGCTCTGAGCTGTCAGTACAGAGCCTGATGCAGGGCTTGAAACCATGAACTTGTGAGAGCATGATCTGAGCTGAAGTCAGACGCTTAACTGACCAAGCCACCTAGGCACCCCTTCATCTGTATTTTATTTTATTTATTTTATTTTATTTTATTTTATTTTATTTTATTTTAATTTTATTTAATTTTATTTAAAATTTTTAATGTTTATTTATTTTTGAGAGAAAGAGACAGAGTGCAAGCAGGGGAGGGGCAATGAGAGGGAGTCACAGAATCTGAAGCAGGTTCCAGGCTCTGAGCTGTCAACACAGAGCCTGACGTGGGCTCAAACTCATGAACTGCATGACCTGAGCCGAAGTCGGACCCTTACCTGAATGGGCCACGCTGGCACCCCCATCTCCATTTTAAAGATGAAGCTATTGAGTCGGAAAGGTTGCAAATTGCTTTAAGTCACATAGACCCTGAGTAACATTGCTGGAGCTTGGTTCTGAAGCCTGCGCTATTATGTGGCATTGTGTACAACAGATATTAATTGATACCACTCTGTTTCCTCCTGGTGACAGAAACCTAACTCAAGCTGGGATGCAGTTTATTGTCTCATGTGTTGGGGAAGGCAACGGTGAACTAGCTTTAGGCACAGCTGGATCCAGGGGCTGAAAGGATGTGGTCAGGACTCTGCCTTTTGCTCCATCACTTGGTTCTTTTTAATTCCTTTTAGTTTTATTCTATAGAGAGGCCTTCACCATGAGGAAGGCAGGATTTATATCTTCTGACTCGGCAAGCACAGTAGACAGGAACTTTGCTTTTTTATAGCCTTATAGTAATTCCAGAGAATGACTTTGGCCTGGTTTGGGTTATGTACTTATTCCTGGTCTAGTTCCTAGGTCCAAAACATGCAGCTCTGTAGTTGGGACTGCCTGCTCTGACTCTTGGTTGGAAGGCATCGTGATGGAAGGCCACACTAGAACCAGTGGAATGAAGGAGGGCACTGCCGTACTGAAACCTCCTGTCACTGACAGTTCCTCGTGGACATTTCCTCGGAAAGGAAACTCTCCCCAGACCCTCCTTGGACTGGACTGTGTGTGACAGTTTTATGTTACCCAGTGATAGAAGTTCCTTGAAGCCATTTTTGTGGGAACACTGTTTTTAGTGCCTTGGCGTATTTGAAAGGAAAGCCAGCTCTAACCTATATAGAATTGAAATATAGAAGTTTTAATTTTTTTTTCTGTGATCTGAAGCACAGGACCTAAGCAAACTTCTTTTCTAAGCTTTAATCCTAAATTAGCTTCTGAGTAGATACCCAAACATCAAAGGCTTTGGGAATGTAATGGTGCAACCTAATGCTCATGTCCCTTCATCCTTTCTAACTGAAAATCACAGACTACCTTGAAATATGGTTGTTTGTATTCCAATCTGATCTTTCTTCGATTGTGGGTGATTAGGGGGCAATCTTATTTCTTTTAGTAACTCTACAGTTCCCGGCACAGATTTCTGTCACGGTGAGCACTCAGTAAGTACTTCTGAGCAAGTGAATGAATCTGAGTCATTATGGAGTAAAATAATCCCTTGTGTGCTGCACTCGGAGTTTTCTGGGGTAAGTTTTTAAAGGAGCATAGCACAGAACAGTGGTTAAGGGCAGTGGTCTGGGTCAGACTGCCTGCATTTGAATCCTTTACCCTGTCTTTTTGCAAACCTCCATACCCCATCTATCAAATAGAGATTATGATAGTATTGACTGCACAGAGATCTTATGAGGATCTATCGTAAGCACTTGGTCCATGGTTAGTATTCAGTAAAAGTTAGCTAATAGAACTATCATTATTTGGTTGTTTTTGATGCTAGGAGGTCACCAGGCCTTGTTTGAGCCTGCAAGCATTTGATTTGTTATGCTCGTAGTGGTGCCTCTGTCACATCAGAGCTTAAGTCTATTCTTGCTTGTGTTGCAAAACAAAGAAGTATCTTTCAAATCATAGCTTTCTCTTCCTCTTCTATTAAGAACAGTACTAGGGTTTGCACAAATAAAGCTGTAACAAAAACAAACGCACAATCAAAGAAGACTAGTGTACAGATGGTTGTTGTCTACGAGTCCCAGTCTCAGAAATTTAGCATGGGAAAGCTGCAGCTGGTTTGTTTGGTGATGCCCAAGGACACTCCTCCTCAAATTGCCAGATCTATTTTCACGGTGAATGTGTCCCATTTCTAAGTTAATGGTCGACTACTGGCTTTAAGTCTGTCAGGTTTACCCATGTATGATTCAGTCACTGCCTGGTACATCATTTAATTATCTTTGCGCCCAAAATGGGTCTGAGTCACCCAAAGGGTTTTTCACCTTGCAGGTAGGTGGAGTGAGTCCTAAGGGTGAATTATCTTCTTAATTGTTGCTATTGGTTTCTGAGAAACTATGGATAAAGAGGTGCCTCCAGATCAAGGTGGGCAAATACCCTTATTGTTTTTTACTATTGCTGCCTAATGCAGTTTCAAATTTTTTTCAGCTATTATTATCTTCACTGTTTCACAGTGAAGGAAACCAAAGAAAAAAAAAGTTTAAGATAACAGAGCAAGTAGCCAAGCTAAGATTTGAATTCAGTTGGCTTTAGAGTCTGTTATCTTAACCTCCATACTACCTACAAATATGTCAAAAAAGAACACCTTTTAAAGCCTCTTGTGGTCTCTACCCCAAAAAATTAACTTTCTGTACCCAAATCCAAGATGAAAAATGCTAAGTGAACCAAATCTCAGACAGGTTGAGGATTTTCTTCTCGCAAAACCAAGACATTCAAATCCTTCATTTCTAAAAACTCATTTTGTGGTATAACTTGGTGCTGTGTGAACTGTGTCTTTTCAAGGATTATATGAAGTTTTGGGGAAATGAATATCATTGGGACTTTCAGAAACTAGAGTAACTTGATGTTCGGTCCACGTTTACTCTGGAGGCAGTTGGAAATGAGGACTTGAGAAGGCCCTTCTGAATGTATGTGATCCAGATTCCTGGGCTGGGCAAGCCAGTAGTTTTCCTGTGGCCCATCATCCTCTGCACTTATTCTCTGTAGCCTCCCTGCTGGGCTTCTCAGAAGGTGCTGCTCTGAAAGCTTGTGGTAACAAAACCAATTTCTGATGATTTCACTCAAGCTCTAAGGACAAGCTTAGAATTTGTTTGATTTCTGCCTTTCGTGCTTCATAACTAGGAATTGCATAGACTTCTCCTGATCCTTGTGAAATGAATATGATGCATTATTTAGATATGTCACAGATGGGACTAGAGCACTTATAATGATAGTCAATCCTTCTCTCCTTCCACTCGCCACGCCTCATAAGGCCCCATGGACGTGATACACTGTTAGGACTTATAAACCTTGTGTATTTATATCTGAGGTCATTTCTCCGTGCATACTATAGTCAGTATTTAGACTTCTTTTCTTCTCATTTTTCTCCCTTTCAACAAAAGCAAGCCCTATGAAGCACTCCAAATTATATTGTTTAGAGTAGCAAATTATCTTTAAAACATAATACTTAAGGGCCTCTCCTCTTCTTTTAAGCATGTATTTTTTTTTTAAAAGAAGGTATATCACACTCACAATATTTCTGAGTAAGCATAGATGTCTTGTGATATAGTGGTTGCCATGGTAATTAATCACCTCCTAAAAAGAATAGTGGAGAATATAAATCCATGTAAATTACTCAGAACACTAGTTAGAACAGCCCCCTGGGCACCTCACTTTATGAGGAATTTCAGAAAAAAAAAGAAAAAAGGATGTTTTCCTCTTTTTTCTTTCATGGAAAGAGGGATAGAGAAAGCTGCTTTTGTGCTCTGATGGCCTGGCCCTTCCCTTCCATTGGCGGGTGCCAGAAGGTTGCAGAGCAGGAAGGCAGTCACTCTAGCTGACAGAGAGGGCTCTTGTGATAACAAATTGCAAAATACACACGGGCATGGTGGGGTCCATGACTTTATGAATATTCTGCTTTCAGATTCTAAATCGCCTGTGCACTTTCTAGGACCTCGTGAGAACTCAGAGCTCAGTGCTCACTCCTTTGGCTGATGTTTTTCTGCTTGTCTTGACCTAGGTCTTCTTTCACATTGAAGTGGAATTTGCCACTGACTTCTATTCAATATGGATAACAGAAGTGGAAATTAGTTTAAAGGTTGACTGTTGAGCGGGGGCCTGCTGAGACAGAGCAAGGCATTGTGGAGGAACATTCTTTAACTACAGGAAAAGGGCTCAAAGGAGAGTGAGCAGCTAAGGGGTGATTTCCAAAATTTCAACAATGATGAGCAGTGCCATCTGCTCATAGGATAGGGTTTGCTTTTTCACCTTGCTTCTTGTAGGTTGAAACCCGTAGCTTCCAATCCTTTTAGAGACAGCCTTCCTTCAGAGGTGTTGGTGCAATTTGGTGTGGCAGGTATAGAGCCATTCCTGACTGAAAGGATTTTTTATAGAAAGGCCAATGGAAACAAGTGAATATGGTGGAGGCATTTTTGACTAGGATGATTCAAGGAATCCTATTAAGAAGATATTCTGGGGGCGCCTGGGTGGCGCAGTCGGTTAAGCGTCCGACTTCAGCCAGGTCACGATCTCGCGGTCCGTGAGTTCGAGCCCCGCGTCGGGCTCTGGGCTGATGGCTCGGAGCCTGGAGCCTGTTTCCGATTCTGTGTCTCCTTCTCTCTCTGCCCCTCCCCCGTTCATGCTCTGTCTCTCTCTGTCCCAAAAATAAATAAAAAACGTTGAAAAAAAAAAAAAAAGATATTCTGTGACAATATTGGGAAGAGAAATTTTGATTAAGGAATATCTGATAACTATTAAAGATACACTTAAAAAATAGATTAATAGTCATGAAAGGAAACCTCAATACTTCATGTGTAGGTTTACCTCACTTTATGGAAGGTATTTTTTTTAATATAATTTATTGTCAAGTTAGCTAACATATAGTGTAGATTGGTAGATTACTGTGATTCATCGCTTACATACAACACCCAGTGTTCATCCCAACATGTGCCTTCCTCAATGCCCAGCACCCTTTCCCCACTCAGGCCCCGCCCCCACCCCGCCACCCATCAACCCTCAGATTGTTCTCCACATTTAAGAGTCTCTTATGGTTTGCCTCCCTCTCAGTTTGAAACCATTTCTTTCCCCCATTGTCCTCTGTTAAGTTTATCAAGTTCCACATATGAGTAAAAACATGATATCTGTCTTTCTCTGACTGACTTATTTCACTTAGCATAATACCCTCCAGTTCCATCCATGTTGTTGCAAATGGCAGGATTTCATTCTTTTCTCATTGCCGAGTAGTATTCCATTGTATATATAACCACATCTTCTTTATCCATTCATCAATTGATGGACATTTGGGCTCTTTCCTTAATTTGGCTATTGTTGAAAGTGCTGCTGTAAACGTTGGGGTACATGTGCCCCTATGAATCAGTACTCCTGTATCCTTTGGATAAATTCCTAGTAGTGCTATTGCACTACTAGGGTAGTTCTATTTTTAATTTTTTGAGGAATCTCCACACTGTTTTCCAGAGTGGCTGCACCAGCTTGCATTCCCACCGACAGTGCAAGAGGGTTCCCATTTCTCCACATCCTCACCAACACCCTTTTTTCCTGAGTTGTTAATTTTAGCCACTCTGGTGTGAGGTGGTATCTCACTGTGGTTTTGATTTGTATTTCCCTGATGATGAGTGACGTTGAACATCTTTTCATGTGTTTATTGGCCATCTGGATGTCTTCTTTGGGAAAGTGTCTATTCATGTCTTCTGCCCATTTCTTCACTGGATTATTTGTTTTTCGGGTGTTGAGTTTGGTAAGTTCTATATAGATTTTGGATACTAACCCTTTATCTGATATGTCATTTGCAAATATCTTCTCCCATTTATGGAAGGTATTTTTAAAAGTTATATAAAGGGCTCCTGGCTGACTCAGTCAGTAGAGCATGTGACTCTTCATCTCAGGGTCATGAGTTTGAGCCCCACGTTGGGCGTGGAGCTTACTTAAAAAAAAGTCATTTATAAAGTGAATTTTAGTCTCAATAAATGCCAAGTTGTTTTCGGTAGAAGTCATTTCTTAGTTATGAAAGTTATAATTTTGGTACAATATTTGGTTAGGATAGAAATATCAAACATGAGAGCAAGATAAAGTATTATATTTAGTAGTTTCATTTAGATGAAAACAATTCTTGGAAAAAATAAATGAAAATGATTTTTTTCTGATTTTGTTGAATAAAACAAATTTCAAGATACGAAATTTTTTATGTCTGACTCAACAATAAGAAACAGAGTTAATGTCACAGTGTAGCCCACAGAGCCTGCTGGCATGAAAACTCACTTAGCCACTGTCAAATAATGGTAAGGACACTTACCATTCTATTCCACTGAACAGAGTTTACTCTCTGGCAAATATTATAGCTTACTTTTTACCTCCTTTAGTACCCCTTGCATTAAACAAGTCTGAATACAAGAAGAGAGTTCTAATTTTTTCAGTATTTTAGTCAACGTTAGGACTTCTAGCCATGAGACATGGTAAGACAGAGTACCACAACTGGAGCCATAGAAAGGGAGAAAAATTCAAGATCAGTTATAGTAATTGTAGTGTGTCAGATCAAAGCCAACAGAATTAGATTTTATGTCATCTGTGCAAATATTTATCTCTTATGGGAGGGATCTATCCTCTCAGCTGAATAATGTCCAAATAGTTTCAGTATACAGTGCATCACTGCAAAGTTAACCAGGCCATTGTGACCTCTCCCTCACTCCTCAAAATTTTCTATTAATCATGTCACTGTGGATATACTGTGACTGAGTTACAGGAACCAACAATTTATGAACATCTACCAAGTGCTGGATAACGTTCATTTACTTTAGTCTGTACACCAGGCTAGCGCAGGTTATCAGTTACCAAGTGAGGAAACAGGTTCAGAGGAGTTACATAAGTTCTTCAAACTCATGTGGACAATACCATAGTTGAGATTTGAACCCAGGTCTCTTTTTATTAGAAAATGCTTTTTCTTTCTGTACTTAATACTTTTCAAGTGTCTTAGACAGTAAATTCCTCTTTTTATCCTGTATGAAACTTTCCCAGGAACAGCCTTATGCTTAACCGTTAGGAGCAATGACCGAGTCCTTCAGATGTATTAAGCCTTCATTATTGGGAGAAAGCACATCGCTGTTGGTGGAAACCCTGAAGTATCTCATCAGAGCTTTAGGATTCTGTGAGGACTTGATGGGAGACGTACTGCCCAGGTGGTCTGGGAGGCTGGGCGTCTATGCAACATAGAAAACCGTGTGTTTGTTAAACTCGTCTTAAAACAGGTAATAGAGTAGGTACATGCTCAATAAAGTAGCAGAACTTTCTGACTAATCTCAAATGAAAATAGTGGTTTCTGTGACCTAGTGTAAATGTACACCACACTGGGGAAGCAAGCTCCATAGAGTGCATGAATTTAATTTTTAATGTGTTTCTCATCTGGTGAATGGCTCTACTCTGTGTTTCTTTTCTCGACTCGACTTATTTTGTGTCACACAAGTCCTTCAGTGAGGTGTACTGACCATCTATTTCAGTTCAGGACAGGATCATAACTATTTCTGTGTTAGCAATATTGAAGTTAATAGAGGTGGGGAGAGTTGATCGCAAAATTGGCAGTCAGGAATTCCAAATGGCATTCCTAATTGCTGACTTTGGAAAAATCACTTATTTAGGATTATGACTTTTAGCCAAATGGGATAATATAGTTTCTCTCTTTAAATCTCTTTTGATTTTTTTTTCTTTCTAGTCTCCTTCTTTATTTTCTTTTTATTTTTTTTTAAGGTTTATTCATTTTTCAGAGACAGACAGAGTGTGAGCGGGGGAGCTGCAGAGAGAGAGGGAGACACAGAATCTGAAACAGGCTCCAGGCAGCACAGAGCCCGACTCGGGGCCCCGAACTCACTGACGGTGAGATCATGACCTGAGCTGAAGTCTGACGCTTAATCGACTAAGCCACCCAGGCACCCTTTTCCGTCTCCTTCTTGAACCTGTTAAGTCCCGGGATTTCAAAGCACTCTTTCCAGAGGAAGGCAATGTATATTTCCCAGGGGTCACACTGATTCCATGAAATATCCCATTGTGGGACTTTGTTTTTAATTTGGTCTTCTTCTGTTTCTCAAAGTTTATCTCCCCCTTCTTTCTCATTGGGCCTGTAATACTTTTAGTTCACCACTTAAATATAAGTGGTGATCAAAGAAGTCTGTCAAACTTAGATGTGTGTCTAAATAATTATTTGGAAGCTATTACTTAGTAATGATCAAGTTGTGCCCCATGTCTTCCTAATGTATTTATTTTTTTGTTTTGCTGAAGTACCGTAATAGTTCTTTTGGAGTGGATAGATGAGCGATCAACTTTCAAAATCCTTGCATTAAAAAAATGTCTTTTTTTCCCCTTGAATGCTGGTCTGGCTGAGTCCAGGTTTTATACTTAAATTTGTTTTCCATCAGAACTTTGAAGATACTGTTCCATTTTCTTTTAGCATATAATGTTGCCTTTGAGAATTCTCAAGTTAAAATGAGCCTTGTTCCTTTTCAGGAAACCTGGTTTTCTCTCTGGGAGCTTTTAGGAACCCCTCTTTATCCTTGGTATTGAAATTTTATCACATTGTGTCCACATGTGGACACAAAAATTCATTCTGCTGAGCACTTGATAGGCGGTGGCAATTTGAAGACAGGTCTTTCTTTCATTTTGAGAAATCTTTTCTGTTCTCTAGCTTCTTTGGTCTTGAAATTTCTACTAGGTAGATGTTAAAACTTTATACCTCTGTCTAGTCCTAAATTTCTCTCACCTACTTTGCATTTTTTTTTTTTTGTATGTGTGTCTCTTTGCAGTGTCTGTGGGGCATTTTTGGCTTGATCTCTCTTGCTAATTTATTCTAAAAGTAGTGTCCATTTTGCCATTAAGTATATTTATTGATTTTTAATTTTTATATACATTTCCCCCCAAGAATCTCAAATTATTTTTTAGACAGTATAATATTATTTTGAGGTGCAATAGCCTATCTTATTCATATGAGGATATCTACTCTACAGCCTATTTTCATTATTCATACTAGTTATGTTCTATAAAGTCACCATGAATTAGTAAATTAGCAAGTACTGAATTAGTGAATATTGAACCATTGTTGTTCCTAAGGGAAATGCAGGATTAGGTGCCTGTGAGCTCCTGGTCATGTTTCCATCAACTCACCAATAAGTAACCTTCTTTTATGGATGTTCTTGTTTATGAGCCCTTATTTAATATATACTATTGAATCATAAACATTTAACTTACAGCCAGCAATACTATAACTCATGCCTTAATGAAGTTTATTGAACCCATGTATTTTCTCTCTAAAGCATGTCACAGCCTTTTGGTACTTAGAAACACTAGACAGCACTTCAGTGCTATACTTGGGGGCCATTTTAAATAGAGAAATCACCAACAAAAAGCACAAAAATGTGAAAAACGTGGCACTCAATACACCACAAAAAGACACTTGTCTACAGTATGAGAGCTGAAACACAAAAATAGAGTGTTGCCTTGTTTTCACCTAGTTGGAATGTGCACATCAGGGGACTCAAAAATTTCACCCCTCTATATATGTCTGTGATTGACTTTGGAAGCACCACGAGTGTTGACTTGGGGATTACAAATACATTTTGTCAAATAGGCATATTCACAAACATGGGATCCACAAGTGTGAGGGTCAACTATACTTATTTCAAAGTCACCTTCTCTTTATTCTGTTAAGTCGTTTCTTTAGATGTTTGTGGTTTTCTTTATTCAATTTGGTGCCTTCTCTCATGGGGTTAGTTTTCTGAAAGCATTTGGTAATTCTTGTGTGCGTTCATTTTTATATTTGAGATTCCTTGCTTACTTACTGTAAATAATGTTTCTGTTTACCAGAATCTGCCTTCGTTGTCAGAGGGGGAGAGCTGGGATATGCTGCCAGGTGTGGGGTTCAAATGCTCCTTATCTGGTTGTGGGGATTCTGTATTCTTTTTGGGCACTGACAGTCCAAGTCCCTCTCCAGTCCACTAACCTCACAGGCCCAGGGATAGATGCTGCTGCTACCGCTGCTGGTGGTGGGGTCGTGAAAGGTGGGAGAGTGGGGTCAGCCGAACTGCTTACCAGCCAATGACTGAGGCACTTTCCTCAGGATTCTTTCCTGCTACTTTGTCTGTCATCCCTGAGTTTTGAGTGCCCTAGAGTTGCTCTAACCTTTGCAACTGATTTCTCCTCCATGTGGTCAGGGTTGTGGTTTTTCCTATCAGTATGATTCTGTCAGTCTTTCATTTCTGGAAAGTCTCAAAATTTCTGCCCATCAATTCCACTCATTCTTATTTTCCAGCACTGTTGTGAATTCATTCTTTTTAAAAACAGATTTTCTGGTATTTTTAGGAAATTGAGGTGGGAGTAGATAGGCATAAGGGCTTAGTCTGTCATTTTGATCGAAATCCATACTATTTTATGTAAAAAAAAAAATAACAGTTGTTTTTAAAAGAAAATTTGTATTTTTCAGATGTTCCAGATGAAAATGTTTCGATTCTGGATTTCAAGGAATGATTGTACGGAATTTTTTTTATTGATGGCTTATGTGGGAATCTATAAGAACACATCAATAGATTCTAATTTGTAATTGTTACTATTGTATTCACCATTGTATGGATATTTTTATCTTCATAATTGTTTAAAAATACTTTACTAAATATATTTTTATATGGGTACCTTCTGTATTCTAATATATTTGTATTATAACAGTGATGCCAGGCATTTTTTCGTTCATTATCTCATTTAATTCTCACAGATACTTTTTTTTTTAATGTTTATTTATTTATTTTTGAGAGCCAGCAAGCGAGTGGAGGAGGGGCAGTGAGAGAGAGAAAGACACAGAATCCCAAGCAGGGGCTCGATCTCATGAACGCTGAGATCATGACCTGAGCCAAAATCAAGAGTTGTATGCTCAACTGGCTGAGCCACCCAGGTGCCCCTCATAGAGGTCTTATAAGGCAGTGGCTGTCGTTTTCTTTTTTTTTTTTTTTTTTTTTTTTTTTTATTTTTTTTATTTTTGGGACAGAGAGAGACAGAGCATGAACGGGGGAGGGGCAGAGAGAGAGGGAGACACAGAATCGGAAACAGGCTCCAGGCTCTGAGCCATCAGCCCAGAGCCCGACGCGGGGCTCGAACTCACGGACCGCGAGATCGTGACCTGGCTGAAGTTGGACGCTTAACCGACTGCGCCACCCAGGCGCCCCTGTCGTTTTCATTTTTGAGGGTGAGGAAACAAGTTCACTAACTTCAGTTTCCAAGTAGGTCTCAAATATGTATTGGAGCTGGATCTGACCTATTAGCTTTCTGGCTCTAAGTTCATCAATGCATTACACTCTTATGGAAGATTGGCACCTGTTCCACAGTCCTAATTATTAGCTCATAGTGTATGTGCTCGTGCACATAAAAATCAGGAATATATGCAATGCAACATGAGAAATTGGATGTACATTGGAGGAACTGTGTGATAAACATTTAGGCATATGCTACAGCCTTCTGTTCTTGGATTCTTCTTCATGTTAGAATGAATAACTGTTTAAAAGTTCACCTTTTTAAAAACAAATTAATGATCAATTTAGTGTCATTATCGACCATTAAAAAATTGCTTTCCAATTTAAGGCATAGCAATCAAACATTTATTTAAAGAAAATAATTCTGCTCTCCTCAGGGTTTTTCATTTGAATGATAAGATAATAAATCAGGAAATACTGTACATAGCAAGCCTCTAGCTCAGAAGAGCTCAGAAATTCTCTGAACATCTGTATTGCAAAAACTTAGAGGACTTAATGATTGGATTTAAGTTGGAAAAATCCTGCAGCTTTCATCTATAGAGATGGTGAATACATTGGGTAAAAGCAAGAAGATCTCAACTTCTAACTTTTCCACTTTGAGCTGTTCAAACTTAGCGTGAACTCAAATTTAGGAAGGTTCCCTGAGAACATGGCCTGAACAGGGCCTCATGCTATAGCCTCTCCTCTTCTTCCCCTCTCTTCCTGATTGGAAGAGAAGAGTTAGATCCCACACATGCTTTGGGGGCAAAATTTCTTCTCTGTGAGTCACTGAACCATTTTTAGAGACTTATTATTATTATCTATCTATCACATAAAGAGACATAAAAATTAAATAGAAACCTATAGAAGTCAGGCCTTGGGCAATAAGCCTAAAAACAAACCTGTGTTCCATGACTCTGTTATCTCTTTAGGTTGTTTTGTGTGTGTGTGTGTGTGTGTGTGTGTGTGTGTGTGTGTGTAGTTAGGGAGGAGGTGATTTATTGAAATCCAAAGGTTTTTGTCTCTGCCAAATACTAGTTGCTAATCTGTTCGTCTAAGTCATCTGAGAAACATCACTCAGAAATAAGTCTCACTGAAATGAAGTTGGATTGTTTGTTTCACAGGACTAGAAAAAAAATGTCAACTTTCTTGATTTGGTGCATACTACCACACTACGTCCTGTTTACATTAATAACTAAATCTCACTGTTCTGAGTCTCACCTTGTTCCAACAGAAGCTGCAGTCTCTTGCACTAAACCTTGGAGAGTTGCCTCACATGTCTCACAGTCAGTCAGGACTCTCCTGCCTCTGGCTTCCTTGTCCCTTCTGCACGGAGCCTCTTGTCCCTCAGTCTACCCTCCTCCCCTGACTGGCACTCCCCTAGCTGGAGGAGCAGATTCCTACTGTCATTTTGGCTTCTGACAAGCTTCTACTTGCTCAGATAGCTTGGCCAAATCTTGGGAAGTGGGAAGGAAGATGTTTCCTCCTCTTGAAGATCCCAGAACAAGGGATCTTGGGCCCAAACTGTGGCTGAGTTTAGTGCAATGGCTTTGCCAGGTCACATATAAATTATTTTCCTGCCTGGGGTTTGTACTTATCACCAGGTAGCTTTGTCTGAATGGATTTAAGGACCAGCTTACTGAATGCGGCACTCAAACTTGCCTCTCCTCTCAACCTTCAGACCCTTTGCCTTTCCTATGTTCGACAAATTTTGCCCTGAATGTGGATTTTCTTTTGCGGGCAGTCCCCACTGTCCTCTCTGTACCCTGGCGTCCTTTCCTTTTGCTCCTTAAGTTCTGCCAGACATCCCTGTGTAGGCCTGTGCTCTAAATGGAGATATGATTCACGTGTGTCCCACCCCACCTCCCCCAAGGACTTTCAGCCCTAATGTAAATCAGTGGATGCAAATCGGTACTTTTGAGAACAAGTGTCAGTTAGCTTTACTTCCCAGACAGATCTGAGTCTCACTTCAGCCCAGCCAAGTACTACACGTTAATTTTTGCATTTATTTCTTTTCCCCACAAGCTCTTCCTCTTGTATTTTTGTGGTTACACAGAACATCATAGTCCGCTAAGATTCTGTGGACATCCTGGAACTTGATCTACAATGCCCAATTAATCTTTAACATTTTCTGACACTCACTGAGAGTTACTCAAAAATTTCGGAGCCAGTTGGAATCCAAAGGACTTTCATCTGAGTAAGTTTCCTGAGAAGTGCCATTAAAATGGATCTAAAGTGAATAAACCCGGAAGTATAACAGATACCCTGCTGTGGAGTTCCTGGAAGAGTAAAAGAAGTAGGGAGGAGGTGATTTATTAAGGAACTGAAAGGTTGTACTTATATTCACATCACTTTC
The DNA here is from genome assembly GCF_007474595.2 of Lynx canadensis. NCBI lineage: Eukaryota > Metazoa > Chordata > Mammalia > Carnivora > Felidae > Lynx > Lynx canadensis. Next base: position 106,959,224 of record NC_044307.1, read on the forward strand.
CTTTTCTGCTTTTATTTTATTTTGTTTTTGTTTTCTTTCTTTTTTTAAAAAAATTCAACTTTTAGTTAATTAATATATAGTGCAATATTGGTTTCAGGAGTAGAATTCAGTGATTCGTCACTTACATACAATACCCAGTGCTCATCCCAACAAGTGTCCTTAATGTCCATCACCCATCTAGCGCATCTCCTTGCTCCCTCCAGCAACCCATAGTTTGTTCTCTATCCTGAAGAGTCTACTGTGGTTTGTTTCCTTCTCTTCTCTTCCCCCTGCTTCCCATATGTTCATCTATTTTGTTTCTTAAATTCCACATATGAGTGAAATGATATGGTCTTTCTCTCGCTGACTTATTTTGCTTAGGATAATTCATTCTAGCTCTATCCACATCATTGCAAAATGGCAAGATTTCATTCTTTTTGATGGCTGAGTAATATTCCATTATATACACACACCACATCTTCTTTATCTATTCATCAGTCAATGGACATTTGAGCTCTTTCCATAGTTTGGCTATTGTTGATAATGTTGTTGTAAACTTGTACCCCTTCAAACCTGTATTTTTGTATTCTTTGGATAAATACCTAATAGTGCATTTGCTGGTAGTTCTATTTTTAGTTTCTCAAGGAACCTCCACACTGTTTTCCAGAGTGGCTGTACCAGTTTGCATTCCCACTAACAGTGCAAGAGGGTTTCCCTTTCTCTGCATCCTCACAAACATCTGTTGTTTCTTGTGTTGTTAATTTTAGCCATTCTGACAAGATGGCTAAAAGATGTTGAACATCTTTTCTTTTCTTTTTTTTAAGTGTTTATTTTATTTATTTTGAAAGAGAGAGTGAAAGCATGCATGTGAGTGGGAGAGGGGCAGAGAGAGAGAGAGAGAGAAAGAGAGAATCCCAATGCAGGGCTTGATCTCATGAATCCATGAGACTATGGCCTGAGCCGAAACCAAGAGTTGGATGCTTAACCAATGGAGCCACCCAGGCTCCCTGAGCATCTTTTCATGTGTCTGTTACCCATCTGGATGTTTTCTTTGGAAAAGTGTCTATTCATGTCTTCTGCCCATTTCTTAACTGGGTTATTTATTTTTTGAGTTTTGAGTTTGATAAGTTCTTTGTAGATTTTGGATACTACCCTTAATCAGATATGTCATTTGCAAATATCTTCTCTCATTCTGTAGCCTGCCTTTTAGTTTTGTTGATTGCTTCCTTTGCTATGAAGAAGCTTTTTATTTTGATGAATCCCCAATATTTCATGTTTGCTTTTGTTTTTCTTGCCTTCAGTGACATGTCTTGTAAGAAGTTGCTCTGGACGATGTCAAAGAGGATGCTGCCTATGTTCTTCTCTAAGATTTCGATGGTTTTCTGTCTCACATTTAGGTCTTCCATCCATTTTGAATTTATTTTTGTGTATAGTGTAAGAAAGTGGCCCAATTTCATTCTTCTACATGTCACTAGCCCATATTCCCAGCACCATTTGTTGAAGAGACTGTCTTTTTTCCATTGGATATTCTTTCATCCTTTGTTGAAGATTAGTTGACCATATAGTTGTGGGTCCACTTCTGGGTTGTCTATTCTGTTCCACTGATCTATGTGTATGTTTTTGTACCAGTTCCATACTGTCTTGAAGACTGCAGCTTAATAACATAGCTTGAAATCCAGAATTGTGATGCCTCCAGTTTTGTTTTTCTCTTTCAGGATTGCTTTGGCTATTTGGGATTTTTGTGATTCCATACAAATTTTAGTATTATTTGTTCTAGGTCTGTGAAAAAATGTTGGTGGTATTTTTGGTAGGGATTGCATTAAATGTGTAGTTTGTTTTGAGTAGTTTAGACATTTTAATAATGTTTGTTTTTCCAATCCATGAGCATGGAATGCTTTTCCATTTCTTTGTGTCCTCTTCACTTTCTTTCATAAGCTTTCTATAGTTTTCAGAATATAGATCTTTTACCTCTTTAGTTATGTTTATTCCTAGGTATCTTATTATTTTTGGTGCAATTTCAAACAGGATGGATTCCTTAATTTCTTTTTCTGATGCTTTGCTATAGTGTATAAAAATGTAATAGATTTCTGCACATTGATTTTAAATCCTGCAACTTTGCTGAATTCATGTATTAGTTCTAGCAATTTTTTGGTGGAGCCTTTCGGGTTTTCTACATAGAGTGTCATGTCATCCGCAAATAGTGAAAGGTTAACTTCTTTACTAATCTGGATGCCTTTTATTTCTTTTTGTTGTCTGATTGTTGAGACTAAGACTTCCAGTAGTATCCTTTTCTACCTTTAAATTAGGAGAATTTTCCTTTTAATTTATCCCAGGAAAGCAAGACCAAGCAAGTCAGGTGGGAACAGGTCACTGATGAATATTGCTTTGGTGGGGCAGAGGGGCCGAGGGACCTCACACACCTGTCCTCAGGTCCCATAGCCCATGGTCCAGCCCACCATGAAAGGGAGAATGAGCTAAGATGAACAATCATGCAGCATCTCAGTTGTCTTCAGGCCAGGAGCACACAGTGGATGCTCTTTTAAGTCTGCTTTTCCCCTGTTCTCTGCTGATTAAAGAGCCCCTCTGGTAATTAGCCATGGCAGTTTAGCCAAGTATGATGGTGGGCATTGGCATAGAGGAAGTATGCAGGGAAACCATTCCTCATTTGAAAATGAGCACAGTAGAGGGAAAGAAATACATAAGAGTAAATAGCTATTTCCTAGGCTTGTTGCTTTTGATCTCTTATAAATCGATTTTCTGAACACCCAGTGAGACAAAAAAAAAGTAATACAGACTTTTTATTAACCATAAGGAGAAGCATGAGGCACTTTCTTTTGACGTATTGGTGGAGGATGGTTTTCTTTTACCTCTGCGGGTCATCTGGGACATTTCATCTATACTAAGACTGTCTCTATTTATTGCCTTTGTAGGTTTTTTTTTTTTTTAGATTATATCTCAGTATCTGAAACTCCTCTTAGAAATAAAATAATGGCACCTTGCATTTGTGCCCATATGGTACCCATTTACCTGAAGGCAAGGCATCAAATTTGATCCCTGGTACTTCCTTCAGTATTTTAAGATCTAATGACCACATGTTGGTTATGCTGTTTATATTTGTTTTTGAGAATCTAGACCTATCTTTCTGATTTATAAATTCCATATGTAAAGTGAGTGTTTTCCTCAACACTTCCCCATCAGTGCCTCTTGAGAAAATCAGTACTTAGAATCAATTATTTTTAGGTTTTTATGCTTCAAATGAGAAAACGTATTGGAAAGACTTTCTGCTATTTTGGAACGTTTAGAAGCAAATTCGTCTCACCTCATTGTTTACGTTCAAGGTAAAGCCCTAACTGTTTCATTCTTCCATTTCTATGATCAAGGCAAGAAGGTCTGTAGAATAAGGGTAACATCTTTGATGAAAATCTTTAGTCTAACCCAATCAATAAGAATAACAAAACCAATAACAACTATCATAATAATGACCTTTCAAGTAAAGCAAGAATCATAGAGATGTCAAGGGCAACTCATCTGGTTGTGAAATGACTACTTACATTTAAGCAAGTGATTTTCATTCTTTTCTTTTTTTTTTTTTTGATTTTTTTTTTTCAACGTTTATTTATTTTTGGGACAGAGAGAGACAGAGCATGAACGGGGGAGGGGCAGAGAGAGAGGGAGACACAGAATCCGAAGCAGGCTCCAGGCTCTGAGCCATCAGCACAGAGCCCGATGCGGGGCTCGAACTCACAGACTGCGAGATCATGACCTGAGCTGAAGTCGGACGCTCAACCGACTGAGCCACCCAAGCGCCCCCGTGAATTTAAATTTTTTATAACATCGATTAATTTTAGTTTTTTCTAGAAGTAGCCTCCATTCTACACAGAACAGTTCATTCCATTTTAAAAATGTTTATTTATTTATTTTGAGAGAGAGCACACATGTGCAGACACATGCATGCAAGTGAGCAAGGGAGGGGCAGAGAGAGAGAAAGAGAGAGAGGGAGAGAGGGAGAATCCCAAGTGGACTCCATGCTGAGCACAGAGCTCAGCACAGCACGGGGCTCGATCTCAAGACTGTGAGATCACAACCTAAGCCGATATCAAGAGTCAGATGCTTAACCAACTGAGCCACCCAGGCACCCCAGCCCATTCCATTTTTTAGTCTATTTTTATTTTACTGAAATTAAATTAATTGGATCATTTGTATTTTGTATAATTTTTAAGACAATGACTTAGTATTTGTTCAGCTTTCTGGCATATACTAACATGTCAGTAATTATAGCCTCTGTCATTGAAGTTGTCATTTTATGAAACCAAACTTCTTGGTCAAATACTGGCATGATTGTACCAGGAAGATTTAATTCTTCCATTAATGATTTTCCAGTTTTGCCAGTTTTGTGTCAGTTACATCTACTAAATCTGATTTTCTAAGATCAGGTGAGTAGTTATCACTGTCATTAGCCAGATGACATGTGCTGTTTTAGCTATTGTAAATTTTCTTTTATGTTACTTATTTTTACCAGTAATGCATTCATTTAGAAATAAATAAAAATCTGATAGTTTTCATTTCTTTCTTAGCCAATCCATGAGAAAATTATATCAATTTCTCTTAGTCCACAATTTATCTTTTATCAAAATACCGTGCCAGGCTCAATTCTTTTAATTCTAACGCAATCAATGGTCAAGTGTCTTTGCGACAACTTTTCTGTCAAATGCACACTGATCTTGTTATTGATCCATTTGGATTGAGTCTTGCAGATCCTGTTAGTGGATTTCTAAAATGCACGATGCTTTATTTCAAATTCTATTTGACTTTGATATATGTATCTGTAACCAAATTGTTTGATAGATCATTACAGCTGATTGATATTTCATGTTGAAGCTAGATCTGTGGAGATCACCAAAAACACATTTTTTGAACCAGTTTCAAAGTAGTTTTATTTTGTACCCTGAAACTAATATAATGTTTTATGCCAGTTATACCTCAAAAAAAAGTGGCTGTAGTTTTTCTAACATATGAATTTGGTAAGGGCTCCAATGAAGGCCTAGCTTTATAAATTGGAATCTAGGCAAATGACACAATTATCTCCTCTGCGTGAGCAAAATACATGTTATGAGAAGTGCTGTTAACACTCCCTGCTCTTAACTTTCACTGGACAAAAAAAAAAAAAAAAAAAAAAAAAAAAAAAAAAAAAAAACTGAGAAATTTAATGTCAGGGAAAATTGAACAGAGTGAATTAATGCCACTTGTTAAGACTATGGACATTGATGTCTGTGTGAAATTCTGTGTAAAGTTCTTTATGGGTTTAAGCATACATCAATAGCAGATCAGAGATAACTGAAATCATCTTACAATGGAAATTGCCTAAATCCTTGCTAAAAGAGTTGGCTCTATTTAAAATGTTCCATCAAGGGGAACTCTTTTCATTCCATTGTTGCAGTGAGCATGAAGACTAGTAGTAGTCAGACCAAACAAAATAAAAACTTCTATTTGTAGGTCTGAATATGTTCTTGAATCTTAGTTGGTGTCAAGTCCTTGGTGTTAACGGTGTTGGGAGTCCCTGTAGCTTTGCATCTCTTTTTGTTATCACGTCTGCCTTTAGCTATTTTCCTTTTGCCTCTATGTCATGTGGTCTGATACATGCAAAGCTGAAATAAAGATGGTATTCCAAACTTTATAAGCATCAGTTATGGAAGCACGAACTCTGACCACGAGGCCTCCATGAGATAGTCCTTCACCATCCACAGGTCCAGTCTCTTCACGGAAATGTGAAGTCTAGCTTTGCAGGTGTGAGAAATGCACCAAAAATGGATGCTCTCGTTGTTTATTTTTGAAAAGGAGAATAAATGGCCATCACAAGATAATTTTCTGCAATTATATTTGATAGTCTGTTGTTCTATATTTTGCTTGCTATTCAAAAACAAAACATGAGCAGTTATGGAGAATTCTTTCTATAATTGAACTTAGTCCAGTTCTTCTATTTGTTATCATTTTGCTTCCAATGTGCTATCTGTACACATTATTGACAGGTCAAAGGCCATTAGTGTGAAAAAGGTAGGGGCACTTGGGTGGCTCAGCCGGTTAAGCATCTGACTTCAGCTCAGGTCATGATCTCACGGTTTGTGAGCCCACATCGGGCTCTGTGCCAACAGCTCAGAGCCTGGAGGCTGCTTAGGATTCTGTGTCTCCCCCCTCCCCCTCTGCCCCTCCTCTCTTCACGCTCTCTCTCTTTCTCAAAAATAAACATTAATTTAAAAAAAAAGAAAAAGAAAGTAAAAGGTAAAGGATCTGGGTGAAGGAAGGGACAAAAGTCATCTCTGAGGGCAAAGTTGTGAGGGCATGTATCTTCATTGCCAAACTTAGCATAGATTCTGTTGTTGGGCTCAAAAATTCAGAGTCATTTTGCAATTGGAAAATGCTATGAATAGATGAAAAGTTCAAAATGTAGTGAAAAAATACTGAGTAAATTTAATTTTTTTGTTTGCTAATTTATTATTGAGAGAGAGAGAGAGAGAGAGAGAGAGAAAGAGAGCGAGAGAGTGCACAAGTGGGGCAGGAGCAGAGAGAGAGGGAGACACAGAATCTGAAGCAGGCTCCAGCCTCCGAGCTTTCAGGACAGAGCCTGATGTGGGGGCTTGAACGCACAAACTGTGAGATCATGACCTGGGCCAAAGTTGGATGCTCAACCAACTGAGTCCTCCTGAGTAAATTTAATATACTGACAAACTAGTTATTACTTTTTATTTTATTTTCTGAAAAGGGTTTTTAACTTTGTTTTGTGAGATCCTTCTCTCCCAACATCCCCGCACATAAACACACACACTGTGAGAATATATTCTGGATGTAAGCACATGATAAGTATTTGTTGATTTGTTTTGACTTACTTTACTGCCATCTTTATGGATGCATCTGTTCTAGGGAGAGAATGCCTGCATACAAACAAGGCACATTTAACTAAACTTTACAGGATTCCAGTTTTAAAGAGTAATTTGTAAGCAGTTTTTGAGATGTGATTCTTATTTCTGTCGGAAGCCATTCTTACTCTTGGTTTGAGTTAAACTGCTGTCAAATCAGAGTGCTTTTACTATACTCCTCAATGGTCTGGATTCTTGCAGAAATGTAGCTGGATGTATCTTTGACAAAGTATAGCAGACTTGCAGTTTGGAAGGCAGAGCTGGGAAATCCTTCTTGGTAGGGCACTTGGAAAAGCTGCTGGAGTTCTGAGGGCCAGAGCTGTTTCCCCTCCATACGTCATTGGGCAGTCTCTCCATAATGCTGTCCTTCTCAGTTACAGTACCCTACCTCTTCTCCTTAAGTGGTGTATAGACAGGGCTGGTCCTGTGTGGAAAGGTCTGCTACAGCAGAGGGTACCTTTCTTTGTTATTGAAAAATTTTTTCGCATATAGTCACAAATTTTCTATATCACTTGATCGTCATACACATCCTGCAAGGTAAGAAGTATTTACTACCCCATTTTATGAGGTAGACTTATTTGTGAGGAGATATAAGGAGACTAGTTAGGGAGACTAACTCATACACACACACACACACACACGCACGTGCGCCCACACACACACACACACACACACACACACAGTTTAAAATACTCAGTTTTTCTGAAAAATAAAATGATGATTATTTTAGAGAGTGTTGCAAGTGTTTAAGATGATCACTTCTTAACAGTTTGAGGCAGCATTCTTCTCCTCATTCTCAACTTTTTAAACCTACAAGTAAAGACAAGCTTCCAGTACTGCAGGCTTAACGAGAGTCTGTCTTTTCGCCATCCATGCCATGTTTATTCGACTGGCTGTGTGTCTTCACAGCGGGATTATAATGGAAAATGCTTCTCTTCTGGATAGTAACAAAACTTTCCTTTTACATTGTAAAGATTTTTAATTTTGGAAAAAGTGTAAGTTGCTCAATATTATGGTTCTTCAGAATGAACTTTTAAAGATAGATCTCAGGGAGCATCTGGATGGCTCCACTGGTTAAACATCTGACTCTGGATTTCGGCTCAGGTCATGGTCTCACAATTCATGAGATTGAGCCCTGCGTGGGGCTCTGCACTGACAGTGTGGAGCCTGCTTGGGATTCTCTCTCTCTTTCCCTCCTCTTCTCTCTCTCTCTCTCTCAAAATAAATACATATACTTAAAAAAAATAAAGATAGATCTCAGAAGAGCTCAGGACAGAAACATGACAAGGAGAGAGACCAAGGTCTTAAGAAAAAATAAGAGTTGTTAAAATGATGAGTGTTTTCCACAAGTTGCAAAAAGTTTTAAAAGGAATTGCAGTTTGTGTCATTAGTTTAGAACTGAAGAGCCAAAAGTCTTACTCTTTCTTTGTGCTCCGTTATTCTGACTAGACTTTCCTGAAAAAAAAAATAATAAAAGGAAAATGAACTGAACGATTTCCTCTGTAACATCCATTTCCCTCCATTCTCCTCACACCTAACTTCCAAGCCCTGACTCATTTCCAGGCCTTTTTTGGAAAAGGTTGAGGATAGAACAGACAGAGAAAATAAGTTTAAGTGTGTGGGCACCTAATCCACAAACGTAGATTTTAAAAAATTTTAAATTATTCTTTTAATAACATGACACAAATACAAATAAAATGATGATTATGGAGGCAGTCTGCAAACTGCCACTCAAATATAATTCTCACCACAGCTCTAAGGTGGCAGAAGGGCTGATATTGTGCTTCTTAATTTAAATATAGGTCAGTGGGGTTTTGGGAGATTGATGCCTCTCCACACTGAACTCCTAAGGGATAGAGCTTGGGTAAGAACTCAGGTCCATGACATCCAGTCCTGTCTTCTTCAGTTCACCATTACTTTCCCATTGTAAGCTAAGTTTTCTGTTATACGTATGAAAGACCATATAGTGTATCTTCTTTAAGGTGACTGTAGCATGGTCTTTCCAACCTTCGTGTAAGTTCTTTTGAGTGATTTGACCTAGAGGAAAAGTGTTAGTAGCTAAATGGAAATGTTGCACTTTGTGGCATTATCAGAGAAGTAAGGACGTATATCCTTAGAAAGATATTGATCTGTTGTGCACTAAGATTATTTAGGTTACATGATATTGAATTTCAACCATTGCAGACATTTTTAAGCAGTTATAGAGTAGTACCATTTGGTTTTATTTTTAACAATCTGGTCTGGAAAGTAGGAAAGCTGTTGATCTACCTGGTTGGTTGGTTGGTTGGTTGGTTGATTGAGTGAGTGAGTGATTTACTGACTGATTTATTTATAATTTAGTTATTTTTTTATTGCCTACTCTGTACCAAACACAATTTTTAGGTTAGGGGAAACACCAGTAAACAAAGTAGACAGAAGTCTTCTGCTTTTATGAAATTTGGGAAAACCTTAAAGTGAAGGGGTGATCTGAAGCATGGATGAAATTTAGGTAAGGTGGTCAGGGAAGACCTGGTTGAGAAGATGACTTTTGGAAAGATCTGGCAGAGATGAGGGAATAGCTATTTGGATCTGGGGAAGAGCTTTCCAGACAGAGAGAATAATAAGTGCAAATTCTGAAGCTATTGGTGCCTGGGATTCCACTCAAGAAATAGCAGGAGACAAAGGAGGCTGGAGAGGATGGGAAAGTGGTAGGAAAAGACATTCTAGAGATGAAAAGACATCATGGGAGGAGAGCACTGCAGATCGTTTTAGGGACTTTGGCTCTTATGCTGAGTGAAATAAGAGCTGTTTGGGGATTTTTAGCAAAGGGGAGGTGTGATCTGATTTATAAGAACTCTCTTACAAAAGATAACTCTAGCTGCTGTGTTGAGAATAGACATATAGGTGGGCAAGAATAGAATTAAGGAGACCATTTAAAAGGTGACATCAGTAATCCAGGTGCAAGATGATTGCAGGAATGTAAATGATAAAAGGTGGTAGGATTCTGGGTGTATTTTGAAGGTAGAGCCATAGGTTTCTGGACCGATTGGGTGTGGGTTGTGAGAGAAGGAGAGGAGCTACGACGATGTCGAGGCTCTTGGCCTGAGAAGCTGGGAAGTTGCGGTTGCAGTCAACTATGATGGGGAGGGTGTAGTGAGTGAGCAGGGGTGAGGCAAAGATCGGCAGTCCAGGGTTGTATTTAGAATGTATGTTATGTGTTCATGTCAGCTGTTGAGTGGGCATTGGGATATAGGAATCTGGGGCAAGGTCTGGCTGAGCATATACATTTGGGAGTCATCAAATAGTTGCTATTTAAAACTGTGGAACTGGATAGAATCTCTAAGGAAGTGATATAGATGAAGGAGTAAAGAGGACCAAGGACTAAGCCCTGGGTCACTGGTGCATTATGAGCTCACAGGGAAGGAGGAACTAACAACAGGATAAGAAGGAGTTATTTTTGAGGCATAAATAAACATCATATATTAGTAGATTTATTTTTTTCAGCATTTCTTGTAATTATGAAATAGATGGCAGTAAAGGAATCTGAGACAGAGTGGCCAGTGATGTGGGGGACAAACCAGGAAAATGTTTATAATGACAGGGCTTCAACTAAGACAAATCCTAACTGGGTTAAGTAGCAGAAATAAGTCTGCATGTAGGTTGGGGATGAAGAAGCAAGGACACTCTTTTTTTTTTTTTTTTCCTCAGCCTTGGCTTGGGGATGCACCAATTCTGATTACTTTGGATTTGACCTGGTATTGAAAGATAATTTAGGTATTGAAAGATAATATCCTGGACACTAGGTAAACAGCACCCAGTCTTTTACATTATTTGGGAGTTGGGTCTGTTGCCTTCTAAATTGTTTTCATCTACTTCTGAGAAGGATTGGTTAAACTTTCTCTCTGGTTTGATTCTCAGTGACATACTTTTTTTCTGATGCTTGAGGATAAGAACATACTGGGTTCTGCTGGAGGGTCTAGACTTGTCTTCATGGCTTATATTCCTCTACTTAGCAAACATTATTCAGAATCAATTGCATATCAAGCTTTGCACTTGACATTGGGGATACAAGTATTTCCCAAATAAGTTAGCTCTCCCTCCTGGAAGAGTTTTCATTCTAGTGCAAATTGGCAATTATAGTGTAGTGTGATGTGTGCTATAGTAGAGATGAGTACTGGGGAGAGATTTGTTAAAGGAACTTAAGGGAGAGAGCAACTAACTTCCTGGCAAGAGTTGAAGCGAGCTTCTTGGAAGAGGGAATACCTCAAACTTAGCCTTGAGTGATCAGTGAGTGCTCCAGCACACAAGAAGGCAAAAGATATTCTAAGCATTGAAAGCAGTATATGTGTGGGCAAAATAGTATGAAAGAAGAGGTGCAGGTTTGAGAAGGCATAAGGGGGTAAAGTCAGAAGAGTTAACAGGAGTTGGGTTATGTGGGCTGTTTTATGCCCTTTGCTTGGCACTGTGCTTAATGCTTTTTGTGTATTTACCTACAGAATTCTTATAACTTTCTGGGGGTGATGCAGTATTAACACCATTTTTGCAGATGTCCTAAGGTATAGAGAGATTGAGTGATTTCTCACGGTCACACAGCTAGTAAGTAGTAGAGTTAAATATGTGCATCTGATGCTAAAAGTGTTAGTTGGCCAGTCCTAACACTTTTCCTCACTGTTTTCTTCTTGGAGTGTTAGGAACCTCCTCCATTATGGTTTATTGTTTATTCTTCTCCATGGCCACCTACTGTCCTCCATCATACCAGATATGACAAGGGCCTTAGATTTTTTTCTGATTATTTCTTTTTCCTCTTTCCACAAAATTGAGTTTGAAGTCTCTTTACTAGGTTGGCAAGGCTTTTGTCTTGGTGTATGTGAGATGCCATCTGACCCTTTCCAGGGGCCCATGATCCTGGTATTGTGAACCACAAGCTCAGAAAAAAAAATTTCTTCCTTTAACAGAATCCGTGGAACCTATTGTTCTCACCTCATATACTCATTTCCCTTATGTAATTATCACCTTCAGGTTGGACAAGGTTTGAAAAATGTCATCTGTTCACTTGTGTCCTTGAGGCTTTCAGTTTCTTAACCTGTCACTATAGGTTTTTACTGAGTGAGTTGTGAAAGGTAGTGCGGGTGGCATGTGTCCAGGAAAGTGGTGCACCTCCTGGTTAGCCATGGATTTACACTGTTTACTTGTAGTCACGATATCTCTCTCTGGGGGATAATTGAAGTCCTTGCACTTGATAATGCATCCTCTTTACTGCCCTGCGGAATGAAATGCTTCTCTTTTAGTAGGTCTGGGTCCCCCTCCTTGGGCAGAGTCTCACACTTTTTCAGTAATTCTCCTGCCATGGTTTTTTCTTCTGTATTACAGTCTCCCATTCACAGCTTTCCAACCAAGTCTTGATTTCACACAACCCATTTTTTCCCCCTGAGTGTTGTTTCTGCCGAGATTGTTCATCTTCTGTAATGAGCGAGTAGAGAGGTATTCTTCAAGCTGTTTCACATTGTTGCCTAGCAAGGAGCTGGACTCTAACAGTAATTGGGGGCCACACATCTGCCAGAGGCATGGCTTTCGATGCTTGCTGAGGTAGTCCTATCCCAGAGCTCATACTGCCAAGAGGCTTGAACCTTCATCAGCTGGACTCTGAAGGCAAAGCTCTTGGTTAATGTTTTGTTGTTTCTCCATTTCTTAACATTAAGGACTATTGGCTTTGCTAGTTTTGTCCAAGAAGCATATACTGAGCACCATTTATTGAGTACTCTGTGCCAGATGCCGTGGAAGATCCTTGACATCTAAAGGTCTTTCCTTTCAAGGAGGCTGGCTCCTTCTCCAGTGGAGTCACTCAAAGACTGATGTGCATGACTCTGGGAACTAATTTATTTCAAACATTCCTGGCACATAGAGCCACAAATTCAAGTAAAAATAGAGCTCTTCCATGATAAAACTAAGATGGTGGATATAGGGAATTCATCTGATATAATTTAAAAATTTAAGTGAATATTAAACATTAGCAATGAACATGCTCAAAGCCTTTAATTTGACAATGTGCAGTATTGGAATTATAATCCCTAAATTACAATTAAGGCACAGAAGGAAACAGGTGTTGAGACATCAGTGTTGGTAAATAAGGGACTTTTAAATAGTCTAAGTCATTCCTAAGAAAGAGAAAGCATTTTTAAAAATTCTTTAACATATAGTCTAAGAATACATTCTTAAATATGTCTAAACTAAAATAAAAATCAAAGACATGCACAACTGAATGAATTATTTTTTTATTCACTTATGTCTGGATGTTCTATTCTTAGACCTGAACAAGAACATTTCTCTTCATAAGGAATTTATTTCAATGGCTTGAATGTGATGTATGAAAAAGATGTTTTGTAGGGTTTGTTCAGAGCCCAGAACGTTTCCAGAAAGAACCGAGGGAGCTTTGGAGCAAGGCTAGAAAAGTTTAAAGATTTAAGGATGAAATTCAGTTCCCAGAAGGAAGGACTTAATCTGCTTTTTTTTTTTTTCCGGGAAAAAATTCAACAGAAAAAGAGAGTCGTATTAGAATGAGTGAAGAATTTTCTTCATATTACATGTCTTGATAGCAATCTAGACATAAAACTGTTCTCGAGATGGAGAAACAGACCTCATTTACTAGAAATTTAACAGTGTGGTTTTATTTTACCAAGCAAAATGAGCAAAATGACATTTAGTGAATTTAGTGGAATTAAATGACCTGGGGAAAATTAGGAATGTGTAGAAGACACAGTGTCAAATAACAAAGGAAACTGAAAAATAACCAAAGAAAAAAGTAAAAGAAAACATTTCTACAAGTGGGAGGCATGATCTAATTTCTCTTTTTAAAAAATTTCTGTCTTCTTTGAAAGAAAAGTTAACACGTCTGCTTTTTTGTGCTGTGTAGGTCAAGGAATACGCTAGCAATAAGACACTGGGAAAGGACCCCTATTTAAACCCAGGCCAGTGCTCAAGGACCCCACACTAATGTGCTTTTTGCCAGGAGCCTACCCCTTGCCAAAGAATGACGGTGGTCCAAGGAGGGTGGGTGGAAGACAAGGCCAAGGGAGATGGAAAGGGATTCCATCCCGATGGCCAATGGACTGTGCCTAAAGTTGTCCGTTAAGTCCAAGGGATTCCCTGCAAAGTGTCTGCCGGTGGAATGCAGAGCTTCTGAAAGGAACCTTGAAGTGCAGCTGGGAGTGAACATTGCCTGTGCCGCGGTTGCCAGCCGGTGGCCCGCCTCATGCTGCGCCCTTCTGCAGAGGGCCATCTGCTGCAGCTTTAATGAATGAATCTCTCTCGGGCTTTTTTTTTTTTTTTTTTTTTTTTTTAACAGAACAATAGCTTCTGTGGTGTGATCTGCATTCCGATGGATGGATTGAGTCCTTTGCTCATACTCCTGTGTGTGTGTGTATGGGGTATGTGTTTGTGGGGGGTGGTGAGGGAAAAGAGGGTTATGCGTCTTGAGTCCTATGGGCGGGGAGATGGTGGATGTTGTTGAGAAGGTTAATGCTTAAGTTTGTTTTTCCCTGCAGTGTTCAATCAGCTCTTCCTTTGGAGAGTTGTTCAATTGGGCTGCTGTTCTTTTCCTCTACATGTTCATTCCACAGCTTGTTTTTTTTCCCCTCAACACTGAAGGATGGGTTCACTTCTTTCAGAAATGCTAATGAAGTACAAGTCAATGGAATAAAATATTTAAGCAGATTTCCACCCCCCACTTTATAAAAATAACCTGACATTAACTTGGGTTGATGAATCTCTTTCTGTCCCTCTTGCCTTGGCCAGTGTCTGTGAACGTGTTTGACTGTCTTTGATGCAGTACATTGGAGGGTGTCTGCAGCCCCCATCAATATCTCTTTCCCCTGCGGTGCTCATCAAACCAGAGGCTGGTTCTTCTTAATTACAAAGGAGAGAAAGAAACACCCCAAAAGACAAATCAAAAACTTTACCAAGAGAGGATTGATTTGGTCTTTGGTTTAATCATCCTTAGAAACAGAAAAAAATTTTACCTTGCCTGTCAATAATGGTCCTGTGGTTATAATCGTTAGCCTAACAGAACTGAAGGAAAAGCTAATTTGGGGGGAAACTTGAAGATTGGTTATTTTTCTTACGGAGGCCATCTAATTTCAGGTTTTCAAGAAAAATCTTACTCAGCCTTCACATAGGAACCAGATATAGGTGCAGCTGCTCCGGTTGAGCAGGGGAGAAATGGGTATAATGGAGACCCAGTCATACCCCAAGGTGGCCCACGTTCACAGGGCTCTGGTGGATGGAGTTTGTAAAGCTACTCATCGAAGTATTTATTTGTTTTGGGGATTTGTACTAAATCATAGTACGGAGTAGTTTTCATTATTTATTTTTATTGTTATTGTTATTCTGCCTTTATCTGTCAATAGAAGTGCTATTTTATATCTTTCACTGATATCCCTTCCTCTCATGAGTTTGAGCTGTATACGTCAGAAGATGGGATAGATTGGAACTAAAAATCTCTTCCATTCTATAGCTCAAAGGCAAATGGAAAGTTTTTGCTTTTACTTTTTTGTGGATGCATGTGGAAATCTCATACAACTCTTATATGAGTTATATAATCTCATATAACTTTCACACAACAACCTTGCCATTTGGTATTTTATTACTGGAAGACATGTGCTTTAATTTTTGTTGAATTTATTTTTCTAGAACATATTTATATACATACATGCCTGTATATGTATTTATTTATACGCATGTACATATGCACAAAAGACATATTAGTGTAACTCTTGCATAGTTCATTCTGATAGACGCACATATCTCCACAGGTAGAGCATCCTTGAAATTCCTGTGTACAAACCCATTTACCAAACCATAAGAAAATCCTTTTTGTAGAGGCATCAAGAAAGTCTCCTCAAATATATAAGTTGTTGCTGCTTTTGATTTAAGGGTCATCCAGGGGGCTAAAAGAGCAGGCTAAGGAGGCCAGCATTTGTAGGTGCATTTGAATCTTATACATGAATATTTGAGTTTTTATGTAGTCCTGGGACCTCATCCAGTTTGGTGGGGGTGTAGAGAATCACATCTCCAATTGGACTCTAGATGAAGGTGTTGGAGTGGGTGGGTAACTTGCCATGCTCAAGTGGCATAAAGCAGCTAATTTGTTGTTAACCCTGGGATCATTTTGAGAAAGAAAGGAAACGCTAACTGAGTGGGATGCTGGAGCATCAGGTATCAGCCAGGACATGCAATCATCCTGCTAGTTTTACTCCCTAGGCCTCAGTAGATGAACAGGACCTATAGCCTTATGTTATATAAGCAATTATGAAGAAGATCGCAACAGCTCAAGAAAATATAAGTTAACTGATTTTTTCAAAGCAGCTTGATGCTCTACAATAATCTTTTGTTATTTTTAATGTTTATTCTTAGAGAGAGAGAGAGAGAGAGAGAGAGAGAGAATGCACGGGGGAGGGGCAGAGCAAGAGAGGGACACGGAATCCGAAGCAGGCTCCAGGCTCTGAGCTGTCAGCACAGAGCCTGACGCGGGGCTCAAACCCACAAACCGTGAGATCGTGACCTGAGCCGAAGTCGGACGCTTAATCGACTGAGCCACCCAGGCGCCCCTCTGCAATAATCTTAATGGGTTGTAATGGTTTTAACTTGGTCACAGATTATGAAAATGGTGTAGTGAAGGAGCCAGTAGAACAACCACGGTAATAACGGTGACCGAGAAGGCAAGGGGCTTTACGGAGACACCAAAATGTTGGTTGAGCTAGAGTGGCAGAGTCAGGAGATGGCAAGTGAAGTAGGGGTGGAGATGACAGGTAGGAATCATTCTCTTGGCTGGATGGATGTTCTGCTGCATCCTGACACCTGAGTATACAGGATACAGACTTTGCATTCAGCTTTGCATTCAGCAGCACCTTACCACAGGCTGTCTTTCTGTGCCTTGGTTTTCTCATCTATGCAAATGGTTAAATATGTGAGAAATACGGTGATGACCCTAAGGTTTTCCTACTCATTGACTATTAATAGATACTCAGTATAAAATTTGGGATGTTGAGCATATTTTATTGTATTGTAATTCTTTGAAAATATTACCTCATCTATAATTTATTTTGAACTGTCCATTAGTCTTAATATTAAATTAAGCTTCACAATCCATTCTTAGGCTATTCTAAATACCTAGGGGTTCATACTTCATCTTTAAAATTTTTCATGAGAAAATTCTTTCTTCTAGCTAATACGTTTTTTAGCATTAAGTTGACTAACATCTGAACATGACATTTATGCCGCTTAATCTATTGTAGAATCCCTGTGCTGTTTTCTATCTCAGGACTCATACCTCCTGATTTTTAAGTGATTTTTTAAATTGCTACTGCCGGAAGAAGCACCTTTTAGGAATAGCAAACAAAGTTACCACTTACACTTCATTTTGTAATACGATTCCTTCCCCAAACTGGAGACTGTATTTCCAAAGCTATACTTGGAACTTGCACAGTGTGACAAATGGTCTGAGAAATGACTGCATTTTGCAATCGGGACTGTTCCAGCTAATGGTTATCAAACGTAGAGCAGTTGACATCTGGTAGGAGCCTTGCACATGGTGGGAACCCTGTGAAACTTTTTGGGGTGCAGGATTGTATTGTATCTAGCTTCATGTTCTTTATTGCTTCTTTGAATCTTGAGAGGAATCTTGATGCTCCATGGGCAACAATTATGGACAAGACTTCTAAGTTTCCAAAGCTGTTCCAAGAACTTTTCTCATCTCCCCACCTCACCTGAGACCCAAAGTAAAGGAAAAAGATTAATCAGGGATAGAGAGGATGAGAGAACAGGTGTAACTGTGAGGTCTGGGCTAAATGGAACCCTGATCTAGTGTTAACCACTTTCTGTCATGCATGCCTGTGCTGACTCAGTTGCCACCTTTGTTACTTTGCTTAACTGAAAGTTGCATACCTGAAGTCAAGTGCAGGCACCCAGCCCTGCTTCAGGGTGGTCTAAAGTAATAAAAAGCAGAAATGGTAGCACAGAATTAAGGACCAGGAAACAGACGTGTAGGTGATTTATAGCCATGAAGGTTCATCTGCCAGTGCAACGATAGTCATTAAGGGACATGGTGTGAGGGATCAAGACTGTGCTGGCTGAAACCACTAATGACAGTCTGGTCTGTGGGGAGAGCAGCGCTGGGACACTTGAGGGAGGTACGCACGAGTCTCCAGCCAGAGTTGAATGTAGTCTCTGCTTCCACGGCCCCCCATTATGTGTCCTTCTTGCATCTGTGTAGACGCCTCGGGGCAGTTCACAGATGTTCGTTCTTCAGTTCACAACCTGGTATCTCCCTGACAGGCAGAATAGAGCCCCTCAAGCTCTTTGTCTCCAGTGAGTGATTGGCGTGAGTGCACTGCCCCTCCACATAGGAATGGGGGGGGGACACTGTGGGCATCAGGCTTTTCCATAAGATGATCGGGCACTGGTCCTTTCGCCTCGCCCAGACAGAGAGAACAGCAGGACGATGGTACTGACTTTTGATGTGCTGTTGGGCTGCCTTGTGCAGTGAAAGATTCTGTCCCCTTCACTGTGGATGGCAAACTGTGATTAAACCTTCAATGAGCGCTCCTTTACTAGGCAACGGAGGGACAGTGCCTGGAATCTAGTCAGTTCATTGATAAAACTCGAGGTTGAAAGCATGACTATTTCTTTGTGTGAGTGCATCCAGGCCTCATTAACGGGCTACTGTCCAACTCTGCCATCTGAACCAGCTGCTGAGTAATCGGAGGCATTGCAGAGGCCATTTTAAAGCGTCTACGAGTAAAGCTTTTAATTTTCTCTTTGGAAAATTTCAGGACTTGCCAGTCATCACCGAGGGCCCTGTTGACAGGTTAGGATTTGAGCAGACGGTAAGAATGCAGTAGGTCTTGAGGAGGCAGGGAAGCCCCATTCTTCTTAGTGCACATGTTGTCGGTATTTTCTTTAAGCAAATATCTAACTTCAGGGCCAGGCATTTGTTATAACTCTGAAAAAGGAAAGAAGGTGACTGAGAAACCTGCCCACTTCTGCCCATGGAACAGTATTCTAAGGCCGCAGAAATGCCTTTCTTGTTGGCCTTGGTTAGGGAGGTTTTTCTTTCGAGGTATGTGCAGTGAGCAGCTCTCCTCGTGACACAGATACCCTAAGTGATTTATGACTTTGCCTCGGCGTGGTGTTCATCGTCTTTCGTCCCATCTTCTCCAGACATATTTCTAGGTAAAAATGAACACTTATCAAAAGAAAGCATGACCTAGATGCCCTTGTGAATATTTTAGTATTTCTTGAATCTAACTTCTTTTATGGTCATTCTACACGTCTGATAGAAATACCTTTGTTACATTCAGGTTTTATAGGTTAGTGAGGCTAGCACTATAAGCACCGGAACTCTGCTTTGGAGAAAGCCACAAGAATTAACACAAAAAAAGAGAGCATCGAAGTGGAAAGCATTGCAATGGTACTTCGTATGTATTAGAATTTTCAAAATAGGTTCTACCAGCATCTGAAGTAGCTTGAATTTTAGATGTGAGCTTTGGTAAAAGCATCTGAAAAATAGTTCAGTTGTATCATCCATTATTTTTTAAGAATATTTACTGAAAAATCAAAAAGATTTATATAGGGTTGTGAATTTTTGTTATTTGCTGTTAAAATGTGTCTTTTTATGCCATTTAAATGAACAGTTTTTCTCTCATTTTGTAGGCAGTTTCTAGTGACAAAGAGTGTGTCAGTGAGAGACTCTGGTAAAATATGCATTTGTTTGGTAGAGCTCGACATTTCTAGAATTTCTGATCCCTGACTGACTTGTCACTCTTACACTGGAGACGTAGTTTAGCAGAATTAGCGCATGGACTTGAGAGGCAGACTGTTTGGTTCAAAACCCAATTTCTTTGCTTTGTTTGTTGCATGATCCTAGCGAAATCACTTGAACTCTATGCGTTTGTTGCTTCATCTGTAAAATGGGGATATTCATAGGGCTTTTCTGAGGTTTATTGAGCTGATCTAAATAATGTAGGTAAAACATCTCAGTGTGGCACATGGTACACACTGATGATGTTCGGTGTTTCTTGACATTCTAAGTTGTGGAGATGGGTACAAAGTGATGTATTCTGTGCAGGAGGGGGAATTACAAGGGTGGTGGTGGGAGACGAGGCAGCCTCACAGTTCTTTAATAGGGCTGTGTTTGGGAGTTGAGTGCCCTGCTCTTTTGAGCACCCTATACCAAAGCTGTTCTCCAGGTACTGGACTTAATAGGAGACTTCCATGTAACAAGGACCTTTTGACATTTCAGTAACTAAACCTGACTTTGGAGTGGAGGCAAATTTCCCCAATGCTTGGGGTGGTTCTACAGCAAAGGGTTTTCCTTCTAGGTCCTAGTGTGTCATATCTGAGGGGAGAAGACAATTCTAGTTTCTGAAAATAGATATACCTTGCCATACCTGAGATGTAGGAAAAGTAAGTGAAACATTTCTACATAAATTCACAGATCTAAAAATAAGACTCCAGTAAACAAACTCTTTGGCTAAATAATACATGGAATAAAAACAGAACTAGTAGGATAGCATTTGAAATTTCTCTTTTCTATGTATCGTTGAAAAATAATGCTGAGACAAACAAGAGGTTCTTAAGAGATATTATTAGGATATATTCAAAGTGCATACAATACCTGACATACAGAATTGAATAAGTAATCATAAATTGAAATGATTTTTTGATCATCTACTGTGTGTTAAACACTTTCTCAGAGCTGCCTCAGTTAATATCCTCATGGACCCGAGTGATACGTTATCATCGTTATTTTTGACGCATAAAGCTGAAGTTGCGAGTGATTTACTTGAGGCTCTATATAGCTAATGATTGACTGGGCAGCATTCAAACCCAGGAATTTCTGACTCTGAATCCAGATGCTTTCTAGTATAATCTTATTGTCTTTCAAGGATAATTTAGTTCAGTCCAGTGGAAAATTAACTGAGCCCCTGTGGTGTGCAAGGCACTGAGGAGGGTACTGGGGATACAAGGCAGACAAGATAGGCATGCCCTCTGCCTTCGAGAAACTGACAGCATAGACGGAAGGACAACAATTAGTAACCATTTGCTTCTCTCTATCATGCACTCCTAGGTGTCTACCTTGAGTAGACATGTTGCTACCTTGAGTACAGTTTAGGCAGTTCATAAGGCACTGTGTTCTCTTAAGGATACTATTTTTCAGTGTCCTTATTTGTACCAATATGTACATCCCAAATTGTCACCTCCATTACCTAACATCCTACTATAGCCACCTGACATGCTAGTTTTCAGACTAGATTATGTACAGTATAGGGCCATCATCACCTTCAAAGTACAGGTTACTTTGAAGGATCAGTAGGAAAATTATAATTTAGTGAGTTATAATGTATTTCATGGTGAAACAAGACATGTGATAATATCAGCTTTCTGACTCCCAGTGTGATGCAGCTAAAGTTTCATGAAGTAGATTTGTCCTGATGTTGTGGAGCTCACATGGAAAAGGGAGAGGGGCAGGAAAGCAATCCCCCTGCAGTATCTCCAAGGAAAGCGGATGGGTGTGGATGAAGTATCTTTGTAGGAAAGAAAAGTTGTGTGACAGCTGATGCTTGGTGGGGAAGGGACAGATTAGTAGTACAGACATTTAGGAGACAAAAGTTAGGTGGCCAGAGAAAATATGGGGGAGAATATGGGGCCTAATGGGATGTTTTAGAGCTTATTTTAGGAAAGGTGGTATTATTTGTTTTTTACCTCTCCATAGATGTATGAAACTTGCATTCCTTTGAGTATCAGATTCTTCACACCTTAGATCTGCTTAAGGGCGCAGGAGGAGAAAGATGTGGGTCATGTGACACTCTGCTTCCGGTCACTCATCTTTGCGTAACTTGGTACCACCTAAATCTAATACAGCGTTACAACATCTGCTTACGGTCTACACATGAGAAAAAAACAAAACAAAACAAAACAAATGGAAAGGGAATTAAAAGGATAATTGGAATGTGTTTCATTTCTCTTAGGACTGTGAATTGCAAATTTCCTTTAGGTTTAGTGTGGTTTTTTTTTCTTCTTTTTTTTTCCTTTCCTAAGTACTTGGGTGGCTGCTCATTTATAATGGAAAATCCTATAAAGAACTTCATGAAAAACTTGGAAATGAGACAACTGAATCTCGATGAATGGATAACTAAAGAATGTCTGGCAGATTCAATTATTCAGACAATGCTTTTACTCTGCTTTATCACTGAAGCTATTCAGAAAGCCGGGACACTTGCAGGCAGGACACCAAGACTCTGGTCATCTCCACAGGATGAGAACATTTAATAAAACCAAATGGAAAACTAGTGATCTCTTCCTTCCCCGCTGACACTCAGGCCATCTGGACAAAGGATTGATTAATAGAAGAGAGCCCAGCCTCAAGCTCTGGGGTTTGGTCCCATCTAGAAGGGAAGTGATTTCCAGGGCTTCTCAATCCTTGTCTGTGTCAGACCTCTTCATTCCCCACTGCTCCTCCTCTCTGTTGCCCTTTGTATTCAGTCAACACGAGGCACAGATACCGGTTTCCTGAGGGACACCAGTGTCCCTTTTCTTGATTCCACTATGGGCCTTTTTAATCTAAATACTAGTCTAAAGTCTCATGTCGTGTGTACAGCATAATAAACACAAATTTAATCTTTCCCAGTAATCTACTGTAAAATGAGCAAGTTCTTTCCAGTACTGGACATATCTCATTTGCTTTAATTCTTATTCGACGCAACTAAATCAATAGCCCTTCTTTACATTTATGCCTCACTTGTAATGCCTAGTCTTACAGGTTATAGGTAAATATATGTGAAGGAAGATCTCGGCCAGTGTAAGATAAGGCAGTGATGGCAGAACACAACTTGCAAATGAAATAAATGCCTGTAGTGGCTGTTACTCAGGTGTGTGAGGACCTGTGTCTGATGATACTATTGAGGATGCTGTGGTTATGTTTCTAACATCTGGATGTTTACTGACACTTATATTATGGGCTGAATCACTCAGTTTCCATCTAGAGGTTTGAGGTCCTTGATATATATTTCTTTAGAGTTCAGGATTAATCCATTGCCAGGCCAGCATGTAGCCACGGACGAGAGGTAAGACAGGCAGGGGCCTCACTTTCCCATCCCATCTACCGATCTCCATTCTTCGCCCCTGTGTATGGGTGAGGAAGCCGCACAGCTCATGAAATATTCCCCCAGCATTTCAATACAGAAAAACGGAGCCCAGGTATAATGTTTTTGTAAGACAATGAGAATTATTTATTTTTTTCTTTACTTACTAAAAGTCCCCATTGTTTCTGTAGATCTTTCAGCATGTTAATATTTTGAAATGACCCCCTCCTTGCTTTTTAAAAATGCAGGACCTTGAACACCATCACACACACAAACACACAAAAGGTTTTAAGATTCACTCGTCTTTGATACAAAACCGTGGGGTATCGTATAATCATCTGCTGGCTGGGAGAGCAGATGCTGCTCTCTTTCTCTGCAAACAAAGCTCAGATGAAAAGGGCAACAAAGCAAGGAAGATGTTAACGCCCACCACTCCTCTCCCACCGACAGGCCTGGACTTCCCTGAGGGCCTGCCAGCTCCCATTAGCTGTTCCACATTGGGCGTTCCTGAGTGATCAAAGAAAGGGTCTTCAGAGGATAATGTAAGGAAATTTTGACAAATGCAGATTAGCCAGGGCACTCTTTAAATGTATTCGGCGGCTCTGCCCACTTTTCGTCATTCTGGAAAGCACTGATGTATACGTGGCGGGCACAAGCATGAGAGAGCCTTTGCTGGGGCCCCCGAGACACCTGGGCTCAAAACTGGGCTCCACCGTTTCCTGGCAATGTGATCTGGACAATATCTTAAACTCTCGGAGCCTCAGTTTCCTCTGCTGTGTTATGCTGATAAGTTGGCTCTGGGGCATGAGTGGAGGGGAGGATGGAAAGAGGGAAAACCTCTGACTTGTAGCTTTTGCCAACTTCTGTGGCATAACTACTTCCACTAAAGCTATAGAAGGTATCAAGGGTTGTGGCTCAGAGTCTTGCACAACTTCTGAATATTTAATAATTGGTTTATTAATGAAATGATATCACTGCTGATCTGTAAAATGATCGTAACAGAATTTACCTCCTAGGGTTGTGGTAAAGATTAACGAGACAATGTATGCAAAGCTCTTAACACCCTAAATTCTGAAAAGTGGTAAATAGTTAGCAAATAATAACAGTTTTCATTGTTTTTGGTCGCATATCACTTTTAAGAGGTCCTTGTGGTTTTAGGAAGTCTGTGATTCTAATCCTGGCCTTAGAATATCAAATATTGCAAAAATGCCATGATTTAAAACAAACATTCTAAGGATGAAATTAATCTTACCTTATTTTACATCTTAAAATAATTATGTGTACTACCTAACATTTTAGAGGGAAAAGAAGGATATTAAAACATGATTTCTGATTCAGAACTTCCTCTCCTCCAGTTCACTCTCCGCTTGTGCCCTAACAAGCTTGGAGGTGAGGCGGGTTGGGCCCTCATCTCCTATTTACACACCTGTTCTTCTGCCTTCTAGGTGAGCTCCTCCAGTGTCGAGTGCAAGGAGGCGATAGGGAGAGAGGGTGATGTTTTATCATGTAGCCGAGTGGGGCCCATGTCCCCACTTTTGCTCTTTCTTTGGCTTGATGGGCTGATAGTCACGAGCCACTGGAGTTGTCCCCTTGTTTCCCTGAGGTGCAGGTTTAGGCTCTGGCTTGACCAGCTTCTCCCCACTCACTCCAGTCACCAGCTGCTTACCCCACAGCCTCTGTGCTGGGGTGCCAGCAATATGGTGCAAGACAGGCAGCCTCCAATGAAGGTCACGCAACCCACAGACAGTTCACAAGGTCTTGTTGCGCCAGATGCTGGGAGCAAACTGTAAGCCCCAGTACAAGCCTTTTGTCAGCTTTGCCATCTCTCTCCTGTTCTCATAAACTCTGCTCAGATAGGCAGAAATAGGCAAGGCTGCTTGCCAGAGCAGAAATCCAACTGGGGAACCAAATATTGGTTTCCAGTCTTGGATATAACCATCTTTTTGAATGCATCTCCTGGTTTGTATTTTGTTTTTAATTTATTTATTTTGAGAAAGAGCATGTGCACACACACAGGAGAGGAGCAGAGAGAGAGAGAGAGAGAGAATCCCAAGCAGGTTCCAAACTGCCAGTGCAGAGCCTAACACGGGCTCAAACTCACAAACCATGAGATCATGACCTGAGCTGAAGTCAGATGTCTGAGCCACCCAGGCGGCCCAGCCTTCCTACTTCTATTAGAGAAGCAGCCTTCCCCGTCCCTGTTGCCCACTACCCCCCCCCCCCCCACCACCACCGTGGGATCCTCCACCATGAGCCCTGCTGTCTGCACTCAGCCCCAGCCTCCTATTATTCCCTTCCCACAGTTGGGGTTTAGATGGTATGTAGGTATAGTAGTTTGCTACGGCTGCCATAATGAAATCCCATAGACTGGGTGGCTTAAATAATAAAAATTTATTTTCTTAAATTCTGGAGGATGGAACTCTGAGATCAGGTGTCAGCAGGTTGGGTTTCTTCTTCCAGATTTCCTCACCAACCATATTGGATTACAGCCTACCCCAATGACTTCACTTTAATTCAGTTACCTCTTTATAGGTCCTATCTCCAAACACAGTGACATTCTGAGGTATTAGGAGTTAGGACTTCAACACAGGAATTATGAGGAGACACAATTCAGCCCATAACAGTAGGGTGAGGTGGTTTCTGCTGGCCCCAGGTGTCACTGATGCTTCTCTTTAGAAAATTAATATTTCTGGTTTGTTTCAGCTTGGAGATGTTTTAGATTCTGAGAAGACAGGAAGAAGCCCACTTAAAATTTTATTCACTGGAAATACAAATAGTTAATGCTGAATATTTTTGAGGATTTCACTTTGCCCACATCATCCAAATAGCTGAACATATGAAATGTACAAGATAAGAAAACACTAGAGCACGTGGCAGAACGAGCTGAAGAAAATGGAAGGAAAAGCTATGAAACATAGGAAAAGAACTGGAAAAAGGGATGGAAAGTGTCAGAAATAATTGAAAATATCAAAAATCTATTTTGAGACCACAGAAGAAAACCTAGAGTGTATTTCTACAAAGCGTTCTACAGGAATAAGCAGGATGGTGCAATCAAAACTCCACCGAAGAGACTGTGTTATGAATTTAAATAATCACCATAAATGCTACTGTTATTGTCTATCAATAACTTGGAAGTTAGTAGATTATTTCTACTGACACTTCTCATCCATTTTATGGTTTATTTAGCTATTGCTTTGGCTTTTATGGGGGACTCTTAACACCTCAAGATAATGTTTGTTGAATTTGACAAATCAACACATTATGCCACTGTTTACTCTTGTCTCCCAAACTAATTGATGGGTTTTCAGGAATTTCTGAGTGTTAATGACTGCTAATGTTCATTTAAATAAACAAGACACTGAGAGCAGAAAGATGAGCCAGGCAATCTTATGCGATGAGTACATTAATGGAAGTTAGCTCAATAAATCTGCTCCTGGATGGATGCTGGTACCGAAAATTTAGTTGCCTTAAGCTCATGCAAAGAAAAGAGCTAAGGGTAGTTGAGGGGAGCCCTTTCAACCCAATATGAACAAAATTTTAAAAATCAATATTTGTATTTCAAAACCATTTATTTTTCATCCTTTAAATTCTTAGTTATCATGATAGACAAATGGATGTTTATGTGCGTGTGTGTATGTGCATGTGTGTAAGAGAAATAATGAAATATTATAAAGAAGGAAGATGTTAAATATCCTCCCAGAGTACTATTTTATTTCTTTTCTGAAATAACTGGCAGAGAGATTAACATACATTTTGGCAGTCATTCAATATCATGTGTTTGTTTGAATTGCACTTGGGTTCTCCACCCTAGTGGACCTTTCTTGTTTGCTTAGAGTACAACAGAAATGCATTTGTGTGTGCATGTACTTCAGACAGGACCCGTTCACTCTTTCATGCCTCCTCTAAATCATATTCTTATTTTCCTAAGGAAAATGAGGACCTTGTTTTAATTTGTAAAAATAAGAAGTCTCTCCCAATTAGCTGATGTTGGCTTTCTCCCTAAGAATAGTCTTTCGTAGTAGGGCTGAATTTTATCCATTATTTGTCTGAAAATAAGTTATATTATTTGGTAGTACTGGGAATCATAAAATTTTGGGTAAATTTAAGTGAAAAGAGTGTCATCATTAAGATCACTTTTGGGTTAATCCAAAAGTAACAGTGAGGGATAGAAAAGAAATTGGAGAGAGGTAAAAACATGCTGGAAAGAAGATTTGGGGGATGCCAAAACTGCAAATATTTCATTTCAACTACCTTAAAGAAATTATGTAACAAAATAACTAGTGAAGTACATATTGCTTATTTTTGTAAATCTAGTGAGATTTGGATTGGCAGTGGTAAACCAGAAATCTAATATTTGCCTTTCTAAAAGACTTTTGAAAAATGTGGCCCACAGTCTACTTGATCAGAAACATCTAAACACTCGCTAAACCTACTATTCCTGGTCTCCTGAGATTCTGATTCTGTATGGCGACATTCAAAGGCCTGAATTTGTAGAGGGCTCTCCAGATGGCTCTGATGCACGTAGAAGTTTGAGAACAACTGTTTGGGGAAATAACTCTGCTCACAGACACTTTATTCTGGCAGCACTGATGCCTGCTTGTCTATTAATCTCTTTTTCCCTTCATTCTGTTGTACAACGAGTATAAGCCCACCAACTACCCATTTTCCTCCAGAGAGGGATTAGGTGAGAAGCCTTTTATATGGAGAAGCCTGTGTAGCCCAGGAAATGTTTTTTATTGACTAAAAGTGATTTCATAATTTCAGTACAAGAGTGTCTCTTTCATGAGTCTCTTAGTGTCAGATGGATGTATTTCAGCTGACATAAACAGAGAAAGACAGTCTTTCTGAAGTGAGAAACAGGTACTTTCATTATAAAACATGTTCATACTTTCACAATAAATTTCTCTGTAATATAGTTCAGAATTTTCACCTGTAGGACGAAATAACTTTGTTTAAACAAAAATATATTCTTTATGTCCTTATTTTGTGAAAGGACAAACTGAGACATGAAGATACCCAGAAAATTTGCCCAGTTTGTGATCAAAATTCCAGTGACATGGTTAATCTTTTAAAAAAGAAAACATGTATATCTTTTTCTTTTTGCTGATTCATGAAAGTAATATATAGCCTTTGTGGAACTTTTGAACTATAACAAAAAGTATAAAAATTAAATCATCCTCAATTTCAAAACTCAGAGGAAAACATTTCTAACTTTTTGGTATATTTTTCTCATTTTCACAATGCATTAACTGTTAATATCGTGTACATAAATCTGTAGGCAATCCTGATCATTCTTTTAGGATAGATTCCTGGACGTGAAACTCCTGCCAAA
The DNA here is from genome assembly GCF_007474595.2 of Lynx canadensis. Taxonomy (NCBI): domain Eukaryota; kingdom Metazoa; phylum Chordata; class Mammalia; order Carnivora; family Felidae; genus Lynx; species Lynx canadensis. The sequence goes on from NC_044307.1 coordinate 106,987,561, forward strand.
AGAGACATTTTTAGGACTTTGGATACTGATTGCTAAATTGCTTCACAGAAAAGTTGAGCTAATTGGTATTCTAACAGTTAAAAGGATAATCAGGCTTCACGGCTTCAAATCAGTGTCTTTCTTTTTTTTTTTTTTTTTTTTTTTTTTTACCTTGTAAGGACACTTTACATGTTTAGCAAGTTCATGAATCTTTAGTGATTCTGTCTGAATTTTGTGCCTTATGCTTACTCTTTGAAGCTGAAGTTAGTGTAAGCAGTGGATTGAATGAGTAGTATATTGGACAATGTCTTCTGTCTTGCTAGTGACTCTGCTAACTGCAATGTCTAAAGTTGAACCTGTATGATGCCCTGTCTCTAAAATGCTGTTTCTGTCAGGAGGTCTCCTGACTGTAATGATGGAAGGAGCTAGCATGTGACAGCTCTTTGAGGTGCCAGGTATAGCCTCATTGCCCTTCACAACAGGTCATAAAGTACCTTCTTTCACGACACCACCCTCTTATAACAGTCTAGAGTATAACAGACATGTATGACCTTAAATTTGTGTATGAACTTTTTCAGTAGTGTTCTGTAGGTTAGTCTTTTTTTCCTCTAGTTTTTCCTTGTCAACAACTTGAGGACAAGAGAGCTTGACCACAACCTATAATTCTAGCTGGCATCCACGGCAGGACCACCTATACGTAGATCCTCAGTGTGGAATTAGGGACACTTTGGGTTTTCTTCTCATACAAATATCCAGATGTCATGATTTACTAAATTTACACATGTTATGATGGATGTCAAAACTGTGGAATTAAAACAAAATGCAGTAATGTGAGAGAGATAGGCTGATGTATTAGTCTGCCAGGGCAGCCATAACAAAATACCACAGACTGGGTGGCTTAAATAACAGAAATTTATTTTCCTGTAGTTCTGGAGGCTAGAAGTTCAAGACCAAGGTTCTGGCAGGTTTGATATCTTCTCATTGGTTTGCAGATGGCTGCCTCCTGGGAATGTCTTCACAGGATCTTTTCTTTACGTGTGTACATCCTTGGTGTCTCTCTTTTTGTAAGGTCATACTGGGTTAGGGCCAACCTCGCATATGACATCATTTAACTTGACTTACCTCTTTAAAAGCCCTATCTCCAAATACAGTTAGATTCTTAGGTGTCCTGAGGGTTAAGACTTTAACATGTGAACTTTGGGGGTGGGGAAAGACACAATTCAGTTCATAACAGCTGATGTATGTATGTATGTAAGTATCTAACATTGGATATCACTGAATGTGCAGACATTATTTTATTCAGAGATGGTTTGCTGATGGTATATTGTCTGGCCTTTGTCCACATTTCAAAGTCAAGACTTGTTTTATAGAACCTATGGTTTAGGATTAGTGGCCATTTCTTCACGTTCATAAATGTGAACAAGTTAAGGATGACCAAAAGTTTCAATCAATGTACGAAATCCAGGAATAAATGGTAAACTTGAAGTGATGATTTCTTCCGGCTCTAATAAGATAAACTGACTCCAGCAAATCTTGATGTCGCTTTGGATTTTACTCTGTCATGTGCAGCTGGTTTGTATATCCAGTTGTAAGACCTTGCTGGATGTTCCAGTTATACCGTGGAGGTTATGTGCACCGATTCTGCTAGTTTAAATCCTGGCTCTGTCACTATCAGATCTAGAACCTTGAACAAAGTGCTTAATCTCTCTACATCCCAGTTTCCTATCTGTAAAAATAGGAATAATAATAATACATAGAGCCCTTGCTAGGAGTAAGTTAGTTATGCCAATAAGCTCTTAGAACTGTGTCTAGCACATGCATGTACTTAATGAATGCTAAGTCTTACTATTTAGAAGCAGCCACATATTTTTTTTTCAGGCTGTTAGGATATCATTTTATTCACTCAGACTAGCAATTTACCAAACATAGTTGTATTTGCACATGATACATTGTGATACTGGGATTTATAATTAGAAATATTATAAATTAGGTATCTGACACAGAGCTCCTAAAAACCCTGGAATTTCCTAAGTGAAGAAAGTGATAAAGTGTTATGTTAATGAAGTGACTTTTGAACACACCTAAGGTGAGTCACCATGTGATTAGAGGGCTGGAACTTTCAGCCCCCCACCCCAACACTGGGGAAGGTGAGAGGGGCTGGAGGTTGGGTTCAATCACCAATGGCTAGTGAGTTAATCAGTCATGGCTAATGAGTTAATCAATCATGCCTTTTAAGGAAGGCTCCATGAAAACCTCAAAAGATGGGTTTGGAGAGCTTTGCTTTGGCGAATGTGTGGGCAGTCAGCGAGAATGACACTCCGAGAGCTGGAAGCTCTGTATCTTTCCCCATATCTTGCCCTATGCAGCTGTTCCATCGGGCTGTTCCTGACTTATATCCTTTTATAACAAACCAGTAATCTAGTAAGAAAAATGTTTCTCTGAGTTCTGTGAGCTGCTCTAGCAAATTAAGCAAGCCCAAGGACGAGATCGTAGAAACCTCTCTGATTTATAGCCAGCTGGTCAGAAGAATAGATAATAACCTGAACTTGTGACTGATGTCTGAAGTGTGTGCATGTGTATGGTGGAGGGCAGTCTTGTAGCACTGAGCCTTTAACCTGTGGAATCTGATGCTGTCTCTAGCTAGGTTAGTGTCAGAATTGAGTTGAATTCTTGGACACCCTGCTGGTGTCAGAGTATTGCTTAGTTGTTATGTGTGGGGACTCCCCCCAACCCCTACTGCACATTGGAATTGGCCTCAGAACACCAAAAACATAGGTACTCAGTAAATTTTTACTGAATGGATGCATGCGTGATATTTGAAAATTTCTTATTCCTTAGTTCTGCAGTAGGCGAAATTTAATTTGGATTCTGAGTAGCATAAAGGCAAACAAAAATGACTTTCAACTCTGTAGCTTTGATTGTGAAAATCCAAAAAGATGTTCAACATTAATATAACTTTTTAATGCTGAAGCAAAACAAAGGTCTTTGACAGCTGTTCTCAAGAATTTTGGTCTAAGACTCTTTATACTTTTTAAAATTATTGAGGACCCAAAGAGCTTTTGCTTATGTGTACTGTATCATATTTATCATATTAGAAATTAATAATATTTATGTATTGTCCGAAATAACAAAAATAAGCCCATTGTGGGTTGGTATAAATAGCGTATTTTTATGGAAAATAGCTGTAGCTTCCAAAAGAAACAAAAATTCGGTGAGTACAGTGGTGTTGCCTGACATGCTTACAAATCTCTTTCATGTCTGGCTTAATAGAAGACAGGTAGATTCACATACCTGCTTCTGCATCATTCTGTTGCAACATTTGTGCTGGGTACTTTTAAGAGACTGAGAATGAAAAAGGCAAATAACGTTTTAGTGTGATTCTGAAAATACGTTTGACCGGGTGGACCTCCTGAAAGGATCGTAGGGACTCCCAAGAGCCCCAGTCCACACTCTGAGGTTACTTGACAAAACCAGAAAGTTTGATTAGTGTTAGCTACATTATAAGTGCCTTTCTTGAATTTAGAGCCCTCTAATTGGGAATGTCAGTTAAGCTTTGATCTGGGATTGGCAGGTAGCATCCCAGGAAAAGTCTGGCGGTGTTGTTGAAGTACAGGTATAGGATCTAGAGTCTTGAGAAATTCTTTTCATTTTAATATGATCTTCCCCTTTGATGTGATAGAACTAATTGCGTATCTCAGTCTGTCAGCCAGATGTGATAGTTCTTTAGTAAGACGGCAATAAATAATTCCCAGATTAGAGTGATGGGAAATGTTCTCTTTTCTAGTACATGGTATCATTTCAATGTAAAGGGGAATGTTTCTGTCCTACAGATGCTTTGTTCTGTGCTGAGCATGTCATAGCCCCTAGGCTAAGTGGTCTCTAATTTGATTGTGTTCCAGCCTAATAAATTGTTTTTAACATGTTTATTTTTAGAGCAATGATTTATTGCTCTTTAAATTAAGAATTTACAAAAGCGACTATCTTCTCTCACTTTAGAAGAGCTTGACTCCTTCTTGGGAAATTCTTACATGTGAGCACAATTGAGTGTATTTGCCCTAAAAGAGATTTCTCATGTGCTGCTGTGTGATGATTCTCACAAGCAGTGGCAACAGTACAGGAGAACATTCCAGTTGCTTCTCATGAATTTTAAGACAAGCTAACTCTCTGTTGAATGTCAGGCACTTTTCTATACAAATGCATTGTATGGTGAAAGCCTAAATAATCAGGAATTCTGGGATTTTACTCTGAGAAGTGTGGTATCTGTCTAGTAAGCACAATTGTGTGTTTTCTCCCATGGTAAATAATATACTGAAATCTTTTTCAGCTCCAAATATATATTTTTTTAAATTTCATCCCATGCTCACAAGAGGGCGCTAATTTGTATTCATGCCTAAAGTGGTATCGGAATAAATTTCCTTAAATCTCTTATGGTCAAACTGGAGAAACCTTGGCCACAAGAAAACTGCTAATTGGTTTCCTTTTCTTTTAGCAGAATAATTTGAAATTTTACAAATCTTAGGTTGAAAAAAATGCGACATATCGCATACTTGTCAGATAGATGGGAAACCCAGTTTTGAGGGGAAAATTGATTTAGGGAGTAAAGATTCTGTTTTTTTTGTTCAGTTTAATTCTTGTTAATTTTTAATTGGATTGTTGACATGACAATAAATAAAAGAGTATCAGGACTTACAGCAAACAATAAATATAAACCTATAAATACAAGTATTTAAATAAATACCAGGGTGTACGGGTCCAAGCATTGTTCATATCCTTGGATTAATCCATATTTCTGCTTTCCTTGTTATAGTAAAACAAAGCTTTTTAGCTCAAGCTAGTTCTCGTTTTTCCCCTGATTGCCAAAGAAGTACATATTTATTGTAGAAACCTCAGAAAACATAAGAAAAAATTTAAAAGGAAACAAGAATTACTCATAATCTCATAACATGATTAATCATAGTTGATATTTTGGTTTATTTCCTTCTACTCTTTTTATGTATATAAAAGTGTGATAATACTATGTATAGATATATAAATTTAGTTTTGTGTGCTACTTTGAAAAACTTAATGTTGTATAAGTTATTTTCAAGGATCATTTAAATTGTTTTAGACGCACTTTTAATGACTGTCAAGTATTCCATTGTAATTATCCTATTAATAAAAATTTATATGCTTTCTTTTTTTTTTTTTACCAGGAATAATAGTGTGATGTTTTTATTCATAAATAAATCTTTGATAATATATCTGATGATTCCTGTAGGAATCTTACAGATTCCTACAAATGTAATTCCTAGGTGGAAGAATATGATCATTTTTAAGGTCTTTGACATATACTGCTACATTATTTTCTAGAAAGGTTTTTTACCAATTTCTACAATAGGAGAGTACCTGATGTTCACAAACTACCCTCATTAATGTTGAATATTTAATTAAAAAATAATAGCTAATTTGATAGGTGAAAATGTTAGCTAATTGTTGATCTAATTAGGATTTCCTTGTCAAGCTAGAGAAGTTAACTATTTTCTGTTTTCATTAGCATTTTTCTTTTTTTTTCCTGGGAATTATCTTTTCATGTCTTTTGTCTATTTTTCTACATGGTATATAAGATTCTCTTATCTTCATCTGCTATATTTGGAGTACTCCCTAGTTGGTACTTTGAATTGCTTATGGCTATATACGCGTGTGCGCACACACACACACACACACACACACAGGAGCAGTTTTAAGGTTTTATCTATGTAAATCTTTTGAATACTTGTGTGGTGTCTGTCACTGATTTTTCTTTTAATGTGTAGAATATTCAGATAATTCTTTATTAAAATATTTTCTTATGATAGGGACAGGTTTTCAGAGGTTCTGAATTATATTTTAGCTTCATTTAGTAAAAGATTTACAGGAGAAATAAGCAGTTGAAATAATAAATATTGAGAAGGAAAAATAACACCTAATGTTATGTTAATTTGGGAATTATGTTAATTTTACCTGAATTTTAGAAAGATTTTGCTCCATATTTACACTATAGTCTTTTCTGGTAGGCATTTATTACAGTCTTCCCCATTTTTCTTGTATTATATGAGGATGATTGCAATCAAGGTGCTTTTTGAAAAATTATTTTTATTTCTTTTATTGATCTAAATCCGAGTTAGTTACATATAGTGTAGTATTGGTTTCAGGAGTAGAATTTAGTGATTCATCACTTACATATCCCACCCAGTGCTCATCCCAACAAGTGCCCTCCATAATGCCTATCACCCATTTAGCCCATCCCCCCACCCAACTGAGAATAAACCCTCAGTTTATTCTCTGTATTTAAGAGTCTTTTATGGTTTGCTTCCCTCCCTATTTTTATATTATTTTTCCTTCCTTTCCCCTATGTTCATCTGTTTTCCTTTTTTTTTTTTTTAGTTAAAAAAATTTTTTTTTAATGTGTATTTATTTTTGAGAAAGAGAGCGAGAGGACGTGTGGGAGGGGTGGAGAAACGGAGACATAGACTCTGAAACAGGCTCCAGGCTCTGAGCTGTCAGCACAGAGCCCAACGTGGGCTCAAACCTACAAACCATGAGATCATGACCTGAGCCGAAGTTAGATGTTCAACCAACTGGGCCACCCAGGAGCCCCACATCTGTTTTGTTTCTTAAGTTCCACATATGAGTGAAATCATATGATATTTATCTTTTTGACTGACTTTCTTCCCTTAGCATAATACACTGTAGTTCCACCCACATTGTTGCAAATGGCAAGATTTCATTCTTTTTGATTGCTGAGTAATATTCCTGTGTGTGTGTGTGTGTGTGTGTGTGTGTGTGTGTGTGTGTATACTACAGCTTCTTTATCCATTCATCAGTTGATGGACATTTAGGCTCTTTCCATAATTTGGCTATTGTTGATAGCATTGCTATAAACATTGGGGTGCATGTGCCCCTTTGAATCAGCATTTTTGTATCCTTCAGATAAATACCTAGTAGTGCAATTGCTGGGTCATAGGGTAGTTCTATTTTTATATTTTGAGGAACCTCCATACTGTTTTCCAGAGTCGCTGCACCAGTTTGCATTGCCACCAATAGTGCAAAAGAGTTCAACATCTATTGTTTCCTGAGTTGTTAATTTTAGCCATTTTGGCAGGTGTGAGGTGGTATCTCATTGTGGTTTTGATTTGTATTTCCCCGATGATGAGGGATGTTGAGCATCTTTTCTTCTGTCTGTTAGCCATCTGGATGTCTTCTTTGGTGTCTGTTCATGTCTTCTGCCCATTTCTTCACTGGATTATTTGTTTATTTGGGTGTTGAGTTTGGTAAGTTCTTTATAGATTTTGGATACTACCTTTTATCTCATATGTCATTTGAAAATATCTTCTGCCATTCCATCAGTTGCCTTTTAGTTTTGCTGATTGTTTCCCTTGCCATGCAGAAGCTTTTTATCTTGAAGAGGTCCCAGTAGTTCATTTTTGCTTTCGTTTCCCTTGCCTCTGGAGACGTGTCTAGTAAGAAGTTGCTATGGCCCAGGTCAAAGAGGTTGCTGCCTGTTTTCTCCTGTAGGATTTTGATGGTTTCCTGCCTCACATTTAGGTCTTTCATCTATTTGGAATTTATTTTTGTGTATGGTGTAAGAAAGTGGTCCGTTTTCATTCTTCTGCATGTTGTGGTCCAGTTTTCCCAGCACCATTTGCTGAACAGACCCATTGTATATTCTTTCCTGCTTTGTTGAAGATTAGTTATCCATACATATGTGGGTCCATTTCTGGGTTCTCTATTCTGTTCCATTGATCAATGTGTCTCTTTTTGTGCCAGTACCATACTGTCTTGATGACTACAGCTTTGTAATACAGCTTGAAGCCCAGAAAATCAAGGTACTTTTAAATTTCATAGCTTCTCTGTAAAGTGTTGGTTACATCTTCTAAAGATGTTGAGTCACCTGTAGCTTTAGTGATGTTACTTGACTCCAATATTTTTGTTGTTTACTGATGCACAGTGCCTGGAACATAGTAAGTGCTTGGAGGTGTTTGTTGAGTGAATGAATAAATGAATGACCTAGTATTTTTTTTTTTTTTTTTTACTTTTTTAGAGTAAATTAATTGTCTTATCTCTTTAGGTATACTTAGACTGAACTTGATTTTTTGTTCTATTGGGCTTATCGTCTCTTCTCCAAGCATTAAAGAGGTGCCTCATTTTCTCATGCTTTAGAAGTACCAGATAACAGACATAAGGATCTAATCCTCTTTGGTTCTATTTCCAAGAAATGTGCCGATGGAAAATGAGTCCATTCCTCTCTCACTCTCTGTCTGTCTGTCCCTCCCTCCAATTTGCCAAGAGAGCCAATCTTGCCAGATGACCATATGTTGGGTATGTCACGGAATTCAGCTTTGATTTCCCACGTTACTCAGGGTTTCTCTTCAGGCTGGACTAGTCGCCCCTTCCATCCTCATCACCATGAGCAGCAAGCCCTGACAACAATCTGAACTTCTCCCCTCCCAGGATTCTGTTCCCAGCCACTTTCCTTTGTCTCCCAGCTCTGTTCAGACCTCAGTCGTCTCTCCTTGGGTAGAACCTGTGGCAACCTGGCAAGACAGCCCGCGTCCATGCTTTTAGGAGAGTTCTTCTCCTATGACAATGTAATACTCTTCTCTCCTCTAGGAACCCACTTCATTTGGATGTTATGAATCTGGTTGTCCATTCTTATTCTCTCAGTTAAGGCCCTGTTTCCCACTAAGGCTTCATTTCCCTCCTTTAGGGTTTCCAGGTTTAGCAAACAATATAAGATGCCCTGTTAATTTGAATTTCAGACAAACAAAGACTATTGTTTTTCTGTATAAGTATGTTGCATGCAATATTTAGGATATACTTATACTCCAAAATGGATAAAAGGGTGCCCTGTATTTTATCTGGCACTCCTGCCCTCATCCTGTGGCTCATTTCATAGCTCCTCTTAACTCTCTTTCTGGGGTCAGCTGGAACTCTGCCCCACTCACCACACCTCCTGTTTGAACTCCTCTCAATCAGGTCCCCATCCCGGCTTGGCTTGATCTCTTCCCTGAGCACCTGGTGTTATTAATTCTTCTACATAATTGCATACATTTTTTTCCAGTTTACTTTGTGTTATTGTCTGACTCACTTATACATTAGTTGAGGCTGTTGTGGTTGGGCTAGATGGAAAGCCACCTGAGAGCAGAAGAAGCCCCACTTACTCATGCCTGAAACTCACTCCTGCCTTAGCATCACCTCCCTTGTCAAAGGGCTTCAGCTGTTTCCATTTCCAAAAGCTGTCAGTGGAACCAAGACTCAGGTTGGTAAACTCTTCACTGTACAGCCCATACAAGGCACAACCCTCCATTACCCTATTAGAAGATTTCCTTATGAGGCAGGTGTTAGTTTCTGGTCCCTTGAAAACTGTTAAGAAGATTTTATTGGGTGTGCAAAGCAGATAGCAGCAGATGCAACTTAAGGAATGGTTTTGCTTCAGTGCTTTCCTTCTTTCTAACAGGAGTCGATTTCAGATATGTTCATTTCACCTATCTGCATCTAGAAACTATTAATAGCCCTTTTTCTTTCACTAACACAGCTTGTTCTCTAGCAATCAGCATACTGGTGTGTTCCCGATCCTGCTGTGTCCTGCCTTTACACCAAAAAGAGAAAATCTGGCTTAAATTACTCTTTTTGAAGCACAGAGGCATTAAAATTCTATTATTATTTCTTTTCTTCTCTTAGGCTCTTAGTGCAAGGTCACATACAAGGGTCTGTGGTAGAACATAAGAGCATCCAGTTCTGTTTCCGTGGGCACGTGCTGCGTGATCATCATTTTGTGGTCCTTTAGCTTGTATCCAGTGGATCCAGCTGATGCGGTTTCCAGCATTGGAACCTTTTGTTTCCCAGCATGATGGGATGATGGAGCTTTTCGTACATCTCGGCAGGAACATTTGATTCATGTTTCTCTTAGCTCTGGCAGCAAAAATTACTTCTTAGGATTTTTTTTCCTTCACAGTGGTACCAAGTTGCTGTTAGCACAGCTCTGAAACTTTTTCTACCCCTGTGCTGACATTGGGGCTTCAGAGTCTTTTTCACTTTCCCGATGGGTTTCTGTTTGTGCGTGCACACAGCAGCTATGGGGCCAGTTGCCTTGCACACTTGTCCAAGCCTCACATGTGCAATTGCAGTGGCAAGGCGGTGTCTCTCTGTAACGCACTGTCACCATCTTTGTTGATTTTAAAACAACCTGTGAGGAAAGCTTCAGGAACCTGCATGACTAAACCTCACCACCAAGGTGCAGATGGTCAGCTGTGCTTAGCCCCCTGCTAAGTCTGGGATTCTTGGAGATGCAACATTAAAGGAATATGGAAGATGATGGGGGTTGCAGGCACCTTAAATGTTAGCAAAGACTAATAATTAGGAGTGTCTGTTTATTCCCATTTCTTGAGACTCTAATGACCTTGTAAATTACAAGAACTGTATTGAATATTTGGTTCTAATGTTGTATATGTTGAGGTGTCCTACTAACTCAACAATTATGTACATCTCAGTGGAGGATACTACATTTTCTAGGGATATCACAAATGAAATTCAGGAGAAAGGAAAAGTGGAACAGAAAGGAGTTTCTGTTTTCATTCATTGACTGATCAGACAATTGTTGAGTACATTCTCTGCCCCGCACTGTGTTGGTTGTTTTCCCTCTAGCTTTAGGGACCTCAGGGCTTGTAAAGGAGATACACATGAAGAAAAACAATCAGAGTACATTGTAGTAAAGGCTGACTAGAAATATTTAGAGTATCAAGTGAGTACAAGAGTCAGTGTAAAAGAATAACTTAATGATGCATGGATACCATTTGGTTTTTCAAAGTTGGTGACATTTGAGTTAAACATTGATGGAAGTAGGGATTTCAGCAGTCCTAGAGAGCATCCAAGGTAGCAGGAGGGATGTTAATGAAGATACAGGGGCAGATGAGGTGTTTAGAGTTATCCCATGGCAACAGGAAAGCCTAGATGGTTGAGGCAACAAGACAGTGATAAAGGGACATCGTCAGTTCTGAATTATGGAAACAAAGCTCAGAATGTGGGAAGACTAGTTTTGGCTATGATAAAAGCACACCATAGAGGCAGTGGCAGTGGGAAAGGAGAGGGAGAGGTAAATTTGAGACAGCTTTCGTTGAGAGGAAGAGGAGGAGATCCCTTAGTTCAGTGTAGCCAGATGTTTTGAGTTGCCATCAAACAAGATTGGAAACTGAGGATGAGAAGGAGGTTTGGGAGAAGAGGAAAGAAGTGTATTCATTATATTTGGCCATGTTGAGTTAACGGTGGAAACATCCAGATGGAGATATTGGAAATACCAATCTGGAGTGCAGGAGAGAGTTATATTATTTTAATAACTCAAAATTCACAAAAGAAATAGGACATTTTGGTATTGGAAATAGTGCAGCTCGAGGCAACCTGTCAGCTATGACTTGCTGTAGATATAGGTATGGTCAAACAAACACAAGTGATGGTTGGAGCTGTGGTACCAGAAGACACCTGCCAGGGAGAATGAAACGTATAAAACTGAAATCAGAATCCCTTGAACACTAAAGGTGGGGAGGAGAATAAGAGAAAGACGGCAGGAAAGGCTGACTGGGGGGTTCCCATCTGGGGTGGTAATGGTACATGAAGGGGGATGTGAGGGAGGAGACATGTGAGAGGGCTGGAAGTCGACAGCTAGAGTCAAAGGTCATGAGGGAACTAATCAGTTTCCAGTTCTTATTGGAACATTGGCATTAAGCTGTTCAGATGCCTCCATATGGTCCATTCCCAGGCATCACCAGCAGACTTCTGGGTCTATGTAGGGGGGCTGAAATGGGTGGGCTACTAGTTTTACTTAGCAGTGATGAAAAGGAAAACAGGCTACCTGAGGAGGAGTATGGTTAATGGCTCATGTTTTATTTTAATAATCTACTTTGAACTTTGAATTTCCTGAACTTTGCTCGAGAATATGATGGTGGTTGGATAAATGTTTGTGTATGCCTATACAAACTACCACCTATAGTGCTCTCTTATAACTTCAACCTGTAGAGTGGTTGTCAGTATTAGTTTTACTTTGATTTGTTTGTTTGCTTGTTTTTCCTTTTTTGCAAAGAAATAATTTTTAGGGCAGGTAGAACTTTCTGGTGTCTCTGCTGCCTGGTGGGTGTAAAGGATACTGGCATGCGTCTGACAAGTTATGCATTGCATTATCCACACTTTTCAGGACCACAGCTTTATGCTTATGCTTTTAAAGATACAACAAGAGAACCAATTCATACTTGATCTGGTGAACTAGTGCAATCCCTAAATGTATTTGGCAAACTTATATTTACTATGTATTTATTTAAGTTTTCTGTTTTTCCTTCTAAATGAATTAGCCTTTTCTGATATCTTTTTATGTGGAAATCATCTGTCTCTTAAAAATCAGATATAAGGAAGTTATTTTGATTCTAACTTTACACGGAGTATTTCTGACATATATTTCTTACTAGCTTTTTCTTCTGAGATGACAAGTATCTTTGAAAGTTACTGAAATGCAAAATGTAGGAAAGGAGACCAAGAAGTCAATATTTAATGAGGATTTGGATTAGCATCGAAACCTTCATCTTCAAGAAATAAAAACTCCTATGATTTTAGACAATGACAGAGTCTTTCTTTTTGGCCTTCACTCTCCTACACATAAATATTATAAAGATAAGAAGGGCAGAAACTATTTCAGTTTTTCTTGACAACAGCACCCAAAACATTAGCTGTGGTGAATAATGTGGGATGATGAGTTGACATTTAATTGGAGCAGAATTCATGTATGGATGGACAAAGGGAACCTCCACGTTGCTGACTCGTGAATAGGTTTCTCCGGATCGTAAAGTGCTTCCAGCTGGTAGGATTATTTAAATGTTACCAACATGAACTTCCCATAAGGGAGCAATGGAGGTATGGTCTAGGGCTTGGGGTACTAATGCTCAAAGAGAATGAATATGGACCGAAATAAAAACCCATAGTTTTTTTTTTCCTCCAAGTTTTCTATACATCATCACTCCTTTAAAAAAATCAGCAAAGTAAACATCCTGACTTTGGGATATTACCTGAGAGACACTCTGCAAATATATTCATTAACTTTTCTACTTCTTCAGGATCTCAACTATATGATCTCAATTATCTGGCATTACTCACTGACTAATACCTTATTGAGGTGGTGGCATTTAAATTTCACCTCTTCTCCATCTACCTACTTTTCTTGATTCCACTCATTAAACTGGAGAGATTGGACTGAGGATCTTGTTCCAAAAGAAAGAAATAATAATTTTACCCTTAGCTGTCGGCAGACTTGTAATTGTATTCCCTTGGTCTCAAAGGGCAGTCAGCAATGGAGTGATGAGACACGAGTCTAAGACCTTGAAAACCAACCCCAAGCACATGATTTTGGATAGGTAGCTGGTGCTTGATCTTTTCTGGGTGAAAAATTGTCAGTTGTTAATTGCAAATATGAGCTGTGGTCATCGAACATGGAACAACTCTTATAAAAGTGGTTTTCTTTAAGTTTCAATTGGTTACTTGGTTCACCTGTCTTAAAAAATTCAGAAGCAGTGATAAATCCACGTCATGCCTTTAGATAGGAAAGGAACTTTTTTGTGGCCCATAAAACTTTTAGCTTTCTGACCCCTCTAGTGAACTAGAAAAGTCTTTTTTTTTAATTTTTAATGTTTATTTTTGAGAGAGAGAAGGAGGAGGGGCAGTGAGAGAGAGGAACACAGAATCCAAGGCAGGCTCCAGGCTCTGAGCTGTCAGCCCAGAGCCCGACGTGGGGCTCAAACTCATGAACTGTGAGATCATGACCTGAGCCGAAGTTGATGCTTAACCGACTGAGCCACCCAGGCACCCCAACTAGAAAGGTCTTTCAAGATAAAGCAGTAAAACCCATTTATTGTATAGATGAAAAAGTGAAGTAGAATAGGTTGTTTCTCTCTATGTTTAATTAAAATCCATATAGATCCCTTATTTTTGTCATGACTGGTCTGACATCCTGAATGTTAGCTATGTAGGTCCAGCTAAACTTGGAAGTCTAGGCTGCCATATGCAATTGGACTAGCCAACAGTGGAAGCTGTAGTGGGAAGACTGGGCCTCTCTGCTCCTTCTTGAACCCTCGAAGTTGTGTATTCTGTCATCTCATGAGCACCATCCAAACATCTTGTTCTAATCTGCTCTCCAACTGCAGTTTCAACTATAGGAAAAAAGTAACACATTTAATCAAAAAACATCTCTTTATCTATTTGACAGTAACATTATCCCTCTTCTGTTTTCGGTTATTGTTATTGGCAATACTGATGATATTTTTCAGGGTTTGCTGTGGGCAGGTTTGCTGCGGGCAGGTTTGCTGCCTATTTTTGTACAGGTTGCAAGCTAAGAATCATTTTTACATTTTAAAAATTTTTTTTTTTACGTTCATTTATTTTTGAGACAGAGAGAGACAGAGCATGAACGGGGGAGGGGCAGAGAGAGAGAGGGAGACACAGAATCTGAAACAGGCTCCAGGCTCTGAGCCGTCAGCCCAGAGCCCGATGCGGGGCTCGAACTCGCGGACCGCGAGATCGTGACCTGGCTGAAGTCGGACGCTCAACCGACTGAGCCACCCAGGCGCCCCCATTTTTACATTTTTAAATGGTTGAAAAAATGAAAATAATGTTTCGTGGCATCTGAAAATGATGTGAAGTTCAAATTTTAGTGTCCAGAAGTGAAGTTTTAGAGCATAGCCACGCCCATTTATTTGTGTATCGTCTGAGGCTGCTTTCTGGCTACAACAGCAGAACTGAGTAGTTGCTGGAAACACTGTCTCACCTGCAAACCCTGAAATATTTACCATCTGGTCTTGTACAGAAAAACTTCCGTCAACCTCTATACCACTTACTCTACGTATGTCAGTTTACTTAATCTGTATAACAATACTGCTCAGTATGTGCCTTTATTATTCCCTTTCTACAGATGAGTAAACTAAGGCTTACAAGGATGTGAGGTGACCACAGTGAAACAGCTAGGGGATGATAGAGCTGAGAGAGGGACCCATGTTTGTCTCATGTGGAAGGGCTACTCTTTGTCATACACTAAATTGCCTCCACTGTTGGCTAACAACTTTTGTACAACCACGTTGCTGTCTCTGCAGTGCTTCATCGTTCTATCTCCATTAAATTGAGGTCAAGGAATGCACACTTGGAAGTTAACGCACAGTAAAGCTGAGCATAACATAGATCACAATTTGATAAATCTTTCCCTTAATTGAATGAGCAATCCGTCAAACTCTGCAGTTGATTGAGGCTTTGGTAGAATATATGTCAGAATAAAACCATAATGTGTTTTCTCCCTGTGGTCTAGATCTGTATCTGATGAACTTCCCAGAGTAAGTGCTGAGCCAACAAACTGATGGGAGTATGGGCCAGAACCAAAAGAGCAGCTGAACCCCAGGAGGAGGACACCATGAGAGTAAAAGTAGTGCTTTAAATATGGTGACTGTGACTTGAGCTTTTTAAATTGAGCCATGATTGTAATCATTTGGGTTTCTCTATTTTTGATGGTAGGGATTAGCTAAAAACAGACATTAGACAAATCACAATTCACTTGAAATGGGCACATGGAGGGAGAAAGAGCTTGAGAAACACAATCTGAATTTATAATTCAACTGGTGTGCAGAGTTGTTTGTCACCTAGAAAAATGCAACAATTAAAAACTCATTATATTATACATTTCAAATTGGAATACTTCAAGATGTTCACTAAACAGTGCAAAGGAACATCTGAGGCCCTTGAATACCTGTATTTGAGTGGCATAAATGTCTCTGTGTACATAATCTTTAGCCATATGCTCCATATGTCAAAATATCTTCAAAGAAACTGAATAGTGCCTCTCTCCATTGGCTCACTTCCTTTTGACTTTCAAGGCTTTCAATTAGTGAAGAAAGACAATGGTTCATAAAATCGCTTCAATTTTTTTTCTTAACGTACCTTTAAATTTGTAGGAAAATTAAAGCCAACGCGCATGCACTTATATTGGGCATCTTCTTAAAGTTAGGTTTCCTTTGTTTGCAAGGAGCAGTTGCAGAAAAATCACTAGCTTGAATGAAAAGGGGAAATGTATTGCGCACATGGATATGATCCAGGGCTATCTTGTAGAATCCAAAGACAGTTAGTGTGAAGGGGCATCACAAAGGACTAGGCAGGGCTGGAAATGTTTGAAGGCAGGTGGCTGTGTTTTGGTCTCATTCTCACTCTGTCAGGCCATATGGTCTCTTGTTTCCATTTCTTCCTAGTGTCTGCTTTTGTTTTCTCTTTCTGCAGACCAGTCTTTTCTGCTTCTCCTTTCACATTTTGGAATATGGCCTTTTCACAGCCACCAGAGACGAGCCAAAGTCCCAGTTCCAATTCCTAGGAGACAGAATCTGTTTAACTTAGCTTGGCCCATGGGGCCAATCCACCGTGGCCAGGGATATAGGTCTCATAGTTTAAACATGACCATTAGGATCCATTCTTGGGTTGAGGAGAATTTTCAGGAAAAGAAGTGGGAGACTGGGCAGAGTTTCAGAAATGTATCTACTACTTTCCCCAGTTGCCCATGACAGACCAAAAATGAATGGACTACTTATTTATTATATTTGTGAGATTTATTACCCAGATATATTATTCAGATATATTACTGAGATTATATTTGTGTATGTTTTTATATGTTCTGTTTATTTTCTACAAGTGCTCAGGTCCCCTGGGCTATTGGGCTGTTTGAAGCTGAATGTTGGAAAAGCTCACTGATTGGCCTGTATCCAAGCTCTGTTCCTGGTCACGTCTACCACTAGGCTTCTGAGGGCAATCTACCTCTGCATGGCTGACCCCAACTCTGCATAGCATGTGTGATCTTCCAACTTCACTAGTGGGAAATTGTTAGTCTATCCCTGCCACCCTGGCGAGTTTTGAAAGATGAGGAATCTCTGTATTTACCCCCCTTTTTAAAGATGACAAAAAGGGTCACATATTTCTGAGGCGCCATTGCTCTCTACTACTTCTAAAGAGCTTTTGTTCTTGACAATCACGGCAGATCCTACTATTGGAGATGATTTCCAGCAGCCTGTGTTGGACCTGTCATGCTTAGTTCAGTTCCTTGCCTACTATGTGACAGGCAACACGTTGTGTGCTTGGGCTGGAGACACATAAAGAGTTGATTTTCACATTTAGGTATAGAGACTTAAAAACATACAGGGTACTAAGGAGCACGGGGGAAGGGCATTCAGATGAATGTCTGGGTCTGAAGTGATGTTTCTTATTCCTAAAAGTCCTTTTAGGAGCAAGCCTGTGCCCCACACCTAGCTGCTTTCTCAGTTTCAGTTTCTTCCTGTTCTGCAAAACACCATTGTCATAAATCAGGGAGCCATTTATATATATGAGTCTGTTTCAGGGTCCTGTGCATTCATCTGTTTCCACTTGTGTCCATATTGTCTTAAGCATTGCAGTTTTATAGCAAGTTTGCTATCGAGGAATGTAAGTCTTTCAGCTTTCTTCTTCCACTTCCTCCTTTTCCTCATTCTCCTCCTCCTTCAGGATTGTTTTGGCTATTCAATGCATAACAATTTTAGAATCAGGCTTTCAGTTCCCACCAAGAATTCTAGTGGGGCTTTGACTGGGGTGGCTTTGAATTGGCAACTCAATTTTGAAAAACTGATGTGTTTACAACATTGAGTCTTCCAATTGATTTGGTCTTTTAAAAATTATTTTCAATAAAGTTATGTAATTTTTAGCAGTAGAGTCTTGGATATATCTCATTAGATTTATTTGTAGATATTTAATGGGCTTCAGTATTATTATAAATGGTATTTTTGTTAAAACTTTATTTTTTATTTGCTGCTAGTGTAGAAATAAAACTCATTATTTTGTATTTCAATCTACAGTGACTTTGATATATTCACTCATTAATTCTGTTTGAATGTAGATTCTTTTGGATTTTCTGCATCTACAGGAGGTGTTCTGTCTTCTTCCAGCCCAATCCAGCACACCCAGCGAATCTGTTTGCGTGGATTTAGGATTTTACCAGAGCTTTGAATTCGAGCTTATTCCACTTTCCGGCTTCTCAAGCAAGGCATCACAAAGCCTGCTTAAAAATAGAGTGGGAGGGGTAGAGGAGAGAGGGTATGGATCCAGGAAGAACAAAAACAAATTAATACTTCAGTAATTATTGCTGCAAATATAAGCCCCTTGTATAGTTAAGTACTGTCCTCTCCCAGACATTCAGATTAAGTTTGTGATTAATCATTTTCTGCCAGGATATTTCTCTAAAACACATTATTTTAATTCTTTTAAATAACTGAAAATTTTCATTGGCAATACCAAATTTAAAATTTTGCAGTCCAAGCAGTATACGTTTTAAAGCTGGAAAAAATAGCTGTTCTTTCAGGAGGCTTGAAGCTCGGGGTGGTACAGTCAGAGCCCAGCAGTAGGGGGGACATTTGGAAAGGAAAGATCAGGATGCCTAGCTCCATAGAGAGGAGAACACTCAGGCAGACACCCATCACTCCCCCAGAGCTTGATCACTGCAAAGCCAGGGGTTGATCACTGCAGAGTTCCCAGCCCCTAGCAGAGTGCAGGACATAGCAAATGCTCTAGCAATGTTTATTAAATACACAACCAAGGTGAAGAATAATGAGTATCTCGTGTGTGAATCACTCAGAGCCACAATATCATTTTATCCCCAGGTGGGAGGCAAGATGGTGGGTTTTCTGTTTGTCATCATTTCATATCTATCCCAGAGCAGCAAGACTGTCTAGACTGACAGAACATCATACTCCATTCCCTATTTCTTAATTTAGTACATACCAGAAGTGTAAGGATTTCTCAGAGCCACAGAAAACCTCTCTTAAGAGAAAACCAGTAGAGAAACCTAATTAGAATATAGTGACACTCTCAAATATCCCAGCTCTATTTGCGACTGTGCAGAGTTAAATGAACAGAGTTCTCAGCCCCAGCGCCTCAACTGAGCCTTCTCTGGAGACAAGCCCTTGGTGTGAAAGTTGTCTCAGTGATATTATTTGAACATCAGAGATGTAGCTATCATTAATATTGACCAGCTGCACTGTAACTCTGATTTCTTTTATGCTACAGGGAAATGTGCCAGCACAAAAGGTTTCCCTGGGAGAAGAGAAGTACTGTTACTTCATAGTGTGGAATAAAGTTGGTTTCTTTCTTCTTTTTTTTAAATTTTAATTCCAGTAGAATTAATATACAGTGTTGTATTAGTTTCGGGTATACAAAGTTGGTTTCTTAGTATTTATTATCAAAGTCCTATTCAGGGCCGAGAAAAGGAGGAAATGAGTAGTTGCTGTTTAGTGGCTACAGGTTCAGTTTGGGATGATGAAAAATGTCTGGAGATGGATATTGGTGATGGCTGCACAGCAACATGAATGTACTTAATGACACGGAATTGTTCACTTTAAAATGGTTAAAGATGGTAAATTTCATGTTGTGTGTATTTTACCACAATGAAAAAGTCCGTCCTATTTTATGAGTTTTTGGAGGTGCCATATTTCAAGGCAGTTACTATGACCTCCATAGCAAGAGGGGTAGCAAGGGAGTTTTTAGTATCCAAGTAGCTGATGTGGACTAAAGTCCCAGCTGATTCTTGGCTGGTGCCCTCTCACAGGTCATCTCTGGAGGGGTCACTGCATTCAGGGACCCACCCCTTCCGCCCCCTCCCTGACCCCAGCAACTCCAGCATTGCACTGTGGTAAATAACAGGTCTCCCTCTCCAGCGAGAACAGTTACGGGAACAGCATCCTTGTACCATTTTTAGCTGAACACGTTTTATTCCTTTTTCTGTCCCCAAATGGGAGACCTTCTCTGTGCTGTCAAACCATGCACTGTGCTTTCTGAAAGACTGTCAGCAGTGAGGAACGTGCTTTTCCACTTATAGCCTGTTAGATCATTTGGGATTCCTCTGCATGTAAAGTGGCCTGTCTGAGGAGAAAGGCCTCCTCCTCAAAATAAGTTTTGGTCTGATTGTCACATGTAGTTTTTATTTTGAGGAGATTTAATCGCAGGCATTTAATTTTGGGACATTCTGAGGCCCTCTTGATTCACCGAAGGGGTTTAAAAAATGAAAATTGGATTGTAATTTCTGACCTTACAAATGATGTGTTTTTTTGTTAATTAAAAAAAAAAAAAAAAAGAGCCCTTTGGCCCCTAGATGGTTTAGTTGGTTCAGTGTCTGACTTTTGGTTTCAGTTCAGGTCATGATCTTGAAGTTCGTGAGTTTGAGCCCCACATTGGGCTCTATGCTGACAGCACAGAGCCTGCTTGGGATTCTCTCTCTCTCTCTCTCTCTCTCTCTCTCTCTCTCTCTCACTACCCCTTCCCTGCTCATGGGCATGCACGTGCTCTCTCTCTCTCTCTCTCTCTCTCTCTCACTACCCCTTCCCTGCTCATGGGCATGCACGTGCTCTCTCTCTCTCTCTCTCTTTCTCTCTCTCTCTGAAAATAAACAAACTTAAAAAAATCCCTCATAAATACAGTATTTAAAGTTAGGTATCCTAAAACTGGGAATAATTACTAAGCTTAGTGTTGGATTTAATTCATTTCCTCGGTGAATACGGATACAGGTTTGTAGTGGTTTATAGGTAGAATAAAGTAAAGCAATAAGTATTAATGGCATTGTATGCTTTATAAGAAAAAAAACAACAAAGATGACTAGAACAAAGCTTCCAACTTGATTTTCTTACAATGCTTTTATTGGAAATATCAAGTGCATTTGGCCTTACAAATGACAACGATTTTTTCCATTTTGCAAGCTGTTTTGTTCTACTTGTAGTGGTGGGTTTTTTGTTTGTTTGTTTGTTTTATTTAGCTTTGTTTTGTTTTGTTTTTGGTAGCAGAGTTGAGCCTAATTTAGGGTATAATTGTGACAGTGATGCTCTTAAATTCAGAACTTTCTTTCTGCCTGAACATCTGATTCAGAGTGGCAGCTGACAGTGATCATTTCCTTTGGTTAGAAATGGTTAAGTGGATAGCTTCCATTTTAAGGGCACTTGAATTATTTGAAAACATTTTTAAAAAGCCATTAGGTGAGACTCTATATCCCAGATACTCCTACTGATATTAGTGAAGGACTAGAATTCTGAATCCTGAACTAGAATGTGTAGCTAAATGTATATACTAAGGAACTTCTGGATTATTCTGGAGGCCAGTAGGAAGTGTGAATAGTCTTACAAGAATCTCACACTTGGGCTGAGTTTGTGCCATATGCTTCTTTTCTCCCCTAGGGTGGAATGTCTTCTTTAGTTTATTCAGTGGTAAATTTCGAGCACAAGTCACTAGATAAATGAACAAGTATATTATTTTAATAATTTAAAATTCACAAAAGAAATAGGACATTTTGGTGTAGGAAATAGTGCAGCTCAAGGCAACCCATCAGCTATGACTTGCTTGTGTTTATATCCCATTTGGAGGGATTGCACGTATATTAGCTCGCTGGTTCTTAAAATTAATCTGTGAGCAAGTACCTACTGCGTGCTGAGCCCTGCGAGGCATCAGAGAGCAGATAAGAGAAGATGAAGAGATGACTTTTGCCCTTTAAAAACCTGTTCTCGGGGTGCCGGTTGAGGTCACGCTCAGGTCCTGATCTCACAGTTTGTGAGTTTGAGTCCCACATCAGGCTTGCTGCTGTCAGCCTGTCAGAGCAGAACTTGCTTTGGATCTTCTGTCCCCCTCTATCTGCCCCTTCCCCCCACTTGCGCGGTCTCAAAATGGACCGTTGGAATTTAGCAACATTAATAGGAGAGTGTTGCGTGGGGTTGGGGGGAGAGGAAGGCTAGCCCACGCTGGGGTAGCTGTGCCTCTGTATTAGCTGCAGTTGGAGTGTCAGTCCCATTCACCCAGTCTGCTGCTGGTTCTGCTGTAAGTCTTCAAAAATAACCAGGACTTGGTGAGATTTGCCTAACTTGTGGGAACTAACGATATTATCTTCCAAATATAAAAAAAATTGGGTATAAAGTTATCAGTGAATGTTTCGGTGATTCAATTAATGTTTTGTCTGATCAGAGAAATGAGCGGACATTCTAATTGCAGAAATTATTGAAAGTGTAGGAAAATATAAATTAGAAAATAAAAATCATTTGTAACTAGGACCAGATCAAGGCATTCAGAGCAAATCAAGAGATTAAGCAAAGAATAGAAGGATATAATCCCTTCAACCCATGTTTGTATTTCGAAATGAAAATACTACCAAACTGCGCAGTAAATATAAAGAAGTCCAGCCATATTCTGATTTTTCTCATGATGACTAATTCATTGCTTTTTCTTTTTTAATCATGAAGTTCTTTCAGAAAAAAAAAAAATTGTTGCTTTTGCTTTGCTGGTGCCTGAGCCACATTGCTATGCCTCCCTCCTATAACCCAAAGATAATCCTTCTTTTTATTTTGATGTATATTTTTCTAGAATTTTCTTACATAGATAAAAGCAAATTTTATAATTAAGTTTGGGTACTGAACATGTAGCTTTTTTTTTTTTTTAATTCTGAGTTTTCACTTAATACATCATAAGGCTGTTCTCATACCACTAAGAAATCTCTGAAGGCACTTTCAGTGTCAGAGCCATGGCTATATTTAACCAGTCTCTGAGTGTTCCTGGTTTCATATGCTTAAATAAAGTTCTATAAACAGCTTGCAGCATACATCTTTCACTCTATTTCTGATTTTTATTAGTGTTAGTTATCTGGTTTCAGTTTGCAGACAGCAAGTCTGTCTCTTGGTATCTTTAACAGTCCAGAGTGGTTTTATTTTTAAAAGGAATAATAAACAGCTTTTCCCATTTGATAGAAAAAATAGTATCTTCTTTTACCTTATACTTTTTTGGTTAGTAGCAGAATACATTTTTGCATGTACTTACTAGCCATTTAAAAATTTCTGCTCATGTTCATTGAACATTTTTATCTCATGGTATGAAAATTTTTGTAGGTGCTGTCTTTATATTAAGGATACCAAACTTTAAAAAGTATTTCTTGGGAATATTTTGTCTCTCTTTTCTTCGCCTTTTAATTTTATGGCATATTTAATATAGGAACATTTAATCTAATATAGCTAAATGTATCAGTATAATCTTCTGAATTTGTTCATTACTTAGAAAGCCCTTCCCCACCCTGAGAGCTATATCCAAGTAGATTTTTTCTAGGCTTAATTTTTTCCCCCTTTTTTCTTCTTTTTAACTTCTTGTACATCTTCTGACTAATGTTTTGCACAAGGTATTGTCTATTTCCATCTACCAGTGATTTGACATCATTGTATTTGAAGTGTTCAGTTCTTAACTTTGGGAGATAGGAGACCCAATGGGTCATCATTCCTTGTCTTAGTATTCTGAAATCTTCTCCTGCACATTAGGCAGGTGTGAACAATCCAACCACTCCCTTAACTTCCCCTCTTCATTTCCTTTTCTTTGCATTTAGGTCCCTCACCGCCTCTCATCCTCTCCCAACTATCATGTGAGGAATACAAAATCTATCTTCTGTCTCTTCAGCTGGAGATGTGTGAAGACCTGGTCACAGAGGAGTCAAAGTAGGAAATATGCTGACTTTGCACATCATATGCCTTCTTGACTGACAGAAATTGCTGACTTTTGTAGCTGTTGGGAGATATTTCCTATTTAGCTCCACTTATTTTCCTGTGAGACAGATTTTTTTTCATGGAATGGCTTAAAGTTGTTGTTGTTTTAATGCAAAGAAGACACAGTCAGAAGTGAAAGATTTTCAAAGCTAGAATGGTGCAGAGAGAAATTCAGTTTCTTATTTTGAGATTAATTGATAGTCTTTCCAGGAGTCATCCGTATTTCTGGAGTATTTTAGTTTCATTAGCTTCATCCCTCTACAATCTATACCAGAAAGATAGGATTTTTGCAGATGGCAGTGGGCCATGCTTCATTTCTGGTCAAATCACATCATAATGATACCACTTATTCATCCATAAAAGCTTGTGGAAGTGCACTGAACATCTGCACATAATGCAGCCATTCATGCAAAGAAAGCCGAGGACCCTGTTTATCACAAGGGATCTGCGAGCTCTCTCTTCCTGCTCAGTCTGTCTCAGGAGTTTCAACTGTCCTGGGAGAGAAGTGCCAACAGCCCATTAGCCTGATGAGCCAATCCATAGAAACATGCTCTCTTTGCCCTCGCAGATGCCTGGCCGAGCTGGAGAGCAGCCAACGTGATTTAGTTCTGGAGCTCATCAGCATCATCTTCCTTCTTTATCCCTTTACTCCTGAAAACATTACTATGGTAATGTTTACTGGGGACCACACGGTCTGCATAAACTTAGCCAAAACAAGTTTGAAATTTTTGAAATCAGAGCAATCCCTTAAACAGATGCTGATACAGAAGTACTAGTTCAATGCAAAGCATAATAATAGTTCTCTATTTCAAGTCACCGTAAATATGCTTTCACTTGTCCAGTTAATAGATTTTTATTAAGCAGGTACCGTATGCCGGTAATACGGAGATAGTGAACGAGGAAGAAGTTGTTTTACATCCTTCAGTGTAATTCAAGTACAACAAAAGATTCTGGACTAATCCTTTGAGAACTTTTCTTTATAATTTTCCTGGAGATCAATTCAGCTTTAACTTTTTGTAATTATTGCATAATTTAGATCAGAGCTTGAGGAAAAGTCTAGCAATCTGAACAGTGTCCCTTCTGACAGTGTCCTTAACTTGTTCAGCTTCAAATAGCTTTCTTGTTTTCTTAACTGACGTGTATTTTACATTTACCCATAACACACTCCTCAATCCATATCTGTTGTAAATAATGGTGGTACAATGGGTAGGAACTTACAGTGCCAGGATGAGTCCAAATATAAATGTATTAGTTTTTTTTATTAAATTGAGGCATATTTGACATATAATATTATATTAATTTCAAGTGTATAATGTATTCATTTTTTATTGCTGCTGTAACAAATTACCACAAATTTAATGGCTTAAAAACAACACAGATGTTCTTCCACACTTCTGTGGGTCAGAAGTCTGAGTATATGTGGCTGGTTTCTCTGCACTGGGTTTCATGAGGCAGAAATTAAGGTGTCAGCCAGCCTGACCTCTTGTCTGAGGATGCTGTACTCATTCAGATTGTTGGCAGAGTTCAGTTCCTGTGGTTGTAAGACTGAGGTCCCAGTTTCCTTTCTGACCGCAAGCTGAGAGCCTTTCTCAGTTCTCAAAGGGCACCTGCCTCTCTTGGCACATTCCCTGCTTCCATCTTCAAACCAGAAATCTTGCATCTCTTGGAACCTTAACACTTTCAATCTCTCTGACCCTCTCTTCTGCTACCTCTCTCTCTCTCTCATTCTAGTCAGAGAAAGTTCTGTTAAGGACTCATGTGGTTAGATTGATTCCACCTGGACATTGCAGGGTACTTTCCCAATTTTAAGATCTGTAACCTTAATTTCATCTAGATAGTCCCTCTTGCCATGGAATGCAACATATTCACAGGTTCCAGGGATTAGGATGTGGACATATTTGTGGAGCTATTTTGCCTTCCACAGCTTCCAAAGACCTCCTCAAAAGAGCTCTTTCTGACTATTCAGATCCTTACCACAATGCTATGAGATGGGTACTATGTAGCCCTATTTTATGGGTGAGGAAAGTGAAGTTCAGAGAAGGTTGGGAACTTGCTCAAAGCATTGCAGCTAATAATGTTGTCATTGGAGTCACCAAAGCTACTGCGTTGCATCTGTGAAAAACGAGTCATATAAAATATTGTTGATTGATTGGATATGGTTTTTTTTAGTTTTTTAATATTTATTTTTGAGAGAGAGATAGAGCATGACCAGGGGAGGGACAGAGAGAGAGGGAGACACAGAATCTGAAGCAGGCTATTTCTCAGCTGTCAGCACAGAGCCCAACACAGGGCTCGAACTCAGGAATTGTGAGATCATGACCTGAGCCAAAGTTAGATGCTTAACCGACTGAGCCACCCATGTACCCTGATCAGATATTTGTTGATGTGATTAAATAATTTGGTAAAGTTAAACTTCATCAGAATGTTTCGGACTCTCCAAAAAACTAAGATGGCTGAGAACATGTATGTACCTTCTTGAATAATTTCTGCATCAGATATTTACACTCCTTGTTTTCTATCAGTTTTTCAGGCGAACCGATTAATACAACTTAAAACGTTATTATGGAGTGAGAATACTAATGCCTTGTCATTGGTATATTTGGCATCTCAGTAGTCTAGTCTGTAAGTCAGATTTTATAACATCACCCTCTTTGAGGTAGCACTTTGAATTAGCATCCTTTGAATTTAGCACCCCTGACATCTCACCTAATGTGGGAGTCTGCTAGGCACTATTTCCAACTCTCTAGACTCATCCAGCTTGAGTTTCTTCTCACTACTAGAATACTAACAGTGTCACAGTCTGCTATTTTTGCAAGGTAGTCATTTTTACCACTGGATAGCTTTAATAGTTATTTCTTCTTTCATAAAATACAAATCTTGCTTCCGCCATTTTCCACCCCCAATATTTATTATGAACTTTAGGAAACATTTCCAACATATTTCCCAGAAGGAAGAAAATTGGACAAATATATCCAAGTGTTCTGCTAAATACCAGTGAAGGCCTTTGGGAATTTCACTCAAATTTAAGTTCAGCGAAGGCAAGGATATTGTCTTATACACCCAGTGCATTGGCAAATAGAAGTGCTAAGTATTTATTGAATGAATGAAGCGATAGATGGATGACGATTTACATTTTCCACATATACCAAAGAGAAACATATTTAAGTTCTGCTTAAGAAATGAGCAAATACATTTTATTGGGATGTTTTAATAGACTGGATGGATTGTATTATATAGAAAGAATGTGTATGTATAGTTTTCATTTTTCACAAAAGGAGATGCCATTGTTGAATAAATTTTAAAGGAAATAAAACATCAGTATGGGGGAATCCTTAATGCCATGTTCCATATTTGGAGAAATACGTATCCTCCATGGCTGAGGGAACATTATAAAGGCTAGCATATAGCAAGTAATTATCTTTTCAATGTGATGTTTTCCGAAATCCCCAGTTAAAAATATGAAAACTCTACATTTGTATTTTTTAAATGAAAAGTTGAAAGAAAATATTTCAGTGTTAAGATTCTGCAGTGATTTTAGCACAGATTTTTAAAACCCAAAGGTATTAGAGTTGTGCAAAAGTGAACATTTGCATGATGGTGCCGAAGAAGAATTTCTTTTTTCCCAGTTTAAATAATGGCTTTTCCAACTCTTTTTTGATCCTGTCTCAGGTGATTACTTGGTATGAGAGACATTGTCTCGACGTATTAAAAAAATTACCTTTTCTCATGATGTGAGACTTTCCAAACTGTCTGGAAGAAAAGGCGTAAGAGAGAAGAAAAAAGTAGTATCAGAAGTAAGACCCTCGACATTATTTTTGAGAACTTCAAACAAATTTGGCAGTCATTCTTACAACTCTAAACGTGCTACTTTTAGATCGGTTTTCAATTTTTCAGTTGTGTGTGCTTTTTGGAGGTTGCTTTATCTCTCTTTTCTTTTGTCAATATATGAAGTTTATTGTCAAATTGGCTTCCATACAACACCCAGTGCTCATCCCAAAAGGTGCCCTCCTCAATACCCATCACCCACCCTCCCCTCCCTCCCTGCTTTATCTCTTCACGCCATAGCCGTGAAGCCAGTCTTCATCGCTGTTGACGTCTCTGCACACAGTATTCAGATTATGCCCAATAAGTCCACCTGCACACACACTGCACACTACTTCGTTTAGGACCTACAACCACGTGTGAACTTCAGTGAAGTTCAGTTATAAGGTTATCAGTTGAATCTCAGTGTAAAATAGATTAGGATGCGTGTATGATCTTTCAAGACTCCGCCACATCAGAATTTCCTTTGCTGTGGGATGAGTGCCTGTGTGTGTGTGTCTGTGTGTCTGTGTGTGTGTGTGTGTGTGTGTGTGTGTGTGTGTGTGTGCGTATGCTTAGCCCTGTCTGAGGAGATTCAGATGGCCCTTCTAATAAACCCAGAATAATGAAAACCCCCCAAAATAATGAAAAGATTATTTCTGAGATTCCACAGACTTAGTTAACTGTAGCATCATGATAATGTCCTGGAATGCACAGGCCCAGGTGTAGGAGGTTCTGGTTGGTTCTGGGCCTGGCTGTCCTGGCAGCCTACAGGCTGTGGTCTCTGGATGAGTTTCATCCATTAGAATGGGTGTCCTTCATGTAGTGCCGCCCTGGTTAGAGGTCTGGGCACTGGTGTGCTTCTCTTTATTTCGGCCTTCTGTTCACACGTTGAGACAGAGTCATGGAGGAGAAAAATCTCAATGACTCTGTTTTCTCATCTGTAAAATGGTAATCATAGTGCTGTGTTACTGTAACGATTGAATGAATTAATACATGTAAAGCCCAAAAGTTATGCTTCATCCCTAACTTTATATTCATGATTTTACATTCCTTTTCTTAAAAGTTGTATAAAGCTTCAGGTCCCAGAAAATGTCCTACCTGGCAGGCAGAAGTGAGAAAAACGGTCACTATTCCCACAAAGGAGATGAGGCAGGAGTGGAGGACCACAACATCGTTCATAACACGAGAATAACGACATCTTGGCTACCTCACAGAGATATTGTCAGGTTCAAAGAAAGAATGCATGTGAAAGTAACTTAAAAATATAAGTTACCAAGTTATTATTATTATTATTATTATTATTATTATTATTTTTTATAGTTTACAGCTTTATGCAAGTCCTGTACTTTGCAAGTAACTTAAAAATATAAGTTACCAAGTTGTTTATTGTTATTGTCATTATTATTATCATTATTATTATTATTATTATTTACAGCTTTGTGTGCAAGTCCTGTATTTTGCAAACACAGTAGGCAATCTGGATATATGTACAGCAGGCCACCTTATTTTTTGTTATATTTCTGTGAAGCATTCATTTCTTTCTCAAAGATGGTGATTGCACAGGATAATTTAGGTATAGGGAGAGCGTTATTTTGAAGTTTTTTTTTTACTTGTTTTTTTTTTACTTTTTTATTTTTTTTAATTTACATGCAAATTAGTATATAGTGCAACAATGATTTCAGGAGTAGATTCCTTAATGCCCCTTACCCATTTAGCCCATCCCCCCTCCCACAACCCCTCCAGTAACCCTCAGTTTGTTCTCCATATTTATGAGTCTCTTCTGTTTTGTCCCCCTCCCTGTTTTTATGTTATTTTTGTTTTCCTTCCCTTATGTTCATCTGTTTTGTCTCTTAAAGTCCTCATATGAGTGAAGTCATATGATTTTTGTCTTTCTCTCACTGACTGATTTCGCTTAGCATAATACCCTCCAGTTCCATCCACATAGTTGCAAATGGCAAGATTTCATTCTTTTTGATTGCCAAGGAATACTCCATTGTATATATATATACCACATCTTCTTTATCTATTCATCCATCGGTGGACATTTGGGCTCTTTCCAAACTTTGGCTATTGTTGATAGTACTGCTATAAACATGGGGGTGCATGTGTCCCTTTGAAACAGCACACCTGTATCCCGTGGATAAATGCCTAGTAGTGCAATTGCTGGGTCGTAGGGTAGTTCTATTTTTAGCTTTTTGAGGAACCTCCATACTGTTTTCCAGAATGGCTGCACCAGCTTGCATTGCCACCAGCAGTGCAAAAGAGATCCTCTTTCTCTGCATCCTGGCCAACATCTGTTGTTGCCTGAGTTGTTAATGTTAGCCGTTCTGATAGGTGTAAGGTGGTATCTCATTGTGGTTTTGATTTGTATTTCCCTGATGATGAGTGATGTGGAGCATTTTTTCATGTGTCGGTTGGCCACCTGGATGTCTTCTTTGGAGAAGTGTCTATTCATGTCTTTTGCCCGTTTCTTCACTGGATTATTTGTTTTTTGGGTGTTGAGTTTGGTAAGTTCTTTATAGATTTTGGATACTAACTCTTTATCTGATATGTCATTTGCAAATATCTTCTCCCATTCTGTCGGTTGCCTTTTAGTTTTGCTGATTGTTTCCTTCTCTGTGCAGAAGCTTTTTGTTTTGATGAGGTCCTAATAGTTCATTCTTGCTTTTGTTTCCGTTGCCTCCCGAGACATGTTGAGTAAGAAATTGCTGTGGGCAAGATCAAATTGCTTTTTGCCTGCTTTCTCCTCGAGGATTTTGATGGCTTTCTGTCTTACCTCTTCCTGAGGTCTTTCATCCATTTTGAGTTTATTTTTGTGTATGGTGTAAGAAAGTGGTCCAGATTCATTCTTCTGCATGTTGCTGTCCAGTTTTCCCAGAACCACTTTCTGAAGAGACTGTCTTTATTCCATTGGATATTCTTTCCTGCTTTGTCAAAGATTAGTTGGCCATGCGTTTGTGGGTCCATTTCTGGGTTCTCTATTCTGTTCCATTGATCTGAGTGTCTGTTCTTGTGCCAGTATCATACTGTCTTGATGATTACAGCTTTGTAGTATAGCTTGAAGTCTGGGATTGTGATGCCTCCTGCTTTGGTTTTCCTTTTCAAGATTGCTTTGGCTATTTGGGGTCTTTTCTGGCTCCATACAAATTTTAGGATTATTTGTTCTAGCTCTGTGAAGAATGCTGGTGTTATTTTGATAGGGATTGCATTTAATATGTAGATTGCTTTGGTTGGTGTCAACATTTTAACAATATTTGTTCTTCCTATCCAGGAGCATGGGATCTTTTTCCATTTTTTTGTGTCTTCTTCACAATTTCTTTCATAAGCTTTCTATAGTTTTCAGTGTATAGATTTTTTACCTCTTTGGTTAGGTTTAATCCTAGGTATTTTATGTTTTTTGGTGCAACTGTAAATGGGATCGATTCCTTGATTTCTCTTTCTGTTGCTTCATTGTTGGTTTATAGGAATGCAACCGATTTCTGTGTGTTGATTTTATATCCTGCAACTTTGCTGAATTCATGAATCAATTCTAGCAGTTTTGTGGTGGAATCTTTTGGGTTTTCCATAGAGAGTATCATGTCATCTGCGAAGAGTGAAATTTTGACCTCCTCCTGGCCAGTTTGGATGCCTTTTATTTCTTTGTGTTGTCTGATTGTAGAGGCTAAGACTTTGAGTACTATGTTGAATAACAGTGGCGAGAGTGGACATCCCTGTCTTGTTCCTGACCTCAGGTTGAAGTTCTTATTGGAAATGAAGTTGTTCATTTCAAATCTTGAAATTGAGTAACCCTTCTAAATGCTGCTATAGAGATAATATCAGCAGAAACTTTTGGGGTTCCATTTAGCATCCAGACTTTCTATTTTATCACAGAGAGTTTTAGCAGTGATTCAAAGTGCTTCTTTCAATTGTGAATATCTTGCTTAATGTCTGAAACTTAAATCCTTGTGAAGTATGCTAACCATTTGTTTGGAACACAAAGTTCTAATCATACTAGAGTCTGTCCTACCATCACCCAAATTTCAGATAAATTAAACTCAAAATCCAACAATTTATATTGAGTGTCTGCTATGTATCAGGAATAGTTCTAGTTGCTGAGCATATAAAAGCAAGTAAAATACAGCCCTTGCTCTCAGGGAGCTCACAGTCTAGGATGGAGAAATAGACAAACACATAACGAGTAACAACTTGAACAATTCGATGGATGTTGTGGCAGAGGTATTCATTCGCAGGTGTTGGAGTGTGACAAGAGAAGCGTCATCACTTAGATGGGTCCAAGAAGGACTTCCAGAGGAGAGGACAGACAGACATGTAAAGTATGCCTAGAACACAGTGAAACAGAGAAGGAGAGGAAAGGCATGGAAGAATGGAACAGCCTGCTGTGTCCAGAGCATGGTCCCAATATGTGCCTGCCTGCTCACCATGTGCACGATGTTATGCAGCAGAGAGAAAGCAGGCCTCAGGAAGCCTCCAGTGGGACACTTAGGAATTTGGCCGATGTTGTAGAAATCATGGAAGTCGCTGAAAGGCATCTTCCCTCTCTCTGTCAATGAAACCGCTTTCCTCCAGTCACACAGATTTAAAACCACAGCATCTTCTTTACTTTTTCTCTCCCTGTACTGTTCTCCAAACCATGTTATAACTCTCCTTTTAATCTGTCCTTCGTGGTGTCTCTAGACTTTCCCTCGTCTTACTATTTTGCCTTGTTTTTGGCTCATCTTCCCAATATGGGATCACTGCCAGGGCCCCCTGAATGCTGCCCCTGCCTCCCTATTCTCCTCTCCTCCAGTGTGTTCGATATACCTACCCATGGACAGTTAATTTACTTAAATCACTTTAGCTTTAGAAGCCTTTAGCAGGTTTCTGTAACTCATGGATTTCCTCCAAATACAATATATAAATATTGACTTGGAATGAGCTGAAAACATCTTCACTTGGTCCACCGAGCCCATGAAGAAGCACCAACCAGCCAGTCGTCCACCCTCAACTGGACTGCCCTTCTCCCTGGTACACACCCTCTGATCCAGCCAGATTGGCTTCTTGTGCTCCTCCCAGCTCTGCCACCAACCTTTCTCTGTGCCCCCATCCCTAGGGATTCTTTCTTCCTCTCCATTTCATTTGCTGCCTCTGCCACACACACTCCAGCACGTCTTGGCACAGACATGCTACCTAGATGTGTTAATTATTATTGAGTTATTATTTTGTAATTATATTTGATTTCTTCAAATACATTTCAAACTCCTTGAGGGGAAAATTTGTAAGATAATCCATCAAGCACTTAGCACAATGCATGGCACGTAATAGACCCGATAAATTATAATTCTTCTTACTTTGTTTTTTTTTTTTTTGTCTGTTTTGAGGATATTGCTTCTTTGCATCCCTACAACAACTAGCAAAAGAGGCCCTCAAAAGGATGTGCCATCCCAACTGAGCAGTTTGCTCAACATTACTATAAATGTCTGGCAAAATGCTGAGTGTTGCAAAGAAAAGGTTTTCTGCTTGCAGTTTGAAAATTTTAAAGGTATCTGATTCCAGTCATGCTCTCAGATGGAACTTTTTTTTAATTGTTAGAGTGTATCTTTTATTATTAAAAATTCAATACTTATTGCAAAAATTTCCAAGGATGTGAAGTATACATAATAAAAAGGAAATATCCTTCGATCCTCAGCCCCCAGAATTCACTCCAAGAGGTAGCTCCTGAAATGAACAGTTCTTTAACCACTCTGTTATGGTACATGGTAGGAACTTGCAAGGCACTACAGATTTGTTAAGTGTATGCTGAGTCATCAAATAACTATGTTCATTATTTTCCTAATTCTTAAGAGAACATTTTATTCAATAATAAATTAACTTATTTATTCAATATTTATTAACTCAACAATACTGTTTATTGACCACCTGCTACATGCCGGACATGCTAGGCAGTGGAGAGCCTTGGTATAATACTCATGGGTGTATAATTCCCATGAGCTACTTCATAGTAGCTCTATTCATTATTTGATGGCTGTGTTCCCATCCCAAGTGTAGCTCTGTGTATTAAAGGACAGTTCAACCACTGGAGCCTGGAGCCCATCTTTTTTCATTATATATACTGAATTTATCTTCTCCAGCACTCTGCCCATTCACATGACGTCATCATATTCTCATGGCTTTTTCCCCTTTGTGTTAGATTGCTGTGGCTTTGTAACAAATGACCACGAACGTAGTAACTTAAAACAGCACCCATTTATTATCTCACATTTCTGTGGGTCAGGAGTCCGGATAGGGCTTCACTGGGTTCTCCGCTCAGGGTTTCTCTAGGTCAGGCTGCAATTCTCAAGTGGAGCTGAGAGTCCTCTTTTCAGCTCATGTTGGGGCATTCAGTTCCCTGTGGTTTTAAGATTGATATCCCCGTTGTATCTTGCGAGTTGTTGGCCAGAGGCTGCTCTCAGCGACAGGAGACCTGGTCCAACCTCTGTGGTCTCCACAGGTCTTTTCACAACATAGATGGTTTCTTTTTTTCAGGATGGCAGGAGTGCATCTCTCTGGCTCCGGATCCCTTCGGATCTGCTCCTGATCCTTCTGATCACTGCACCCTAATGAGGGCATGACTATCTTATATTCACAGGTTCCGCCTGCACTCCAGGGGAGGGATTATGCAGTGCGTCCACATCGGGGAGCTGGAATTTGAGGGGGCATCTTAGAATTCTCCCTTCCACACCCGTGTGTAGCATCAATATGTTGATGTCAATATTTACGTTAATTGCAGGTTTGATATTGAAAAACAAAGCAGAGGTTGGACCATGAGGAGGTTTACTACAAGAGGCACAGTATGTGGCCGCCTTCCTTGTTTGGCACTCGCAGGTGATGGTTGCCAGCTGGGCCATAGGCCTGACCTTATATGGGGAGCATTTTAATGCTTTCGCCGAAATAGTCCAAGGATGAAAACTTAGCTCACACTTCAGGAAAGGGTAAGGGAACCTTTTCTGGAATTTACTTAGAGGAGAATTTAAACTTATATTCAATGCTAGCGATAGACCAGATTAGACCTAAGCAGATGGCCAGTGACAACTGCAGATGGTAGCAGCCTCAGTTTGAAGAGTCTGTCTATTGCTGTGGGGAATAACAATCTTTAATATTTTCCTTCCACTGTCCAAATTCCCTCTGGAGTTGCTTTCTTTGCACTTTTCCTTGGAATCTGGCTCTTCTGCTCATGTTTTCGTTTCTGTTAGTAAAAACTAAAGACCTATATGAAGAATTTCAGATGGCAGTATTATAATTATTGAACATGCCACATTGGAGAACTTAAACTCCCGATAGCCCTAAAAAATATGTGCTGTCACAGCACTCTGTGCTGCCCTGAGTGCCATTTATCATTTCCTGTATGTGGAGTCAGCTGACAACCAGCGAATCAAGTGAAAGATAAATGGTGTTGGATTTGATGCATACAGTTATTTCTTTATTCTGCAAATATTTTGAGTGCCTGTCATGTGCCAGGCACTGTGCTGATGCTTGG
This sequence comes from Lynx canadensis, assembly GCF_007474595.2. Lineage (NCBI taxonomy): Eukaryota > Metazoa > Chordata > Mammalia > Carnivora > Felidae > Lynx > Lynx canadensis. Next base: position 107,022,430 of record NC_044307.1, read on the forward strand.
CATGCAGCAGAGAACAGGACAGATCTAGCTCCTGTCTTCAAGGGTGAGGGATAGGGACATTAGACAGGCTGGAGAGAACCTAAAGATCCTTGTGTTCCTTAATTCTCTAGACTGAGACATTTTGCTTATTTTACAGATGGCCAAATGAAAGTGTATCAACGAATTAAGGATACTTGAGGTTGGGGAATGGGAAGCGTCACATAAGTAATGAAATTCCATCTCCCCATTTTTAAATCCAAGGAAAACTCAGAGGAAAATGAAATAGGTATGAAGAATAGTGAAATCACTGATCTGCTCTTCTTTTGCATTCCTGGGCCTTGCACTAATGCGATTAGACAATTTTGCCCAGGTTCACAGAGCTAATTAGAGGCAAGGCAGCAATTTGACTCTTCCAAGTCCAATTGTCTTTTGACTACAGTTCCATAAAATACTTTAATATCCTCTATTCTTTCTTCATTGCCATTTTCTAGCGTGCTTATAATTATTCACTCAGTAACACTACTTTCAAAATAACAACCTCAGTTCCTAAGTATAGATTTTATTCTCAGTTTCTCTAAAGATTTGTAGTCCAAATTGGTTCAACCATATTCTCAGATATTTCCTCTCAGATTTGTGTTCTACCTACGTCTACCCAAGGGTAAATTTTTCCTGGTCTGCGGCATCCCGCTGCCAGATGAAGGAATGTTGTTGTTTTATTTAGAAGGAAATTTGCATGCTAGGGGAGTGAGCATTTGGAAACTTAATGACTGCATATTTTCCGTTTGACCCCCGAAGATAGAAAGTGTTCCCCAAATCCAAGTTTGGGTGCCCATCAGCCAACACTCAAGAGATGAGTTTTGACCGGAAAGGAATATGAGCTTTGTTCGGGTGGCCGGCCACCTGGGGAGAAGGCAGACTCTTGTCCAAAGGCCAACTCTGAGGTTTCTGCCTGACCCAGGGGTTTTTAAAGAGGCTTAATCAGTGAAGGTAGTGCAGTGGTCTGTGACATTTCTTGATTACATGCAGACTCAATGTCAGTTGCAGAGTTGATCTCACTGCTTGGAGGTTGTGCAAGTTCTAGTTCCTTCGTGCCTATGGGGGTTTGCAAGGTCTGGTTCCTTGGTACCCGCAGGCTGTGCAAGAGTACTCTGAAAACTCTGAAAAATTTCTTCTTTTCTGAAAAGGATGGCAAGGCCTACAGATGTGCAAAGGGAGGTCAGTAAAGTGATTTGTGTGACCTTATAAAAGAAAAATATTTCGCTAGAGCTAATCAGAAAGTCGAGGGGGCTTCAAACAGAGACTTGCTGGCCTCTGTGGCCAGGGAACATTCTGGTCCTTCATTCCCCAAGGTCAGTGCTCTGCAAATCTCAAAGAAAGCAAATTAGTTCTTTTACACATAAGGGTCTTAAGTCAGCAAGCAAGGATCTTGAAGTAAGTTAACCCTTAAGACCATCCGGAGTGTTGTTACAAAACCACATACATATGTGATACTTATGCTCTTATTTGGGATTCTTTTAAAAATAAGATACACTTTTTATGGGTGGAAATTGTCTAAAAAGAAAATCCTTCCTAACTAAATTTAGATTGCACATAGAAGAAATATTCTAATTCCAGAATCTAACGTGGCAAATTTTTCTCTGTGTTTCGAGAAGGTCGCTATATCCTGGACCTACCTGTAAATCAAGGATTATTAATATTTTGATATAAATCTTCTGCTTAAGAGCCTCTTATTAGTTGGTATTATTTTAGAACAACAATGCCACTTGTTTTTACATCTGCCTGCTCAGTAAGAGATGATAACGATTCCTTCAATATTCACACACTGCAAGGATTAATTAGCTGTTTGTGAAATGCTCTTGACTACATTCCTAGAGCTGACTAATATATCCTTGTGATAAAGACAAGGGAAAATAAAAGTGGTTTATAATATTTCAAGAATGAACTCTTACTTGTGATAATTTTTTTTACCATTTTATTAGGCCGTATCAATAAGTAAATGCTAAAAATGTTGGCTTGTTAACACATACAAAAGTTAGAAAATACATATAGTTCTGTTAGGTTCAGTCCCCTCGTGTTGTATAAAACATGTTACTCTTCAGTGCTTTTATTATTGTTTTTCGGGTTTTATTTTTCCTCCCAGAAACTCAAAATCCTTTCACCAATCTTGTGGTGTTCACAGCAATTCTCTGAAGACCAATGTGAGGTCAGCAGAAGTTATTAAAAAAAAAAGATCTCTCACCTCACTGATCCCCAGCTTCATCCCTGCCACGAGAATGACATGCACAAAACTCAAAATAACTTCCTTCCTTCCTTCCTTCCTTCCTTCCTTCCTTCCTTCCTTCCTCAAGGCAGGTGAATACACAGATGACTAGTAGGACCTAGGGGAGTTCTCGATTTGGGCTGATATGGGCCCCCCAGGGTACATTTGGCAATGTCTGGAGACATTTCTGGTTATTTCAACTCAGAGGGGAGGGATGGCTATTGGCATCTCATGGGTAGAGTTCAGGGATGCTGCAAACATCTGACAATGCACAGAACAGCCCGCACAACATAGAATTATCTGGCCCAAAATGTCAATAGTGCCATGTTTGAGAAACCTGGATATAGGCAAAAGCCCTGAGCCAAGGGACAAGAGACATCAGGTATATTTATTTGTCTCTGCTTTTTATAAGCTTATCAGAAAAAGAAAGAAAAAAAATTACTTTGCATTTTCAGAATGAACACTTTTTACATATCATAAGGTTTTTTTAAACGGGGTTAATATTTGTAATGCTAACAACACAGTTGTAGCATGCATGGACTTTTAAGAAAAAGAAGGAAATCTGAAAAAATCAATAAAAAGGGGGCGCTGGGTGGCTCAGTCTGTTGAGCGTCCAACTTCAGCTCAGGTCATGATGTTGTGGTTTGTGAGTTGGAGCCCTGCGTCGGGCTTTGCTGACAGCTCGGAGCCTGGAACCTGCTTTGGATTCTGTGCCTCCCTCTCTCTCTGCCCTTCCCCGCCCTCTCAAAAATGAATAAACGTTAAAAAAATTTTTTAAAAAGAAAGAAATCTGGAAGGAAAGGGTTAAGAAGAAAATCTTTTTTTTTTTTTATGTCTCAATATTATTACAAGTGCTATCCTATTACTTATACCATTAGTGACCAAGATGGAGAGGAAAAAGAAGCAGGGACAAAAGAAAAAGAACAAAAAAAGATGAGGAAACATGTGGTTATTCATTTATTTAGTGAGACGTTTTACCTTTTCATAAACTTAGGAACTGTCATTTCATTGATCTCCCTCCTGAACTTGAAGCTCTCACAGGAGACAGCCTGCAGGGAGAATAACTGGGAGAAGAAAAAACAAAGTAAATGGAAGAAAAGACCCTCTGGATATGTGACTGTGAGTGTCTTCATGGCGACCGCAGCAGGAAGGATTAGCAAACTGTTGTCCCACCTTTTCCAGATTTTTCCTGATGGCGGAAACCTTAGCTGAGATGCCATGCGGGGTATGTAGGCCCAGTGTTATTGAAGGATCCTGCTGCTTCTGTCCTTATTTATACTTGCTAACTTGCTAAGTGGTTCCTGGCAAATCACTTAACCTCCCTGAAGTGAGACCGTGCTTCACTTCATTTGCTTTCTGTGATTCCAGGAGAATGGTGAGAATCAGCGAGAACTCTGAATTCAGAGGTAGGTGCCATTTTACAGGTGTTATTACTTAATATCATCATTCATTAATAACATGCTCAACTGCCAGAATGGAAATGAGTGTACTATTATTCCAAACTGTTCAGCGCTCTCCTTAGACATAAAATCTTTTATGTTATTCATAGCGGAGGCCACAAGTTTTGTAAGCAGCATCTTTTGCCAAACCAGCCTTCTCTGGTGATTACTTAGAATTTGGATGGATGTGAGTCTTTTTTTTTTTTTTTAAATTTTTGAGCAGCTAGTTCATTAGTGCCACGGTAATCATGAAAATAGGTCAGACCCTTCTTAGAGTTGGGTTCTTAATGGCCCCCCTCCCCCACCAGAACAGCACTTAAATATTAATAACATCACTGGGAAAGCATGGCAGTTATTTCCCTGTTTTCTGCAGCTCAATGAAGAGCTGTTCAGTGTGGACCCCAGTGCTCTCTCCTCATGAATGGATGTGATTGTGAAGAAACCGTCTTCTACTAAGCCAAGACGTGACACTGTGAACAAAGGGTGATTTTTAGCCTGATGTGATGAGCTCACCCCAGGGCCCATGTGGGGACTTTGAAGCTCATCCAGGTGCCAGCTTTCTGTGTATATGACATTCTTGGGGGAGCTTTAGAGATTGGGCAGCAGGCCTTTAAACACTGATCTGCAGTGTATGCATTACAAGGTCAGATGGGGTAAGATGTCATAATTTCTTTCTGGGCTGAATTTCCCTAAGAGGAGACCTATTTCCCTTATCCCGAGTAAAGGGAAACCACAGTATTTTCAATTCGGTCAAATCAATCAAATGTCAAGATGTTTAAAAAGTAAGATTGTGTAATTATTTCCTGGGGTGGATATGTCTGTAGATAAGAAAGTACGTTTCCCCTTTTCAGTATCTGCCACACCACATCTTCTATGAGGCTGTGCTAATGCCTAGGAGAAATACAACCAGGAAACCAGGTTCAGGGTTGCCAGTTGAAATGAGAAACTCTCATGGAATCAGTTTTGATTCTTGTGATGTCTTAGAGCCACTTTGATTGCTGTTTTTCTCACCGAAGAGACTGATTCTATCGTTTTACTCTCCTGTAGTCATACCTTACTGTATTGGCTCTATGCAGATGTGTCCAACTGCTTGTGGATCAAAGTGAAATTAAATGACATTAGTTGCTTTCTCTATTTCCATATTTTCCATCACACCATATATTATGTGCACAATTAGTTCTTTAAGCCCCTACAATACACCTAACGCTGTACTGGGTATCATACCAACTTAGAACAATAGGAATTTACGGTCTAGACTTATAGGACAACAAAATACTATAGAATAATCTAAGACTGCTTTTGCTCCAAAGTGGGTAAAAATGACAGCTTTTGGCTCAGACTTAGGTTTGAATCAATATTTGCTAGCTAAGTTATCTTAGATAAGTTAGGTGATCTCTTAGCTTCATTTTCCTCACTTGTGAAGTAGATACATACTTTGTAGGTACATAATCAAGATAAAACAAAGCATTGTATATAACACACCAGAACAAAGTGTACACTCAGTATATATTACCTACAATTATGAAGATCTCAAAACGTGCACTACAGCTTGAGGGCTATCAGGATTCATGGGAAGGTATGTCTTTATGGGCTGGAGTAGTTTGGGAGGATTTCATTGGTATACACCTTATGTTGGGCTCTTAATGGCCTGTGAGAAATGGCGGGCCCTGAAGGTACAGGAAATCTACAGGATATTAGGATGTACTAACCATGGTAATGTTTTGAAAACAAGAATTGATAAACACAGAAACTGTATACTGGGAATAATCACGACATTCACATTTTGAACCCCAGACTCACACTTGTCACTTCTCATAGAATCTCCTTAAAACCCAGTTGTCATTAGATATCTTTTTGGGTGGGTGTGGTCAGAACAGGAAGCAGCATTGGATTTCTCTTGAGGCTGAGGCTATGGAGGCTGTGGGAGCAGAAGTTGAGGTCAACTGAAAGCTGAAGGAGCTGCTGTGTCCCTATAAGGAAGAGTCAGAGAGATGCTGAATTTGAAGGAAGCAGTATGGAGATGTAGCTACATGTCACAGAGCAAGTGTTCAGACCCTCAGACAAAATAAAAACGGACTAAGGACAAGCGAGAGGGCATCTTGGGTGCCTTAGACACTAGCCTCCCTCTGAGGCTCATCTGTATCGGCTGGCAGGTATAGATAATTAGGTAGGTCAGACTGGCTTAAAGAGCAGGTCGTAGGACAGACAGTTGCCTAGAAATCCCAGCACTAAAACTGGAGGCTTTCCGTGTTTTGGTTGATCCACAGGCTGACTTTCCACTTTCAACTGTCCCTTCTTTTCACCCATTCACACCAGCTGAGCTTGTGTTCTTAATGTTCTATCTTTCCTAAATTCCAGTCTTTTATTTATATCCAACCTCAGTTCCCAGGGGTCCGCCTAAATGAAAAGTCCTGGTTTCGTCAGCAGGAAATAATCACATCCCACCTCTGAATTCCTTTAAGATGCCATCACCCCATTCCCACACATCTTTATTAGACTAAAAACTCCTTAAGGGCAAGGACTGTACTAATACATTTTAGCATATAACAGGGGTTTTCAGATATAGCCACAAGCTCTCAGGGAGTCCTGAACAGCTAGGAAATCCAGCTAAATAAGTCTGTACATACTTTGTTGAAAGATGATTTACAAAACTAATCTGATGCCCTGAAGATGCATTTTTCAAGGAAACTGCTACAAAAATGGTCACACGTGCTTTTTGAGATCTGACTTCTGAAACATGCACCCATTCTCCAGTTTCCTGTTCAGTGAGTTCTGCTGCGTGAGAATCTTGTTCTGCCCTTGCTATTTCCCACACGTTAGTCGTGGAGTCAGTCTGCTGTATTTTGTAGGAGTCCTTCTTGTAACCCCAGCATTCATATTTTCTCTCTTGGGATGTTTCTAAGTCAGCCTCAGGGCATCAGGCATCCAGTCCCCTGTGCTTTGAGTGAGAGTTTTCATAGCTACCATTACCACTCATGCCTCTTTTGTGTTATTTCAATCCTTGGGGTAAATGGCATGTCTAACATTTACAGTTTCATACTGAATACAAGAAAAAAAGTCATTCATTATATAATATTATTTCCCACAGAAATACTAATTTAAGGAAAGGCTAAGGAATCTGAATTCTGTAGGCCCTTTGTACATTTGAAAACATTATTTGTCCATCTTATCGGAAAAGGTGGGAGGGCAAAGTAGCATAATTTATGTCCTATTCCTTTTAAATTGAATAGAATGCATTTCTTAAACCAACATTTTAGGGTTAAACTGCAAATATTCTTTGTTCGAGAACTTCTGTTTTTATAGAATGACATTGGTTCCAAGCCATTGTATGACAGTAACTGGTGGAATCAGTGCCTGCACCATGTCTGGTGGTTAATATTTGCTTAGTGCTTGAATTAATCAGCATTGGATTCTTTGCTGGTGTCCTGGGTTCTCATCCAAGACATATTTTTTTTTAAGACTTACAATAGTGCTTTCAAGGTTAAAAGGCATGCCTTCTAATGAATATTTTCAAAAGAAAAGGCTTCAGACTGTCCCTGCTCCCTCTCCACAATTCTCTACTTCAAAATTTCTACCACTACCATTATTCATAACAAAAAAAGTCCCTCAACCCCAAAGCACTCTTGTGGTGAAATTGCAAGTTTGTTTTCAATGGGAGCTGGCTCAAGATACCGAGATTGCTGCTGACTTGTTCTTCTTGTGCCTATGTTAAACCTCAAATGGGATCTATGGAATACCTTCCCTCCCTCCCCCCAGTCTTTCCTTCCTTGGAATATTTCTGGAAAAGTTACAGTAGCTTCAAGAGCCCATCTAGGAGAGAGGAAATAGGCTCAATGTCTTGCTTAGTTTGGTTCAATCTAGAACTGATATAAATTGCTAGGATTCAGAATGTTGTCTCACATGGGCATAGTCTACATTCATTGGCCATAGTAGAATGAGTCCCTGGGGCCTTCCCTGGCCCTGGTGCGAAACTGCAAGCAGGATGTGATCTAGGGTGTGGACAAAGGGCAAGCAAGTCCATACTTGACTGGGTGCCTTTGTCTTGATGTTAAATTTCCCAAGAAAGGAACAATTCTACTCTTTCGTCCTTTTTTTCTGGTGTATGTGTCACATTACAAAGTCAAAGACAACCCAGGGTAGGAATGTGGCTTCTCATTATGGACCTCTTAGCAGTGCTCCCCTGGAATGCGTAGCAGGTTCATCTGTTCTTGAGCTACCATTCTTCAGTTTCTGGTGACTGTGATATTCAGTGCGTAGCAAAAGCTCAAGTTGAAGTAGAGAGTGCTCTTCTAAATAATAGCAACTTGGCAACTGCATGAGCTTGTACTAATTATGTTTCTGTCACTCATCTGTGGTAGATCTTTTGTGGCTCTTGTATAAAATAGCTCCAGGGTATTATTTCTGCACACTTATGTAAGCTCAGCTCATTAAATAAAGTGCTTGAAGTTAAGTTCCCTTTTCATTTTGTTTTCTAAGATCATCGTAATAAGAGAGGGACTGGACTGTAGTGAGCCCTTCTTGGAGAGTAGTTAATGGCAACTTGATGTAAGATCAATTTTTAAAAATGCATAAAGAAGTCAATGGGCCTTATCATTACTTTACACTTTGCTTTTAAAGTCCTCCAGCATTAGCCCAAAGTGCCACAGTGGCAGTTCATATGGTGCCTCATAAGTAGTCATTATCAGAATCTAGATTCTTTAAGTGGAAGGAGTATTAGACTTGTAATCAAAGGACAGACTTTATCTCTATCATTTACCAGCTGCATAAATCCTCCAATTTTTCTGAGCTTCTCTTTATCATTTGAAAATGGGCATGATAGTTTTTACCTTACAGGGTTCTTATGGGATTAAATGAGTCTTTCATATGTATTGATTCTTTTGTGTCTGACTAGAGCACTTTGTAGATTGGCAAATTACTCACATCTTTCATTGTTGTAGTAGTTGTTGTTGCTGTTGTTGTTGTTAATGCCAAACTTTTTAAAACAGACATATTTTAAACATGGCTTTCTATGAAAACTAAGGGTTTTATGCTTTGAGATCTAGACATATGATTTTACAGGGACCTTTGACTGTTTCTTGTAATAAGAATAATGATAATGAGCACCACTGTGTAGCAAAATCTCCTCCAAAAAATTTCACGCTCTCTTACTGACTCCATGGAGCTAGCTGGTGATGTGTGGCTGATGGGACCGGTTGCGGCTGCATGGTGTCCAGATCTGTATTGTCAGGCTATGCTACACACATCCTAGTTTGATTGACCTTTACTGACTCCTTCTCAACTTGGGTAGTTTTGAGGACATTCCACTTCACACGCCATGACAGAGAATTCCAATTTGCTTTGTAACAATAGCGCTTGACGAGGACTGTCACAAAAGACATAAAATCATTTAAAACAATTTCAGCCTTTAAGTTGAATGTGTCAGGTCAAACAAAACCAATGGAGGTGCTGCCTCCACGTATCTTTTCTCTTACCCTGAACGACAATGGTTTTGATCTTTTGCATGTACAAATTTATAACATGGTTTCCGTAATGTGAAACTGGTCCAGTTTTAGTACTTCCCAGCACTGGATTTGAACAAATACAGTTTTGATATTAGAATAAATATATTGAAATAAATGGTGCATTTGGTATTTTACATTGTCAATACATCATTTTACCCATATGCACATATGTTTTTTATATACTAAGTAAATAAATCCTTAGCTGATATTTTCAGTGCCGAATAATGAAACACGTTTGTGGTGTGACCATTTGAATACATCTTCTGTATAAGTATGAATAAAGGTATTACTATAGAAATTGATAGTTGAAACAAGTTAGATTTGTTTTTACTCTGAATAGTTGTATTCAGTTAGTATCATCAGAAGATAGCTAGCACCTAGTGTGTGTTGAAGCATTCTTTTTTTTTAAATTTTTTAACGTTTATTTATTTTTGAGACAGAGAGAGACAGAGCATGAATGGGGGAGGGGCAGAGAGAGAGGGAGACACAGAATCCGAAGCAGGCTCCAGGCTCTGAGCTGTCAGCACAGAGCCCGACACGGAGCTCGAACTCATGGACCGCGAGATCATGACCTGAACCGAAGTCGGACGCTTAACCGACTGAGCCACCCAGGCACCCCTGTTGAAGCATTCTTATGCATATATTAGGGATTGGAGAAGAGGGAGAAGGGAGAGAAACTTTTGAAAATTTAATATTGTTTTTAGGCACAAATTACTCTTCTATACGTCTTTCTAATAGCTCCATAGTCCTCAATTCATGTTCTGTAATGCACAGGATAATATATTATCCTAAGTGACTCTATCCTCATCCATTTTAACTCCCTTATTTCAGACTGAACCCCTTGGGCAACACTAGTGGGGAAAATGTAGGTGTATCTTTATGTAATAGTTGGATGGTGGTGAAATTGTTCGATTTGGTTGCTATTTGCCTTCAGTGAAGAGGCATTTGAAGAAAACACTTATCCTGTTTGTATTGTACCCTTTATCATGATGGATCCAACTCACCATAATGTATTTTGAATTTTTCAATGGAGAGTGTTTTTAAAACTGTTAGACAAATGTCACAGCATTTGAAACAATATCAGAGACTGGCCTCTGGCACATTTGAAGATTCAATGAAAACAGACATGGTATTTCTTTGTCTTTTAAGCTAACGAGTCCTTGTACCATCTCCATTTTTGCTCCCTTTCTCAGAGACATCATTATTAGGACATATGATGCTACTATGACTATGTTGAACTAAAACTGAACACCAATTGCCTCCTATACGTTGCACGTTCTGTGTGGTATCTGCTTCTAGTCACTAGTTTGCAAGTTGGACTCTTCTGATTGCCAGTTATGTGCCAAGTGCTGTAGGGTTCCCTGAGCAAGATATGACTTGGTGCCCAACTCCCAACAATACACCAGATGGAGGAAAGTAAAGGAAAATGGTCACAAAGAAAACACTGAGAATATTTGTGTCTGACCAGGGTGGAGGAGGTTAAGCCCAAGGAGAAAAGGGTGGATCTGGATTAGAGTTTTGAAAGAATTACTGAATTTTCAAATGTGCCCCTCAGAGTACAGATGCGGAAACTGAAGTCATTCATTTGGTTGTAAACAACTACTTTGGGCAGAGTGAGGATTAGCATCATGTCTCTAATTTAGGGTGTAGGAGTTACTGAAGTAGAACTCGAGTTGGCTCCAGAAGAATGGATTAGTAGAGAGAAAAATATACATGAATGCGTGTACACAAGTGACAGAGGGCAGGGGGATATGATTGAGCACTTTCTGTGTAGCTACGAAAATTGGACTGGTATGGTTGAAGGGGCTGTACACAAAAGGATGCCACAGGTTTCCCCCACTGTTTGAAAGTAGAGCATTCCTATGAAGGCTTTCCTAGATGAAAAGACATAAAGTGGAGAAGCAATTGTCATTGATTTATATGGAAAACTTTTTGAGTATTCCCATACTCCCCAAAATAACCTGTCTTAGGCTTTTCTGATACCTTAGGACTCTACTTGCTAAAGGATACACAAAACAAATTAGGATAAAGCGCAGATGCTTCACCTGTTTTCATAAAAGCAAAAGTCTTCAGTGGATATCTTTTAGGTTAGTGAAAATAGATACTAACGTAGGTCTTCCTCAAAGCAAAGTGGCATAATCCATACTTTCCAAAAGTGGCAGATACCGAGACTAGGAAATGAATTGGGATAGACTTGTGGGGAGGAATTACAGGGAGCCCTTGAAAGTGAAATAGAAAGTATTATCTTCATGAAGTGGGAAATAGGTAATTATTATAGACTTGTGTGTGTGTGAGAAATAACAGGAGGCTTGTTAAGAAAATGAGTCTGAGTGCTCCACTTAAAATGTTTGGTGGGCACAAGGGTAGAATCTGGAGACTAGCTGAGGAATTGCTGCTGTAATTTAGTTACAGACCTAGACTCAGGGGAGGGATGGCATTGGAGATTGAGGCAGAAGGAAAAACCTGAGATTTGCTTTTGAAACAAGCAGTGATTGGATTTTAGAGAAATCGAATATGGAGGATAATGTGGAGGAAAGGGTCAAAGATAACTCATAGTGTCCTACTTCGGGATGCTGTAGATGGGATGCTGAAAAGGGAGAACCATTTTAGAATTGGTGGAGAGGTAAAAACCTTCCATCTAGCCCAAAGAAGGGAATTTCTCCAGCAGCCAGCACAGGATATCCTGAGTAACATCAGAAATCTGCACTCCCCATGGGCTCTGGGGGCTGAGTTCAGAACCGCCACAGTATCTGCCACATTGTGTTGGTCAAAGCAAGGCCTGTTTGTTGACAGGCCCAGAACTGATGGGGAAAAGGAGTAGATTCCACTCTTGAGGGGAGGGGAGGATTGGCAAAACTACATTGCAAAAAGGCATACATATAGGAGTGGGAAGAATTTGTGGCATTTTTGTTTTCCACGTATTATAGAACATGATCAGATTTTTCAATAAAATGTTTATGACTACAACATGAAAATGCGTTTGATGATCAGGAAGAAGATTTAGACGGGAAACATGGGGACCAATTAGGATGTCATTGTGGTAAACCCAGAGAATCATTATGGGTGTGTTAATTAAGGCAATCGCAAAAGGGATGGACAAACATGAACAGATTCAAAGAAATATTAGGATGGAAACACCTGGAAATGGACTTGGTGTGGAGGAAGGTCAAGGATGAGGACTAAGTATCTTGTTTGGACAGTGAAAGGAAGGTGATGACTGTCACTTGAAACAGGGAACACTGTATGAGGAGCAGGCTTGAGTGGGAAGGTGAGGTTTGCTTTTTGGGAAAATGTCGAGTCTGAGAGGCCTGGAGCACATCCATGAAGAAACAGGCAAAGGTCTCACCTGAGGATGAGAGGGAAGAATAATAGGGTTTTAAGGAAACTGGAGAAACAGCTGTTGTTGGGAATGCAGGGCAGAGGACCGGAAAATATGGGATTATGGACAGTGTTGGGCAGAGAATGGAAAATGTGGATGGGGGTGGCTCGAGGCTACCAGGTTGGACAATTTTTTCTAGTAATGCTCAGTCATTTTTTAGATAGGCATATTCCTATAAAGAAATCTGTGGCTCAGTCATGACAATCAGTAGGTGATTGGTTAAATGTCTTTGCTCAATGTGAGGAAAAGAAGTGAAGGTAGAAATTTCTGAAGATCAAATGAGATATCTTAAAAGCAATGGTCCAGAACCAGCTACATAATTTGCTGGACGCAATGCAAATGAGAATGTGGAGCTCCTCGTTCAAAAATTATGAAGTTCACATGGTGATAAGAAAGCCATAAGCCAACCTGGGACCCTTCTGAGTGGGTAGCCCTGTGTGACTGCACATGTCACATCCTCACGAAGCTGGCCTGGCGATGAGAATCTAGAGACTATCTAGAGACTGAGGAGAATACAATCACTGAGTAAAAATTTGGATATTTCTCTTCGAACATCTCTTTTCTTCCTCTTCTTTTGTCAAACACATAAATAGCTAAGGTAATAAAGTGATGGGATGCTAGGGAAGTGGTGGGCATAGAAGGAATTTGGTGACATGATATATTTAAGGGCTGACCCTCACTATTCATCTGTGCCTGTTTAAATGGAAAAGCTGATCTCTGTGGTCTCAAGTCCTCTATCACAGTGTCTGGTCTATGACAGTTTTGGTGAGTTCTCAAGCAATATTAATATTAAAGTTACCGTTTTAAGTCCAGTTCTCCTAAAATCCTGTTTTCTTTTCAAATATATGAAGCTTTCTCTTTCATCCTTTTCCTTCTCTTTGAATCTGTCTGATTTCTGGCTTCATTGTGCTTTGGAGAGGGCTACTCTCTCATTTTGGAAGACTCATCCTAGAATCAAGGCAGCAGGAAACAAATTTTGAAATCAACGTTGAGTTAGGTGTGCTGGCCCCAGTGAGTTATATCTTCTGCATCCACAATTTCTATTGACAGATATCCAACTCCCATCCGTATTTCCATGAATTTCAAAGTCTGCACTTGAGGGGCTGTGGGTTACTAGGGAATCATGCTCATCCATACCTATTTGAAAGGCAAATTAGTGAATTAATACTCAGACCTTTAGGAGTTTTTTTTTTTTTTTATGGCTTAGAATGAGTTAGAGATAAGTGATTGTGAGTTATAATCTTTCATTTATAAATGAGAAATCTGAGGCCCAGAGCCATCATTTGCTGCAGATCAGTAGTGAAGAGACGACTGGAGAGGCCCCAGAGTAAGTGTCACTCGCCACAGCAGCTGAAGCCCGCTCCGCTGTCTTCCTTCCTAAAAAAAACAACCAGTCAAACGAAAACAACCCTCTCCCTGTTCTTTGGACTACACTATCTCAAATGCAGATATAATTTATTTAAGGAAGCCCATTAAGATAAAAAGAAAAAAAAACTTAAATTTTAGCAATGGAAAATGCCTAAGATCTAACCAGCATCAAATTTCTTTCCAATTTATTTTGAAGGAGAGTTGTGAAAATTAAGAACATAAACATTGCTTTTTCTAATTGACAAATATAGTGTCCCTTTATTTTGGAATGGGGAAAGAGAAAAGATAAATCAGTCATCTCAAGTGGGAAATCAATCATCACAGTGGAATTTGTTTTGCAATCATCGCTGACCACAGGGTGAATTTCTATGCAGTCTATACATTTTTCAGTGGCTTTCAATAAAAAGTTACATTACTTCCTTGTGAACTTAAGGTAAAGGAAAATCATATGCAACAATGAAGCATTTATTTTAAAATTATGCATTTAAAATAACAGTCTTAGAATAAATGTTAAACTACTACTTATTTGTATTTGGAAACGTCTCTGCAACTCTTATCCTGAGCTAAAATATGTCCAGGGATGTGTTTTTCTCTAGGGGCGAATTCTCCTGTGATACAGCTTAACTCGTTTATTGCCTAGAAACATTTCTTGTTCAGGATAACTTTTTAACGTTTGAAATTGTGTGTTTAAAAAAATAAACTTCTAATTTAGTCAGCTTTAGCTTTTATAGAGACAATTGCAACAAATCTGCGTACTGGGGTTCCTATTTCGCTCCACACCAGCTTCCCTGATTGTTGACATCCTACATTAGTAAGTTACAATGAATGGATCAATCATTCTACATCCTTGTTAACTACACTCTGTCCTTCATTGAGATTTCCTTGGTTTTCCTTAGTGTCTGTTTTCTGTTTCAGAGTCCTGTCCAGGATAGCGTATTCATTGTCGTGTTGTGTCTCCTTAGGCTCCTCTTGGTTAGGGCAGTGTCTTAGACTTTAGTACTTATTTTTGATGACCTTGACAGTTTGACGAGCATCGGTCAGGTATTTTGTAGGTTTTTTACTTTGATTTGTCTGATGTTTTTCTTATGTTTAGGCTGGGGTTTCTGTCTGGAGGAGGAAATGTACCATTCTCATCACATTATATCAAGGGTATGTACTATTGATAGGACTTGTCATTGTTGATCTTAATCTTGATCCATTGGCTGATGTGATGTCAGATTTCTCCCTCTTTCATTTCTATGCAGTGCTCTTTGGAAGGAGGTCACTATGTGCCATCACACTTAAAAGTAGGAGTTATGTTCTACCTCCTCAAGGATGGAGTATCTACATAAATTACTTGGAATTCCCCTGCATGGGAGATTGTCTGTTCGCTTCCATTTATTTATTTATTCAATCATATAATTGTGTCAGTATGGATTCATGGATATTTGTTTTATATTTTTGGTTATAATCCATACCATTTTATTTATTTTGTTGCCCCAAGTATTTTAGCTTTGGCCTTCGGGAATTTCAGTTGAATGTGTGTATATTTTATCTAATGGCTTTCAAACAAGTATGATACGCTTTTAAAAGATGCCAGAATATATCTTATATTTAGAGTGAGTCTATTACCTTGAAATAAGATAGAGGTCAGTAAAATTTTCAAATGGACCATTTTCTATGATTGTACCCAATTTTCTATGAAAGCACCTAAATATGACTGAATATTAAAATCAGTCATTCAACACATCGGGTACCTGTTTCTTCAAGGCACTTTGCTTGATGCTGTGGGAGGTGTGAGGATGACTCACGCACAGGCTCCAGCCTCCATTGGTTTACAATCCAGTAGGTGAAGTATGTCAATGCCCACGTAATACAGTACAGGAATTTAGGAAGCGTAAGAGATCCAGATAACGGGCAATGGCAGTTCATGAAAGGCAGAGCACACTTCCAGTCCTGACGTTGTTTGAAAGGATCTTGAACTTTCTAGTGTATGAGATGGACCTTGAAGGACAAAAAAGATTCCGATTTGAGATGTGATGAGATGTGCAGGACGGCATGACCTATGCACAGAACACAGTGAGCAGGACGTGGAGGCGGAAACTAAAGGCCATTCTGCGGCCAGGCAAGTAGTTCCAGTTTGACTGGAACCGCTCATTTCAGTATGGATTTATAGATAGTATATTTCGTTTAAGTGGGCGGCTACACTTCTTTTATAGATGGAGTTCAATTTTAGCTTATGATTATCTTGAAGGAAAAAAGTCATTCTGACTTTAAGGTGTATTAATAAGAATGTCGACATCATTCTTGGTGGCCCTGCTCAATTCCTTGTTTTGTTAATAACCTCTATGTGAATCTCAGAGTTGTTGAAATTTTGCAGTGTTAATTTTTACTTCTATTTTGTTTGTGACAGGAAACTTTCAGGCTCAGCCTTGGCTTTGTTTTTATTATTTGCAAGATTTTACAATGTCATTAAGCTGATACTGAGAAATTATTATCAGTATGAAATGGTTGGAGACAGAAGTTAACAAGGAGGTTGGGATAAGGAAAATAAAATATTCGCCTTCTCTTTTCTGTTTTTTTTTTAAGTGTTGATTCCTTTAAGGTCAGGTTATTGACGTATAACTTATAAAATTCACCCTTTTTAGGTATGAAACTTAATGAGTTTTGACAAATGAATCCAGTTGTGTAACCATCACCATATTTGGGAGATATAGTACATTTGATCACTCCAAGAAGTTTTCTGGTGCCCCTTCTATAGTCAATCACTTTTCCTACCACCAGCCTTGGCAACTACTGATTTGATTTCTGTCTTTGCTTTTTTCTAGAATGAAATAAATAGGATATACATAGAATCATACAGTATGTCGCTTTCCATGTCTGGCTTGTTTCGGCCTAACGCTTTGAGATTCATCCTCGTTGATGCATGTATCAGCGGTTTATTGCTTTTTATCATAGAAGTATTCTTTGTATGTTTACCCATTCACCAGTTGATGCGCATTGTGTTGTTCCGGCTTCTGGCAGTGTGTGAAGGCTGCTATAAACATTCACCGGCAGGCCTTTGCTTGGACATGTTTTCTTTCATCTGTGGCAAATACTTAGGAGTGGCATTGCTGTGTCATATGGTCAGTGTTTGTTTACGTGATAAGAAATTGCCAAACTGTTTTTTTACAGTGGCAGTCCTCTTTGGTGTATGAGAGTTCTAGTTCCTCCACATTTCACCAGGTGCACTCGGTATGGTCAGTCTTTAATTTCACCCTTCTTATAAGTGTGTAATGCCTATCTCGTTGTAGTTTTACTTGGCTTTTCTCTAATACCTTGATGACATTTAACCTCTTTGCATTTGCTTATTAACCATCTAGTCTCCTCTTTGGCAAAGTGACTGTTGAATATTTGCCCTCCTATCTCTTTTGTTTAATTAAAATGGGCTATTTGTCCTTCTTATGATTGGATTGTGAGTTTTTCATATATTCTAGATGCGCGCTTTTTATCACATATGTGTTTGCGATTTTTTTTTTTTCTCCCCATTCGTGGGTTGTCTTTTCATTCTCTTAACAATGTCTTTCAAGGAGCAAAAGTTTTTTGATTTGGTCAAGTCCAATTTATATGTTTTCTTTTGTGGTTCACACTCTGTGTCTTTTCCAAGAATTCTTTGCCCAACCCAAGTGTATTGGAGAGATTTTCTCTTAGGCTTTCTCGGGAGTTTTATTTTTAGGTTTAGGATTTACATTTAGTTTTGTGGTCCATTTATTTAATGTGGTGCAAAGTTATGGTTTTATTTAAATTTTGTTTTGAATTCCCAGATTTTATATGCAAAGGTAATTTTCTTATATACAGTGGCTGGCCTATTCTATTAATGCATATAATAAAGTTGACTGTAATATACTGACTGGGAGATAGAACTCCTTAAAGATAAATGCCTCTGTTTCCCCTGTTTCTCTTCCCCCACTGTATTCAACATCAGTGAGATTTCTTTGTAAAACTGTTCCGATTTTTTATTTTCAGTCTTTTCCAAAAGACTGGGAAACTCTGGAAAGAGTCTAGTGAGATCAGTGAAATAAGTCAATGGACAGATGGCATGGAATCTGTGGAAAACAGATTCAGGAAATAGAAATGATTAACACAGTGGAGTAAGCAGGTAGATGAGGCAGTGAAGCTTCTACTTTGGAAATCTGGCTTGGATACACAAGACAAATTAGGAAGGATGAATGCTTGGTAGCAGAGCTGCCGCACTGAGGCGGGGGGTGGATAGTGTTGTTTTTGTATTCCACAGGTGGAAGAAAAGAAGGATAGGGATGGGAAGGGGCCTAAAGAACAAAGTAACCATCTGAGAGAATGTGGAGAGGATGAGAACACTAAATGGGGGGGGGGGGAGGAGGATGTAGAGAAAAAAAAAAAGAAGCAGACATGAAGGATAAAGTCCAACATTAAAAGTCTTATGGACAGGGAAAATGGTTGTGTCTACTGGCAGAAGTAAGAGAGTATGGGATGAAAATACAGTTTAAGACAATGAGGATATGGCTTTTTAAAAGGTGTGTTCTTTTGGAAATGGTAGCAAGCAATTGACCCTATCTAAGTCATTCTTTGGAAATATTATCTGGGGTTTCAGTTAGTTTTGAGGATCATTACAGAGAGAAACTTGAAAATATATGATCAATCTCTCTAAGGAGAGGAAAAGTGAAAGAAGAAAAATAAGGCAAGAATTTGACTTCAGGAGGTGCATACAGTTAAAAATTAAGGGACAGAGAAGAAACAACTGAGAGAAACAGAGACAGAGTGTTTAGAGAACTATCAGAGGGAGTAGAACAGGTGGTAGGTAAACAGGTGGAGATGCTTCAGGAAGTGCTTAGATATACAGGGTAGTGATCAGGCAGAATAAGGATCCACAAAAGACAATTATATTGTTTACCACTTGGTGACCTTGAAGAATAATGGGGATGAAGGAAAAAGAGTACAGGAGAAAGGAAACAGGGACACTATCTCATAGCAGTGTTCCCCAGCTTGTACGTTCTGACAACTATTAATAAATGTTACAGGATTAAATATTATGTTTATAAAAGTTAAACAAATTTAAACACCTCCTTACTGAAAAAGTTTTGAAACCCTTCCTTTTTTATAATACTTGACAGCCTCACATGCTAATAATGTGGATTACTGAGCTCTAAAGAAGTGAACTATAATAGGCACCTTTTCCTGCATACTGGTCCTGGTATCCCCTCTCCTTTCTTCCCTTTTAGTGAGGGAAGAGAGAACATAAGTAAGTTTATAGTATACTTTAAATGTGATGTATTATGGATAAAAGTAAGTAAAGAAAGGGGATAAATGTGTTCAGAGGTCAATTTTAAGGGTGTTCAGGCGAAGATGACGTATTATACATTAGAAAGAGGCGAGGAAGCAAAACCATGCTTCCCTCTGGGGGGCTCACTTTCCCAGTGCAAAGTGCAGAGGCTACATCAGTCTCACATGCCCACAGAGCAAGGAGATGTGGTGAGAGGTGCGTGTCTGGGATCCTTTCTGGCAGTGCCTTGGCAGTGTGCAGTAGCTGGGACTGGGTGGTCTAGAGTGGGTTTCTGGTTTTGTGTTTCCCATCAGCCTCAGCAGGCCGCCATCTTCCACTGCTGCTGCTTATGATTTTGGCCAGTGGGTCATTGCCACAGGAAGAGCCTTGGCCAGAAAGCTTTCTGCTCTGACCCATTCTGGAAAAGCAGAGCATCATTTTTGTGGCTTTGGAGAAACTAGTAGAAGCCAAGTAAAGCATGTCACAGTTTGGCTAAGGACGTCCAAAACAGGAGAGATTTGCTGAGGCACTGCTGAATGTGAAGATCTCTGGGAGTAGAGAGGAGGGAATGGAAAAAACAGCCATCCCCTGTATTTATGGGTTACACACCAAACAATCAACTAGTTGCCTGAGATTTTTGCAGGATTTATAAAATTCGAGAGCCCTGGTGATACATAGCTGTTCTCCATTTCAGGCTTTCTTCATATCTGTATTTAAGAAACAGTCTGTTAAAAAAAAAAAAAGAAACAGTCTGTTATCTTTAATAATAAAGTGTCATTGCTGTCTCACTCTAGAAAATGAATATTCTCTAAGTAGGCCTTAATTTTTTTTCATGATAGATGTAAAATATTCAAGCCCTTAGAATTTATTTATTTATTTATTTATTTATTTATTTATTAGTTTTAACTTAATTACATTCTTACCTCTATTCTTAGAGCACTTTTAGGTTTCACTACAAAACCGAGCAGAAGTACAGAGAGTCCTGTATACCCCTGGCCCCACACACTCATGACTGTGCCCATTATTAGCCCAGAGTGGTACATTTGTTACAATCAATGTGAGATTTATTTTTAATAGAGTGAATGAGAAGTAAACAGTCAGTATGTTTTTGAGGTGGGTGTGATCAGAATTCACCTGTTGACAGTCAACAATTCTTTTTTTTCTTTTCTTTTTCTTTTCTTTTCCTGTCCTTTCCTTTTCTGTTCTTATCTTTTACTTTTCTTGTCTTTTCTTTTCTTTTCTCTTTCTTTCTTTTCTTTCCCTTACTTCCTTCATTCTTCATTCCTTCCTTCCTTCCTTCCTTCCTTCCTTCCTTCCTTCCTTTCTCTTCTCTTTCTTTCTTTCTTTCTTTGAAAGCTTGATTTCTTTTTCCCTTGCATCTAAAGCTTAGTAGTAATTTTTAAGTAAACATGTGTCTTAAACTAGAAGTTATTTCTGCATAAATATTATTTTCTAGGCCAGGTATGAGGTCTACTATAATGTTAGCTAATTTACACAACTGATTGCTTTTAGCGAAGGATTCACATAGCTCCCAGGTAGAAGGGGTTCCACGTTCCCAGTTGTTTAGATGGACTTGCTGGGAGATTCTGCTGGAGCAAAGAATTATTATAGCAATTGGCTAGTCTGACACTGCTTCACATGGGCACATGATGAATGAATACACTAAAATCTTATAATATAAATAAAGCATGGTTGGAGTTCTTATCTAGATAGTTATTTGAGAGGAAGTATTTGAGTGTGTTTGTGTGTGTAAACTTTCACAATGTATCAAATTGATGCTTACTTTAGCTCAATAAACCCAGAAACATTTTCTTTCTTTCTGTATTCATCTTTGTAATCCATCTGAGCAAAAGGTTTTATTCACATTTTAAGGTCTGATTTCTACAATTATTGAATTTAAACAAAACTTTTTTTAATGTTTATTTATTTTTGAGAGACAGAGACAGAGCATGAGTCGGGGAGAGGCAGAGAGGAGACACAGAATCTGAAGCAGGCTCCAAGCTGTCAGCGCAGAGCCCGATGCGGCATTCGAACTCACAACTGTGAGATCATGACCCTAGCAGAAGAGTCGGACGCTTAAACTGACTGAGCCACCTAGGCGCCCCATACAATCATTGAATTTTTAACAGGGAAAAAATGAAAGAGGACAGAATGCGGGGGTGACAACAGGATCAGTTTACAGCTGTAATGACCAGAGCAAAATGTAAGTTTGTCCACTTTTCATTAATTTAATCATTGTATTTATTTCAAATCCTGTCATTAATCATCTCTATATGTCAGACACTGTGTTTGGGGGTGGAGACATGAGGGTATCACAATCTTGTTCTTAAGGAAATGGAATGTTCTAGAATAGATGCCTCAGCTGGAAACCATCTACCCTTTTTGTCACCTCCTGCCGTCTTTCTTTCTCTTCCCCTCTTTGGCTCTGGACATAATAATAGGAATCAAACCTTAAACAATTTATATGCAGTGTGGGTTGTCTCTCTCCCAGGCTGATTTAACTGTTACAAGTGATCCCAGTGTAATAAAGATGATTAGTAGGAAGGTTGTGTTGGTATTTTTTTTTTAAAGCTATTTGATATTATTCAGTCTGCTTCTTTTCCCAGGGCTGTAATTTGTCCAATGCTCTCCTATAACATAGAAAAACTATTGACTTTAAAGGTCTTTACTTATTAAATACCTTCCATGAGCCAACTCAGTTTCTTGACCTTGATTCCTTCGATTTGTGTTTTAGGTACTTGTAAATCCTTTCCCTTCAATTAAGTTCTTGAGTCTTACAATCATTCCTGTTTGGCTTGTCTCACCCTTTCTCAAATGTGTCCACTTCTCCTGGGAACTGGGGCATGCATGTGATGTGCCATATTAGTCTTCTTTCTCTTTTCTCTTTGGTGACATCTTTCCTGCAATTCAAGTCACTCTGATTATTTTGGTTACCGTGTTGCCTTATAAACATTATTATCTTATTCAGCACTCTCATGTACATATTCCCTCTATTGGGTCTTCCCTCCACCAATAGTTTTTCTTTGATGAAATAAATAATTGATTCCAACCACTTTATACAGAAAATATCCTCAGTTGCATTTTGTTGAATAACATTGTATTTTCTACTGGTATTAATGCTGCCCTCAACTCCTTTCGACAATCTTTCTTATATCCTCTGGGTTTAGAATGCAAATAATTATCAGTGGCTAAGTAAATGTTAGCTAATGCTTTTTAACACATTAAGCTGCATATCTTTTGGATTTGGATATTTTTACATTGACTTTAAAATAGGCAGTTATTTTTGGATGCATTAACAAAACCTCCTAGGCATTATCTTTCCCTAATGTTCAGCTGTGTTTGTTTTATTTAAAATATGAGATTTAAGAAGGAGTTTCAGTTTGAGGGAAGGATTAACAATTTTGAAACATCCAACTGAGGAAGATACGAGGCTGCCGCAAAGTCTTATGTTTGCATCCTACACATTCATATTAATTTTTCATCTTTTATTGCAAAATTTATTATCTCTATATTATAATGGTGAGACACCTCAGGTCCAGAGAAGCATGACATCCAGTGAAGAATGCAAAGTAAGTCCCAGCAGCAAACAGATGGGGGAGGGCAGGCCAGGCTTACCTCATCATTGTTACCTGCATGGCCCTGGTAAAACCATGCTGGAAACATTGAGTAATTCATGGAGTAAACATTGAGACCTCTTCTGTAGCACCTGTAGGCTCACTGAGGACTGGTTGCCTATCTTGTACATCCTTATAGTGCAGATATAATGGTAAAGTGACTTATATATATTAAGACTCACCTACATACCTATTGAATGAATGAGTGAATGATCAGTAGGTGCTAAGTGAAGGAAAGAGAACAGGACTAGCAGGTGTCCTGGTCTCTGAGCATTTTTCATACCCACTCCTCCAGAGAGTGGAATATAAAATATTTATCGCCACTAAACCTCTTACTTACCAAGGATAGCAAACTTTCTGTGTAAAGTCAAAGAGTAAATATTTAGGATTTGCAGGCCACATATAAACGCCGTTACTTCTTTTTTTAAACAACATTTTTAAATGTAAAAACTGTTCCTTAGCCTGCAGGCAATACAAAGACAAGCCTGAGCTATATTGACCTGTGGGCTGTAGTTTTTCTGCTACAGAACAAAATGGTTAGAAAATTATCCAGAGAGTATGTTAATACTATATGTTTCACCTGAGGCGTATTATAATCAGATCCTTCGAGGCCTCTTCTGTAGCAAGAGTCATTTGTGTATGGTTCAAGAATTGTCACAAGGGTACATAGTAATAGGACTCCACTTTTTTTTTAAATTTTACAACTTCATAAGATATAATTTATGATCTTCTTACTCAGATTTTGTCGTGGAATATACTGCCTTTTAAAAGAGTTGATCAATACCTCTTTGAATCTTCTAATTTCTGAAAAGTTTGTGTAAGATTGGCATTATTTCTTCCCTGAATATTGCTTAAAATTTGTTGGTTAAAACCACTGGCGCCTGAAATTTTTCTTTGGGGAACAATTTTTGATAAGGAATTCAATGTCTTTAATAGATTCAAGGACATTCGTTTGTTTCTTATTGTGTCTGTTTTGCTGAAGTGTAACTTTCGAGAAATCTGTCCATTTCATCTGAGTTGTACAATGGGTGGCATTAAAATTGTTCTTAGTATTCTCTTATCATCTTATAATGTCGTAAGTCTGTGTTGACATGTCTTTCCATTGGTGCTTTCTGTTCTTTTCTCCTTTTTCTTATTTAGTGTAGCTAGAAATTTGTCAATTTGTTGATCTTTTCAGAGAACCAACTCTTGGCTTGTTAATTTCTCTATTGTTTCCCTATTTTCTGTTCCATGCATTTCTGCTGTTTCCCTTGGTTTGAATTTTCTTTACTGTTGTTTTTTCTAGCTTCTTAAGGTAGAATCTTAGGTTATTTATTTTGTTTTTTCTTCTTTCTGATATAAGCATGTAAGTTTTCCTAAAGCACAACTTATCTGTATCCCACAAATTTTGATACGTTGTGGTTTTTTGTTGTCATTTAATTAAAAATATTCTATGATCTCAGAGCACCTGGGTGGCTCAGTTGGTTGGGCGTCTGACTTTGGCTCAGGTCATAATCTCGCGGTCCTGAGTTCGAGCCCCACGTCGGGCTCTGTGCTGACAGATCAGAGCCTAGAGTCTGCTTTGGATTTCTGTGTGACACCCCCCAACCCCCCATTCGTTACTCTGTCTGCTGTTGTCTTTCAAAAATAAATAGATGTTTAAAAAAATTAAATAATTAAAAATATTCTGTGATCTCCCTTGTGATGTTTATCCATCATTTAGAAATGTGGTTTAATTTTTAGATATTTTGAGGTTTTCTGAGGTACAATAATATCGATTTCTATTCAATTCGGTTGTGATCCGAGAACATTTTTGTATGATTTTTATCCTTTCAAATTCCTTAAGACTTGTTTTAAGCCCCAATCTATGGTCTATATTGGTAAAGGCATATACTCACTTGAAAAAAAAGAGTATACTCTGCTATTGTAGAATGTAGTATTCTATAAACATCACTTAGATCAATTGGCTGATAGTGTTGTTTAGATCTTTTGTCTTCACTGATCTTTTTTTGTCTGTTTGTTTCTGTCAGTTTCTGGGAAAGGAGTGATAAGACCTCTACCTATGATTTTGGAGAGTGACTTGATTCTCATTTGAATTGTTAATTTTTGTGTCCTGTATTGTGAAGCGCTGTTATCAAGTCCCTACATATTTATAATGGCCGTTTCTGATGAATTCTACTTAAATCATTATGAAACATCTCTCTTTATGTCTGGTAATATATTTTTGTCTTGAAGTCTATTTATCTGTATTAATATAGCACCTTCAGCCTTCATATAATAATCTTTAAATATTACATATTTTCCATCCATTTTCTTCCAACCTTTATGGTTCTGATATTTAAAGTATGTCTCTTTTAGGAGTATATAGTGAGGTCTTGCTTTTATCCACTCTGTCAATCCCTGCCTTTTAATTGGAGAGTTTAGATCATTAGCACTGAACCATAATCCAACACTTTTTGGATATTGCTTTCCCTTTTATTATTTTTCTTTGTGTGTTCCCCTGCATTTTTGTCCCTTTATTCTTCCTTTCCT
The DNA here is from genome assembly GCF_007474595.2 of Lynx canadensis. Classification (NCBI taxonomy): domain Eukaryota; kingdom Metazoa; phylum Chordata; class Mammalia; order Carnivora; family Felidae; genus Lynx; species Lynx canadensis. The sequence goes on from NC_044307.1 coordinate 107,047,738, forward strand.
GCCTTCTTTGTGGGTTATTTGAATATGCTTGGTATTTATTTTCAATTACTTATTGGCTTTGGTTATATGTCTTTGAATTCTTTTTAAGTCTACTTAGAGTTAATATTGTACCATTCAGGTAAAATAGAGAAATATTTCAGCCATATAGATTCCATCACCATGCCCTTCTGCTACTTTTCCATATTATGGTTGCTATAAGTATTCTATTACATACATCGAAAGCCTACTGCGAAAGTGTTACATATTTTACTTAAGCAGTTAGACCATTTTAATGAATTTAAATGGGGAATCCATAGTCTTTATATGTTCATAGATATTTCCCATTTCTGATATTTATTCTTTATTGTTAACGAACCAAATTTCCCCTCTAATATTATTTCTTTCAGCCTGAATAACTTCTTTAGCATTTTCTTGTAAAGCAAGATTCAAGACAATTTTTAAAAATTTGTCCCTTATCTGAAAATGTCTTTATTTGATCAAGATTATTTGAATCTGTACACCAATTTTGGGCCTTACTGTGTTTAACATACTAAGTCTTACATCCAAAGAACATGGGATATCTTTACATTTATTTAGGTCTTCTTTAGTTTCTTTCAAAAATGCTTTGTAGTTTTCAGTCTACATATATTTTCTTTTGTTAATTTGGTCCTAAATATTTTATTCTTTTGAATCTGTTGTAATGGAATTGTTTTCTTAATTTTAGTTTGGTATTGTTCTTTTTAGTGTATGGAAAAAAAAATTGGGGGGACGTGTAGGCTGGCTCCAGTCAGTGAGCGTCCGACTTTGTCCTAGGTCATGATCTCACTGTTCCCGAGTTCAAGCCCTGCATTAGGCTGTGTGCTGACAGGTCAGAGTCTGGAGCCTGTTCTGGATTCTGTATCTCCTTCTCTCTCTCTGCCCCTCCCACACATGGGCTGTCTCTCAAAACTTAATAAACATTTAAAAAAATTAGAAAAAAAATGTTGTATATTGATACATCCTACAACTTTACTGAACTTATTAGCTGTAAAGATTTTTTTTAAGATTACTTAGGCTTTTCTAGAAAGTTTTTTTTCTTTTGCCTTTATTCCTGAGTGATACACTTGTTGTATATAGAATTTTGGCCTGACAGCTTTTCTATTTCAGCATTTAAAGATGTTGTTCTACTGTCTTCTGACCTCCATAGTTTCTGATGGAATTCTTATGGGAATATTCCCTAAATATTGAAATATTATTCTCTGTATACAATGTGTCATTTTTCTCTAGAACATTTCAAGATTTTTTTCTTTATTTTTAGTTTTCAGCAGCTTGATTATGATGCATTTAAGCATAGCTATCCTTTTAATTATTCTGTTTGTCCAATGCGTTTCATGAATCTGTGTGTCAGTCTATACTTTTACTTAATTTGAGATGTCTTAAGCCATTTTTTCTGTTGAATATCACTCCCCTCTATTTTTCCAATTAAAAATATCTTAGATCTTTTATATCGACTCAAATGTCTCTAGACTTGTTCATGCCTTTTTTTCATTTCACTTCTCTCTGTTCTTAGACTACACTAATTTCCATTGATCTATTTTCACGTTGTCTGCCCCTTTTTCTCTGCTGTTAAGCCTATCAGCAATTTTAAAAAAAATTCAGATATTATATTTTTAAACAAAAAAAAATCCAGTAATATTTTCATAGTTTTTTATTTTTCTGCGAGATTTTTAGTTTTCATTGATTTCAAGCGTATTTTCCTTTTCTTCATGTAGAATTATAGTACCTATTTTAGTGTCTTTGATATAGTATATGAGATTGGCTTCTGTTGATTGCCTTTTCTGTACAGGCTGGGTTACATATTCCTCCTTCTTTGTACATCAAGTAGTTATTAATTGTACCATATACGTTGTGAATATTACTGTGGGTTCTGTTACAGTCCTCTGAAGACTGTTTTGGTTTCAGTAGGCAATCAACTTGATTTCTTCTATCTTGTTTTCTGTTAGCAGTTGTTCAAATCTCAGTTCAGTTCTCTAAGCCTTTACTATGCTGCTTTGGGTCTGAACCTGTGTGATCTTACACAGGATTAGGGGTTTCCTTCTCTGTCTTTTTTTACCCTCTGGGATTCCTTCCCCACTCTTTCACCACAGGGGCTCCTTCCCTTGTATCTCTAACTAGAAAGGTGGCAAAGTTTCTATCAGAGTTTTAGCCTCCTACACTGTGGGGCTGCTCTGTGACTGGGGTCCACCCTCAGGGCAAAGTTGCAAAAGAAAAATATACCTGGGAAGCTAATCTCCATGCTAATTGGTTCTCCAAGTTTGACTGCTCTTCCTAGTCTTTCTTTCTTGTTTACTTTTCAGAGTTCTCAGGTTGGGTTGTTGCTGTTACTGCTTTTCCAGAGTTCGTAGGCATTATCAGTGTGGAGGGATTAATTGTAAAGAAATTACATTGCCATAGTGGATCTGAAAATTATCCATATACTTTTATTAATAAAGAAGAAAGTTACTTTTATAAAGAACAAAACAGTGATAGAGTAGTATGAGTACCAAGCATAGTTCTAGAAGCATTGATATATTTTTTCTCATTATAATAGATAATGTTTTTGTAGTCAAATGCATTGGCAAAGGATAGAATCTTAGAAATTTGGGGCTGAAGAACATTAAAAGTTATTGATCTAAGCTCATCATTTTACATATTTTGCACCAAAGTGAAATGGATGGCCTAAATTAACTCAGTCCATCTTTCATATAGTCCATCATATATCGGCCTGACAGAAGTCTTTGCCTCTATATTCTGAGTGTGGATGTAAGTGCATTTCCACAAGCCCAAAATCTAAAAATTAGAATTATGTGATAGAAGGAATATAAACCATTGTGAGTATAATATTTGTTTTTACTAAATTTAACCAACTAGGTCTATGTTAAATTCCATTTATTTTGGTTCAGGGGCATAAATACAAGTTGGATTAAGTTGTTGTTCTGACTTTTTCTGGTGTTATAAAAACATGGAAAGGCCTTAAATGAGTATTCTCTGTGCTTTCTTTTAATAAAAAATTTATTTTTGGAGTAATCTCTGCATCCAATGTGGGGCTTGAACCCACAACCCTGAGATCAAGAGTTGCATGGTCCACCGACTGACATAGTCAGGTGCCCCCACTTTGTGCTTTTATAAGAATATTAGAATCATAAGTAAATAAATTTTAAAAACCCACAATGAATGGTACCATTAGTCTAGAATCTGCAAAACTTGATGATGGTTATAGTAGTGGAAGTAACTGAATTAATTTCAACAAAAATCAAGTAAATAAATAAATAAATAAATAAATAAATACAAATTTCTAAGAGTGGTGACCAGTATGAAGTAATAAAGCAGGTGTTCTGATAAAGAGGATGAGCCTAAAGCCCATCAGAGAGTGGCACAGAGAAAGACCTCTTTGAACAGATTGTATTTTACCTTAACATTAACTGACTGCCCTTCCAGGATGTTGCAAACAAAGCAATCAGCAATGGAAAAGCCTTCAAGGCAGAAAAGAGCTTGGTGTTTGAGAGAGACAGAACTAAGGCGGAGTGGATAAAGTGGAGTCATGCATTGGGAAATCAGGGAGTTAGAGAAGTAGTCACACATGAGTAATTGGTACCTGATCAGCTGTGACAAGGTCTTCAGATTTTACTGATGGTCATTGGCTCCAGCCAAACAGATCTTCTGCCTTTCTTTTTTTTTTTTTAAATCAGTTTTCCTTAAAGTGTCAGCTCTTGATCACATAGTTATCCCCACATGGAAACTCTCTGCCTCATTTCTTCTTCTTATCCAACTCTTATCTCATTTCTGAAAGTGAAGCTCAAATCCAGTATTGTCCCTGAGGTCTTTCTTGACTGTTCTAATAGGATGTATTTTTTTTTTTCTTTTCTATCCATCATCCATTCATTCTTTCATTGAGTACTCGCTATGTACCAGGCACTGTGCTATGCCCTAGGAATACAAAGATAAGTAAGACATTGTCTTTCTGTCTCTTCAAAGCCCACTATTTGGTGAAGAAGATAGCTGTAAGAACAGATAATTATGATTAAGCATGATGAACACTATACCCAATGAAAATGAAGTATTTGGGTAGGAGCACAAAAGAAATAACTACCTCTACATGAATAGAGTTTCAAAGGATAAATAGGAGTTTGCTGTGGGGAAGTTGAGGATGGCTAGTTCACACCTTGTGTCTGAATATGCAAAGACATGAAGACATGGGTAAGCATTGTGAGTCTGAGTAATGGTGGAGGATCCAAGATGATTATCAAATGCCTGGGCATTAAGTTACAGGAGGTTGTACACAGCCTCCCATGCCTTGCCAAAGAGTTTGGACTTGATGGACAACAAGGAAAAGAAGTGTAGAATATTACTTGGTGACAATATGGAGGATGACCTTAGATGGGGATAGAAAGAAGATGGGAGGTCATATTGTTCTGTTGATATTATGAATGATAATGAAGACTTGAATTTTGTCAATGACAGAGTGAATGAATAGCAGGGGCTGGATTTAAGAGATAGTTTTGCTTAGAAACTACCGATGTTGGTGACCTATTGAATGGGGAACAAATGGGAAAAGCAGCGCTTTTGAAGAGCTGGCTTGGGTGAAAGGTGCCGCCATTAACTAAAATAGTAAACACAAGAGGAGGAGCATGGTTAAAGGAGAGATAATCAGTTCCATTTTCAATAGGTTATACTGAAAGTTACACCCAAGATACCTATTTCCATTATTGAGTTTACAACCGAATTGGTACTTGGCAGCTGCTGCTGTATTCCTGTGTGTTTAGTATTCTATTCTATTTTATTTATTTTTCAATGTTTATTTGTTCTTGAGGGAGAGAGAGAGAGACAGGAGAGAGAGAGGGCACGAGAGCAGGGGAGAAGCAGAGAGAGAAGGAGACACAGAATGTGAAGCAGACTCCAGGCTCTGAGCTGTCAGCACAGAGCCTGACATGGGCTTGAACCCAACAAACCGTAGATCATGACCTGAGCCACAGTTGGACACTTAACTGACCAAGCCACCCAGGTGCCCCTAGTATTCTGTTTCATAAGGATGACTTCTCTATCTCACTAGGTAGAATGTTGGCCATAAGAGAACAGACACATGCATTTCACTTTTCCAAGTGCTCCTTAACAGTATACACATGATCTGTTCCTAACAGATGCTCAATAAATATATATTAAAGTATAAAAAAATAGAATTGTAACACTGACCATTCTTTTTTACCAGTTGCTTAACCATTCTGTTGGGCCTCTGTGCACTAACAGAATGTTAACTAAGTTCACCGGGTAAGTGCCAACCAGGTTTTCTACATGTGTTCACCTTCACTCTTGATTTAGGAAGAGTGGGTGAGTCTTACCAACAACTCTTTCACAGAGGAGAATTTGGAATAGGCCTTTATATTTTCCTTAAATGGACTCTTTTTGCAGTTCATGTAGCAGAAGGTGATGGCACTTTGTGGCACGTGTGTGGTACCTCTTCAAGATTTCAGGAAGAAAAAGGAGGGAGGGGCCATGCCTTATTTTCAGCTGTTTACCTGGTATATAGAGCTGTGATTAGTACATAGTAAAACTTCAGTAAATATTTAACAGATGAGTGAACGAATATAGATTTTCCCATGTTCTCATATTTTATTGGCTATTTTTTAATGTTTATTTATTTATTTTGAGAGAGAGAGCATGTGTGTGAGTGTGAGCAGGGGAGGGGCAAAGAGAGGGAGAGAGAGAATCCCGAGCAGGCTCTGTGCTATCGGGTCATAGCCCAACGTGGGGCTTGATCACACAAACGATGAGATCATGACCTGGGCCGAGATCAAGAGTCAAATGCTTAAGCTACTGAGCCACCCATGTACCCCTTTATTGGGTATTTCTATATAAATCTGGAATTGAGGGTATTAGACATATTCTCTCACACTGTCTTATTTCTATTCTAAAAGAACATAAAATATATTGTACACCTACGTATTTTTAGAAAATTTCACTTTCTGACCTTTGTTAACTTTGCCAGGTAGGCAGCGTGAAGAAAAATCCTAAAGTCCTTTGCTCAGGTCTACAGGAAGAAAAAAATTGTTTTTCCCTCCGCCATTGCTTTCAGAATTGCCTTTACGTCAGGCTTTTTAGGGGAATTTGATTTTCTCTATTGTCTGTACAGGATGTGACCTGTTCCCCTTGGTTTTGACAAGTCCGTGGTGATTGCTGATGGAGAAGGGCAAAAAGGACTGTCAGTGGATCTCTTGATTGACCCAAGTGCGATGAACTGGCTTGCACTGACTGATGCCAGGATGCCCCCCGCAGGGTGCAGGCCAGTGCCGCCGCCGGGATGTGAAAGAAAAGCACTTGGCAGCCACAAAGCAGGTGCCCCCTTCAGTTCAGTCTTGAAGCTTCAGGCACACATGGCTAATGGGGTCCTCGCTTTGCCTGTCGCTCGCAGTAATATGGACTGCTTATTTGTTATGAACCTCTTCTGCACTAGAGCCTCTGTCCAGGTCATTCTCTCCTCAACCTTATGCCCTTTCCTACCACCTGATCTTAAACAATTCTTTTCTCTTTCTTCATTTTGCTCTGTTTCTCTGAACAATTTCCATCCATTATGCTAGTTTGAAATCCTTCTCCAGGGCTTTTTCCTTTGGATGTGGGGAGGTATTCTTTGAGTCACCCAGCAGCTGAGAGGCTCTGTCTGGAGGTCTGGCAGCATTTGCATTTCTCTCCACCCTCATCATGTTGGATGCACCTGGTTCAGCCTCCCAGGGGCACTGTTGAATAGCCAAACCCATGACCAATTAATAGTCAAAAGAATTCAGAATCATCTAGACCCTTTGAATTGTTTTTTTTTTTTTAATTTCTTAATGTTTATTTATTATTGAGAGACAGAGCATGAGCATGGGAGGGGCAGAGAGAGGAGGAGACACAGAATCTGAAACAGGCTTCAGGCTCTGAGCTGTCAGCACAGAGCCCGACGTGAGACTCGAACTCACAAACTGCAAGATTGTGACCTGAGCCAAAGTCAGACACTTAACCAACTGAGCCACCCAGGCGCCCCTTTTTGAATTGTTTTGAAGGTGAAAAATACACAGCCCACAGTTGCATTTATAAAATCCCCTTTCTCCTCCTGTTCTCACATCTTACACTGTTCTCCCTGATCCAGTTACACACCTTTTACTCCTCAATCTCTGCATTTTCTTTTTTAGCACTTTATCACGTAGCAGAATTGATCTCTCTCCACAAGATGTAATCCTTCTAATTTAGGAAGGAGAAGGTATTAGACACTATCAAGGAAAGGAAGTTTATGAACACTCTTCATGTGATAATTTTTGTACAATTATGTCACATAGTAACATAAATCTGTTTTAAACAAATACCTCAAGGCTAGCTCTTGCATATCGGTATATATGAAGAGAATTTTCAAGGAAATAATTTTAAATTATTTTATTGTGCCATTTTTTTCAAAGGCAAAATATGAACTGTCAGGGAAGACCTCCTTGTTAGACAAATTTACTTTTTTTTTTTTAATTTTTTTCAATGTTTTATTTATTTTGGGACAGAGAGAGACAGAGCATGAACGGGGGAGGGGCAGAGAGAGGGAGACACAGAATCGGAAACAGGCTCCAGGCTCTGAGCCATCAGCCCAGAGCCCGACGCGGGGCTCGAACTCACGGACCGCGAGATCGTGACCTGGCTGAAGTCGGACGCTTAACCGACTGCGCCACCCAGGCACCCCAACAAATTTACTTTTAAATGATTGACTCTGTGATGTCAGACTTGGTGAAATTTCACATTCTGGGATTGTGTCTTCAATCAAAGGCTCTATTACTTGTTGTGGAGAGATTTTGAAGTAAGATATGCTTTGCTACCAGAAAGGAAAAACAAGAAAGTGTTCCTGAGCTGCTAGCTATGAACATAACAATTTGTCAGTTGTCTCAGTTAAGGAAGTCTAAGATCAAGTTCACTAGATATATGTCATTCGTGGGGAGGGGTGTCTCAAGGGCACAGCACGGAGCCTAGCATATAAGAAGCTCTTGATGCATGTTTCATGAACTGAATTGATATAGAAGCTTTGAAGTCCAGAAATTCACTTTTGGGTATTTACTTCCCACAGCTATTTGTCTTAATTTCAGAAGTTGCCTTTTACATTCCTCCTTCCCTACCCAATAACACACACAGAAAAGCCCTCTCAGTTGACTCCCCTGTCTTTGGAATTTACTGGGTATTTCCAGCTTGTGAGTGTGTAAGATTGTGAGCTTCTAGAAGGAGGGTAGAAGGGACTGTGTCTAAGTGCAGCTTAGATACATGCTTTTGGATGATGTGGATGATTTTATCATACTAAGACTTTTACTGGGTGAATGGGAGAAGGATACTAGAGTATTCTTATGTGACTTGGTTAGCTTTTCTCCTTATCTTGATATTGTCATCATTTGTTCCTTTTCCCAGATACTGGATATCTCAGGGGTTGACTCTGAGACCAGTTAACTGATAAAGAAGGTAGGTGGACAGGCAGAGTATCTTTTTCATGGAGTCGTGACTCAACCATATGGTTATAAATCTGCTATATTATAAAGTACTTCAATCACTTGAAGCTAGATATTTACAGTGCACAGGCATTTAAAAGAATCTGTGAATTCTTTCCTAAAGTAGTGTAGGGATCTACAGACACTTGTCCTTTTGGAAAGTGAATAGGCTTTGTAAGCAAAGTCTGACATATTTAACACTAGACTGACTTAATACCTTTTCATATACTGTTCATTACAAAGTAAAATTTGTCTTGTCTCAGATCTGACCCTACTCAAAATTCAGTAATGACCATGGCATGTCACCAATAAAGCTGTGATAGTGGCCAAAGTTTCAAGGTACCATGGAGCCAATATCTGCTCTATTAATTAGGCTTCTTTATACATTACTGTCCATCCTGACTTTCTGGAAATAAGATATTAATTAGATGATGCTTCAAATGTGAGGTTCGTAATGTTAGTACTTATTACAAAGTGTCTTTTCAAAGAGTAGCAGAGAGATTTGGGCATGGGCTGTGAAGTTGAACAGCTTGGTTTGGATTTCAGGTATGACACCTCACAGTTGTGTGAATGTAGCTGCATAACTAAGCCCCTCTACCTTCAGTTTTTTTTTTTTTATCTGAAAATTGGGGGTAATAGCAACCAATCTCAAAGTTGTGAGAATTAAATAAGAAAATATAGGTAAAGATAGATTTTTGAGATAGGAAAGGAATAGTTTTGTTTTCGAATCTCATTGCAAAGAGTTTCTATATGTTTTCCTTCCACTTTTCTCCTCTGGGTTCTGAGAACTTCATTTGCTCTCTCACTGCCTGCCTCAGGGGCTGGCCAGCTGACCCTTCTCTTTTCTTCTGCTTCTAATCAGCAGCAACTCCTCTGGGAATGTAAGTGGTGGAAACATGTCTGTGTGTGCTAAATAGACAACTCCTTCTTGCTTGTGTCTTACTTAGCTAGTTAATACTGTCTCCCAAGCTTGATCCACTTGAAATCCAAGTGAAGAGGAGGACACTGGAATGGATGAAGATAAGAAAATAGGGGGGGCATCAGCCTAAGGAAATCTTGCGATAGGTGGCATCTACCTCAGGGGAAATCAGGCATCTTAGAGTCCAAGAGTAGGAGCCTTAAGGTTTGGGCTCTGGCCCAGGTTAAAGTTCTATCTAATTGGCCATGTCATTGCTTCTATTTGTGCTCAGTGGCTTCCTTCATAAAATTAAGAGGGTTGCTCTTGGATTGTAAATTCAGAAGTCCCACATGTCATTTGAATGGACACAGTGAATCAAGGGAAAGTGCTTGTGCAGATGTGATTTGAGTGGTAGGTTCCATGGGGAGTTGGAGAGATGCATATATTTAGCTCCAGACATTGCTGACCCCAGGGGAGGAGCCAATGATCTGTCCAAAAGCCAATTCTGAGATTAGAATTTGGGTATATAGGCAATTTATTTGGGAGTGGGTCCCAGGAAGCATGCTGAAGGAAAGGGGAAATGAGACCAAAGGGATGAAAGCCATAGATGAAAGTGAATGGTGTATTAACATAAGATTTTTAGGGCAGTGAAACTTCTCTGTAAGATACTATGATGGTAGATAGATGTTGTTATAAATTTGTCCAAACCCATACATAGAGTATACAACATTGAGAGTGAACCCTAATGTAAACTGTGGACTTTGGGTGGTGATAATGTGTCAGTGTAGAGTCACCGATGATAACAAATGTACCACTGTGGTGGGGAGTGTCAATAATTGGGGGACTATGCATATGGGGCATGGGGGGGGCATGGGGTTGAGGGAACTGTATGTGCCTTCTGCTCAATGTTGCTCTGAACCTTAAATTGTTCTCTAATAGAGTCTATTTTTTTTTAAGAGAGATTCATTCATGAGTGTGGGCAACTGAGGCCGAATCACCTTTGAGAGCCTCCCAAGGGACTTTTTAGAGCACGCCCCAGATTCACACTTCTACGGGCCTAGGAAGCTGGTGATGGTAGCTAGGAAAGGCAGTTATTTGAGGTAGGGTGTTTTGGGTTCATAAGGTCCCTGTGGAGGGAGGTACAGTGGGGATGTGGGTGGACACCAGCTAACTGTATCCGCTACCTACCCTCTTGCTTTTTCAAGAAGCCAGAAGTCTCACTTTTTATGGTAACCTTCCCAATTTTCAAATTGGCAACTAAATCAATTTCTTATAAATCTGAAAAGATCAAATAAAAGATGTTTGTGGGCCACATTTGGTCCATTGATCACTGGGCCAGATATGATGCTAGGTGTTTTACTTGCTTTTTATTTCTCAAAGGTACACGAAGGAGATGATTGCCATTATGACCCACATTTTGTATAGGAGGACACTGAAACACACAGAGGCTGTGACTTGTCCATGGCCCAAGAGCCATTACTTGGTGGACTTAAGGATCTAAATCTAGGTGGTAGGCTCTGAGCCATTCTAGCTCATTGCCCTGACTTTCACTGACTGTATCTAAACCTAAAGTGTATGGGGAAAGACAAACCCAAATCCTCCCAAAGCTGGCTTTGTCCCACCTAAAACTAAACTAAAGGTTTGGGTCCCTTATATTTCTGGTTCTTTAATGTAATGGTTTCCAAAATAAAATTTTAGACACTGAACAACACTTTTTCCCTGATACCATTTTTAGTTTCAAGGGATTTCATTCATGTGAGAGCAACTGGGACCTAGGGAAAAGTCATTTATTAAACTAAGTCTAGAGACTTGAGAGTATTTCCCTAAGGCAGCTTTGAAAAAAAAAATCCAGGAAAAGATACACTGTCAGAGATTCCAATAATTATTACACACATTTTTTTCCCAGCGGAACAGAGGAAGACAAGGAGCTTTGAAAAAAAAATGTTCTATTTTAGTTACTGAAACTCTCTGCTGTCTTGCTATCCAATCAATTCAGACTGAAGGGTAGTTCTATTGTAGACATGTCAAGGTGGGATATGGCAGTTTTTCTTCTATTGTTCTTATCTTTACAAATGTTACGTACAAAGAATTTATAATATCCTCTCCAAATTCAAAGGAGAATTATGTTTGTAGACATAAAATCTAGTGCATTCATCGCATAAATGTAGTGTTCTCTGTATAGGCTTTGAGCCCTCGGGGGTTACTGCAATTACGAAGTATTTCTAGGTTTTATTTGAAGCACTTGAGCAATTTTTAGTAGATATGAACTTTTTATAGTTGGCCTTTATGCTGGATAAAAATTAAAGTTGGCTGAGCCAACTTCATAAAGCATTTCTTCAAGACTAAGTTGTGCCTCTTTGAAGATAAATGTTTCTTTTTTCCCTAAGTTTATTAGCAATACACATCGTGTTTTCCATGTGTAACATCCATCTTTGCAATGATAGGAGCTTACTTACTTCAAGGCTGTATCTGGGACAATTCTAATAATCAAAATTTGCAAATGGTACCAGAAGTACTAGCAACAAACAAGATGGTACTTGTCCTCAAGGAATTCATGACCTCTGGAGGGATTAGACAAGCAAAACAAAACAAAGCAAAAAGTTAGCAGTTGTATTACAACAGTGCATTAAGTGCAGTGGTCAAGTCCAGAGACAATGAAGGCCAAAGAGAAGGACAGCTAACTCTGGCTGTGAGCGAGAGGCACAAGACCAGAGAAGAATTCTTGAAATGATAGCTGAAGAAGAACAGAGATTATCCAGGCAGAGGAAGAAAGGGGAGGAAGAGTGTTTTGGACAGGAGGAACAACATATTTAAAGGACTGGAAACCTGGGAACCTCTGTTCAACCTCTGTTGAACCCTCTGTTCAACCAACCCCTCTGCTGGAGAGGAGTGAGGGGAGCAGAAGCTGAAGAAGATGGAGACAGACCCAGACAGGTTTTGTTAGAGACTGTTTCAGAGCTTAGCTCTCATCCTCGGAAGAGTAGGTAGTGATTAAAATAAAAATACTGTAGGCAGAGTATGGTGTCTATCATTCCTTGTTGACTTTGACTAGAGAGACACTGAGAGAGAATACAACGAGTAGGGGACTGCTGGAAGCTGCAGGGTAGAGAAAACACCTTGAACTGATAAAACCTCTGTGAGATAGGTGTCCCTCAGCATATAGCCAGCTGTAAAGATGAGTATATTGACAGCTAGAAGATTTTCCCCTTCTACTACCAAATAAAGTTATATGGAAATTGTACATGTTTCATTAAAGGACTTTTTAACATTAATTTGTGCATTCTAAGGTAAGAAAATTTACCCCTAAATCAGTTTCTTAGTTACCTAGTTTGTCACATTTGTAAAGTATTGCGTATTTAAAAATTGTACCTATTTAATTATCATTCTAAATCAGTTTCTCTTAGTAACATGTAACTTAGTTTTCCAAAAAAGAGGCTTCAAGTGTATTTCCTTTTGTTCCTCTATTTAATATGCATCAATTCTTACCAAGTACCAATTGTGGAGCCAGCCCTGTTACAGTTTTGTACTTGACTATGTCTCAGTACTTCACTGAATAATTGAGTAAATTTCTAGTTGCACATGTAATGAGTGTGATGCGTGTGTGTGTGTGTGTGTGTGTGTTTGAAGATAAATAAGAGAAATTTTCAACTGCTACGGTTAGAAGGAAAATAAATTATTAAAAAGTAAAATTTGTCATTCATCCACTGTATAGCCATCACTGTGCATTCCTGGAGGGGGGTGTTATAAAAAATGTAAAATACTTAATACTTTTTCCCCTTGCAATTCACAGTATGGTGACGAACCACATCATAAATGAAAAAAAGGGGGGGAATGCAAGGCAATATTGTTAAGAACCCAGAGTTACGGTTGAAAGGACAAAGTGCAATGGGAGTACAGAGGGAGGATCTCAGTAAGAGCCAGAATAATGAAGTTCAGTGTGCAGGAAGGATGCTAGAACCTGTTTGGCAAGCTGACTTTGGATGTTGATGGCTTGTCTTGCTGAGGAACGTTTTCTGTGTGAAAATAATCTGATGATTATCATGGTGCCAGGGAGAATCAGAGTAGTGATGACCAAGAACTGCATGGCGTCAGTGTCCTTCCTTTCAGGACCAAGCCCCTAACGTTACTGCTTTGCCATGATTTGGTTCAAACCATCTTCCTAGTCTTATGGGGATCCCATCACTACCAGGCTTGTCTACAGTTGGCCATACTTTATAACTCTGGGAGATACATCCTGCCTTCTGTCATCTCACATCCCCTTGGACCATTTGTCTAGCAGAGAGTGCCTTTTCTACTCTACATATGATGGTCAGAAATGACAACGACAACCTGCAGCCCACTCCCTTCATCCCCACCCCCCTTTACCTAAAGCTATTTGGTAACAAAACATTACCTATAAACAACCCATTACACAAAAAGTAACTTTATCTCCCCGAGATATTGTTCATCCATAATCTCAAGCTACCACAAGAATTAAAACAATCTAATTTAAAAGACGTGAAACAGAATTCCCTAAATGCTAATAGGAGCCTAAGGAAATTAAGCAAAATCTGAGTCTGAACTTTTACTACTCTTAAGACTCTGTTTCACTACCTGAGGTATACATCCATGCGGTACGTAGTTACCATTGCATAGGGGTGCTCTGAGTCAAAGTAAGTTATACATAGGAAGTCCTTGAAAAAGTCAATTTAAAAGAAGCCTTAAAAACATAAAACATAAAATGGAAACCAGTAGAGAATTTTAATATGTGGTATTACCTAGCATTATCAGATGTTATCACCTTTTAAAATCACTTTCATATCTAACCAGTGAGAAAAGCAAAAATAAAGTTTAAGAAGAAGGTTTGTCATTATCAATCAGATATTATAATTCTTATATGTTATTTTTCTAATTTAGGGAAAAAAGCTATTTAGTTGTGAAGAAAACTAAAAATTGTAGACTTAAATATATAGTTATTTTCATCATGGAATAAGAAATTAAATTTTATGAGAAAATAGTTAATGTTGGATTAACACAGAATATCTGTGAATGTCTTTTCTGGAAAATGCAGAGATTCTTTCCCTATTATGTCATGAGGAGAACATTTAAATAAGGCAGTGTTTTCCATAAACTCTGTTATATTCAAAGACTGTCCTTCTCTCAAAGCACCTTGTATGAATCAATAGTATACAAAAATAATTACCATTAACTTTGCTATAGCATTCTAGATTGATCAGGCCACATAAAGGATTTGTGTCAATATTGTGAAGAAACTCATTTTGCAAAGGAAATTGACGGGTAAGGAATCTTACCCAAGAAAATTTCATTTAAGGACTCAAAACAAGTTGAAATATTGCTAATATTAGATTTTTTAAAGAACTGGCAATGCAGTTTATGAATTCCACTGCTCTCTGCCATTCCTAAGAGAGAATGCATTACTTTGCTACTTCTTAGACATGACGAGATTGAAGAGGGGTAAGAAATCTATATTATTGTCTAAAACTGAGGGCATGTAATTATGCTATAGGGAGCTGAGCCATGGCTCAGAATGGCACAGAGATGAATAAAATATAGCCGTGGGCTTTAAGACAGTAACTCAAATATCTAGAGAGGAGAAAAAAAAATCTTTGGTATCTCTAAAAACCTTATTTTAAGTTACAAAAATAGTATTATGGCAGTATTAATACTTAAAGTCATTAAGTAAATCCTCCCTAATCCTATTATCCTAACATATACTACATTAAAAATATTTCTTTTTTTTTTTGTTCCTCTCAACATGTATATTTCATCAATTATAATCATAATGAGCATATAACTTAATATTTATTTTCACCCAATACTGTAGAGTAAGATTTTCATGTTTTTAAGTTTGTTTATTTATTTTAAGAGAGAGACAGAGAAGGGGAAGGGGGAGAAAGAGAGAGCATCCCAAGCAGGCTCCACACTATTAGCACAGAGGCCAACATTGGGCTCAGTCTCACGAACCATGAGATCATGACCTGAGCCAAAATCAAGAGTTGGCGCTTAACCAACTGAGCCATACAGGCACCCTTCATATTGTTCTTATAGTGTTCATATTTGTAATTTTTAATGACTGCATGATATGCTACTGAACCAAAACATCAGCATTTACTTAAATGTTCTCATATTTTTAGTGTCTTTATTTTTCATATTATAGGCATTTATTTAATAAACATCTTCATGCACATATTATATTTATACTTGAGAGTTTTTTAGGATAAGTTCTATAATTCCTGGGTTAAAGAGCAAGATCACTTTTATGTTTCTGGATATATATATATTACTGTATTACATTCCAAAAGAATAGAATCTAGTTAATACATCATTATTAGCAATTTATTTCTGTGTATTATGTTATAGCCATCAATTGCATCGAGAATTTTCATTACTTATTCTAACTTAATATATTACTGAATAGTACTTTATTATGTTTTAATGTACATTTCTTTGATAATTAGTGCGGATGAAAACTTTCTATATGTTTGTTGAATATTTGTCCTTTCTTATATCTAGAGACTTAACTTCCTTTCATTGATTGCTGTTTTGGAGTCTTGATTTCTTTCTTGCAGGAATCATAACTTTTTGCAGTTGGTTAGCAATGAGCAAGGCTTTTTGGGCAGAAGAAGCACTTTATAGACAATGAGGCATTCAGAGAAAGGGAGCCCTGGGAACAGAATTCATTTGGCTAGGGTAAGATGGCATGGTAATAGAGTTTTCTCCTATAAAATGTCTGTCCATTGTATGAATGGAAATAAAAAGGATACTGTTTTTAGTCACATATCATACTGCAATTTCAGAATCCTTAAAGAATGTTTTTGACTGCATGGTTGAAATGTTGTACTTAGAGATAAACTTATAAAAGTTCTTTTTTATCTAGGAATATAATTCCCTGTCTTGGCACAATTACAACATGAGCTTAGAGAAAGGACATCATTTTTTACAGTCTTGCATTCTCTATAATGCTATTTTGGCACTAAACGTGGTATGGATTTGCAGGATATGTTCCCCCGCCTACCTCTGGTATTTCACATTACTTGTCACCTCATTCCCTCTCTGAACTAATTCACCTTATTCTGTTAGAACTGATGGGTGGCAGATTTGACATCCCAGCAAGCTCCATTTTCCCAACTGTGTGAGAGAAGCCCGCTGCTGGGTTGAGTCTATGAGTCAATCTTCCATTCTTTTCAATGGATGAATATATCTGGGTATTGCAAGGATGTTTAGATATTGACATCTAGTTTAGGATAGTAGTAGGTGTTACCTTATCCATGTTTGAAGATTTGTCATTAGATTCTACTTTAAATTTTGAATGGGTGGAAGCATTCTCGAGGATGTCATATTTAAACAATGAGTCATGAAGCAGCTTAATGTAGTCCTGCTTGGGTTATCAATGGCTTCATTGATTAAATATTTACAATACAAGCATTGTCTTTCATTCTTGGTAACTTTTTTTTTTAACTTAGACAGATTTCGATTTAAGGTACTTGGTTTTGAGATACAGTGAGTATTGAACGAAAAGCCTCTCTGATACCGGATGTCTCCAAAAGTCGTTGTTAATGGCATCCCGTGTATACTCAAAGAAAGAGGATTTTTTTATTTTAGGAAGGGACTTATTATTAAAATTATCAATTATTTTGATTTTTTCAAGTTATATGGAAATCACAACATGAATCATAATAATGCTTGGTTGTCTTGTAAAAGTGCTGGGAAATATCTTCAGTGAGTTATTCCTGGGAACATTGCTTTTAGTCTGGATGGTAAAGCATTGGAATATCAGATGGCTGAGCCAGAACTATAGGTTGTGAAGGTGTGGTTGAAATGAGATGCACAAGAAAAATTAGAAGTAAGTTATGGGCGAGGCTTGAGCTAAATAATGCTTGGACAAGAAGGCCTCTAGAGAACGCAGTTCCTTGGTCATTGACTCGCACCCATGACCAAACCAGGTAGGCTGAAGGATGGTCCCAAGCAAGGGTCAAGTTTGCCTTTGCATCCATGACAGACTGAACTCTGGTTCATAGTCAGAAGTCACGGCCAAAGACATACCCTATCAAGAGCCACTTCTGTGGCTTCCAGAGAAAGAATTGTATGGCTTTTTCTCTGTGGTGGCGCTGCTCTTCCCCATCAGCCTAGTCTCTGGGATTATCCTTGACATTAAAGATCTCAAAGTTAGTCCTAATGCCCTGGGTGTGTAGCTGGGTCCTCGGTTATTCAAGGCCTTTTCCTTTATGCCTGAGGTCTCTTTCCAAGTGGGAAGGAGCTTAGACAATGCATGAGTGGGAATAAGGAGGGGACATATCTCCCTTATTCCATAAAATCTGCAAAGTGAGGAGACAGGAGATCAGGAAACCAGTCCAGGGCAAAGCCCACCAAGGTGGTATAACTGAAGTGCTGATCTGGAGGGTGGAACCTGGGTGGTTCCCTGGGTGGGGAATACACAGATTTTCCATTTACCAAACTAGGACAAGAGTAACTGGAACATTCAGTGGCAGGTGGAGACTGGAGAAAATTCCGTGGTGTTGACTTAAGGACCCTTTCAAGTGGGCACCTGGGGTTGACTTTTGGTTGGGCAGCAAGATATTAAGCATTTTCTATCAATTCAGACGATGTTAGGTAGTATCAATATTACATCTTTTATCTTTAGCATATACAATTATCTTTAGTTTTTTTATTATTAAAATGCCCTTGGCTTAAGATATAATGTAAATATATATAATTTTAGTTTTTATGTCATTCTTTAAAAATAATTTTGTTAACTTCATATCCTTCTAACTATAGCATCATTCCCCTATTTTCTCTAAAAATTGATACCATTTCTTCTAAGAAGTAAATCCTGACTCTGTGGACAGATTGATATACATCTCAAAAGCAATGCCAGCCTCATAAACATCTGCTTAATATCTCAGATTAAGGCAACATAAAAGAAGACATTTTGATATTTTAGCTCAATTGATCACAAGTTCCCAGAGGAAGGCAGTCCTCTTTCATATTCTGGATAGCACTTTGAATCTATGAATATTCAGCCAACACAAAATCAATCTATAAAGGGCTGACAAAGGCTAGTTTTGCAACTCAAATCTGGTTGCACTCTCAGGCAGACAAAACAACCACAGCCAACTCCATCATAATAAATGGTGAAGTTCATTCCTTGTATTCTAGCTCAGTGAACCTAAGAAGAGTGTGTGTATTCAAGTGTAGGAGAGCAAAATGGTTTGTATTTACATGGAGACTTTTTATGGGAATTTCCTTGAGCTTGATAATCACTATCTTGATAATTAATGCCCTGGGGTAATAGAGAATTGGTCTTTATAATGTACCACATTGCATTTGGGAAAACTGAAAACAAAAACAAATGATTTGTCCTTGTTTTGCTTATTAGGCCATGTGGTTTGACAGCACTGAATATATTCTTTTTACCTTGTCAGTAATAGCTGTTTAAAAAGAACAAGCAAACAAGGATAGTAAGAAATTAAAGGTGAAAAGTGTGCTGGTCCTAATTTAGTTCTCCACATATAGATTTGGTGGTAATGAGATAATTGCATTTGGGAGTGATTACCTCTGCCTCATGTAAATTTAAACTCCAGAGTCTATGAGAAGGCTGCCTTTAAGGTTGCCACATCACATGAGCCATTTAGCAGGGGCAAATGAAATTAAGCACTGAATTAGTTTGATTAGTGTTTACTGCACTGTTGTACCAATGTCATGCTAGAGATGTTTACAACTTTCTATTCAAATGCCTTAATATGGGCTTTAATAGTGAAATTATTCATTGGGCCTGAGGGCCTACCTGGACAGATACACAGTTGGTCCAATCTCAGAGGATACTTCTGAGGGCAGCAGCAACCTTGATGGTCTTGAGCAGGAGGGGACAATGCAATGGAATTCTAAGGATAACATTGAACGCTGTGGGGTTTTTACACATGAGTTCTATAGCAGAAAGTTAAAGACATAATGTAGATGAACCATCTAAGAAAGTGTAGTAAAAAGAAAAACAATTTCCCTTCCTAATTTGATATGAGATTAACCTGCCGAAAAGCTATTGCCTTAATCTTTGACTTCTGTATTTTGTCAAATAAGGTTTTGAAATGCTGTGAGAGGTTGCTATGGTGGAAGTAAAATACTGGAAAATTCTGAGTCCAAAGGTTCTGGGAAAAATCAAGAGTGGGTGAGGTCTGGTTGTTGTGCCCACTAACCTTGTGTTGGTGGTAGAACAAGTTAATGATTCTTCACAGGAAAATCTTTGAGAAATGGAGACAACCAGATACTGAAGTAGGTAGAGACATTTGAGGTTTGGATTTCTTTTGTTTAGAGGCTGGCAACTTGTGGAAGACAAGGTTCTCTGCCAGATGTGTGGAAGCCTTAGAGTCAAAGGCAGGAAGTGATGCTTGGGGAGGGTGAAGGAAGAGATTCTTTATCAGCAGGAAATGCAGGGAAGCATCAGTGTGCTTTCCTGTCACAACTGGTGGGAGTGGAATGGGGAAAATGATTCCCTCGGGACATTGGAACAGTATGTTACAACTCTGATTATTTTATGTTATCTTTTTCATGTATTTTTAATGTATATAGTATGTTGGCACAGATTTAGACACGTATAATGCATGAATGCATGAATAGATACATAGATGTACTAGGGGTCCATTTCCAATTTTTTTTTTTTACTAGTGTGGTAAAGAATCTAAAAAGTTTAGAGGTCTAGGATCAGGTACCTAGACCTGTAATACCTATTTTCAGGTACCTATTTTCTGCAATAACTTAGCCTGGTCTTTCCAAAGACACTCCATAAACCATAGACCCAAGGAATTGGTTTATTTTTATTATATAGGGTTTGTGCCCATTGGAAATTATTGTTCTAACTTACAGACTTACCTGATCTCTTATTTCCAGACATTTGTATTTCATGGACCCGAGTTCCTCATTTCTTTTTTAAATACCATTGATCTGTACACATTCCTTCAGATCACCTTGAGATTTTTATAGAACGAGGTGGGGAATATATAAATAAAAATGAAAGTACTTAGAGAATTAGTTATTAGACTTTCCAAAGCAACTTCACAGTTGGTAAGTGGATATTCCTATTGTGGGATCCCTAAGTAGCTTGAAATAATCAACTTATTAAAAGTGCTATTTGTCTCAATAATCATATTTTTATTTCCAATAAATCTTTACTTTGCTCTTTTTCTATCGGCCTCTGATATTACAATAAGCTGGAATTGGGAGAATCGTTCTTAAAATAGAATGCAATTCTTTTTCTATAATAAGATCAGCTTTAATTTAGTTTCAGTGCAATGAAAATATAATGAAAATCTCAACTTCAGAACATAGAATCTGGAGAAATGTGCTGTCAATACCAAAAGCTATTCATAACCTTCTCAAGGTATAACAGTATTTCATTTCTACTGAAATTGTTTGTGGGGGCTTTAAAAATATTCTTCTTATAATAAAAGAATGTCACAAAATTAACCTCAGTGAGATGATTTTATTGCAATTCATAGTTATAAGAATAATTTAATTAGTTATTCAGAATGTGAGAAGGCATACACCATAATATGAAATCATTGAGCCCAGTGAAAATGCATTCCACACATTTGAATTATCTCTCATATTCACTGTGACAGAACAGAGAATGCACCTTAGCAAGTACTTTTGTCGACCGTGGATTCTCTTATAACAAAAAATAAATACCAAATCTGTTATTTAGTACACTGAGTCCATTTAGGAGAATGACTTCTGTATTATGTCAGCTAGAACTTCCCACCCTTACCCAGTTAGTTCATGCCTTGGTAGCACAGAAGGGAATATGGTTAAAGAATACAGTTTAAGGAAGGTGAAGTCTAATTTTATGGGCTATCACCTTGCAAATTGTTATAAAATGCTATAAATAGTAAAGTTTCTTTTCTTTATTGTCTTCAAGCTGACCTTTATAATGTTAAATTGGGATCTTAAGGTAAATGCCATATTGATTAGATTTTAAGATGCTCTATCAGTCATACAAACTAGGTTATGTTGTGTTAACAACCAACTCTAAAATCTCAGTGGCTTACAATAACGAAGTTTGTATTTTGCTCACTCAGCATGTCCGTTGCAAAGTCAGCATCATAGTTACTCAGAAACCCAGCTGTGGAGGGACCATCCCTACCCATGATTTCATAATTGGTGAGGCAGGGAAAAAAGAGCATGGAGATTCATGTGCTAGTATTAAAATCATTATTTCCACTTATGGCCTCACTGCTTTTGAGCAAGCATATGATTCCAAAATTCTACCCCATACCCAGAACAAGAGACCCAGCATTTGTAAACAGCCTTAATAAGCAATCACAGAGACCACTAAGTGAAAAATGTACTACCAATATAATCATATGCTTAGAGAGGTGGGAGAAGAAAACACTGTATTGTGTTCCTATACGGTTTATAAAATGCAATATATAAAATATAAAATAAGGCTTTAGAGCTGCATGTTAAAAAATAAACATTGTTAATACCTGACATTCTGCAAGGGGAAGTAAGGATATAATTATGTAAGACTAGATAATGATATCTGGTTAGAGGGAAATACCTTAAATTGTGAAGATAAGAGCCACACAACAAATAGGAAAGAACAGGTACTTCATCATTAGACTTGAGCTTGCACATGATCCTTAGTATCTGTATGATTTAACCTCTCTGTGTCTATAAACAGGGAATAATATCTATACTATTGGGTTATTGTGAGGATTAATAAGATGGCAAATATAAAGTGCCTGCCACATAGTAGACCCTTGACCAGTGATAACTATTATTAGAACACTTCATTGTACAAAGTATTATGCTTTGTCACAGTATACATCTAGATAGGCATTGACTAAAAGAGTTTGATCACATACGATATTTTCATTTGTACTGAATATATCCAAGTGAAAAAAAACAGAGTCTACTTCTGATGTTATAGTTTTCTTTTGAAAGATACAATGATAATGTATTTTTGTTTTTATTTATTGAAAGAGAGAGAGAGAGCACGAGCCAGGGAGGAGGGGCAAAGAAAGAGGAAGAGGGAATCTTAAGCAAGACCCACACCCAGCACAGAGCCCAATGATGGGCTTGATCCCAAAACTGTGAGATCATGACCTGAGCCAAAATCAAGAGTTGGATGCTTAACCAACTGAGCCACCCAGATAGGCTAGATAGGCTCTCTCTCTCTGTCTCTCTCTCTCCATATATACGTATATATAGATTTATATATAAAGCTTATTTTTATTTATTTTGAGAGAGAGAGAGAGCAAGTGGGAAAGAGGCAGAGAGAAGGAGACAGAATCCCAGGGAGGCTCCATGCCATCAGCCATGCCATCTGCACAGAGCCTGATGTGGGGCTTCATCCTACGAACTGTGAGATCATAACCTAAGCTGAAATCAAGAGTCAGACACTTAACTGACTGAGCCACCCAGGTGCCCCGGATAATATATTTTTAAAAATGATTTTAAAGTTATCCCTTTGCCACTGCAGAAACGATGCCCACTCTCCTATTTTGCTTGCTATTTTACGATGGTTAGTGTTAGTTATTGTCTAGATTTACCTTAAAACATTCAGAAGCCTTGAGCATTTGGCTCACTCGAGATTTGGTCACATTCATAAGCAAAAGAAGATCAAAATAAAATCAGACAATATGAAGTGGATGGATGAATGAATGAATGAGACTAACTTTTTTTGAAATAAAATACAATTCCTATCATTTTGCCAGCTTGAATTGAAGATATGTATTAAATCAGAGACAATAGCTAACATGTATTAACACACTTAATCCTCACAGCAAGACAGGTGCTACTCTTTTCTGCATTTTACAGCTATGGACACTAAATTAAGTAGCTTCTCCATGGTTGCACAGAGAATAAGAAGTTGACCCAGGGTTAAAACCATATAGTGTGGTCCTTAAACCCAAGCTCAGGCACCAGAGGTCTGCTGCTCACTCATTCATTTGTTTGTTCCTTGGGTCATTTGTTCATTCATTCATTCATTCATTCATTTTCCTTCTCTCTTTTTCTACTAAAATCATTTGTGTCTCACAATTCCAAATTATCCTCTTGATAAACCTATGGACAAATTCAGGCCAACTGACAGTCACAGATTGGACAGTTGTTAGTAATCTCAACTGCCTTCCATACTAAGAACATAAAAAGGAGCAGAATGGACCATCTACTCCCGAGAGAGGCTGGAGGCCACCATCATGGACTTGAAATTGCTTTCTACATGCATCAATTGAAATGGCCTCTGCACAGCAATTAGATTTAATGAAGGGAAGCCGCTGATAACTAAGACAGGCTGCCAGGCCTTCTGTTGGTTATTTTTGGAGGAAATAGATTATACAACCTGTTTGGCCCCAATTCCTATCCCTCTAAAATTGCTTTTTCTTGATGGGTTTTGCTTCTTTTTCTGAATTCAAAATCAAGAATGAGCTAAAGAAAAGTTACTTGATAGCTCCAAATGAATGCTGGTATTAAAAAACCGGATACATAGTGATGGTCATAAGTCCTATTATATATAGATATATATGTTATAGATATCATGTTACTGCCCTAGCAGAATATTAAATTGACTGCATTAAGCTGAGCAAAGTGTACTTTTTAAAAAATAATAGGAGTAGAGCCCTTGAACTCTTAAGGGAGATATTTTTCTTTTTTTTCCTCAAAAAAATTTTTTTTAATGTTTATTTGTTTTTGAGACAGAGAGAGAGAGAGAGAGAGAGAGAGCGAGAGCACGCACACATAAGTAGGGGAGGGGGAGGGGCAGAGAGCGAGAAGGAGACACAGAATCTGAAGCAGGCTCCAGGCTCCGAGCTTTCAGCACAGAGCCTGACACGGGGCTCGAACCTCGAACTGTGAGATCATGACCTGAGCCGAAGTCAGATGCTTAACCAACTGAGCCACCTAGGCACCCCTCTTTTCTTTTCTTTCATTATTTTTTCTTTTGTGAGAGAGAGAGAGAGAGAGAGAGAGAGAGAGAGAGAGAGAATGGGAGAAGGGCCGAAGGAGGGGGAGAGAGAGAATCTTAAGCAGACTCGATGCTCATGGTGGAGCCCAATGCAGGGCTGGATCTCACAATGAGATCATGACCTGAGCTGAAATCAAGAGTTAGATGCTTAACTGACTGAGCCACCCAGGCACCCCTAGATATTTTTTTACTCTTCTAATAAGAAAATCAGAATGAGATATTTGAAAATAAAAACATATATTTTAAAGGTGAAAATATATGCTTTTAAAACGAATCACAATAGTTGTAAGTGAAAATACCTTATAAGATACTGAAAGAGAAACATCACCTATAAAATAATCATAGAAAAGATGTTCTGATTTTAATTAAGGACAAAACTGATTGCTCATGATGTTCAATAAATTGGGTAACAAGGGAAAAAGAAAAACCACCAACTACTAAAGTTTCACTACATCAGTATTATTTGGTACTTTCATTAATGGAGCATGGAGATTTGTTTTCTAAGACATTTTATTTATCTCCTCATACATAGATTGTGAGGGTATTATATGTCGTATGATTCTTCTGCATCCTTATTTCTATTATAGAAAAAAAGCAGCTAAATTTTAATGTCATAAGGTCATGTGGTCACTAAGAGATTGGAGAGCTACAGTCTATAATCAGGGAGAAGGAAACAGAATCCCTTTTTGGGTAAAACTTACCATAAATTTCTTCTTTTGTCTTATACTTTCCCTAAATTTTCGCATTTAATTTGTCATCAGATCCATGAAATATTCTAAATTTTTTTCACTATAAATTTTCAATGAAGTCAGATTTATTGCTTCATTATAGGAAATTTTGAAAATAAAGGAGAGAAAAATTGTAATTAACGAAAAGATTTTATTTCTTTCCTTTCTATATATGCTACTATCCTTACCCCAGTCTGATGTATCTCAGGACTCCTCTCTGGGTCAAGAACCTGACTGACAGGTAAAATGTCTCTAAAGGAAATTAGGTAATGTGTATGTATTTTTTCTGTCTATCTTTATTGATATACTTTTTGATTATTCACTGTAAAAAATAAAAGGCTGATTGTTTCTGAAATTCAGAAAAGTGTCAGAAGCCATCCTCCATCACCCCCAAGCCCATCCCATCCCCCAAATCAAAGCTTCGTATACTGCTGATGTAACAGCAAAGCCTTTCTTCTTTCTCCTCAGTAATCACTGAGGACGGGCTGTTGTGAGTAAGCGATGAATGTCACCATATGCTTTTAAAATTTCACCCAAGACAGGAAACTGTGGTTTGGTGCTTCCAGTATTTTTGTCTCTACTCTGAAATCAGATGTTGTTTTAAACAGATGCCTGAAAAGAAAGTTGGGGTGATTTGGGAATAATGTTATTGAAAATTTAGTATCAATTTTTTAAAAAATTGCATTAAAGGCAGGCTAAATACACAGAAGTGGTATGATTAAATCATGTAAAGAAAGCGTCTGCTTAGACTGAAGACAGCAAACTCATCAGCTTCTTTGCAGGTTTCAGTCATTTGAATTCAGTAGCTCTTACAGAATTGGAGATTATTTTGGCATCACAGCCTGACACAGGTAGTAAATCCTAAGTTCAAACCATGGCACACAAACCATTGCCATCACACCTTGAAATACTCTCTAGAATTGTCCAGGGTTCTCATGTATTTGGTAGCTGACTGCTGAACAGCCCAGGCCTATGGTGCAGGTGACTGGAAGACATCCGAAAGTCACATGTGAGTGGCCAAGCTGGACTTTGGCCGATAAGCAAGGGCATAGTCAATACTTCTCTTAGCAAGTCTCAGATCTCCTTGGATTCTGACAAACATCCGGGGTGCCTAGAAATTTCGGATCTTACTTCCTTGGACTAATAAACAATAAACTCAAACTGAATTTGTATTCTGAACTTTGTAACAACTCCAAGGAATGTGTCACTTTCCACATTATGCCATGTGCATATTGGTTATCTGTTGTCATGCCTTTTCTCTCTTTCTGACTGATAAGGGCTGCTGTCTTGTATATATTTTCATCCCCCTTAGTGCTTTGTACTTTATTGGCTACTTGATAGAGATGTGCTGAATTGAATTACCCAAAGCACAGGAAACCAATGAAAGGTTATACCACTGATTGATGTATTAGGGAACAATCACACAGCTAATCTAGATAATCTAGGATGGAAGTGGTGAGGAAGGTCACCATATTATATGAATTAATTGGCTTTACTGTGGGGAAAAAAAGCCTCAGTTATTGCATGGTCCTCTTTTAGAGGTTGATAATGAGATACAAAGAGATAGGAGTGAAATCCTGTGTCACCAGCTTCTAGGTTAGTGCCGCGCTTCCTAAATGTCATCACTCCTTCCCAGGGAGGCAGAGCAAAAAAAAAAAAAAAAATCCTGCTTTTGGGTATTTTTTTAAATGTTTATTTATTTTGAGAGAGAGAGAGAGAGAGAGAGAGAGAGAGAGAATGCATTAGTAGGGGAGAGGGCAAAAAGAGAGGGGAAAGAGAGAATCCCAAGCAGGCTCTGCACTGTCAGCACGGATCCCAATGCAAGGCTTGAACTCAACAAACTGTGAGGTAAAGAGTCAGGTACTTAATCGACTGAGCTACTCAGGAGCCCCCTGTTTTTGGATATTGTAGTGCAGTACAGTTAAGAACAAGAATTATGAGTTTATATCCCAATAATCTATAATCTGCCTTTTATAAAAGCTGTGAGATATTCAAAGATAAACAGGGCTAGATTAATTTTTAACATGATTTTAGAGACTTTTTCTCCTTTGCTGATTTTTGATGGATGACAGATTTATATTGCATTGTATTGCCTCACTCAGGCCATGCTCACATCAAAAATGGACTCTAAGTAGGAAATAAAAACTGTAAAAATTAAAATACTGGTATTGAGCAAAAAAAGATTGAACTGGTTCCTTATTGGAAGATTTACATAAAACTGGTTGAAATTTTTCAGCTAATTAAATTCAGTGGAATTCTATTGTTACAGCTCAGATTAATTTCATAAATATTAGGGCAATGATTTATCATCATGGAATGTCTTAGATTTGTAAAATTATACTGTTAATTTGAACCATTCATTTTTGCATAATTTTGTAAGTAGATAAATGATCACTAGTATAATTGAAAGTTTTTTTTTTCCTTTTGCATGTTATAACTGTTCAGAGTTAGTTTGCAATCTAAAATAAGACATTTAAACCTATATACATTTATTTTTTATTACATCTTTTAGAGTAGTGGTTACCAAATCATGATCTTCAGGTTAGGTGCTTGCTAAAAATGAAGATCTACTGAGTAAGAAATCTGAGGGGTAGAGTTCCAGAAAGTGCATTTCTATTTATTTATTTATTATTTATTTATTTATTTATTTATTTATTTATTTATTTATTTAGAGAGGGGGAAGGGGAGAGAGAGGGAGAGAAAGAATCCTAAGCAAACCCCACTCTCAGCACAGAGCCTGATGCGGGGCTTGATCTCATGACCATGAGATCATGACTTGAGCCGAAATCAAGAGTTGGATGCTTAACCAACAGAGCCATTCAGATGCCCCAGAAGGTGCGCTCTTAACAAACATCCCTTTAGGGGCGCCTGGGTGGCTCAGTCAGTTGAGTGTCCGACTTCAGCTCAGGTCACGATATCACGGTCCGTGAGTTCGAGTCCTGTGTCGGGCTCTGGGCTGATGGCCCAGAGCCTGGAGCCTGCTTCTGATTCTGTGTCTCCCTCTCTCTCTGCTCCTCCCCCGTTCATGCTCTGTCTCTCTCTGTCTCAAAAATAAATAAACGTTAAAAAAAAATTTTTTTTAACAAACATCCCTTTGAGTCTCATACAGAGAGTCACAGACTTTGCAAATAATATTTTTATAACATTGGGAGGTTGCTTATTTTCAATACTTAAGTCATTTAACTACTATGAAACTCAATTGAAATATCAGTTCAAAACATCTTTAAAAAGAAAATCTCCATTATTTGATGTCAATAGAACATCCAAAGGAGAAAGAAATTTTCCTCTTTTTATCACTGCTGGAAAAGCAAGTGGCAGAGAATTGCAGGTGACCTCTGGAACCTGAAGGCAAGCTCCAGCCTCCGGTCCCTCTGGTCGGTGAGAAGCCAGTATCCTCAGTCATACATCACAAGGAAATGAATCCTGGCAGCAACCTAAAGGAGCTTGGAAATAGATCCTCCGTCATTGAGCCTTCACAGGAGAATGCAGCTCAGCCAATACCTTAATTGCATCCTTGAGAGACCCTGAATAGAGAAGCCAGCGACCTGAGGCATGTCTGGGCCCTTGACCCACAGAAATGGTGATATAATATGTGTATATTGTGTTAAGTAACTAAATGGGTAGTAATTTGTTTTTCAGCAAGAGGAAGACTCATATAAAGGCCAACGAATACAGTTCAAGTTCACAGTGAAAACTGACCTAAGGCAGTAGTCCCTAAAATTTGGTGGCATAAAAAGCAACTAGGTTATTTACTTAAAGTGCAGATTCTCAGGCATTAATTGCAAAGGTTGCTCTTTTACCATACTGTAGAGTTTACAAAGGAATGATACACATATCACTAAATAGAAAACCAATTTCATTCTTTTTCTCTTAGGACAAGGCCTCGAGTATTTAAGTTTAGAAGTAAATAAATTAAAAGAAAAATACTCAGTTAACAATAGATATGTAATATATAGCAAAGTTATGAATGTAGGGGCATGACTAAAATTTCTTAACTATTCAAGAAGCAATTTTGACTCCCTGTGTCAAATTGAGAGAGTTAAAGAGGATAAAGGATGATATAAAACGGTTTCCCTCTAACAAGGTTAGCCATGATTTCAAGTCCGTGAACATGAAGCACTTATGTGTGGTCATTTATCATGTATACTAGATGCCATTTAATACTTGTGGGTATTATGCAATATTAATTATACAATTATATATGCATAACGGCATAATGTACAACTCTTCCTTTGATCCCACTTGTTCTGTTTCTGACAATTTCCCTATCATGTCAAGGTATCATTAGGTTCTCATTGCTGGACAGATCAAATCTAAAACTTCCACATCATGTTCAGAACCCATCTTGAGGATGACCAAGGACAACAAGGAAGCTTTTTGTCTCTTTTCATCAGGAGAATGAATATGAGATGGGGGAAGAGAGAAGAATCAGATATCTTATTCAGTAAGGGGTTTTTTTTGTTTGTTTTTTGTTTTGTTTTGTTTTTTGTTTTTTGGTTTTTTTTGTTTGTTTGTTTGTTTTGTTTTTTGGTTTTTGCCAGCCTCCTTCCCCCTGGAATGTATCTAGGCCCAAAGAGAGAAGATGCTTTCCATTAACATTTCCTTTCTACTAAAATCTCCTAGGCTGGTAAGAGTTATTTTCTCAAAGCTCCAGCTTGCCACTCAGCTTTGACAGTATTATGAGACACATATAAAAATAAAGCAGAAGATTGTCATAGCAATGATTAGCAAGCCTCACTGTTGGTTTCTCTAGCTAATATCTAGCTATTAAACTTTTTTTTTTTTGCAGCAGGAATAATTATACTTATTTACCAGTTCTCAACGATTGAGGAAGTATAGTTTATCCAATGTAAAGCACTTAAAAGTGAACTCTGTCTTTTCTCTGAAAGATCAGAGATTCCCAGGACTTAGCTGCTCACAGAAAATGAGATAATTTGTGCATAAATGTTCATTTAATTAAAGATAACGTAATTGATGTGTAATATATTATGCAGTAAAAGTGAAGGAAATCTAAGACCAGGTTAAAAAGGCAAACTGCTTCTCTTTTCTCTCTTCAGATAGGGGTTAGGACTTAGATTTAAGAGAAACAGCAACCTGCACTAAATCTTGTCAATGGAGTTTTATTTCCAGTTGGCATTTATGTTTCTTCTGTGGCACAATTGGTATGAGAACATGAATCTTGCATCAAAAAGCTGAAGTCGGGGCGCCTGGGTGGCGCAGTCGGTTAAGCGTCCGACTTCAGCCAGGTCACGATCTCGCGGTCCGGGAGTTCGAGCCCCGCGTCAGGCTCTGGGCTGATGGCTCAGAGCCTGGAGCCTGTTTCCGATTCTGTGTCTCCCTCTCTCTCTGCCCCTCCCCCGTTCATGCTCTGTCTCTCTCTGTCCGAAAAATAAATAAACGTTGAAAAAAAAAAAAAAAAAAAAAGCTGAAGTCTACTTTAAGCAATGACAGTAAGTTCAACACTCTTGGATAGGAGTTAAACACAGCAACTATACCAGTCTCATCAAAAGAAGTATGCACATACACATCCATGCTTAAACACATGCATATATATATTTTTAAAATTGAAGAGTATCAAGATTTTCTAATTCCTCCCTATTGCACCGCATTCCTCCCCCCCCCCCCCCCCCACACCACCCAGTCCCACTTTCCACGTCATCTGTTTTAAACTGTTGTGGCTGCTGCCTCTGGCAGTTACCTCAATTTCTCTGAATAATATGCCTTTCCTACTATTTCCTTTTTTAAAAAATTTTAGGCATTATCTCCATACTTCTCATTATGATGGATGAGGACTTAGAATTTTTTAACACTAACCCATCTTCCATCTTCCAACCTCACAGTATGGTAATATTACTCTTTTTTTTTTTAATTGATCATTACTGCTTACAAAGTAGCAATCGTGTATTCAAAATAGCAATCTTGTGTAAATAACGATAGGGTAACATTTCCTTTCCTGTACAGCCTTTGACTTTCCTGGAGTTTCTAATTACGCTTCTTTATTTCCTGCTCTATTTTCCCATGATTGTATCCTTATCATTTTTCAAAGGCTTCATCATATTAGATATTTTTCGAGTGCTTTTTCCTTTACTGGATCCCACCATCTTTTAGCCCCAGTCAGGGTTGTTCCTTTCTAGTCTCTGCTGCACAGCATCATCCCAGGAATTTTGGATCTTACACCTTTCTCTTCCCCTTCTATGGTTTACTCTTTTTCTCCTGGGAACACATTCTCAGGAAGAAGATTAATTTCCAGAACTCCTTCCATGGCTGAAATACCTCTTTATTTCACCTTCAAGTTGATGAGTTTGGCTCTAGATAGTATTACATGGTAAGAATAATTTTTCTTAATAATATTTAAGGGATTCTCCATTACCTTTTAAGCATCTGATGTTGTTAAGGAATCTGATGCTACCCAATTCTCATTCCATTTTGGAAACCTCCACCTCTTCTCCCCAAGAAAGTGTCTTGTATTTTCTCTTTTGACTGGGATTCTGGAATTTCGTAGGGATGTCACTTGCTTTGGACCCTTACTTCACTCATGGGGCATTTCAACTTGGAGGCTCATACTGTTTTGCCCGGGGATATTTTTCTATATTGTTTCTTTGTTAATTTCTTCCTCTCCATTTTCTCTTATACCTATTTCTGGCATTCTGTTTTTCAGATGCTTGACCTGATTCTTTATGACTCGTATACTATCTCTTGCATTTTACATATCTTTATCTTTTTATTTTAAGAGATTTTGTTGACTGTCTCCTTAATTTTTTTTAATTGGGAATACATAGATATTTATGTTTAATTTCCAAGCCCACTTTCTTGTTATTTGTTCCCTTTATGGTCATAGTATTTTCTCAAAACTCTCTCGAGTGTACAGATTAGAGAATTTCTTTTTCTTACTTATTGCTATTTAATTCCTTATTGTCTTTCCTCCAAAATAGTTTTTCCTTTACTGTGTTCTAACATTGGAGTCCTCCTTTGATTGTCCATATATATTTAGGAAAAGGCATTAGAAAGCTAATTGTGAGCTTTGTTTATGTAGACTGAGTGTGTTGGTTGCAAGGTTTTTATTTGACGTGTTTGAGTTAAGAGTTGACTATTTCATTAAAAACCCAGAATCTTAGATTATAGTCTCCTTCCCTGCTCTCTGGTTATTCACTTTTTCTTCAGAAGAAATATTGCTTGGGACAGGTAAATGCATAGCTATTAGACATTCTTTATATGGAGGAGGGGCAAAACGGAGGTTCCATATCTTCTGCATGCTAAACACTTCCTCTAACCTGTTGTAATAGTAACTACTCCCCCATGCATTTTCTCTCTTCCAGAAATATGCTCATATTCCTTGTCCACTGATGGTCCCTCTCCTGCTTGCTCAGTTATGACTTTATACATTTTAAATTCCTTTACTGTCATTTAAGTGAGGCCTGTGGAAGGAGGAAAGATGGATGCTTCTCCGTCAAGCCTTCATATTTAATGCAAAGTCTTGGACTCTGATTTAAATAAGGTTCTCAGGAGGAATTTTGCAACTAGCATTTGTGAACCACTGACCTGAGGTGTGAAAAGCACATTGATAAACAGTGGCTCAGGGAGGAGGGAGACGCAAAATAGAGACACTTAATTGCACCTCTGTGTTTTATCCTCTATGGAAAAGACTAAAATACAACCCAGAGTTTAAGAGATCTGGCTTTGGAGTTGGATAGCCTAAATGTGCGTTTTTGTTCTGCTGGTCTTAAATAAATGACCTTTGGAAAGTGTTGAAATTCACCAAAGTTCCGTTGCTCATCTTTAAATCAGGTGTACTTAAAATAACCACTTCTTAGGATGGTAATGACGATTAAATATGATAATGCTTGCAAAGTGCGTAGTATTGTGCTTGGCATATAGTGAGCACTTAATAATTATTCACTGTTATGTGTTATTATTAAAGTAGCCATCCCCCTTACCTTGGAATTGCAAAGCACAACAAAAAAATGCTATCCATATATTTAGAAATAACAGTATAAGTTCCAACATATTTAGTTATATAACCTAGAACCAAAATGAGGTTCATATGTGAAACTCACATGCTTGAACAATGAGTTGTCAGTGTTATTTTCAGTGTCAATATTTGAAAAGAATTTCCTGCCATTATTATTTAAATCATGAGTAATATATATTTTTACTTGTAGCTTCATGTTGTATTTTTAAAATGCCATTTACTACCTACTGATTTATCTAACATAAGGCAAATTAGTCTTTTGTTTGTTAAATTGATCCACACATTTTAAATTGATTTATAATATAAATGACACAAAAATAATGTATCATGTTAAAATTTAAGGAAAGAAATATGGACTATTTTTTTTTATTGTTCTGATGTCAGCAAATCCAGGAAAAAAAAGCTTGTCAAAATTCAAAACTATTTCCTGCTGACTATATAAATCCAATTACTTAGCTTTTCTACATAGAGTATGTTTTTTTTTCATTTATTGTAGCATGTTTTTATAATTATGCCCTGCAGTGTAGAAGGAGCATTGTTCCCTAAGTTGGGAAACTTGAGTTGTAGTCCTGCCACTATTGCAGCCTGCAAGTGTATCCTTTCTGTTCCTGAAATGTGTACAGCCTTATGTAAATGCAAGGCAGGAATGCTTCTTTCAAAATTTTATTACTACGTTCCTTTATTTTTGAGAGGCAGAGAGAGACAAAGCATGAGTGGGGGAGGGGCAGAGAGAGAGGGAGACACAGAATCCGAAGCAGGCTCCGGGCTCTGTGCTGTCAGCCCAGAGCCCAACGCAGGGCTCGAACCCATGAACTGTGAGATCGTGACCTGAGCCGAAATCAGGTTTAACCAACTGAGCCACCCAGGCGCCCCAGGAATGCTTCTTTCAAATTCACGACAATTATCTTAAGCTTGCACAGGATCCCTTACAACCTGTAGGAAAGAAGTGGGGTAATTTGGGTTGTGCAGTGTATTGCTGTTGTGTTCCCAGCACAGAGAGTTGACTGAATTTCTCTTGTGTAGCCTGACTGTTAGAAGAGCCTTTCTGTAAAAGTCTCTTCTTGTGTGTGACCTCTTCAGAAGCACATCATAAGCTAGACTTAACCTGGTATTATTCATCTTCATTGATGGTAAGGATCATCCAGCATTCTGTTATTTTCAGTCCAGTATCTTCAGGATTGAATTGTGAGTCTGAGGTTCTGGTGATTCGGCATCGTACAGAGTAGGCATTTGGTAACTATCCAGTTACTCTGAGACATATAGATTTAAGAAGTAGATATTTGTTTGGGGGGCTGTAGGCTTCAACTTGGCTAAGTATGAAAGCTTTCCTTTCCAACACATGGTTCACACAGCCCTTTCTCCTTGTGTGCCATCTTAATGAATGACAATGAGGCCATGCTCTGTTTTAGAACATGGTGCTTGTTTAGTGAGAATTTTGCATCTTCAAAAGTTTGGTTTAATTAGTCAATTGAATTCCTGAACCTGCATCAGGATCCTGTTTATGTTGGTCAGAATATAAATGGTCAGAAAATGAAAACCTTGGGACTCAGAACATTTCTCACTTCTAATTATACTTTAGAAGATTTTTAGTTTCTTCAGTGGTTTTGCATTAATTGTCACAGTATATTAATAGCAATGCAATAAGAACTTAAATCTGCATGATAAATGGAAACTAGTGTTATTTCTAAAAGAAAACCTGTTATTAATTTTATATTGGCATCTTTTTAGCATTACTAAGTAGTTTATCAGATTTCGTGATCACACATCCAGTTTTTTTTCTTCTAGAAACATTTTATAACTGCAAACCAAGATGCACTGGAAGCCTAATGCAAAGATTAAGATGACAAATATTGTAATTAGATGCACAAACAGCAGTAAAACTCTGACTAATATAATATTTAAAACGGCATTTGTATTTGTGCTTGCATATTGGTCTTTGAGTTACACAAATGCAATATTTTTGATCTGTTATCACTTGATTTTTGGAAACAACCTGGTTGGTATTTGGAACTGATTGTGGTTCTTAATGCATATAGACTTAAAAATACACATTTATACATACGTGCTTACGACTTTATGTGCAAGAGAATATAATGTTTATATCGTCAAATATATCAATATTTTATTTCATAGCAAACCAGTGACTCATGAGTCAAATAAGATGTTTTTCTTTGTCTCACACAATATTTTTTTAAAGCAAACAATTAAAATTTGGTTTTTCTTAAAAATGCAGAAGACATGGTAACCCTGAGCCTCTGTTCCACACACTGCTGCCTCTGTGGATGGAGAATGTGCCCACCAGCTCCACACAGTGCCCACCCCTTCCTATGATTTCTTCAGCACTAAGGCTAAGTGTCACCTTCACTACCAAAAGCTTACTATGATTCTTTGGGGACCAGAAAAACAGAATTCGTTGATCTAGTTTGATAATTGCTCATTTATGTTATCTGTTATGGCCCCTGTACTTCCTTGAGTTTATGATTTCTTCTCCACAGGATTGACTTTTTGTGTTATGCTTAGAAAACTGTTCCCACTCCCAAATTATATAAGTAGTTTTCTGTATTTTCTTACAGTATTTTTATGCTTAATTTTTACACTGAAATATTTAGTGCATTAAGAACTTACCGTTAATGGAAGGCATGAGGTGGGAGCTTTATTTAGCCCATTGTTGCTCAATGATTCATATTCTCACCATTAACTTAAAATAATGTCTTTATTATGTGGTAAGGTATTACATACACTCATACAAACTCTTCCTACAGGTAGTGTTGATTCTTTCACCCCCGTTATACTGTCTTAGTTATAATAGGCTGACAAGCTTTACCATATTCATTATATATGGGACCAACTCTTCTTTTCTCTTTCTTGAAAGCTGTTTGCCTATTTTTGTGTAATTATTTTTTAAATTTGATTTAGAATGATTTTTCAAGCCTCCTTTCCTTCTCCCACCTATACTACTTTTCCAGAATTCTATAGATATATATATATATTTTTTTTTTTTAATCAAAATTGAAATTTTTTTGAACTGATGGATTAATCTTTGGAGAACTAACATCTTCTAGTTTTGACTGTTTGTAAATCAAGTATTGACTTGTTCTTCATTATAAGCAGACAGCAATATCAACAAGAAAAACACCCAAAAGCATCCAGTGCAATGTATGCAGGGCCAGGAGAGACCCAGCCCAGTCAAGTGCACTCAGGGAAAGCTATATAGAGACACTGTGGGTAGGCTGAGGCTTATGGTAGACAGTAACATACACAAGCAGTAGAAGATCTGTGTGCAATTCTTGAATTCTGTTGTCATGTCAAAGTTTTGCAGTATATCACCTCGCCAAGTAGAAAAAAAAAAAGATATAAGTGTTTAACTAGTCTTATAAGAGGGACAGGGAGGGGTGCCTGGCTGGATCAGTCAGTTAAGCATCCGAGTCTTGATTTTGGCTCAGGTCATGATCTCATGGTTCCTGGGATCAAGCCTCATGTCAGGCTCTGCACTGATAGCACGGAGCCTGCTTGGGATTCTCTCCCTCTCTCTCTGCCCATCTCCCGCTCTCTCTCTCAAGTAAATAAATAAACATTTGAAAAAAGAGGGACAGGGAAATGCCTTTGAGACTCTAAATTGAAACCTTTAGGGTCACTACTAGAAATGGAGCAGATAAAATTCCATCAAATGTGCGTGTTTTGTTTTTTTTTTTTTAAGATACACTTTTGTCTAATTGACCTGATAAGACTTTTGGGAACTTTAGTTTACTCATAATAAACATGGGAAGTGATAATCTGTATTCAACTTCAAGACGGAAATATATAATCAAAATGCTGGGTAGCAGATTGAGGATTTAAGATCGTTTTATTTCAAAGCTTTGTCAGCATATGGAATGCAACACAGAGTGTACAGCCACTCCTGGAAGTTCCTATGACAGGCAGAATCATCAGACTGAGAAGTAAATTAACTACATTTAGTGGCAGGGGGAGAGAATTCCCAGAAAACTCTGAAACAGGAAGAAATCACAGTCTAAAGACCTTCATATCCAACCATAAATGTATTACGTAGGCCATTTTTCACCTAGTCTGACTGTGTTTTAATTTTCTAGCTCACTAAGTTTTCTCAGTAGAGGGTTAAGCTTGCCATTGGTAGTCAATTTAAGTTCTGCCTCTTGGGAATATAAAAAATGTGAAAATGTCTCTCTTTAATTGATGTCCTGCACAGACTAAAGCAACGGAACCTGTTTTGTTTGTTTTTGCTTTTAATGGCTTCTCATTTCACTAATGTCATCTCAAAGGCATGACACAGTTGGTGGAGTATTTTTAAAATTACTTTTTAAACTTATGGATGAGAGAAATACTCTAAGTTCATTCTTTCTTTATTTCTATCCAAAGTGTATAGAAAAAATGTAAGGCAAAAACTATGTCCGCATGGTAGAGATGGCTCAAGTTGAGGTAGTGAAAGAAAAAAGAGCTGGGAAATGTCGTAAGCCATTAATAAAAAGAAGAAAGGTACAGTTTTGGTGCAGCAGTTCAGAAGCAAGAACAAATTCACCTATTTTGTTCATAGTGTGTAGTATTGTAAAAATCTTTAAAAGAATATGTGCACTGGAAACTATAAGAGAGAGAATTAGGAATACGTACCGTATCACTATGTCAGACTGAGGACCAAAGTCATCACACACCAGTTTCATAGGAGGCTGGAGCTTGCAGAAAAATAAAAAAAAAATAAATAAAAAGCAAATAAATAAAGTAAAAACTTTATACAACGGATCTCATCCTGCCCCCTTGATTCTTTGTTCCCAGGGTGGTGGATTACAGTAATATAATCCCAGTTAAAACTTTATCACTTGGGGGTAATTAATCAAGTCTGAGTGCAATCTCCTATTAGGAGGTTTTTTTCCTTCTCAGAGGGTCTGTACCATTGCTTCACCCCAAGATAGTGTCACAGTGCAAAAGGAAGCTTTTGTGTCCTTTCAGTGTTGGTCATCTTGCTGGGGACACATCTGATGCCCCTCTGGCCCTTATGCTGTCTTTTGAGACTTCCCTGGCCTCTGTGGAAGTGTTCCTCAGCCAGCCTGAACCCTGGGCATCCTGAGCCACAGCTGCTCAGGACTGGGTTTTTGGCATGCGTTGTGGGCACCCACTGCTGAAGTCCATTGTCCTAACCACATGTCCCTTTGAACACTATGTAGTCTCCTTGTCCTAAAGGTTCACTTAAAATTTTTTACTGTGGTGAGATATACATAACACACAATTTATATATATATATATATATATATATATATATATATATATAAAATCATTATTAAATATAATTTATTGTCAAATTGGTTTCCATACAACACCCAGTGCTCATCCCAACAGGTGGCCTCCTCAATGCCCATCACCCACTTTCCCCTCTCCCCCACTCCCCATCAACCCTCAGTTTGTTCTCAGTATTTAAGAGTCTCTTATGGTTTGCCTCCCTCTCTGTAACTTTTTTTTTCCCCTTTCCCCTCCCCCCGGTCTTCTGTTAAGTTTCTCAAGATTCACGTATGAGTGAAAACATATGGTATCTGTCTTTCTATGCCTGACTTATTTCACTTAGCATAATACCCTCACGTTCCATCCACGTTGCTGCAAATGGCAGGATTTCATTCTTTCTCATTGCCAAGTAGTATTCCATTATATATATAAACCACATCTTCTTTTTTTTTTTAATTTTTTTTTCAACGTTTATTTATTTTTGGGACAGAGAGAGACAGAGCACGAACGGGGGAGGGGCAGAGAGAGAGGGAGACACAGAATCGGAAACAGGCTCCAGGCTCTGAGCCATCAGCCCAGAGCCTGACGCGGGGCTCGAACTCACAGACCGCGAGATCGTGACCTGGCTGAAGTCGGACGCTTAACCGACTGCGCCACCCAGGTGCCCCTATAAACCACATCTTCTTTATCCACTTTTCAGTTGATGGACATTTAGGCTCTTTCCATAATTTGGCTATTGTTGAAAGTGCTGCTATAAACGTTGGGGTACAAGTGCCCCTATGCATCAGCACTCCTGTATCCCTTGGGTAAATTCCTGGCAGTGCTATTCCTGGGTCATAGGGTAGGTCTATTTTTAATTTTCTGAGGAACCTCCACACTTTTTTCCAGAGCGGCTGCACCAGTTTTCATTCCCACCAACAGTGCGAGAGGGTTCCCATTTCTCCACTTCCTCTTCAGCATCTATAGTCTGCTGGATTTGTTCATTTTAGTCACTCTAACCAGCATGAGGTGGTATCTCAGTCACAGAATTTATATTTTAATCATTTGAGTGTATAATGGCATTAAATACATTCACAAAGTGTGCAAGCATCACCACTATTCATTACCAGAATTTTATCGTCATCCCAAACATCAATTCTGTACCTAGTCAATGATACCTCCCCATTCTCCCCCTTCTACCAGCTCCTGATAACCTCTATCCTGCTTTCCGTCTATATGTATTTGCTTATACTAGGTAACTCATATAAGTGAGATCATATAATATTTGTCCCTTCATGACTGACTTATTTCACTTAGCATAATGTCTTTAAGGTTCATCCATGTTGTAGTATGTGTCAGAATTTCACTGCTTTTTAGGTGGCTCCGTCAGTTAAGCATTGGATTCTTGATTTCAGCTCAGGTCTTTTTTTTTTTAATGTTTATTTATTTTTTGAGAGACAGAGAGACAGAGGATGAGTGGGGGAGGGGGAGAGAGAGAGGGAGACACAGAATCTGAAGCAGGCTCCAGGCTCTGAGCTGACAGTACAGATCCTGATGCGGGGCTCGAACTCATGAACTATGAGATCATGACCTGAGCCGAAGTCACATGCTTAACCAACTGAGCCACCCAGGTGGCCCTAGCTCAGGTCTTGATCTCACAAATTGTGAGATCTCATGAATCGTTGAGCTCTGTGCTGACATCATGGAGCCTGCTTGGGATTTTGTCTCCCTCTCTTTCTGCCCCTCCCCCACTTGCACACGCTCACAGACACACACCCTTTTTCTCCCTCTCAAAATAGATAAATGAACATTAAAAAAAAAGAATTTCACTGCTTTTTATGACTGAATGTTATTCCACTGTATGCATATATATACTGCATTTTATTTATCACCTCATCTGTTGATGAACACTTGGGTGGCTTTTATCTTTTAGCTATTACGAATAATGCTGCCATGAACATGGGTGTCAAAGTTACGAGTACTTGCTTTCAGTTCTTCAGGGCGTTTACCTCAAAGTGGAATTGCTGGAGAGGGATCCACTTTTCATCTTAGAGATTTTTTGTATCCACTGGAGATCTGAGACCTTTCGGCCGCTTATTCCATACTAAGGTGTGTGAGTCTATCCTCAAGTCTGTTTGCCTAGACATTTTCCTCCTTCTTTTTTTCTTGTCCTGCCCTGGTGCTGGCTGAATGTGGGGCCTTAAATGTTGCTGGACCATTCCCTCGACAAAGGAACATCTTCCCCTGCCCACTGATTCCCTCTCACCCCTGGGGTTTGGGGTTTCAGCCCTGAGTGAGGGTGAGCGAGCATGTGTACATCAGATCCCTTGACCTCCACATTCTTTCCATTGTCTTGTGCTCCAGCCACAGGACTTTCTACTTCCCCTTCATGTGGTCAAGAACTTTCCCCATGCCATATCCTCTTGCCTTCTATGTTAAAGCTAATAGTAAAGCAGGCTCATCTCCTAAATTTGCTTTTTAATATGTAAAACAACTCTTTTGGGCTTTAGAAAGCCTCTTATTTTCAACAAAGCCAGGCTTTCAAAACTATTGTCTTGCTCTGCACCTGAAAAGATTTAGCTTGAAACTCAAAGTTGAGCTCTGGTTTCGTTCTGGTATCCATCAAATCTTGAAGTAGTAAGTGCCATCAGTTAAAGAAATGGGGGAATGCCAGGATAGGAAAAAATATGTCAGTGAGATGTTTCAAAACTATCACCATTACGTTAGCAACACCATTTATTCTTCCAGTTTCTAGTCAGCTTCTCTTCTTTGCTCTGCTCATGTCCTACAACCTCAGCTCTTGGTTTTGATGAAGTCACACTGCTATGTAAGGCGAGTGGGATCACATTTGGCTTGTAGAGTTCTGGAAGGAGCTTTAAATGCCTTCTTCTTAACATATGCACGTAGGGTCTGTTTCCAGATATGGTGAGAATTGTCAGATCATAACACACCCTAGGGAAAGCTTTAATATACATGTTTTAAAATAATATGAAAAGGTGAAGAATGACAAATTGGCACTGTGGTAAAAAGAACTGCAGAAGTTCAGACTGCTATTTTATATGATTATTGATTTCTAATGGCTTTGCTGTGACCTTAATTGAGCTATTAGAGGCTAAGCCAGGTTTGATATGAAATGAAGTGCTTATAGCATATGCAGGGGCTCTTCTAGATTGATTGAAATAGTGACTGGGAAGACAGTGGGAGTCCTTACTGATGTGCTTGGGTTCCCAGTGGCTACGGAGCTAAAATGCATCATTACCTTATAGGGAAACAGTGAACTGTCCTGTGCAGTATTTCTACCACCTTCAGCCTAAGAGTAAGGCAGAAAAAGCTGGTAACAGTCAATGAGAGAAAATGCAAATGAAGAAATCAGCAGTGTTCCTAATAGCACACCGGTACTATTCTACTTATTTTGCCAGTGTCTTCCTGGGAATAGTAACTCCCAGCCCATTTGACCTTTTTTGGTGCCTGTTGGTTTCCTTTCAGAGAAGATCCCTTCCCCAAACCTGAGAATCTGGTGAGCCAAGGTCCTCTGCTCCACCTCTACTTTGTGGCTGATTTTAGAATCTCAGAGCTTCAGATGAAAGCTTCCCTTCAATCCTCTCTTTTACCCTCGTTTACTTCCATTTGGTCTAGGGGGTACTCGCTGAACTTTTCAGTAATAGATGGACAAATTCCTCCTGTAAATAACACTTTATATTTAGGACATACTTTGTAGAGACGCTGGAGCAGTACTTGCACACACATACAAGTACAAATGCACACGAGAAAAGACCAGAATGATGATACCTATAGTTGTAAACTTTTACTGGCTGTCAGTTTATGTTTCCTTTAAAATGACCTGGTCTGTTTTTGTTTTGTGGATGCTATGACTTGGCCCATTCTGTCCATCTGATGTGTCCATGCTGAACTTGTATATGTCATCGTGCAGATAAATTCTGGTCAGTACCAAGCCTTCCAGATCTCATGAATCCTCAGCCTGTGTTTATCCCTCCAAAGGCTCTTTGCTCTGTGTCTGCAAAATGGCTATGAACATAGATTCACTGAGGGTGACTTGGCCCCTCATTAAATCCAGTAGTTCTTAAACCTGAATGGCCATTAGCATCACCTGAGGAGCCATTAAAATTTCTAAAAGACCCATTAAATCAAAATCCCCAAGAATTTGTCTTCAAGTATCTTTGTTTTTAAAGACCTTTCCATGATATTGCTCATTAAGCAGATTTAGGACCTAGTTGACCTAATGCATTCCTCTTCTTTAAAGAAGGTACCTGCCTAGAATAGTTACAGGTGATTACTAAACCAGGGATACATATATGAAACACAAATCTTTTTAAAAATACATTTTTGGGTCCCAACCTCTGAAATTTAGTGACAGCTTATTGAGATTTGGATCTTAGGCAATTGTAATTTTCTTAAAAATGGAAGGGGTGCCTGGGTGGCTCAGTCAGTTGAGTCTACCACTTTGGCCCAGGTCATGAGCCCATGGCTCGTGAGTTCATGCTCCACGCTGGGCTCTGTGCTGACAATTCAGATCCTGGAGCCTCCTTCGGATTCTGTGTCTCCCCTTCTCTCTGCTCCTCCCTTGCTTGCGCTCTTTCTCTCTTAAAAATAAACAGACATTTAAAAAAAATGGAATAGGTAATTCTAATTCACATACAGATACCAGGTACCACTGATCTAAACCATTCTGTACAGATAAGAACAAAGCCTAGTTTTAAAGATGCCAAAAGGAGATGTACTGATTTAAACTGTGTGTCTGTCTTTGTTATAAGATGCTGGCAGGGGCCCCTAGGTGGCTCAGTCGGTTAAGCATTTGACTTCAGCTCAGGTCATGATCTCGGGGTTTGTGAGTTCGAGCCCTGCGTCAGGCTCTGTGCTGACAGCTGGGAGCCTGGAGCCTGCTTCAGAT
Source organism: Lynx canadensis (assembly GCF_007474595.2). Taxonomy (NCBI): domain Eukaryota; kingdom Metazoa; phylum Chordata; class Mammalia; order Carnivora; family Felidae; genus Lynx; species Lynx canadensis. The sequence goes on from NC_044307.1 coordinate 107,090,880, forward strand.
TCTGTATTTCTGTCTCTCTCTGCTCCTCCCCGGCTCTCTCTCTCTCTCACACAAATAAATAAACATTTAAAAACAAAAAAGATGCTGGTGGCTAGTGATAGAAGTAATTGACATTTTAAGGGCTTGGGGAAGAATTTTAAAAAAAGAATAGAAACAAATGGCCTGGTGTTTATCCCTGACAGAAGATGAGAATTTAGGAAATTAAAGTAACACTGATTATAAGATAAAACCATCATATCTATCCTTTTCTTAAACAATTGTATCCTTTCCTTAAACAATTGTTCCTTAAACAATTTTAGTTATACTTAACAGAAACTCAACTCTAAAGAGCAAAAAGAATTTTTTTTTCCACATAAAGGAGAGATGAAAGATGGGACTTCAGGTACAGCTGGATCCAGAAACTCAAAACAAAAAAACAAAAAAACCAAAAAAACAAAAAGGAAGAGCTGTCTCTTTGTCTTTCAGCTCTGTTTTAATCTTTGTGTCAGCTTCATTCTTAAGCAAGCACTTTTCAAATGGCAAGAAAAAAAATGGCTACTGATAGTCCCAAAATTATTCCCTTAAGTAATCCAAAAGGAAGGAGTCCCTCTCTCTTACAGTATCCATAGACCAAATCTCAAGGAAGGCTCTGATTGGCCTTTGCCTGAATCACCTGCCTATCCCTGTATTTGTTAAATGGTCTGGGGGGAAAAGGACTCTGAATGATCAGCCTATGTGACACACATCCCCCTTTGACGTTGGGGATACCAGCATATCTCCTAGGACCACTGATGGTAGAGTAGAGTAATTCCCCAAAGAGGGGAAAGGAAAGAACTGGTAGACAGCAAAAAGCAACAACTGTCCTCCAAAACACAAATTGAATGATTTTGCTTTGTCTGTCCAAAACTCTGGTATTCATTAAGCTTTATAATCTGTGGGGAGCCACACATCAGACACTTCTAGGGCAAGGAAAATAAGTTTCTTCACTGGCTATGTTCAAACTGAATTGATGAAGTAAACAAATGTGTGGACAGATATTCAAACAGGCATTTTATGAACCTTTCCAAGATAAGTGGGCCGACCTAAGTGGTAAAGTAATAAGGACTTTGCTTTCCCAATATATTTGTATTCAGATGTGTTCCTGTATTGAAAATATGACCTTGAGCTTGAGCTGCCTATAGCTTTCTAAAACCTGTGTAGTGATGCTTGTTAGAAAAAAATCATGAGGAAATGTTAAGGTAAAAAATAACGTAATTCAAAAAGCATTACAATAATCTCTAAGGTACTTTCCTCTCAGATATCAAAAGCAAATAAGGGAATTCCTTTTGCTAAATCCAGTGATGCTCTTATGTCACTATTATGAAGTCAAGGTCAAAAAATAATTTAGTACCTGGTTCTCTGCTGTATGATGTGCCCTTAAAAAATGTTCTGTGGTTGATCTTGATTGGTACTTGGCAGTATATTTGGCTTCTGGATATAGACAAACAATAATTTGCAATTTAGTTATGTTATTTAATTAGTTAATTAGAATCTTTAAAGGAATTTGTGGGGCGCCTGGGTGTCTTAGTTAAGCATCTGACTTCGGCTCAGGTCATGATCTCACGGCTTATGGGTTCGAGCCCCACATCGGGCTCTGTGCTGACAGCTTGGAGCCTAGAACCTGTTTTGGATTCTGTGTCTCCCTGTCTCTCTGTCCCTCCCCCCTCACACTCTGTCTCTCCCTCCTTCAAAAATAAACACTAAAAAAAAAGGCATTCATTTTTGCCACTTTACATTATGAAAGACATCTTTCTCAGCTTCATAAATACAAACCCTCTCTGCTGTTCTCAAGATTTCACCATTTACACTGAGGCCATTTGAGTGGAATTTTGAGCTGTGGACATTGGCTCTCTCTCCACACATGAACACATAATGATAACATTTTTTTAGGACTAGCTGTGTGATAATACTATTCTAAACCCTTTTTATGTGTATTTTGCTTAATTCTCATAACAGCCAGATGTGATAACTGCTTTGATTTCCCCATTTTGTAGATGAAGAAGCTGAGTCTTACAAGGTTTGGCTAACTTGCCCAAGGTCACACAGCTAGTATGTCCTGGAATGAGGATTCCAACCAAGTTTTGTCTGGCCTCAAAGCCCAAATTCTTAATTTCAGATCCTTTCCTCTCCTCCTGTTTCTCCAACCCATGACTTAATAAGGAAAAGAAGAATAAGGGGAGGAGGAGGAGGAGGAGGAAATGGGAGAGGAAGAAGGAAGAGGAAGAAGAAATTTAAAATTCATAAATTAAGTGAAAGAGTCCAGTCATATAAATGACATACACTCCCCTAATCTGTTTTCCATATTGACTTAGAATAGATACTTTAAAATGTGTAATAGATTCTGATTGTTATTTAGCTCTAGTTTTACACATAAACATTCACAAATGTTTCGAAAAGATTCTCAACAATACAAGGCTATTCTCTGAATTGCCCTCATCCCCACTTTGCTTGTGTGTCAAAAGCGAAACAGAATAATTGAAACACAATATTTGATTGTGAATGCTTTACTTTCTGTATTAGTCAGTTTGGGCTGCTATAACAAAGTACCATAAACTGGCTGACTTAGACAACAGAAATTTATTTTATCATAATTCTAAAGGCTAGAAGGTCCAAGATCAGGATACCCATCTGGTTGGGTTCTGGTGAGAGCTCTCTTTCCAGTTTATGGACAATGGCCTTCTTGCTGTATCCTCATCTGTTGGAGAAAGAGAACTCTGGTAAGGCCATTAATATCATCTTGGGAGGCCCGTCCTCAGGACCTCATCTAAGTCTACCTTCCAAAGGCCCCACTTCCTAATACCATTACATCGGGGGTTAAAGCTTCAATATATAAATTTGTGGGAGGACACATTCAGTCCGTAACAACTTCTAGTGGGGGATATGAGGCAGGTATAAAAACAACTGCTAAGAAGTGCAGTATGTGATGCGTTTCAAGTGACATTCAGACACTAATACTCATGCAAATATATGGGCTTTTAAGATAGGTGATCCTGCTCCTGGATCAGGTAATGAGGACAACCAAATGCAAAAGTCATTTAAAGGATTGGCAGATTATTAAAAGATTTAGGGCAGGAGTTGGAGTTGAGTAGGGTGCTGGGGGATGGGAAATGGGACAACTTATCCTTCCTCCAGCAGTCACTATTTACACTGAATGACCCCATAGACCCTTGAAGACCCTGTCTTCAAGAGGCTTCAATGTCTCATTACCTGTATCCCTAATTTTATGGGTGTCTGCCTAATGTTTCCATCTTATGTGTCATTTTTCATAACATTCCATGGAACAGCAGCCTATCCTAACCTGGTGGTGTGTAAGAGGAGATGGTAAGAATAATCATAAAAAGAAAATATAAGTTGAAATTACAGTCCTAGGAAAACAAACAGACTAACAAACAGCCTTGGGAATTTATGCTTTTCCTCGCTCTCAACCAGTATTACATTAACCAGGAGCCGCTGATTAAACATCTTTATTTGGCCTCCCTCCCAATTGTAGGCAGCCCAAGAGATGGGGTCCGCGAATGGAGCAGAGACTGGGCAAGTCAGAACCCAGATAACGAGATCCTTACTGCCATTGATCCCTACATATTTCAGCCTTTCTACTCAGGAGCCACCAGGACTATCCTAGAGTTTGGGCCCATATCCAAGAGGTCCCAAGGAATTGCGTCCCTATTCTAAGAGGCCTCCTCTGGTCTAGGAGATTCCTCTACAAGGCTGTTGCTAAAGTGGCCTACTTTCAAGGCCGCCAGCTGGTTCTGACAGATTTAGGGCCAGCCTGTTCCGGTTTGGACCAAATTCCTTGGGACCTTCCTGATGAAATTAAAAAACTCTCACGAAACGATGAGTTCTTTGTGTGAAGGCTGTTTCAACTAGTTACAAATTTAAGTGTGCGATCATTCAACCTATAGTTCTCTATCTTATCTTCAAGATATACCATGCTGAATACTAATACACTGATCTTACAACTTGCCCTAGATGGATTACTGTGATTATGACCAATATGATTACATGAATGAGCTGCCTTAAAGAGTAATGAGTTTGTAACCACTGGAGGTGTTCAAATGTAAGTTGGATCACAAACTTGTGGAAATTTAAACACTTGATGGATTTTTGGGCTGAATTACCTGACAGGCCCTTCCAATCCTGAAATTCTGCAGTTCCTTATTTTTCCCATATTTTGTCTATGCTGACTTCTAATAGTCAAATTTCCCCTTCTTTTTAAATGCTCATAATTCACCCATTTGAGAGTTTTTTCCTGAGATTACTTCCAAACCATTTTACAGTGTGTAGATATTTCTTTCTTCCTTTTGGTAAAAATCAGGCCAGCATATGCCCATCTCCTGAATGTCTACTTCTTCCATTTTCTGTGCTTCCTCAGAGATTGGCGTCAGCAGTTCTGCCACTCATTTGCAAGTTCTGCAGTTACCTTGAGATGTGATTTATTGAGGTCAGGATACTTGAACTCACTTAGAGCAGCCATGTGCTCTTTTATCATCCTTGACTTCCCTTGCATGTCAATTCCTTCTTACCAAGCCTCATTCCTGTCTCTTCATTCAGAATCTCCTTCTCACTGGCAAAGACTAAAGCAGAAGAGGAATAGAAAGTTCTGCTTGCAACTATTGTTTGGAAACATTAGAGCATCTGCCCAGCCCAGGTCCTGGCCTCCCCTGGTCTTTGGGCATCAGCTCTAATTTAGGAAGCTCTCATTATTTTCTCACTTAATTTTTAGAAGCCTGAGTCCATCATGCTTTTTAATCTTCCTGAGGTTTCTGACTTGTTTGCGTCTGTTAGATACTTTCCCTTGATGGTGTCTCTTTCTCTCCATATTTTGTGCATGTCCTTTAAAAGACAGGCTCATCAGGAAGCCTGTCCATGCAGCTCCTGTGGCCTCCTCTTCCGTATCAATCTCACTCAGAATTAAAATTTTTTTTTTCAATGTTTATTCATTTTTGGGACAGAGAGAGACAGCATGAACGGGGGAGGGGCAGAGTGAGAGGGAGACACAGAATCGGAAACAGGCTCCGAGCCATCAGCCCGGAGCCTGACGCGGGGCTCGAACTCACGGACCGCGAGATCGTGACCTGGCTGAAGTCGGACGCTTAACCGACTGCGCCACCCAGGCGCCCCAATCTCACTCAGAATTATATTGTCTTGGAACATGTATCATGTTCTATTCTGAGCTTTCTGCTATGTATGAAAGCCTATTTGTAAAGTCTTGTCTACATGTTCAACTACATTCCCCCTTTTTCCTCCTCCCTTCCCTTCCCCCTGCCCCCAGAGAACTCTGAGATGCTAGGGCCCTGTATTAATTTGCTTAGGCTGCCATAACAATACTCTACAGACTGGTGGAGGGGGCGGGGCTTAAACAACAGGATTTTAGTTTCTCATGGTTCTGGAGTATAGAAGTCTGAGATCGAGGTGTCAGCAGGGTTGATTTCTTCTGAGGTTAATCTTCTTGGCTTGTAGACGGTCATCTTCCTGTGTGTTCACACGGTCTTTCCTCTGTCTCTATATGTATGCAAATTTCCTCTTCTTATGAAAACACCAGATAGATTGGAATTGCTGCTACCCAAATGACTTCATTTTAACTTAATTTCCTCTTTAAAGACACTATCCCCAAATACATATTCTGAGTTACTGTGGGTTAGGACTTTAACATGTTAACTCTTGGGGGACAAAATTGATCCCATAGTAGGCACCTTTACACTTCAGCAGCTGCTACCAACAGTTGAATTAGGTCCACATTAAGTTTGTGGGTTGTTGTTGTTGCCTGTCTTTTAGAGATGCAATGTCAGCGAACAGTCAAGATCATCTTTGCTGATCTGCTCTTAGCTAGGCTTAGCCCAGTGATCCAGGACGGAATTCATTTGACTCTCCTCTTCCTAACTTCCTACAAAGCAGACTGAATACATGTCTTCTATGCCTTTGCCCTAATTCGTTCTTTCAAAATCCTACCCATCCATCAAGCACAACCCAAATACCACCCTGTCTTCCTGGTTTGTGCTGCCATAGTCCTCTGCCTATATGATAATATTTATAGTTATTTATTATTTCCATTGTGTTAATGTTATTTGTATGTAGCCCTTCTTGCTCATATATGATAGCAAAGACCTTGTGGAAACTTTCGGTTATCATGTTCATCTTTATTCACCCTAAAGCCCCAAGCATTTGGTTTGTACCCAGCAACCAGTCAACAAATACTAAATTGGTTTGAAACTTAGCAGAGATTTGGAATGGTATTCAAAGCAATAAATATTTAAATTACACTTTATAGTTACATATATTCTTAAAGGTAGTATGTGACAAATTATTGATATGGTGAGTATAATCATTGGATTATCTTAATAGTTACTTTTAATGGTTACTTGAAGTATTTAGTCTAATTAAAGGGTGTATCTTTTCATAAATTTTTCATGGTGATCTCGCCTTCTGAACTCCCAAAGCACTGTTTGTTCCTAGCACAAGTTTCACATTTATTATTTATGATGGAGTATCCTTTATACATTATTCTAGTCTCTTATATTAAAATGTAGTCCTTTGGTGAACAAGGGCAATGGCTCGTAAATGTTTCCATCCCTGACACCCGTGCAGTAAACAGATAATTCAAGATTACCCACAGGGTTACTCCCATCAGCTGCATAGGGTTGCCATTAGCCTATGGCCACAGAAGTAGTTTCTTGGGAATGAATCCAAAATGCTGAGTCCAACAACCAGGTAGCTTTCCTCTTAGTTTATCTCTCTCTCTCAACTTTTTTTTTTCCCCACTGTGCCTCTCATCCACAGAGTAGATGTTAAATACTCATTCATGCATTTTTTTCATATTGGAATATTTCATATTGGGATATTTAATAAACATTATCTACAATAAAGCTTATCTTGGAAATAAAAAGAATGTCTTGAAAGAGAATAATGTTGGTCGGTGGGCAAAACTACTACGTTTGCTAGTGCAGAATGTACTTTGAACAAGGGCATCCAGCCAAAGGGGTGATGGGGCTAAACCCAGTCTGATCATGCCATGCCATGCACGCTGGCATGCTGATGTGTGTATTTTTTATTTATGTATGTATTTTTTCTAATTAGCATAAAGTTATTGTGCACTTACTATACTTGGTATCTGTAGGATTGCATCTACCCAGAAAGGGTACCTTTTTTTGTGATTTATATAAGATACCCTGTGGACTAGCAGCAGCCCTGAGGATGAGAGAGAGATGAACCTACTACATACCACACAGTTGGGGGACTAGAATGGAAGCAGAGAAATCGTGTAACAAGCTTTTGTATAAAGGCAAGAAAGAAACGACGATGTCTAGGACAAGGTCAAGGCAAGAACTGACTGACTTGTTGATGGATTTGTTACATAGGTATGAAAAGAGGGGGCACTCAGAGGAGACCCCAGAACTGTGGCCTGAGCATTCAGTGATTATTGCTGCCATTTCCTAAGATGGGGAAGACTGAAGGTGAAGACCAGAATGACAGAGAGAAATGTAATAACCTCTCTTTTTAGAAGTCTCATTATAGGGGCTTCTTAAAGATTTTCTACTTTATACATTTTTGGAGTCCCATAAAATAGCCATGAGGAGTCTGATACTTCTGTGTGCCCAAAGCCTAGAAGAAACAAAAGAGCCTGGGCTGAGAGTTTAGACAAGTCATTCAACATCTATCAGTCCATTTGCCAAAGGAAGTAGGTATTCATCACTTCCAAAGTCCTTTCCTGCCATAAAACACTATCATTAATTTCTGTTTCCTTCTGCTCATTTTTGTGTGATATTCTCTGTGCAAGATGCACAACTCAAGAAGAGAGGGTGGCAGGCGCCTGGGTGGCTCAGTTGGTTAAGCTTCTGACTTTGGCTCAGGTCATGATCTCACAGTCCATGAGTTCTGTCCATGAGTTCGAGCCCCACGTCCGGCTCTGCAGACAGCTCAGAGCCTGGAGCCTGCTCAGATTCTGTGTCTCCTTATCTCTCTGCCCCTCCCCTATTCATGCTCTGTCTCTCTCTGTGTCTCTCAAAAATGAATAAGTGTTAAAAATAAAAATAAAAAAAAAAGAAGAGAGGGTGACAGTGAAAGCTAATAGTAAACTAATGCAGATTCTCCAAGCTAAAAAAGCAAAACCAACAACACACATAAGAGGCCACAAGCTGCACCCTAACATATTTTTGCAGTAGAGCTGGCTCAAAGATAGACACTTGGAAGACTTGTGGATCTGTTTTCATGCCGTTATTGCTAGTAAAAGACCTCTCTTCTACCATGGATTTAGATCCTGGGGGCATATGTGGATTACAGAGTGTTCTGTTAACAGCTCTCCCCAAAATAACCATTAGCCTGCAATTTGACTTTGCAAAATTGGAAGGAAAGTCCTTTTCCTGTAAGCCAATTTCACAAAACAAAAAACAATGCTTTAATTCTTGACTTGAAGCCGAAAAACTGTAATGGTCCCATAAATGATTAAAACAGCAGCTGGTAATGTCTTGAAAACAGATTGATCAGTTGGAATGCCTTAAAATCTGTCTAGATTCTGCATGCCTTTGAGCAATATGAACTAACTCTGATGTGAGAGGAAGAGGGGGTGTTTAAAACTCAAAGATATTAAGATAATCATTAAAGCTCTGGCAGGGAATGCATCTCTCTAGGGCAACTGCTAGCATATTTTAACCCCAAAGTGGGGTATAAATAAATTATGGAAGCATTTGGCATTAATGGAAACTCATGGTGACCCTGGCCAGGATACTCTAAGTCAGATCTCCTGGTATCGTCGTCTACTCATCTGAAATGGATTTTGGGGGCACCTGGGTGGCTCAGTTGGTTGAGCATCCAACTTTGACTCAGGTCATGATCTCGCAATTTGTGGGTTCAAGCCCCACATCGGGTTCTGTGCTGACAGCTCAGATCCTGGAGACTATTTCAGATTCTGTGTCTCCCTCTTTCTCTGCCCCTCTCCCACTTGCACTCTGTCTCAAAAATAAACAAACATTAAAGAAAATTTTTAAAAATGGATTTTGAGTGCCTACATTGTATCCATCATGGGGATGCAGTGGTGGATGGGACAGAGTTCCTCCCCTCATTGAGCTTATATCACAATGAAAGGAAATAGATAAGAACTTAGTAGATAAAGAGCATACATAAATTCACATAACAGTAAGGGCTATGCTGAAAATAAAGCAGAAGTAGGGAGATGCTACTTTCAATTGAAGTATCAGGAGGGTGGCTCTTGGGTGGCTCAGTTGGTTGAGCATCTAACTCTTGATTTCTGTTTAGGTCATGAATCCAGGGTTGTGGGATTGAGCACTTCATTGGGCTTTGTGCTGAATGTGGAGCTTGCTTAAGATTCTCTCAGTCTCCTTCTGCTCCTCTCCCCAGCTTGTGCCCTCTCTCTCTCTAAAATTAAAAGAAAAATAGAAAAATTGAAATATTAGGAAAGCCCTCTCCAAAGAGATGACTTTTGAGCAGATACTACAACAATATAGGAGCCATTGTTGTAAAAGAAGAATCCAACAATGTAAATTCCTTAGGGGAAACTTCTGCATGGACAGAAGAAACAGCACATTATAAAGCTTTGAGGTGAGAATGGGTTTGGCATAGTTGAACAGTGAGAAGAAGGCAGACAGGGCTGGAGTCTGGTGAGTGAGGAGGAGAATAGTAGGAAATAAAGTAAGAAAGACTTGCAAAATCCAGATCAACTGTTGAGAAGGAATTGGGTTTAATTCTGTGAAAGTCAGAGTTTTAGACAAGAATAGGATTGATTAAATTAATATTTCTATAAACATCCCTCTAACTGTTGTGGGGAGCGTAAACAGAAGGAGGAAGTCTAAACAGGAGGCTATTGTGGTTGTCCAGACAAAAGATGGTGGGCTTGGATTAGATGGAAGTGAAAATGTTGGTCAGAAGTGGTTAGAAGTGGGATAGAGTTTGAAGGAGGATCTGATAGGACTAGGGATTGGATTTGGGGATGAGGAAAAGAGAAAGAAAGAAAGAAAAAAATGATAGGATGACAGTTAATTTCTTGTTCTAAGCAGTTGGGTGAATGAATTCTAGCTGGATGAAGGTAGTGGGTCTTACGATAAATGAGGATAGGTTTAATGGAGATGGAAGAGGGATCTAGACTTTATTTAGACCTGGACTTTTTTTTTAATGTTTTATTATTTATTTTTGAGAAAGAGAGAGAGAGTATGAGCGGAGGAGGGGCAGAGGAAGAGGGAGACACAGAATCCGAAGCAGACTGCAGGCTCTGGGCTATCAGCACAGAGCCCAACACAGGGCTTGAACTCATGAACTATGAGATCATGACCTGAGCCAAAGTCAGATGCTTAGCCAACTGAGCCACCCAGGCACCCCTTGACCATCCTATTGGACAAGACAAAGGTCATAGCTTAACAACAGCACTTTCAGTGGAGAGCATCGAAAAGAGCCACAAAGGTCTGAAGTAGATGCGGGGAAGATAGACAAGTCTTTGAAGTTTGAAGTCCTCCTGTAGAGGACTTGAGGGCAACAGGTCATAGGCGGGAAGGGATGAACTTCTGTCCCACTTTTGTTTTCAGGGTGACAGTTGTAGCATGATTTTATGCTGTTGATAATGATCAAGAGGGAAAATCCTTTAGTAGGTAAAACCCATGGAAGGCTGGCCATCGATCAGAGAATGTAATGGTGTTCCACTGGCACATTAAGGGAAGATGGAGTATATGGGACCAGATAAAGTGGGTATGAGTATGCAATAAGTAGAAGATGTAGATCTCACAAAAGTGCCTTCATTTTATTCAGTGAAATAGGAAGCAAAGGTCATTAGCTCAGAGTGAGGAAGGCAACAGAAATCGTGTTGAAAGTTCAAGGAAAGAGAGAAAGCGGATTTTCCAGGGCAATAAGGTCAGATTACTGGGTAGTGCTTAATGCTCTCAAGAGGTCTGTAGTCATTAATCTGAGTTTATGCTCTTCTGCAGAACCAGCGCCAGCATTGAATATCTCGGGGGAAAGAGCATGGTGCTAGGCGAAGGATGGAGTCAGCAGGGAGGTAGAGGGTAACTGTATAACCTTGAGCACATTATTAAATTTCCAGAGTCTCATGTTCTTTATGTGCAAAATGGAGATGGTGGTTCCTACCCAAAGGGAGAATTGTGTCGAATTAGACAACATATTCAATGGTTTTTTGTTTGTTTGTTTGTTTGTTTGTTTTTTGCTTTAAAAAACTTGCCTGTAGTCTCCTTTAGCCTGTTTGTCATTGGGTGAAGAGCTTTGGTGATTTGTGGCTAATACATTCTGCGTGGGTTATGGATATGGCCTTCAGTGAGCCCTGAAACGTTCATATATGTGGGAAAGGAGCATTATGGGGGTCTCTGACAAAATTGGACATAACTCTGAGGGTACTCTGGGGCTCAAGAAGAAGTAGAAGGGGGTGCCGGGGGGGCTCAGTTGGTTAAGTGTCTGATTCTTGATTTTTGTTCAGGTCATGATCTTATGGTTCATGTGATTGAGCCCTGCATCAGGTTCTGCGCTGACAGTATGGAGCCTGTTTGGGATTCTCTCTGTTCTCTCTCTCTCTCTCTCTCTCTCTCTCTCTCTCTCTCTGAAATAAATAAATAAAAATTAAAAAAACAAAAAGATAGAAGGAACCATCTTGGTTCTTAGGAAAGTAGAGAGGGAGTAGAAAAACCTGGAGTGGTGGGATGAGGTTGTAGACCAGAAGATCATTACACATAGTTAAGTGTTTCTTGTTAGGATTGAGATGGCTCTTTTGTCTTAGCTTCATTATTACTAACTGAGTACCAGACCCTAGACCTATATTTCCAATTTACAATTTACTTACAGAAGTAATGTGAGAATGTGCACTATAGGAGATGCATGGTCTTGAGTGGCTCCGGACTCTCTCAGAAGTAGGGAAAAGGAAGGAATTGAATCAACAAAATATTGGAATATTGCTGCTAAATCCTGTTTCTCCGAACTTTCTCTGTCACAATTTCAAACTTTTTTCCCCTTTAATCAAGCAAGTTGCAGATTCAGAACTGAATTTGCATTTGGCAAATGTTGAATTAATGAAAATAATGAAATACTGATATATGTGAGAAATACGGTCACAGATATTTTTAGGTAAGCCTTGGTACAACTTGGCCTAAAAATTTGCACCCTATGGCTGAATCCACATGGTTCCTTTAGTTAAGGCATAGCAGAATGCAGTGAATGTGAGTTGTAAAGAATGAAACCTCTAGTGAAACAAATCTTTGTAGACATACTGCCTCTTTTAACTACCTCAGATCTTTTTTGGAAAAGGCTAGGCTATAAATAAATAATCAGTTCTCTTGGCCGACTTTCCAAAGTGATTGGGCATTCAGTTTTGACCAGCTACATACTGAGCAGCCCCTGGTCACTCAGGCATTGTAAAATCTCCTTTAAATGCACAATGGATGTGCCTTCATTATTTTTCAAAATCCTAAGGTTTGACTGTTGGGGATCACACTTCGTCTCTTGTTCTCTTCATTCTAGGACTTTGCTATTGAGAAATTTTCAATGAGCTAAGGAAGATACACCACTCTCCTTCCTCTTCACACATTTATTCATTCAATGTCTAACTGTAGACATGAGGTAACATTACTGGAAAATGCAGAACCATGAAGGGAAGCATATTCTATCATTCATGGTATCACTCTCTCCTATACTACGTACAAATCTGCTCTTTTTTCACAATGCCTTGGCTCAAGTGGAATACTCCTTTCACTTTTATTCCACATGCAGTATTGCTAATGAAATGCTATCAGTTTTGCCTCTTTGGCATTTGTAGGATCTATCCCCTCTTCTTCATCTTTTCTACCTCAATTCAGGATATCAGAAATCTTTCATTCTTTGTTCTTACTGGCTTCTTTTCCCTTCTTTAATCTTTCAATGTTTTCTCACTGCAGCCCAGAGGATCTTTCTAAAAGTCAAAATTATCACTCCCCTCTCAAAAATGCACACAGCTGCTTCCAGTTGCCCCAGAAGAAGGCCACACTCTGAAGCTAACTTACACCATCCTCCCTCAATGGACCCCCATATCCCTTTTTGGCTTCATACCTTTCTACTTTTCTTTTTATGCTATGCCCAGGCCACACTGTGCCACCTTCAGTATAGCTTCACAAGTGTTGTTGAAGGAAGGAAAGAAGGCCTGCTTCTAAGGGGAGAAAGGAGGCCTAGGCGAGGAGAGTTTGCCTTTTCCTTTTAAACATTTCAGCCCCATTTCCAGTTTCCTGAGCCAGAGTATTAAAGGCCTTGTTTTTCTTCTCTTTCAGGAGGTTTCCAGTTACTTACGTCTTGGGGGTGTGCATTTATCTCTGTCTCCTTTCTTGTTGGACCCGGAGGGCAATGGAAGCCATTTTGGTCTAAATGTCAGCTATCACAATGGGACGTTTGAGTGCACAGCCAGAGCTGACTCTGACAGAGTGATATTTTTCTGTGAAGATTGCTTTATACAGGAGAGTGTATTCAAATCACAGATCTCATTTAGAGAATTATTTTGCTGCCAACACCAGCCGCCACAGCTGATAATGCCACAGCGCTCATTCTTCGTACCAATAAAACAAAGTACACTAATCTATTAAAAACAGCATAGAGTCTAAATCGGTAATAATATCCAAGACAATTACCAGTTACCTAGTAATTATTCTAGAATGAAGTTTTCAGTCTTGCTAAGTGAGTAGGTGTGGTTTAGGTATTCCTTAATCGTTTTGCATCTATTTATAAATGGGTTTATTTCCAAGTATCACGTATCCCCTTTCTAAAAATAAGACAACTGTAGCTATATATCTTCTGTGTGCTGTGCTCTAACATAGCATGAATGGAAAATCCACACTGACACCAATCCTTTTAAATAATAACAAGAATACTTTGATTCTTCAATAAATGTTTGAGTGTCTATTATGTGCCAGCACAGTTCTGGGTGCTGGGGATACAACACGCAAATCAGTCAGAGATCTCCATGTTCATGCGCTTTAGGTTATTACTTCACAATGATGTTATTACTAACTTCACAATTGTATGGGAGACTGACTGTAAAACATTTTCATATGCATGCTTACTTTTGATATTCATAATAACCTTGTGAGGCTATTACCCTCCTCCTGAATTAAGAAAACCTAAGTGCAGAATGTCTCGATGACTTCAACAAGAACATGTAAACCAGTAAGCAGTGGAGAGATCTAGGATCAGAATCAAGGTCACTTGAAGCTAGTGCCAGTGTGATTGATATTCACTGTCCCATATTTCCCATGGCAGCCCTGTTCCTCAAGCCAGTAAGCCTCGTGCATTGTGCCCTGGGAGTGATGATAGTTACAGTACCCCACTGCAAGCCCCACTGTTCTCCTATTGGCTTCCCTTTCTTTATACCTCTGATGACTTCTTGCTTCTTTGACTCCTGCCTTGTTTCTTTCTCTACACTCTTCTCTTTGTAGCCAGACAGCATTCTTCACTGGTTTTCAGCTCCACGTTAGATGTCCCCATTGCCTGTATCCTCTCTAATATATTCCTTATTTGATGACTAATGTACTAATAAAATGCCCTTGGATAAAATGATTAGAGGTGAAATTTTATTTGTACTAATCAAGACAAAGAGTATTGTTGATGATGTGGGAGAAATAAGACTTAATGTATTTATTTTTATATTTTATTTTATTAATAACACATGTGAAGAGTAGAAGAAGGGGAAAGTTCCTTGTCCCTGTTCAGTGTGTCCCTCCCTGGTTCCCTGCATTTTCTCACCACTGGGTTTGGCTTTTTCTATAGGGTTCCTGCTTTGTGCAGCCTTTAAGACTGTCTTTGAATGTTGAATGATAGCTTGAGATGGACCAC